>NW_022146304.1:1876030-2494124 GCF_002938485.1 Sitophilus oryzae | reverse complement strand
TATTTTTTAAGTTAACTATGGATGGATTCATACATGAGTTTCTTACGATAGTTTCCGAGATACCCATAGAGAACAATGGGTATCTCGGAAACTACTGGAGATAGAGAGTTTGTTAAATGGGGAAAGAATTGGAGTTTTGTTGGGTCATAAATATGCGCCTTTCAGATTTTAAAAAAAGTTCATGGCTTACTAGATATTTCGAAAAAAAAAAATTTCGGCTATTTTAAAAATTGTCCCAATTCCATTATAAGCTATTTTAAAAAAGTTTTCAGATAAAAGTTGTAGGTTCACATCCCTAATGAGTCTGTGTTCGCCAATTTTTTCTAAAGTCTGTCATTTTTGACATATGACACAAACATATGTTTTTTTAAATGGAAACAACAGTTGGCCATGACTTAAAAAAAAATAAAGAGTTATATCTAATTCTTTTCATTTTTAAACAATTTAACTTAGTTAGCCATGGAAACAGTTTCAATCGTCGTTGCTCTCAGATAAGTGAAACTTTCACATCCAAAAATTACAAAAAATTTCCAAAAAAATTGTAAATATGAATTTTTCAGGTGCCCGGTGGCGTAGAGGTACAGGCTCTCGTCTACCAATCTCAAGGTGTGGGTTCTATTCCCACTCCTGGCATTTCATCAGCCGACTATTTTTATTAAAATAAAAATAGTTTGGGTACCTAGGTCGACTCAGCCTTAAATGAGTACTTGGGATTCACAATCCTGAGGTAATAATAGGCGGTTGAAGCGTAGTGCTAGCCACATTACCTTCCTTGTATACCGCACGGCCCTAGTATAGCAAGCTGTACCTTGCTACTCCCAAGGCGTTAAACGCTATATACGGGAGCTATTATATATATGAATTTTTCAAATAAAGAAAAGCGTATAGGGTTTGGTTCAACTTTTCTTGGCCATACATTTTCGAGGATACGTTGACCGGTAAACGTTACTTACATTTTTTAGAGCATTCAGCGTTCAGTGAAAAGTTAAATTTAGAGACTCGAGCATCAATAGAGTGGTTCCAACATGACTTTCCTTATGACACCCTAGCTCATAATGAAAGAAATGTTAAAAATTATTTATATCATTATTATGCAAACTCAGGGATAAGAAGAGGTGGACCAATTAAATGGGCCTCCTCGATTACTTGACCTATCCATTTTATATTTTTTATGCTCTATGGTTTTCAACAAGGTTTACAAAGGAAATACGGATTAAGAGAGACAGACACTCGAAGAGGCGGTACGGGAGAAGTTTAATAAAATCGACGGGTCGTTCTGTCAGAAAATCTAGTAATTCAGTTTTAAAAATATGCATTTATGTATTCAAAACAATGGCGGATTTTTTAACATTTACGAAAATAACTTAAAGTGTATATAGTGATATTATTTTTTTAAGTTTTATTTTGTGTAATAAAAATTTGTAAAGAAGCGTTTAATAAAATATTCCGTCTTTTTATAAGTTATAAATCATAATAGAATAAAAATACCATGCCAACTAAGTGAAATTAGCCAAAAAAGATAAGAATTGGCTATAACTATATAATTTTTCTAAAAAAACATATTATAGCTTATATCGCTAAAAAGCTTAAAAAATGGCGCATTTTATGAAGTCATGGCCAACTATGGTTTCCATTAAAAAAAAACATATGTTTGTGTCATATGTCAAAAATGGCAGTCTTTAGGAAAAATCGGAGAACACAAACTCATTAAGAATGTGATTATCTACAACTTTTATCTGAAAACGTATGGGACACAAATTCCAAAAATGGAATTGGGACAAATTTTAAAATAGCCAAAATTTGTTTTTTTCGAAATATCTAGTAAGCCATGAACTTTTTCAAAAATCTGAAAGGCGCATATTTATTATCCCACAAAACTGCAATTCTTTCCCCATTTAACCGACTCTCTATCTCCAGTAGTTTCCGAGATACCCATAGAGAACATCGTAAGAAACTCACCCTGTATATAAATCCGTCATGGCATCATCTCTTGTTTTTAACCACTCTTATTGGTTCACTTCAAAAATGATATATCATATTTTTCAATATAATTGGAATGAAGGAACTATGAGGACGCAAATGCGTATGAACTCGAATCAAGATTTTTGGGATTTGTCAAACTCTTTAACGTATTTCTTTTTAGTAACAAAATATATAATTTATATATAAAAAAAGCCAATAAAAAATGTCTGTTATATACCAAATTATTGATATTGGATTGTATCTATGTACAGGATAATAAATTATTCAATGTATTAACTGCGAGAAAGACACAACAATCAAATACGAATCTATTGTGAAACCTAATTAATTATACGCACCAGAGATTCTGGACACGTCGGAACATTTAATTTGTTAGAGAACTGACAACTAATTCCATGATTCATCACGAAACCTTTAAAAGGATCGAATTACATACCAAATATTAGGATAGTAATTTCTCTGAAAAGTCCACTTCCACTTTCGAAACTTTGAATTTCAATGATAAAAATAATGAAATAAACTTTTGATTTAAACTCGTGACATTTGTGGCTTTTATTTTTATTTTTCAGCATCATTCTATACGAAAAACTTAAATCGCTTTTCGATGTACTTAAGTTATACAATACCTAATAAGTCTAAAATAGATCTGTCCATGTTCTCACTGCCATTAATCGCTGACGAGTATTATTTGACACGCATCAGAAGATGGTTATGCAAGGCGTTTTCTTCCATGAGTTTTTCTGTGACTGAAAAACCCGATACGTGATGTTACCTCGGTTCCACACTCCGGACATTCGAAAGTATCGTTAGTTTGTTGTCTCTTTACTTTTTGGTTAGGTCTCTTTACAATTCTTCTCCATTCCGTTCTATTGTGCGCTGCTTCCTCCCACTGATTCTGAATGCTTATCCCCTTTAAGTTTTTATGGAAAATATGTACCCTTTTAGTTGTTGTCTAAGGTAGTTTACCTCTGTTGCCTAAGATTGTACCCGTTAATAGTTGTCTCAGGTGTCTCTGTTGCAACTTGTTTAATGCGTTCAAGTACAGGCAGTACGGCACCCAGGTTTCGCTTCCATATAATATGGTGGGGATTATTATTGCTCGGTACACTGCAAGTTTCGTTTTTGTGCTCAAGTCATGATTGTAGAAAACCCTGTCTTTTAATTTCCAGAATGTTCTTGAGGCGCTGCTAATTCTGTGCTGATTTTCAGAGTCGATATTGGCCTTTTCCGAAATAAAACTGCCGAGGTAATTGACTTCCGCTGCATATTCCAATAGTTCTTCGATTTTTATAGCATTGTTATGATTTTCCGGGAGTATGTTCTGTCGATGTTCAGCTTGAGGCCGAAAACCTCGTATGCCCAGGTATATGTGTTCAGCATTTCTTGTAATGGCTGTAACGTTTTTGCAACTAGAGCGTAGTCATCAGCGTATTGAAGTTCTGTGATGAATTTTATACGCGTTTCTGCCCTGAGTCTTTTTATGTTGAAGAGACCGCCGTCGTATCTGTATCTAATGCCCATTTCTCTTTCCTGCAGTTTGCTGTCCACTATATTAAAGAACGCTGCCATGAATATCTTGAATAGAAGAGGCGCTAAGACCTGTATTTTTTAGAAATGATTCGCTCAGTGATCCATGATGTGACACTCAAGTCTTGATATTATAGAGACATTTACACACTGTAAGAAATTTGTTAGGTACTCCGAACTTTTGCATAATTGCCCAAAGTGCATCTCTGTTTACTTTTCCATGTCCACAAGACTTGAAGAGAATATAGAAATATTTCTGTATTAAAATACGAAGTCCTCGCACTCAAGTAATGTAATAATGAAAACAAAGAGAGGTTAGATAAATAAATCTAGTAATACAGTGTTTTTGCGGTTGATATATTATTTTTCAAGCAATGGAATTTCCTATTACGATTTATATTCATAGACTTAATAGTTACAAATTCATTAAGAAATCCAATACTTTCACAAGATTCTTAACCGATCGGACGCCTCAAGTTTTTGACACGAGTCGATGTTTTCGCTGTCGAATCGAGTAAAATGATGCCCGCCATTTTTTGAGCTGGATCTCGGCCCACCAAACACCACAACGTCAAAAATAAAACCAAATAAAAAACGTATCCGCTTGTCAATCGAGCAACAAATTAAATTCCCCGACGACGAGGCGTCTCGAATCCCCGGTGCGGATAATTAGTTAGGTTTCGGAATGGATTTGTTTCGGTGCGTTGTTTTTGTCGACTTTTTGGCGTAATTGACGCATTAAATGACTTACGAGCTTGTAAATCGATACGGCTACACGCGTTGTATGTGCGTAGTGAATTCGTGTACGACAGACCTTTTTTCCCATCGAAAATCGATGTTAAATGAAAATAAAACAAAATATTTATGGTTTTGTTTTGTCTCTTATTAGTTTGAACTAAAATCTGACTATTTGAAAAGAATCAATCTACAATTAGTAATAATTAATTAGATCATCATATGATGCTAAAAATCGAAAAAGATCTCACTGATAAAATTGATCTTTCAGAGCATATCGAAACATAGGCTACAATAAAAGAATGAAAAATGCAATTGCTAAACACTGATCTTCCTCTTACTGTGCCTTGTCAGGTCCTGACGTTGGCAATCACGATGGCCAGCTGATCCGTGTTTTCAGCCACTCAATTGTTCGGCGCTATGTATACCTGTCCATTCCCGGATGTTCCTCAACCAGGAGATTTATTTTCCTCCTACGCCCCTGCAGCCGTCTATCTTGCCCTTCATTATAAGTTGGAGAATCCGGTAATGATTTCCTCTAAGAACACGGCCGAGGTATGACAGCTTTCGGCATTTAACTGTTGTCAAAAGAACACGAACTGCATTTGCCCTATTTAAGGGTTCTTCATTTCTTTGCATATTCCATGGTATTCTTGGCATTCGTCCATGTAACCACATTTCAAATGCTTCCAGACGGTTGATTGTGGCAACTTTGAGTGTCCAGATTTCTTGGACAGATTATAGCAGAATCCTTGTATAACAGCACAGACCAAATGTAACATTTAATCATCGTGTTGCACTCTGTCGAAGGCCTTTTCATAATCAATAAAATACACGAAAACAGCCTTACATTGGTCGCGACACTTTTGGAGAAGAATATTCATAGCAAACATTGCTTCCCTGGTACCAAGGGCATTTCTAAAACCCAACTGCGTCTCGTCTAAATAATTTTCGCATTTATTTTTTTATTCGAGGGTGTATAGTGTTAAGAAACACTTTTAGTGTGTGGCTCATCAGATTTATCAATCTGTGATCGTTGCACCTCTCGGTTTTTTGTTTTTTTGGAATTGTTATAAATACAGATTTTAGCCATTCTTCTGGTATTTCTCCCGTGTGATCACTGATACCTTGACGAATTAACTGGCATGGCTTGATTGTTTTGTTAGTATTATCCTTGTATGCGAATTCTTAGTTTTAATAGTAAAAATAAATATATAGATGCAATAATCCCCCTTTAACATGATATATCTCACGATAATATATAAAATAACGATTAATAACAGGTATCCATTGTTGGAAAAATTTCAATAAAAAAAAACAGCTAAAAGGTTGTACTCAAAATTTATTTAATGCTCTTAGTTTTGTAAAGCACAAAATAAAAACAATGGAAGCTTGACAATAGTTTTACTTCAAGTACAGATAAACTGTGTAACGTTATTAAGAACAAAATAAATGCAATATTTGATTGAAATAATCTGGATAATACAAACACATAGTAACTGGCTATATATCGTTTTCCTGCAACCTAATTAAAACAATTAAGTTCATTTAAGCTCCGATCTCTATCCTAATGAAATTCTATTGAATCTTGCGGCGGCGAGCGCGTTATAGTTGTCTTAATTAATTATTTTCGTCGGATAGAGCTCTAACACCTGAATATATGGAGCGTTGGCGGGGCTGTAGGGAAATAGGCTTCCGCATTATGAAGAGAGATTATATCTAATGGAAATTATGGTTTTGGAAACATAAGAACAACAACTTAGTGGTTATTTATATACTTCCTGATCCCAACAGTCGGATGTTGGGATCATGGTCATAGGATGTATGGTCAAAATTTCTGAGACTAGGGTTGTCAATTTAACAAATGTAAGTAATAATTGTATCTACTTACAGTGCTTTCATTTTATTTTGCCCAACTTTTAACTGATTATAACATTTTGACTTTTGGAGACAGAACATCCATTAAAAATTTAAATTTTAAGCAGATATATTCCTAATGAGTCATATTATAATGTTAAACATAATATGGCTAGTTTAAATTTCTTAGTTCATAGATTACTTAGTTTTCCACTTCAATGAAATAGAAAAAAAATTACATTAAGAATGTAGCTGAGTGTATGATGGATATGCTTCTACATTAGTTGATAAAATAATTAGAAAACGTTGGTATATGTTTGCGATTTCTGAAAATTCGACTTTTCAAGTGGAGAAAGATACGTCAAAATATTTTTCAATACCGTTTGATAGAGAGTTATCCGGTGGTTTAAAAAGAATTTTTAATTTTTTTTAATGTCACCCATGTTTAACACTTCCACTGGAAAGGTGTGATTTATGAAATTTCATATTGTACAAACTAGAAGATCAAAATTAACGAGATTTAAAAACCATAAGGCTGAGATATGATATGGTAGACCGGATAAATCTTGCGTTGCTGAACATTGTATAAATATTAATGATTTAAAATTAATTAGACGCCTCAAATTCACAGGCAATTAGATGAATATGAGAGCGTCAAAATTAATAAATGTAAAGATAGTATAAACAGAGACCAATTCCTTCCAGTTCTCTGTTCCTACTGCTCTAGTTTCGGTAATTAATTGTTCCGCTCGGTTGGTTTTGACTCGCTTGACTAGTTTTGCTACGCCTACTCGGATCCCACTGAGTGAGTATATAAACGTTCAAGTTGTAGATATTAGTTTAGTTTTAATCATCTGCTGATGATGCTAATTTGGTTAGCGAAACGCTCGTCCAGAGCAAAAGTAAAAGTGTTTTGGTGGATTGTGGTGATTTAGTGTTTTATTTTACAGCAAAAATGTCATACGCTGTCAAATGTCACACATATTGGTATAAAGTATAATTTTTTAAATGGGAAATATATATTAAAACTGTATCAAATAACATAATTCTTTCAAATTTCAAAAATATATCACATATTTTTTATATTTGGTTGAGTGAGTAACTCCACCGTTTGTATTACTATATGCCTTTTCTTATTAATAGTTTTATTTAAATTTGATAGAAATATGTAAAAAAAATACTTGGTGACTCGTTAGTCCAAAATTTTCGAAACAGTTTGAAATTTTGATATAATTTGGACATATTTGACGTGCATAGAGACACACGCTCTATAACGATCGGTTTTAATGATCCTTTTTAACACATTTAATCTCGGGTAACATACAGTTTAAAGGTACCTGGAATTAATTATATGTACAAAAAAAAACACTTAAACGCAGACATTCAAGCTGAAATTATTTGGATATATTTTCAATTACATCAACCTACCATCAATAAACAACGAAACCAGTAAAGAAAACCTAAATATAAATCAAAGATAAATATAGTTACACTTAGGCCTACATACACATCATTTGTTTATTATTAATTAAGTATATCCACAGATGTAATAAACACTCTGGCTCCGAGTGTTTATTTTCATTAAGCTTAAATGAAAATCACAATTTCTACACCGCTCGAATGCCAGAAACATGAACAAACTAAATACCTAGCTACTTTATTTTGATAACGACTTAAAACCTCCTCAATAAATATTTGCAACTTAAAAAACAACTTTAAATGTTCAAGAGAATATCAGATATTGTTACGATCTATTTCTAATTAAACATATGTTTTGCATCATTACATACCTTGACATATATTCATGCATAGGCTTAGATCAACTTGCCAAGATATGTTTTGCCAACTAACTTACTAATTGTTTGGACTGATTAAATTAGAATAAATTAGTGTGATGCTTTGGAATGAACTATTGTTATAGGCATATACACGGCAGATCACACGTGTATATTTTCTTTTTGTAATAATTTAAAATTTCTTCTAAATATTAATTGCTAGAAAATAAGTTTAATATTGACATATTTTTATTCAACATACACTCAGATGCAGAAAACGCTACTAAACATTTTTTTGTTAAATTTAAAGTATACTATTTTTATTTTTAGCTCTATCTTCATGACATTTCTATTTTCATGACAGGGTGTATCGATTGATTTTGTGAAATAATTTCATGAGAACATTTTTCTAAAACTATATTTTTCGGTCAGACCCATGTCTCAGGAGAATTTTGTTTCTTGAGTCATTTTAACACATGCGTTAGTTAATTTTAAAAACGAACTGAACTTGCCACCGACAATTTGCAATTTTTTCAATCATTTTTGATGAACTTTTTAATGTAATTTTTCAATATGACGGGATGGCAATGTGTGTCACACAATACCTATTTTTTGTCCGTTAGGTAAATTTGTTTAATTAGTAAAATACCGCTGACAAATTCTTAGGTCTCCGTTAGATTAAAACAGCGGTGTTTACAATAAATGCATATTTTATTTTGTAGATTTTCTTTTAGTGGCAAAGAAATCCAGAAGTCTTTTTTGAAGAAATTGGGCTGTGTCGGCATAAACTAAAGTATATTTTTGGTAGTTCTTGAGATAGTTGGTAGTTCTGATATCTTTGGTACTTCGTAAAATGATATAACATATCACAATTATCTCTAAGTTCACCCATCTTCTATTAATTCTAGTTATTCTAGTTCGCCCTAAAAATCTAGAGTAGAATGGGGGCTAGAGTTAAAGTGTGGGGCCTAAAGTTTTCATAAAGAATGGGGGCTAAAGTTTTCTACTAATCTACTAAAATGTAAAAAATAATGTAATTATCAAAACAATTTAGATCTATATCTTCATATCCTCACATTTGCCTAAAATTTCTACGTTAATAGTGCAAATTAAACTTTCAAAACTAATCAGAGAAATCTACAAATTATTTCATTACGTCAAAGTTATCCTAACAAAGGCTAGAAAACGAGTTCGCTAACTCGTTCAATAAAATCAACAGAAACTTTAACTACTTTCATAAACATTACTTTTCAGTTTGGGAACTATGCAGCCAACTAAAAGATTATATTAAAAGTTCGGAGATTAGTTTGTTTTCGAAAGCCGCATTTTTGAGGGTAATTAGATAACAATAGCCGCAAGTTCAATTGGATGTTTCAATGTTACATCGTTATCGCTTAACAGCATCGTTTAGTGGATCATGCATCGTGTATTTACATAATAATTATTATCCAAAATATGGTTCGCGCAATGTTTAGTTGTCAGATTTTCGCTACTGATATCTCCCCGTTAACATTACTATTCTCGTTGATGATAAATTTAATTTTAAATAAACATGAAGGAAAATAGTACAATATAAAGAAATATTTTTTTAAATATTATTTTTTGGTTAATTTAAATAAATATATTAGAATGGGAGCTAAAAGTCAGTTAAAATATTTTTGTTTTGGCTGAAAATGTTAATTTATCTAAATGGTTTTACTTTGTCCTATAACTTCGATCTTGCCTTCTATCAACAAATGCAAGAATTCATATTTGGGGTTTCGCATTATGTGTCCCAAGTATGCGGTCTTTTTCTTTTTAATCAATTCAAATAATTCACGCTCTTTGTCAACGCGTCTGAGAACTTCCTCATTTGTCAATCTAGCCGTCCAAGGTATCTTCAGGATTCTACGATATAGCCACATCTCAAAAGCCTCCAATTTGTTGATGGTAGCTGCTTTCAATGTCCAACCTTCCGTACCATAAAGGAGCACAGACCACACATAACACTTTACGAATCTTAATCTAAGGCTAAGGTCAATAATGGATATAATCGTAAATTTGGTTTTCTTGATGTTGATGTTTAAACCCATTGCTTTGCTCTGTTCTCCTACCTTGTTGACCAGTTGTTGTAGGTCGTGTATATTGTCTGCAATTAAGACCGTATCGTCGGCATAGCGAATATTATTAATCCACACTCCATTAACTTTGACCCCCATTTCCACGTCCTCCAGAGCCTCTTGGAAAATAGCTTCTCAGTATAAATTAAATTGTTCTCAGTCCTCTTCAATTAACAATTGTAGGAATTATTATCTCTCTTTTCGTATCAGCAGTTCGCGGCAAATCAAAGATTTTCTTCAATTTAAGTAAGAACAATCTTCGGATTGTCACGGGATTTTTAAAAGGACACTGTCTCCTCAATGTACATCTCAGTAGATTGAAGCTAATAAACAACGGTGAATGCAGATTCTGTGGGGAAAATAGGAAAATGCCAAAATAAATCACTAAGTGCGCCTAGACTACAACCATTCGTGCTATACACTCTGGTACAACTGATATAGGAGATGGAGAACTAACCTCTGTACACCGTCTCAGATACTGGCTTTTGTCGAAGCCCCGAGACTGTATGATGAGTTATAACTCAAGAAAGGGGGACACAATAGATCTACACATCGGGACAGGTCAACTCTGTGTATAGGATTTTAACGTGTAAGACAGTGATGTAGGCAGCTTAATGGCAAATCAAATGTATTAAAAAGAGAAAAAAGTTGGGTGGGTATGGGTGGGTACATTTCTTCTGAGCGGTATTGCCAGATTTTGCATCAAAATTTCAAACCGCATAAGTAGACGTTTCAAAAAAATGTGGCATCTAGGATTGGATCTGGATTTTCGACAATTACTACAACTGTAATAGATTACATTTAGCTTAGATATATTATCTTCATTTCAGTAGTATACATGAACATTTTTAACATAGTTTATTTTATTCTAATTTCTTTAAGACTACGATAATATACTGGTCGGCAAGAGAAAATCTTGGGTCGTTTATTTTAGTCATCATTTACCTACATGTCTAGAAGTGAATCGCTATGGCAATCTTGTAAGTCGGGGAGAGAAAATGATTACCTATTCACTTAATCATAATCATAAATTTAACATAGTTTATTTTATTCTAATTTCTTGAAGACTACGATAATATACTGGTCGGCAAGAGAAAATCTTGGGTCGTTTATTTTAGTCATCATTTATGTCTAGAAGTGAATCGCTATGGCAATCTTGTAAGTCGGGGAGAGAAAATTATTACCTATCCACTTAATTCGGAGCTCAACTTCATACGCTTGGGAAAATTCTTGCTCTTTGCTCTTTGTTCATTTATACAATCACAGAGTCTATAGACTCTGTGCACGACAATCGGCACCCAAAGCTGTGTGTACATTATCGGTTATATCATTAAATAAACTAATCAAAAAATATGCTCTATTACGTAGTAAATAGTGCAAATTCTATTGTCGACCATTCTAATCAGTATTAAATAATAATGGAGTGAGCCAGTGTGAAGTGAGACATTAAATGATTGATCTTTTTGTTAAATTACGTGGTATAACTTAACACAATGATGAATCGTTTAATGTTTCATATGCACCTCCATAATTATTTAATCTGTAATCATACTGATTACATTGTTCGACAACAGAATTTGCGCTTTTAGTATGTTTTGGAATTAATAGATTATCTGTCTTATTATGCAACTAGGGATGTACGTGTCTACGTAATAGAGCATCAGCATCTCTCTCAATATATCGTATTGTACTGAACACGTTGACACACGAGAATCAGCAACCAAAGCCGTGTGTACGCTTTATTAAATAAACTAACCAAAAAATATGCTCTATTACGTAGTTACGTACATCCTCAGTTACATAATAGGACCGATAATCAATTAATTACATAATGTTGTAAATATCACAAATTCTATTGTCGACCGATCCGGATTAAGTGGATAGGTAATAAACTTCTCATTTTTCTCCCGTAATTTATAGTCTTTTCTCTTTCAGTATATCGTATTGTACTGAACAAACGTTGACTTTATTCTTCATACACACGACAATCGGCATACAAAGCCGTACGTTGTACGTTTTATTAAATAAATTAACCTTTTTGTTTATTTATTGGTTCGTTTATGCTTTATTTAATGATTGATATTATTTTGTTAAGTTATACCACCAAGTGCTATAAACTAGTACAAAATTAAAAAAGTTAATTTTAAGTAAAGTTCTTTGAAATATATCTATATTACTATTATGAATGAGAACTCTTATCGATTTTTAATTTGGAATTATATTAATTGCCATGTGTCATGTTTTTATTATTATTGTCAATTTTCTGCGGATAACGGGCTGTGAGTAACATTCCCCTCCCATTCAATCTACAATAATTAATACAATCATTTTCTAGACTATACAGTATACATGTTCTACAAATTCAAGATACGAGCATTGATGTCTCGGTAACCGTAATAGATACAAAGATGGTTAAATTGGGGCGAAGTTGCGCCTTGGGATGCTCACCAAGACGTCATCAAAAATGTTTTAAAAATTTCAAGGATTGCTGAGTTTTTTGGAAAAACGGATTTTTTTGAAAATCAATTTTATTTTTTCCTGTCGTTACTTTTTAGAAAATCAAAAAACTAATTGCACATTCTCATAGCCACTTTATTAGGGCTATCGGATAGTATTTTCAAATTACCTGATATAATTTGTGAGATACCAAAAGCCGACTTAATTTTTTTATATACGGACCTGCATTTTTTATTTCAGTTTTTGAAATAATTCGGTCTTCCGTTTATTATTACAATGATATGCCACACTTTATATATTTTTTTTGTTCCGGAGATTTGAACACAATTTACTTAAACTAATTTCAAGTCCGGCTCTGATTTTTTAAATATTCAATCTATTCATCGTTACAATATTGATAAGCCTTCAAACTTAACAATGACGTGGTGTAAAACATTGAATGCGGAAAATCAAATGCAATAAAAAACAATATAAAATAAATAATATAATATAATATAAATAATCCAATCATTTCCCCCGAAAGATGGATTGGAAATGATAGAGCAGTATAATGGCCAGCGAGGTTCCTGAACTTGCCGCCAAGTCATTAGTTGACGTTCCAGGGGATCATTACTTACCTTATTTGTAAAAGTAAAATTAATATTTTTCAACATTTACAATAAAGAAATAACCACTAATTTACTAAATGCATTCGGAAGTATAAGAAGAAGACATGTTCAAAGAGCTATAAATAAAATTGAACGAATAATAAATTTGTGCATTAGGGAGGGTGGTAACGTGGTAACGTGGTAACGCTTTCGAACAAGTAGAGCATTAGAAACTAGTTTGTAGAAGTTGATTTATTTAAAATAACCACGATTAATATTATGCATATTATTATATCATTCACTAAGATTTCAAATTCACAATAAAAAAAATTAACTTTATTAAGATAATATCTGTAAATTGATGACCTGGATATTATTTATTTGAATCTTTCAATTGGCTTATTCAATCTTAATAAGCGCTGATCAATATTGTTGTAATGAATATAATCATATTAAATAATTTAAAAAAGCAGAGTCGGATTTGAAATTATTTTAAACAATATTAAATAGTTTTGTTGTTGTTAAGGTACCAAAACAAAAAAAAGTATAAAGTGTGGCACATCATTGTATTCAGGAGACCGAGTTCTCTCAAAACCTGTAATTAAAAATGCAGGTCCGCATTTAAAAAAAATTAAATTGGCTTCTGTATCTCACAAATTATCAACTACTTTGGAAATCTAAAGATACTATCGGATAGCCCTAATAAAGTGGCTATGCGAATGTGCAATTAGTTTTTTGATTTTCTAAAAAGTAACGACGGGAAAAAATAAAATTAATTTTCAAAAAAATCCGTTTTTTCCAAAAAACTCAGCAACCTTGAAATTTTTAAAACTTTTTTGATGGCATCTTGGGGAACATCCCAAGGCGGCAACTTTGCCCCAATTTAACCATCTTCGTATCTATTACAGTGTCCGAGATACCAATGCTCGTACCTCGATTTGTAGCACCCTGTATATGCAACACACTGTAAACTTCCTTTAAATAACATCAAATATCAACGAACAGTTAACATACGAAACGATACATTATCAATTAATATAAATCTTGGAAAATGACAAATTAACGTCAGACCACTCTACGCACGAATCTGTCTTGGTCGAAAGCCATCTGCACGCGCTAAATTTAAACCCGGTCCGTAATAAAGAGCTTTTCATATCGACAAATTTATTGCTTTTCGCCAGTTCGCACACCGTTTGCAGAGTGGACCGCGCTCGTTCCCTCTTCCGCCATCTCTCCCCGAACTACAGACTAACCGATTTTAGCACCAGATTTTTCTGACGGCTACTCGTGTGTTAACATCGTAACAGTCAAACTTTATATCGAAATGGAATTTCTTCAATTATTATGCGCCAGTGCAGATTGCAGGTCTTTCTAAAATCTTTCTAGGCATGTTTTCTAAAAAAATACGGTGTGTTGCGTTGCTGACCTGAATACAGGAATTCCCATGTAATCTTTTAAAATAAACTTGATTTAAACTTTTTGAAGAACTCATTAAAAAAGATCAATGAAATTCTCCCTTTAGGACTGTTTCTACGAATTCATTTTTTAGTTATGAAATATAAAAGTTGACGTTTTATCAATGATGTTATTTTAATGATGTGTGAGAACTATGTGCTTCATATTTTATTCAAGTTTTTACAGATATTATTTAGGATATTTTTGATAGATCTGTAGAGAGAGAACATAATAATTTGATATCTGTTATAATGTGACATGAATCTTTTTTTTGTAACACAGATCTACGTCTACAGTGATTTTGATGTTTGAAAGCTAATTTGTACATTTTTTGGTGCTCTTGTTCCAAAAAAAACGCCATATTTTTGCTCTATCACGTAATTTTTTTATAGCTGCCCAATTTGTTATACCTTACAAATGTTATTTTATTAATATACAAACCCATGATATGAATATGTTTGTTTCATGTTAGGCATGATTTTTAAATTATTTGTTTTTTTATGAAATTAAATGTGATTTGGCAACACGGATAATATTAGATACATGGTTGTAAGTTAGAGTTAGAACTGTTAGTTTAGAACTTCTTTTAAAGAAAATAAACTACCAAAGACATCAGTTGATGCTTGGTGGTGCTGTGCATGCTACTAGGACAACAGAGGGGTAAATTTCCATACTTTATTTATGAGTGGGATAGTCGGGAAAGAAATAGACATTGGATTCAAATAGAATAACCCCCTAGAACAAGCTTTACACCTGGTAGTAAAAATGTATTAGTTAACCCCAAAAAAGTTTTACTTCTTCATATCAAACTTGGCTTGATGAAGCAGTTTGTTAAAGCCCTAGACAAAAATGAACAGTGTTTCAAATATTTGTGCGAGAAATTTCAAGCCTTATCCGATGCTTGAACTATTTTCCTTAAAACCTTCCTCGCAGTTAGCAAATAACAGGAAGAGAGGTTTCACCAGAACATTAAGGAAATGGAACGGCGATACCAAGGCAGATGAAGCATAACGATGATGGCGGACTACTAACTGCTGGATGTTAAAACAGCATATACTCTTAAAAACACAGCTGAATGTCCGGACAACGCAGCTTTCTGGCAAAAAGACGAAGATTTCACTCAAAAAAGATTTAATAAAAGTTTTTCAATTTTTTAACTAGAATTCGACTTGTCTAATCAATTAAAAAATAAATTATTTTAGAAATATCGTTTTTTTCCTTTTAATATTTGCAAAAAACCTTACGTAATACAAATGAATGAATAGATTTTTAAAATCAGAGGTCCAACAGTAGTGTGTCGACTGCTGTTCGAGAGGTACTGGATTCGATTCCCAGCTAGAACGGTCGCTTTATTTATTTAAAATAAAAATATTTATTTATCTAAATAGAGCGAACAGCGAGCCACCTCAAGGAAGGCAATGGCAAACCACTCTGCTTTGTACAGCCTCTCAAATAGTGCGGCTCGGATTCAGCGATAAACTGTAGTACCTGTGAAACACAGGTACTGTAGGTCCCAGGAAAATATCTTAAGGTCCCAAAAAAATATCTTTAGACGACATTTCACTAAACAGAGATATAAACCACATAAAAAATAAATTAATTAAAAAACGACTATCCACAATATTTTATTGACAACTTAAGCATTTTATTGCTTACTGTATTATCTCAAGCTTAAAGCAAACTGATTAAAAAATTACCCATCCTGTGTAGTTCATTACAGGAAACACGAGAATTATTAACAACAAAAAAAGTTAAAATTACTTCTCGTGAGCGATTTCAGGTAGTGGATTGGAATCGTTAATCGGTCATGCGATTATTAAACTTTTCCCGATAGTATCGGGAAAAAATGTACGGCTTTTAGTTAAAATACATTCATTTTCTGTTCAGCTAACAGCCCTACATGATCTGGAATATTATCGCTTAACTTCGGTGCATGCGATCAAAATTAAAAAAGAAAATAATTTTAATGGTAATAGGTTTAAAATTGAGGATATTTTAATGTGTTATAAATCGATAGCGTTTGCAAATGTCTGATTAATATGTTAGTGTATGTTATTATATAATCAAGTTAGTTTCAGATTATACAGTAATAATGAGGTGCACATCGTTTTTAAATTATAACCAGCTAATGATTTTAAATAAAAATGGCAATAAAGTAAAATATTCAGACCAAATTCGATACTTTTAGTAAGCTTTTAAACTTGAAAATTTAGAAATATTATATAAAACGTATATAATACGTCAATAAATTTTTCAAAATTACATTAACTGTAAGTCCATTTTTGATTTTCATTAAATAATACATTTAATACATAATTTTTAGGTAAATTTTTTAACAAAATATTGAGTTTTTTTTCCTTACCGAACCTTACCGAAGCCTCACATATGGCGCAGTGTCGAACAACTTGGTCCGAGGAAGTGAGCGGAATCAACACATGATATCGCCATACTCTCACGTAGGGTGAAGGACTGAAGAGAGAGATACTTGCTACATGTGTACATATTTTTTTGTAACGTTTATTTTCTCTCCTCTACAATTATAAATAATGGCGTTGCAGTTTATGACATCTTACCGACGATATGGCGAATATAGCAAACAAATACAATTTCACAGTACATCAAAAAATAATTTTAAACTAACTAAATATTGTTACTAACAGCCTATCATCACCTAGTACAAAGAGCCGCACATTTTCAGGCTGTTGCACTGACATAAAATTTGTTTCTTCTATCCTTTCTTCTTCAGATTCACAAAATCTATATATGGCTTCGTCCGCCATGTAGATTTCTTCATTTTTGTCCCATTCCATCAGTTTTAGGTGCCTATTAATGCTTATGATGTTAGGTAAGAAGACCCACTAGAGCTTACTATAGGTATAGCAGACCTAAATTAACTAAGTGTAGGGTATGGCAGATCTAAATTTTGGCGAATGTTCTACTATGAACTTTCTGTCTGTCTCTGTCTTGGTAAATTTCACCTCCATTTGAGAAATTTGTTAGCCACCCACTGTTTCTTGACCATTCTTGTGACTGTTTTTGCACCGCTGCAATTCAGATTGTTATACAACTGAATATTTGGGTTGGTACATGTGTGGCATTGCTACTGAACATAATAAAACAAATAAAGCAACAAATGTAACCGAAAATAACAGGTTATCTAGAAAAGTTACTAGAAAGATAGAAATAGAAGAAATTACACCAATATCTTCATTCACACTTTATTTCTATTTATTGTTTAAACCTTACAAATATCTGAGGGCCTGTAATTAGTTAGTTAATTTAAATTATTAACATACATAACGTTTTAAATCATACTAATGTCTCAATACTACATAGATATAGATTTTTAAAAATTGACATTTTTTAAAGCATATAAGTGTGTTTGGTTAATCTAACTATAGAGCCAATATCGACTCTGAAATTCAGCACAGGATTAACAGCGCCTCAAGAGCATTCTGGAAATTAAAAGACAGGGTTTTCTACAACCATGACTTGAGCACAAAAATAAAACTTGCAGTGTACCGAGCAATAATAATCCCCACCATGTTGTATGGGAACGAAACCTGGGTACCGCATGCCGTACCGCCGACACATGAACGCATTAAACAAGTTGCAACAGAGACACCTTAGACAAATCTTAAGAATCAATTGGTGTCTGAAACGTATCTGTCATTGAAAAAGCTAACTGCGAGAGTATTGGATCATAGTTACAAAATCCCGCTCAAGATGGCATGGTCACGTATGCAGAATGCAAGAAAACCGCATACCAAAATCTCTGCTTTACGGTGAGCTTGTAGACGGTAAGAGGAGGTCGGGTGGACAACTCAAAAAGTACAAGGACATTTTCCACGAAAACTTAAAGGGGATTAACATGCAGAATGAGTGGGAAGAAGCAGCTCATAATAGAACTCATTGAAGAAGAATTGTAAACTCAGTTAACAGCGACAACCAAAAAGTAAAGAGGCAACAAAGCAATGAGATTTTTGAATGTCCGGAGTGCGGTAGACAGATAACATCACGTATCGGGCTTTTCAGCCACAGAAAAGCTCATGAAAGGAAACGCCTTGCGTGACCATCTTCTGATGCGTGTCAGATACTCGTAATGGCAGTATGTATATAGGTATTCAATATAGAGAGAACTAAAAAAATATCTAAACTATTAAAAATTGGTACCTTTATGGCATTATCTGGATGTGTGTTTTCCTATAAACTAAATCTAATTGATTCAATAGTCCGAATTTTGATGGTCCGAAGTATAATAAGCTGTAAAGAGAGGAAAGAGAGACAATGAGCAGTAAAGAAATACACATGAAGTAAATCTCGATAGCCTTTGCACTGAAGCAATGCAAGAGCAGATTCCGGTGTCAATTGGTAGTTGGAGGAGGTTTTTTTAGTTGGTATATTTTCGTAGTGAATCCAACTCACTATTAGATACAAGTAGTACAGTACATAGTAGTGTAGTATACAAGTAGTATAGTATAATATATATCTTAAGTATAGTATATATCTTGTAGTAGTCTTTTCCTTTGATTTTTCCTTTTCTCACTCAAAGAAAGAACGAAATACTAATTAAAACTATATATTTCTTTTCGTCTTCTATTTGACTGAGCTGACCATACATAAAACTCTCCTATTAGATTTAACAGGTTCGAACTCCGTTTAACCTCGACAACTTGACTTATAATCATAAACTATATTACAAGCTATTGAATCCAAATTGCGCGTTTTCTGTAGCATCTTGCCGTCTAGTTTGACGGGACGTCTCTAGTGGCGCCGTGCAGTCGTCTCGGGGGAGTGGATTATGTTATGGCCACAATTTGACAATAACTCCTTTATCGGAGCAGTCAATGGACTGGGACATTGGCCCGGGGATCATCGATTCGGATTACTAGAATCGGTTCAAGAAGTCTGTTCTATTTATCTAATAATAGCACTATCGATCGCCAGGAAGTGGGCCATAATACAGAAATATTACTGGATTTAACGTTTGGTTTAATTTCACTAATCAAATCAGATCAGGGTATAATAAGACGCAGAAATATATAAAGATTGACCAATCATTATGTTTTTTTTATATTTTAAATTTTAGTCCTTTAAGCTACTAGGTATTCTAAAACAGAAAACTTACTCTTGTAGTAAAGCAGCAGAAAAAAGTACTGTGTAAAATTTTAATTTGTATAAAAAGAAAAAAAGCAGATGACGTCAATACCGATCTATTTATTTCGTTAAAAAAGTTTCTAACTTCTAATATTTTTTTAAGTTAACTGTGGAAGGGTTTATATACAAGGCGAGTCTTAATTAAGTCCAAATATTTTAGGGGTAGTATATTTCGACCCCAGAAAATCGATTATAAAGTTTTTATTTTTTTGGAAACTTTTAATTTTTTTGAAAAAAATTTTGAAATTTTTTTTAGTTTTTAGTCAAAAAACATAATTTCTTGGTAACAACATAGGTAGTAGATTAAATTTACAAGGAAGGAAACCCGAAAAAGATCCAGTAGTTCTCAAAATTTAAGCAAAAAATCATTTTTTTGGAAACTTTCAAAATAAAATAAATATCTTGGTTATTTTGGACTTTTTTTTGGATTTGTAAAACAGTAAAACAGAACATGTTTCTTTTATCGAAATGTACCAACCCTGAAAATATTTGCATTTATTTAAGAGTCATCTTGTAAAAACCCGTCACGCATCGTCTCTTGTTATTTTTAAATAGTTTTATTGGTATATTTCAAAAATGACATCATATTTCAATATTATTGGAATGACGGAACAATGAACGATATACGGACGCAGATGCGCATGAACTTCTGTTTTTTGAGGCTTGTCAAACTCTTGCCAAATTATCATTTGTATCAAATTATGTCAAATAACCTGCGCTCTCAAAGATGATAAACATTTTGCGAATTCCTTTTGCAGGAAAAATCGAGGGAAAATTAACTGTAGACCCAGAAACACAGTTAATAGTTAATATTATGTTTCATTTTTTTTTCTAGTATATTTCGTTCCATTGAGCGTTATGCGACCTGCAGTTTTCTTATAATGTCCGGTTTGAGTGTCCAGGCTTCACATGCATAGTCAAGACTGGTAGTACACATTGGTCGAATTTTTCTTCTTTAGATACGGTAGCATTCTAGATGTGAATATGATTGAGTTTCTTCCATAAGTACTCCATGCTAACTTAATTCTTCGGTTGATTTCTGTTAATAGAGATCCCGAGTCGTGTATTAGTTGTCCCAAATATATGTATTCTTCTACTATTCCAGTTTTGTGTTTTTTATTAGAACGTCTTTTCTGTCTACTAGATCGTTGTAAAGTCTTTTGGTTTTTGTTAAATTCATTGTGAGACTTACTTTATTGCTGGATGTTTTTAGTTCGTTAATTTCTTTTTATAGTTCTTTGGCAGTTGGGACTATATCATCATCGAATCTTAGATGGTTTGGTTAGGTTAGGTTAGGTTAAGATATTCTCCATCAATTTTTAATCCTTTGTTGGTCCAGTCTAGGTGACGGAAGATTTCTTCTAGTTTTGCTTTAAACAGCTTTGGGGTAATACTATATTATATATTTAAATAATAATTATTATATTTTACACTGTTTTTATCACCATAACATTTCAACTAAATAAGCTTTTACTAGTAGATTCCTACTTTTATATTAACCATTTTTATTATTAGAACATCTGCAGTCCAATTTGGTTTCAGTATTATTGGAAATACACTGTGCATGTCGGAATTGATTAAATCACACCGCAGAACCGATTTTAGTGGTACTTGAGCAAAATTAACCACTTAATTACTGTCCTTTACAACCTCTTCGTTCGATTGGATTACACCGGCTATCTCTGACGGATCCCGATACTTTAAGGCATGTAAATTTACTGGATGACATAAATAGCAGTAAAATTTTCATTCACAATCTAGTAGAAACCCTTTTTGGTTTAAAATTAGATATTATATAGTATTACCTAAATAATATTTTAATTTAATAACTGAATTTGTTGCATAATATATTGGTAGTGCACTAAATATGCTAAACTAAATACACCCAGCAACAAAGTGGATCTCAAAATGCACTTAATAAAAACTAAAGTAATGTAGAACGAACTAGTGGACAGAAAAGACATTCTTATAAAAAAATGAGTGTGCACTATGTGCGTATATTTGAAGTGAAATTTTTCTTATTTCTGTCTGTCTGTCTGTACATCTGAGGACTCGGATACCTCTATCTACGTGCCGAGTTTGGTTCCAATCGACCCATAATTAAAAAAAGAATCTTGATGATTTCGTCTAAAAACTGGTATGTGTACTACCAGTGATGACCTATCCATACGAAACCTAGACACTTAAAACGGACAGCACAAGGAAACTGCAGGTTGACCAACGCTCAATGGAACGAAATATACTGGAAATAAGCAAGAGAGACCGTACAAGAACAGAGTGGATACAACAAAAACCCACGTAATAGATGTCATCCACAGAGTCAAATCCCTCAATGGGCAGGATACTTGGCAAGAAAGACGGACAACAGATGGACCACAACAATTACAGCATGATACCCCACGAGGAATTAAAAGACTCTAGCTCTAGGGAAAGGGGGGGGGGCGAACCTATGAGATGGGACCATGATATTATAGTACGAGAGCTAGCAACGTCGGGAAAACAAGTATTTTAAGACGTCTGGCTCTTTGATATATCATTTATTATGCTCTCTGGAACAGCGTGCACGCCGTCTGGCTGCTGATACACGTTGCGTTCACTACTGCGCATCCAAAGAAGATCTCTATTATTTTAATTAGCTATTTAAATTCTAGTATTGAATAAAACGCGAGCAAGTCTCCATTAGCTCGGCGCGTAGAGCTTTCGCCTATGAAGCGAAGGTCAGTGGTTCGATACTGGCTGGTTTTTTTTATGTTTTTTTTTTCGTTTATATTCTGATAGTAAAGTAATAAATATTTGCTGACACTAATATTAAATAAAAATATTTAATTCAATTATAATACAAATTATATTGTAATGATTTAAACATAATGTCTAAAAATAAAACTAAAAATGTTGGCCGTAATTTTTTCTTGCCTCATTCATAAAAATATTTAATTATTTTATAATTTCATTTTAAAGATTTAAACATAATATATAAAAATTAACATTTTAATGCTTTATTAATGTAATTTCTGCCTGTTTTTCTTCAAAATATTTTTTTCAGCTGTTTATTATTTTAATAATCATTTTAATAATACTTTTTTTAACAGATTGTTATCTAAAAGCTACACAAGTTTATTTTCAGTTCAGTTTGTTAAGATAACGATGGAAAACAAAATTATCTGGTTAAATTAAATAAAATAAAATAATAATACTTTTTAAACAATATTGATTAATGTTAATGTGTAGAAAATGCGCAAATCTATGGGTAGAATATTTAATTACATAAAAAACTAGCAAAGTAATGTGAAAAAAAAAGCATCATTGTATCTCCACTCATAAACGAGAAATCCCAAAAAACGTACGAAAATGAGACACCCTGTACCCATGTGATGCGCAGTAGTGAACGCAACCTACCGGCTCGGCAACCAGACCATCCTAAACCTATCTAATAATTAATTACCACAATAATCCTTCAAAACAAATGAAAGTATCAAATTCTACTTATATACACTACGGATCATAAACCCATAAACGCCATCTGTTCTGGTGATAAAAAAAAACAAATATTTAATACTTTACTATCAGAATATAAACGAAAAAAAAATATAAAAAAAGTTGCACCCCCAGCCGGTATCGAACCACTGACCTTCGCTTCATAGGCGAAAGCTCTATGCGCCGAGCTAATGGAGACTTACTCGGTTTTTATTCAATACTAGAATTTAAAGCGCTAAGTAAAAAATATAGGATCTTCTTTGGATGCGCAGTAGTGAACGCAACGTGTATCGGCAGCCAGACGGCCTGCACGCTGTTCCAGAGAGCATAATAAAAGATATATCAAAGAGCCAGGCGTCTTAAAATACTTTCTCGAAAACGTTGCTAGCTCTTAGACTATTAGGAAATTAGCAAGGATAACTTGGGCCCGCATAGCGAACAATATACAGGGTGGTCCAACTGTATTTCGGAAACTTCGGGAGTATATTTTGCAGATAAAAATAAGTAAAAAAGTTCTTATAAATGTATGTCCTAAAATGCTTAGTTTCAGAGATACAGGGTGTAGAAGTTTCATTTTTATTTCGTTTTTTTCTAAATAATTTCTGAAATAACGTCAATATTTGGATGAAAATTGGTGTCTGGAAGTTTTTTGACATGAGAAATTTGATTTTGATGTCAATATGGATCCTACTAGTAGAGGGCGCCACCTACGTGCGTTTTAACTGTTTTGAAGCGTAATAACTTTTTGTCCGTACCTGTATAAAACTACCGAGTGAAAAAATATACATCTATTTGATTTTTTACGTAAAATATATCTCTTTGTAAAAATCGCTACGAGCAACCGTTCTTAAGATATTTAGAATGGAAATAGTAAATACATGTCATTATTGACGAAAAATGAACACGTTGAGTAGATAGTTATTTCACCGAAATAATAAATTTTTATTTTTTTTAAATTAATCATAAATTTTTCTGCAAAAAATGATGATAAAACAGTTTCTGTTGAACATTTGGCACAAAAACATTTCAAATTTATGATTTGAGTCTAATAACTATTTAGTCAACATGTTTATGTCAGTGATGACAGGTATTGATAATTTCTATTCCAAATATCTCGAAAACCATTACTCGTAGCGGTTTTTACCAAGAGACCATTTTCACGTAAAAAACGTCGTAAATGTATATTTTTTTACTCAGTAGTTTTATACAGGTACAGACGAAAAGTTATTACTCTTCAAACCAGTTAAAAAATATGTAGGTGGCGTGCTCTACTAGTAGGAGTCATATTGACATCAAAATCAAATTTCTCATGCCAAGAAACTTCCAGACACCAATTTTCATCCAAATATTGACATTACTTCAGAAATTATTTGGAAAAATTGGAAATAAAAATGAAACTTCTACACCCTGTATCTCCGAAACTAAGCATTTTAGGATATACATTTATACGAACTTTTTTACTTATTTTTATCCGTAAAATATGTTGCCGAAGTTAACGGAATACAGTTCGGACCACCCTGTAGAACAATGGGCCCAACTACACAGAAAGTATCTAAATATGTGAGAGAGGCTACGCCATAATTGGAAATGCTTGAATAAGCTGAAAATGATGATGAAGATGATGATATTGGTGGTAATATAACATGGAACATTTCATATGACATAAACTCAATATTACTGGTTTTATTTTTACATTTTATGTAAAACTCAAATTTTATATGACTATTACTGAATACTCTTCATTAAAAATAACTCGTTCAGAAAATCCTGGATAAACTAACATCAATAAATAAATGAATGTAGCAAAAATTTATTTGTGAATAGATATTAAACATTTAATATTTAAACAAGTAACTAAATATATTTTAGTGCCTTTTTAGTGGTGCTAAATCATGACATTAAAGATATAAAAAACGTGCTCGTAAAATTGTTACTGTTAGAAACAATTTAAAATTGCATATATTATGATGTTCTGTGGTCAACTGTTAAGATAATCACTAATGTAATAAGTACCCAATACAGTTATTATGGATTGTTTTTTGTTATCAAGCATAGCAAACTTGATTACAAATCTTGCGGATCATATTTTATTGTGTTTTCTATTTCGATTCTATTGTTGTGGACATTAATAAAAACTTTAAAAACATTATGTTTTTCAGATATACTATACAGAGGGTGCTACAAATTCGGGGTACGAGCATTGGTACCTCGGAAACCGTAATAGATACGTAACATGATTAAATTGGGGCAAAGTTGCGCTTTGGGATATTCATCAACATGCCATCAAAAAAGTTTTAAAAATTTCAAGGATTGCTGAGTTTTTTGGAAAAAAAAAACGGATTTTTTTGAAAATCAGATTAATTTTTTCCTGTCGTTACTTTTTATAAAATCAAAAATCTAATTGCACATTCTCATAGCCACTTTATTAGGGCTATCTAGTAAATTTTAAAATCTAGAAATAGTATTTATAGATTTTCAAATTAGCTGATAAATTGGAGATACAGGGGCCAATTTATTTTTCTTTAAATACGGACCTGCATTTTTTATTTCAAGTTTTGAAAGAACTCGGTCTCCCGAATACAATAATATACCACACTTTATACTTTTTTTATTTTGGCTACCTAAAAGTCTAATTCTGTTTTTTTAAAATTATTTAATCTCATTATATTCATCGCAACAATACTGATTAGTGCTAACTAACATTCAATAAAGAAAATAGAACCAATTAAAATGATTCAAATAAATAATATCCAGGTCAGCAATTTAAAGATATTATTTGTATTTTTTTTTATTGTGAATTTGAAATCTCAGTGTACGATCTAATGATATGTATAATATTAATCGTAGTTATTATAAATAAATAAACTTCTACAAACTGGTTTCTAATGCTCTACATGTTCGAAAGGGTTGCCATCCTCCCTATTGCACAAATTTATTTTTGTTTCAATTTTATTTATAGCTCTTTGAGCAGATTTTCTTCTCATACTTCTGAATGCATTTTGTACTCTTTATTGTAAATGTTGATATTTATTGATTACACTTTTACAAATGACGTCAAGTCAGTGCCCCCTCCCCGACTCGTGGCGACAGGTCCAGGAACCTCGCTGGCCATTATACTGCTCTACCATTTCCAATTCATCTTTCGGGAAAGTTATTTGATTGTTTGTATTATATTTATATTATTTTAATTATTTTATTGTATTTGCTTTTGTAACGATGAATGGATTAAACATTTAAAAAAAAAACCGTCAGAGCCATGTTAAAAACGTTGTTTAATTAATTTACATTTTATTATTACCTCCTGTTACCTTTGTATTTTGTATACCTTATGTACAACAATTAATTTTAGTGTAATAGTGTCATTGAGACAGTCTGTTTATGAGAGCTGTACGAAAACGATCGTTCCGTACTTTTATTAGTTAATACTCTATCAAATTCGGCTCTTTTTACTTAACTAGTTCTTTTTGATAAGTAAAAGTTAGTGTTTCATCAAATCGCCACATTTATTTACTTCGAACCGTGTACTCGGTATAAGACGGGTAGTTTTATATCGTTGCACCTGAACAAAAACAGAGCCGTTTAATTTAAATAAATTGTGTTCAAATGTCCGAAATAAACAAAATATTAAGTGTGGCATATCATTGTACTCAAAAGACCGAGTTCTTTCAAAACCCGAAATAAAAAATGCAAGTTCGTATTTAAAAAAAAATAAGTTGACCTCTATATCTCACAAAATATCAGCTAATTTGAAATCTAAAAATACGATTAGACAGCCCTAATAAAGTGGCCATGAGAATGTTCAATTAGTTTTTTGACTTTCTAAAAAGTAACGACAGGGAAAAATAATATTTATTTTCAAAAAAATTCGTTTTTTTTAAACTCAGCAATCCTTGAAATTTTTAAAACATTTTTAATGGCATCATTGTGCTCTTTTTTATGAAACTCAAAATGCTACTCACAGATTTGTCCTAGCCTTCTTAATTTTTGAAATACAGGACAAACTTAAAATTGTTGCATTTTTCGGCGTCTTTGTGTCTATTATTTATTTTAATTTGTACATTACCTAGATGAGAGACAAACCAACACCGTTTTTATTTTCTATTCTCTATTAAATTAACACGATGCGGTTCATTAAATTTGTTATTTTAAGGGAATGTAAATTTTCCGCCAGAATATACAGCGCTGCAATTTGCATTTACACGCTTTTCATAAACCAACACATCCAATGGCACGTCGGTGCTCGACAGCCCAGAGCTTTGAACCTCAAGACAAACACTAAAGTGGGTCCGAAGATTAAGCCGAGCGATTATACAGGGTGCTCTTGAAAGCTGTAATCGTGTTTTAAATTAGTTTAGGTTTGCACGAGGGTTTGCATTTATAAACCCGCTGATATGGATTAAAAAATCATTTAGATTTTTTTTCTGCAAATTTGCTGATATTTTAACTTGTGTAGGCCAAGTGTAGGCCAAGTAGTTGGCAATAAATTAGAGAAAAAAATATTGCTAAATTACCAGTAAAAGTTTATGCGACACCAATTCAGAAAAAAACTTGATATATTCCTCTATTATCCTATTAAATCCTCTTTAGATATCAAAGAAAAAATTATAATTTTACGTATGAGCCATTTTTTTGCAACAACTTTCAAAAATACTATTATTTGGTAATTTGGCTTGAACGAAACCTAATTTTATTTCGTATTAATGACATACCACAAAGCCATTTATGAGAAAAAAATTACAAGGATATTCAGAGAATGCCACTTTTGGATAATTTTTTGTTTTTGTTTAAGAAAAATACAAATGACGTTCAATATTCCCACCTCAATTATTGATTGATTTAAGAATTGTTAGCATTAGGAGTAGGTGGTGGAAGAACTAACTTAACTAAAAAAGGAATTGTAGTATTAATAACCTGCTTATAGCGAGAACATGGTTAGCAAAACATGTATTTACTGGTTTTTCAAAAATGTTCGTGCATTGTGATTGATATACATAATAGTAATATACAAAATACTTAAAATAAAATGGATTGTCATTAATACCATCATTATTTTCAGTTTATTCAGCCATTTCCAATTATGGTGTAGCCTCCCTAACATATTTAGATACTCTTTTTGTAGTTGGGCCCATTGTTAATATTATGGTCCTATCTCAAGTTTGGTCTTCCAGGTCTCTTAATTCCTTGTGGGTAAAGTGCTGTAATTTTTGTGGTCTATCTGTTGTCCGTCCTTCTTGCCAGGTGTCCTGCTCATTGCCACTTGAGGGATTTGATTCTGTGGATGACATCTATTACTTGGGTCTTTTGTCGTATCCACTCTCTCCTTTTACGGTCTTTCATGGTTATTCCCAGCATATTTCGTTCCATTGAGCATTGTGTAACCTGCAGTTTCCTTATAACGTCCGTTCTAAGTGTCCAGGTTTCGCATGCATAGGCCATGACTGATAGTACACATTGATCGAATGTTTCCTGTTTTAGATAAAGTGGCATTTTAGATTTGAACATGATTGTGTTTTGTCCGTAAGTACTCCAAGCTAACTTAATTCTTCTGTTTGTTTCTGGTGGTAGAGATCCTGAGCTGTGTATTATTTGTCCCAAATATATATATTCTTCGACTATTTCCAGTATTTTTGTTATTTATTGGAATTCTCTCTTTGTTATTTATTGGAATTATTGGAAGAAATCAGAAATTCTGTCTACTAGTTGTATATTTCTTTAGTTTTTGCTAAATTCATTTTGAGGCCTACTTAACACCATAAATAATCTTATTTAAACTTGTTCTTCATTTCTTTTTTACATTTGACGGAAGGAATACACTGCTTATAACGTTAATTAGACATTTTTGGGTTGATTAAACACATTTTAGTTAACAGATATACATAAATATATTGCCATTTATAAACATGTCTGCGTGATTTATTGATCTAGTAGGGTTCATATAAAAACAAACATAAAAGAAACATTTTAATTTCTAAATCTTCATTTTAATAGGGAATAAAATATTGTTATAAAGAATCCACGTCAAAGATATTTTTTTTTATTTCAAAAACAACCTACGGAAATGTATGTATAATAATTTTTGAATCCCATATACAGTGTGTTTCAATGTATATCTTCCTCCATACGATTTCCTGGTGTTGGCCCCTAGAATCCACAAAATACGAGGTTAAGGTGTATTCCTAATATGTTAATAAAAATATTAGTGATGAGATTTTTAAAGTAGCAAATATAAAGTCATAAAAACTATTTATTATTATTATATTTTTTATTAAAAATCGGGAAAAATAGATTTGTTGACGTGTCATCCACAATTCATAAAAAAAATTAAAATTAATAAACAAAAACGAATTCTTAACGGGTCCCTTTCGCACTCCATCGACTATATATTTATATCTTTTACCATTATTTGGTATTAGATTGCTGTAAAAAAATTCAGCACCATTATTATTCCATATAGCAATAGACAATACAAAAGACCACATTTTTCTTTTTTCAACTAGGCAAGAGTTCAAAAACAAGGCCGTTGCTCTCCTGTCCAGGTCGTTTTTATCGCTCGGCAACTGTACAAAACAAGTTTCTTGGCAATTTAAGTTTTCGGCTGAACTTTTTCCATTATCCCCTGGAAATCCTATTGGAAATCCGCACGGAATATCGACAACCGACCCCAAACACAAACACATCATTCACCATAAGCTCCTTTCTGTAAACAAAGCGGACAGCATAATGTTTTTTGTTCAAACTTTACCTGCCAAACATTCCGTCGTTATAACGGCTGATATTAAATTTAATATGATATACTGTCTAATAAAATCTTTTATAAGTGGAGTATGTACCTCTAATTTTTTTTATTTCGAAATAAAGGCTGAATCTTCAAAATACCCAAGTCTTTTGGGTGTATTTCGCCACTAGAAGAAAATCTTCAATATAAAATAGCTATTGTTCAAACAATACTCCATTCATTATAGACTTAGTGCATTTCAGATGATTTCAAAAAATTCCGACCGCAGCGCTGTATACGCCAGAAATCAGAAATTTTCGCTATGTATTTCACATCGTCCCGGTTACAGCTCATGTTGATCGCATTAAAATAATATTGAAATCGTGGCTTTGTCATAATATTTAAGTATTTTAGTTTTTTTGCTAGTGCAGTTATTGAGACTATAAAACACTCAGGTACGAGGTTTGTATGATGTAACGCTGTTTAGAGTAGTAAAAAATAAGTGAAAAAGAATTCCAACTAGGCCTTGTGTTATATTGTGACAATTTCAAATCTTAATGAAATTACTGAAAAAATGTTAGTGTAGTGCAATAACATTCAATAACTCAACTTTCCCGGATATCCAACTCTCCCGAAACAGCATTTTATAGCTTCATAGTTTCTCACACCGGTTTGATCAAAAGCAAAAATGGATTCAAGCAGTTCGACGAAACAAGTGAGTAAACAAAGTAATCGTTACATAATCAAAAAATTAAATAAGCATACACCATGAGACGATAAAATATAATTTGGAATATTAATGGTATACTTTTTTTAATCAACTAGTGATCAAATGTTTTATGAACACCTTCTAAAATTACAATTTATAATTACAATACTTCATTAATTATCACACCGAAAAAATTTCGGTGTTAAAACTATGGTCGCTACCGTAGTTGAACTGATCTAAAAAGTTTTTTTTAGCTGAAATAATAAATTATAATACAAGTAAGACCTTAAATTATAATACAAGTAAGACCATTGCCACTCTCCACAAGAAAGGGAGCATACATAAGTGCACGAACTATCGTACAATTTCCCTCATCTCACATGCCAGTAAAGTAATGTTGCAAATTATAAATGAAAGACTGAAAGCTTTTCTAGAAATTCCAGCAGAACAAGCAGGTTTCATCAAGGGCAGAGGCACTCGGGAACATCTTCTGAATATGCGCCAAATCATAGAGAAAGCAAGGGAATTCAACATCTCTCTTTATATTTGTTTCGTAGACTATAAAAAAGCTTTCGATAAAGTCAGATGGCATGACCTGTGGAAAATCTTAAAGGAAGTGGGGGTACCGCAACACCTTATTTCACTTATCATCCAGTTGTATCAGCACACTACAGGATCAGTTGGCCAAAAAATATCATAATCTACGCTTTGCAGATGATACAGCATTACTCGCTAGCAGTCAAGAAGAGTTAATCAATTTAGTAAATAGGGTAGAAAATGAAAGCAATCGGCTCGGTCTGGAACTAAAAACACAAAAAAACAAAATCATGATAGTTGATAGGCCACGTAACAACCAACCAAATATAAGTCATATCGACCGCTTTGAAGTCGTTGTCATACGTTTACCTGGGATCACTATTGACAAATACAGGCACATCGGAAGAAGAGGTGAAGCGTAGGTGCAACATGGCAAAGGTAGCTGTTGAGAGACTGAACAAGATCTGGAAAGACCGCCAGATTTCAAGAGCCATCAAAAACCGGCTAATCACCTGTTTGGTACTCCCAATATTGACGTATGGCTGCGAATCGTGGAGTCCCAGGCAGGCGGAACATAAGGAGATCGATGCTACCGACATGTATTGTTATAGACGTATGCTCCGTATCCCATGGACTGAACGCCATACAAACGTTTCCATTTTAAATGAACTTAATATTACTAACAGGCTTTCCTGTAAAATCCGACTAAAACAACTAAAATATTTTGGACATATAAGAGGAAAAGTCCGGACAATATGGAAAGACTCATAATTCAAGGCAAGGTTGATGGAGGGACGTAGACCACGTGGCCGCTCTCCGACTCAATGGATAGACCAGATCACGACTAGCTGTAGCAAGCCAACGCACGATGTCATCGAGATGACAAAAGACAGAGGCGCATGGAGAAAAATCATCCATGATGTAACGCTGACCACTACACTCCCTAATGGATTGAAGATAGAGAAGACCTTCTAAAGATATCAAAATATTTACTTTTTATTTTTAGAATTTTCACAAATTATACTTCTTAACAATTTTAGAATAATTATATAATAAATTTTTCATATACTTGCTATTTAAACCCGTGTATTTGTATATGTATACTAGTTGTTTACGATATTCTCCGATGGTGGCAGCACCAACAGAAAATGCACCAAGCCAATACAAAATAGTTTCTCCTTAACTAGTTGCATAAATTAAATGTTAATATTCAGCGAAGTGGACAAGTATCAAGAACTTTCGAATAAAATAATCTAACTTAAAAAATATAACTTCAAAGTCCTACATTACTTAATATTTCTCCTTTGTAACAAGGTCTTTATAAAGTTCTGCTCCCAATTAAGTCGAGATCTTTCTCATCTCAAAAATATATACATATTATATAAACCTACTTAGAGATTCTGAAATCGTCACAAAGGCCTCGTGCAAGTGGCATCTTACCGGGTTTCGTCGAGTGTAGACGACGTTAGTATAAAAGATAAATAGGGCTTAAACTTTGTGCAGTCTGCAGTTGTAGTTCGGGCGAAGTCTCTGGACTGAAGAGATAAAATGTCCTTATAGTCGTCTTAAAATTTCGCTAGACAAAAACAACTCGAAAATATGGTTTATTTATAAAACGGATTTACAAAAAGGAGGAGGAAATAAAAAAAATATTTTATTTATCGAGAGGTTTAATATATTTTCAGATTTGTCTTAAAATTCGTAAAAATTTAGTTAGTGTAATAATTATTTACAGTATAAGTGTGTTTATGAACATGAGTACAACAACGAATGTGAACGATTAGAACGACGAGGTCGTAGACCGAGTTGGTTAAATTACGACTGTAAATGACGAACGAGACTGACTAGTTGGTTAAATTAGAGTGGTCGATTTAGCGACCATCGACCTATAATAGGTTAAAATTACTTCTCAAAATGTAGTGAGACGTTAGATAAGATGTCTTGTAAGAGTAAATTTTGATACTCGCCAAGTGGGCTATTGACAATGATATAGCCGAGGACCGCGGTTCGGATTCCGCGTAAATAAAGTAGTCTAGATTAGCCAAAGCAACAAAAAGGAGACGTTAACTTTAAATACTTTTGAATTCAAAAAAATATTTCTATCCATGTAAATTCATTGTCATCGTGATATGATTAGAATGAAGACGAATGTTAGATACCGCAACTGTAGGGAGTTAAAATGATTATGAAGCTACAAATTCAAGTTAAATTAAAAAAAAGTTTCATTCAGCAGTCAAAGGATTGTAAACAATAAATATGATCACCAGCTTTGAAAAGAAAATAACGCTTAAGAAAAAATAATAATAAAGTACTACCGTTGATTAAAAGAATTGGGAAGATACGCAACCAAATGAGCAAATTCGTGACAACGCTGCTGGTTTGAATTCCCCTTACGTCTCAAGTGCTGTACGGTGGAGCCTCTACTCGTTCTACGACCAAGGTATAAAACACTCATTTTGTCTAATTCGGCTAGCGAAAGCATATCAAAGACGGTGTGAAATTGAAAGCGACAATGTTGCTATTTTAAAATGTGTAATATCTGTAATACATTTGACGAAAATATCGTTTATGTTCTGAAAATGTATTCGTGATAAACATAGAATAAACAACAAAAATAAAAATTCTTTTATAGGTACTGAATATTTCGTATGATCGAAAAAAGTTGTTTAGTTGAAAATGACGACTATTGATATTTACCATAATATTTTACATATGTATAATAACAGCGGTCTTCATTTCCACGCCGTTCTTTGTTTAATCATATAATATTATATTAAATTTTGTTTAATGATAAAAAATCCGTATTATTAACGTACTGTATTAAAAAGCCGTAAATATACGTATTAATCCGCAGTTCTGGCCGCACTGTATCTAGCAACCAATCACAGTCGCTGAAAGCAGAACTACAGTACAGTATTCTTTATCCGCTGCGCTGTAAACGACAATCAGAATCAGCGCGCAGCGGCGCACATCTAAACTAATCTCCGACCGGCTGACGGTACTACATCTCGGACATGTTTTGTGCCGCGAAATTGCCCATAATTTTGCACATCTTCTTATTTCTTCAATCAACGATACTACTAAAGATAAAAAATTATTATATTTATAAGTCACACGCATCAGCTAATGAAAATATTCATACCTTTAACAGATTTAATAAAACATACAAATTTAATTTCAAAAATAACTGACGGGGCCTTATACATATTTATACTATCAATTTATTAATTCCCTGAAAATTCATAAGCAAAATATAAAAGTGAAAAATAAAAAGCTCTGGTTATATTTGATCGATAGAGGTTGAAATTTAATGTAAATAAGGGACATTCTGGATTCTATTTTTACAGAAGCTCTTTTTAAGCTTATTTTTTTCCTTCTGTTTGTTAAACATCAATTCCAACTTTATGGACAATAATTTAGACAGCATCATCATCATCATCATTTTTAGCTTGTTCAACCATTTTCAATTATGATGCCTCCCTCACATATTTAGATACTGTCTTTATACTTGGTCCCATTGTTGTCTATTGTTGGCTATGCGGGCCCAAGTTATCTCTGCAAATTTCGTAATATCATGACCCAAGTATGGTCTGCCTCTTGATTCCTCGTGGGTATGCTGTAATTTTTGTGGTCCATCTGTCTGTCCTTCTTGCCAGGTGTCCTACCCATTGCCACTTGAGGGATTTGATTCTGTGGATAACATCTATTACCTGGGTCTTTTGTCGTAGCCCTCTATTCTTTTACGGTCTCTCTTGGTTATTCTCAGCATATTTCGTTCCATTGAGCGTTGTGCGACCTGTAGTTTCTTTATAATATCCGTTTTAAGTGTCCAGGTTTCGCATGCATAGGTCATGAATGGTAGTGCACATTGGACGAATGTTTTCTTCTTTAGATAGAGTAGCATTCTAGATTTGAATATAATTGAGTTTTTTCCATAAGTACTCCATGCTAACTTAATTCTTCTGTTGATTTCTGGAAATAGAGATCCCGAGCTGTGTTATTAGTTGCCTCGAATATACAGGGTGTCCCAGAAATGAGTGCAGATATTTTAAGGGGAGGTAGATCTGGTCAAAATAAACATATTTTCTCTTTACCATTTTTAAAATAAATTGAAAATAAGCGAGTTATTTAACTTTGAAAGTTTAAAAAAATAATCGCAACATTTTGAGAACCGCCGGCAGATATCGCCAACTACATCCAATTACCCGGATCAAGCCCGGATTTCAGTTAATTCGACGCACTGTGTTGCCATATGGACAAGAAAGTATATGTTAAAAGTAAGTCATAAAATCACAACACCTGAGGAGTTTGCAGAGATGCATTACATTTTTAAGATTGTGATATTATTACATAAAATAAATTAAAAGTTAAATGCTTAAAAGTTAAATTAAAAAACTTACCCAACATTAAAAAAGATACTTATGACAGATCGATGTAACTGTGACAGTTCTCTTTTTCGATATACACTTAACTAAAATAGACTTCACTGTGCTGCTTTACTTGTACAAGCTATTATAATAACTACTAAAATAACAGTCCCCATTTTTAACACATTATTTTCATATAGGCCTGATCACAATTTGAACCACTGATTTACAAAACACCTTGAAAAGCACACATTTGAATACCTTTCTGAATGAATAAATGTTGAGAATTATTGTCTCTTACCGCCACTTTCCGAACTACTTTCAATCTAAGAAAATACATGTTTCACTCAACAATTTTAAATAGGTACGTATTTTGTTTTTTCGCTATTTTTTCTATGTATTTCGACAATTCCATCGACAGCCGTTGATTTACAACCGTCGCGTCGGCCAAGAGAGCCGCGCATCACTGGTAACTGCTCCTTTGTCGCGCCGCCGTGTCGAGCTTGCGCCATGCGAGGTTGCCGTAGTTTCAACAATTTCAAATTCAAGACACTCGAAGCAATCAAATTCCTATTAAATTTTAAAAATAAAACAGAAAAAGATGAAAGGAAACAAACAAAACACAAATTAATTGGTTATTGATAAGGTCACAAAAAAGAAATTTCTAAAATGTTCATCGTAATTCAGAATTCAATATATCGAAAACAGCCCAAACGAATAATCAATTCATTTTTGTTTTGTTTGTTTCTTTTCATGTTTCTCTGTTTTATTTTTAAAATTTAATACAAATTTGATTGCTTCGAATGTCTTGAATTTGTAATTGTTGTAACTACGGCAACGTTGCTTAACATCGTCGTCTAACGCAAGCCCGCCACGACGGCGCGGCGACCAAAGGCAAAGGACCACAGGACAAGTTCACACGCGGCGCTCTTGGCTAACAGTTAGGCTGTCGATAGAATTGTCGAAATACATCGAAAAAATAGCGAAAAAACAAAATACGTATTTAATATTGTTGAGTGAAACATGTATTTTCTTAGATTGAAAGTAGTTCGTAAAGTGGCGATAAGAGACAATAATTCCCAACATTTATTCATTCAGAAAGGTATTCAAAGTAATGTGCGCTTTTCAAGGTGTTTTGTAAAACAGTGGTTCAAATAAAACAGAGAACCATGAAAGAAAACAAACAAAACAAAATTGAATTGATTATTCGGTGGGCTGTTTTCTAAATTTCTTGAATTGAATTCTAAATTACGATAAACATTTTACGAATTTCTTTTTTGTAACCTGATTGTGAATAATATGAATCATTTTATTAAATTTATTCCAAAATAAAGTTATTTTGCAGCATATCAAAGATTTTCGTAAACGTCATAAACGTAATGTTTTAGTTAATTTTCGGTGGTTTTGGTTAAGTTTTCATTGAAAGGGTAAGTACTAAAAATAATTAATGTGTTTTTTTTTCTATACTTATTAATAATGAGCACTGATAAAAGATTAAATTTAACATTCCTAATTTTTTGAGTAGAAATTTGTCTATGAATTTATAAATGTAGAACTATGGTCCGCCGAACTATGTAGAATGTGGATAACATAGGAGGTTGCAACACTGCAAGGTTTAGATACACCGGTGAATAAACAAGTGGCACTAAAAAGTTTTTTCAAATTTCCCAGAAAATGTCAAGAAGAATTTTAAATTTTCAACATTTTTTTTTCGCAAAAAAACCTCATAGGCGTGTTTCTGGGGTTGAACTATACTACCAGTTAAAATATTTGCACTTATTTCTGGGACACCCTGTATATATATCCTTCTACTATTGTCAGTGTTGTGTTATTTATTAGAATGTCTGACCTGTCTACCAGTCCGTTGTACATAACTTTAGATTTTGCTAAATTCATCTTTAGACCAATTTAGACATAAATTAATATTTTTTATTGGCTCCCTATTTGTTTATTTTAAATATGCCTAAGCGTCTTTAGATAATGATTTACGTTCCATAGTAACATCAAAAATTTATGATTCAAAGTAATCAATTTTCATAATGCAAAGTTATTTTAAAAAATGTTGCAATAACCTTGCATCCCTCGTATCAAATATCATTACGCGCCCACTACATTGCGCGTAAGTAGTTGCGCCTTAGTTAAGTTATTGGGCTTTCTTTTATTTAAGGCCATCTTAAATTTTGCAAAATCTTTATAATATATCATATGTCAGAAATATTTCAATATAAATATCTTTTTAGTTATTATTCTACAAATCTCGTTTTTACCGAAAATGCTAATATAAAACAAATAAACAAGTGCCAAATGCAAGTGAACAAAACATTAATAAAAAAAATATTGCCGCGAGATAAAATTATAACCCTAAATAATTGATATTATGAAAATCCAAAACCAAGCTTCTATGTGATTGAGGTTCGAATACAAATTTTTTAAATTTATAACAATGACCACACGATATTTTTATTGTATATTTTATGATACATGCGCTGTGCCAAATCGATATAAATAAAACGGGTTTGTAATTATGAAACAGACTTGTTATTAGTCATCAGAAATTTCAACATTTTTATTTATAAAAAAATATATAATTCTATATAGAATGTGAAACGTCAATATGGGTTGTAGTAAAACAACCCAAGTTTGTTCAACAAAGTTGAAGAGGTAATATTTTGGTCAACTGTGTAACAAACAATTTAAATGAAATAAAGGAACCTACGTAGTGTTAAAAATATTTTTATTGCAATTTACCTCGGATGCGCTCGATGGAAGCAATATTAGGGGAATTTGAGGAGAATAGGTTATGTAAATCAAACGTAAAATTTGGAAATAGCCCTTCGTATTTTATTAAATGAAGTGAAAGAAGTGCCGTACTCTGCCTGGAATTCACAAGTAAAAGAGCACGGCAGAGAAAACCTTTATCACTATTCCAAGGAATCAAACTATGCTGTTCTGAGCTTTAACGCCCCTTTGGAAAATAATAAAAGAGAAACAATAATAATACAAATACAGTCTTCATACCAAGTTCTGAAGTTTAACACACTTAAAACATTTATAACTGAAGAGCTTTTGTTAGTTAGCAGGTCCAGACCTGCAGGTACTGAGGTCCCTGGATGCGGGAGGCTACACAGCTAAAGTTGATATGGTTGGTGGCAATATCTTTAGACTATGAGTTAACCATTCTTTGGTTTTGACTGCTCATTTGTATACTAAAATATTCGCCCAGGCACGGTTGAAAAATATTAGTACACTCAACAAGGCCCTTACTGTCATACTAAATCATAATAAACCAAAAACATCGGCACGAATGAACAGCAAACGATAGTATTTTGATTTAATTTTGAACTAGAAATTATTTACAGCATAAATCGAATCCAATAAATACACACATATGCTATACCGAGCGGGACAGGCCAAATCTGTGTAGAGGATTTTAACATGTAAGACAGTGATGTAGGCAGCTTAATGGCAAATCAAATGTATTAAAAAGAGAAAAAAGTTAAAAGTTGGGTATGGGTGGGTACATTTCTTCTGAGCGGTATTGCCAGATTTTGCATCAAAATTTCAAACCGCATAAGTAGACGTTTCAAAAAATGTTGCATCTAGGGTTGGATCTGGATTTTCGACAATTAGTTACTCATTTTACTACAACTGTAACAGATTACATTTAGCTTAGATATATTATCTTCATTTCAGTAGTATACATGAAAATTTTTAACATAGTTTATTTTATTGTAATTTCTTTAAGACTACGATAATATACTGGTCGGCAAGAGAAAATCTTGGGTCGTTTATTTTAGTCGTCATTTACCTACATGTCTAGAAGTGAATCGCTATGGCAATCTTGTAAGTCTGGGAGAGAAAATGATTACCTATCCACTTAATACGGAGCTCAACTTCATGCGCTTGGGAAAATTCTTGCTCTTTTCTCTTTGTTCATTTATACAATCACAGAGTCTATAGACTCTGCACGACAATCGGCACCCAAAGCCGTGTGTACATTATCGGTTATATCATTAAATAAACTAACCAAAAAATATGCTTTATTACGTAGTAAATAGTGCAAATTCTATTGTCGACCATTCTAATCAGTGTTAAATAATAATGGAGTGAGACAGTGTGAAGTGAGATATTAAATGATTGATCTTTTTGTTAAATTACGTGGTAATAACTTAACACAATGATGAATTGTTTAATGTTTCATATGCACCTCCATAATTATTTAATACATAATCTTATACTGATTACAGCGTTCGACAACAGAACTTGCGCTTTTAGTACGTTTTGTAATTAATAGATTATCTGTCTTATTATGCAATTAGGGATGTACGTGTCTACGTAATAGAGCATCAGCATCTCTCTCAGTATATCGTATTGTACTGAACACGTTGACACACGAGAATCAGCAACCAAAACCGTGTGTACGCTTCATTAAATAAACTAACCAAAAAATATGCTCTATTACGTAGTTACGTACATCCTCAGTTACATAATAGGACCGATAATCAATTAATTACATAATGTTGTAAATATCACAAATTCTATTGTCGACCGATCCGGATTAAGTGGATAGGTAATAAACTTCTCATTTTTCTCCCGTATTTTATAGTCTTTTCTCTTTCAGTATATCGTATTGTACTGAACACACGTTGACTGTATTCTTCATACACACGACAATGCGCATCCAAAGCCGTACGTTGTACGTTTTATTAAATAAATTAACCTTTTTGTTTATTTATTGGTTCGTTTATGCTTTATTTAATGATTGACACAGTAATCAAATGACCAGGTCGGTATAATACCTTTGTCAAATCAAATAAACAAGGAAAAGCTTTAACACATTACAGAATATTACAACAGAAAAATGAAATATATGCTTTAGTTAACACTAGTTAAATGATGAGGAAACATTTACTTTACCTTTAATAGGATTCTCTGTCTCAATAACCAAAATTTACAAACCAAAATAACATCAATGCGTCTCGAATCGTAAAAAGTAAAGAAGTAAAGATTTCAGTTAACGTCTCCTTTTTGCTGCCAGGACTAATCTGGACGGGGTCTACTTTGTTTACGCGGAATCCGAACCGCGGTCCTCGGCCATATCATGGTCAATGGCCTACCGACTTAGGTAGTGTCTACATCAATTCTTGCTCACGAGATATTCGGACTCATCCGGCCTCGATCCGGCGTGAATGAGCAGTGTGTATCAATAAATTTTACACTTTTCCCTTGGACAACAGCACGATACAGAGTTTCGAACCGGTTACCCGTCCATCCACCAGTCTCGCCTTACGTCGCTTAACTTCGGTGTTCTCCTTAGTCTAAAAGCTATTATTTAACATCTATTATCGCTGTTATTTGTCTGATTTCCCTCTCCCTAGTTTGCGAATAATATTTTAAAAATCAATAATTTTATTTATGTATACAGAGTGTTTTAAAAGTTAATGTTTTGAATTTTAAGAGATATGTTTATTTTTCAATAGGCGGTTAACCTCAGGGTGAATACTAAAAGTTTGAGTAATTTCATTTTGCAAATTAATTAAAGTGTTACGGTAACTTCGAAGAAAAATGATATAGGCCTCCACTATAATATCATAGAGTTTTTAACAAGACACTGTCCCCTCAATGAACACCTCAGTAGATTTGAACTAAGAAACAACGGCGAATGCAGATTCTATGGTAAACGGGAAAATACCAGAATACATCATCACTGAGTGCGCCGAGACGACCACGATTGGTGAAAAAAACTTTGGTATGACTGATATCGGAGATGGATAACTAACCTTTGTAAAACCGTCTCAGACACTGACTTTTGTTAAAGCCCTGAGACGAATAATGAGTTGTAACTCAGAAAAGGGGGGCACAAAAGATTTATAAGGTCGCGGTGATTAACTCTTCTCCCGTCCCATATAATCTACAATAGCAGCTAAAAACAACAACGATTAATTCAATATTTAAATCATTCAACAAAATGTAAATGAATCAAACTTCTGACTGAGTTGAACAAACAAAATAATTTATCAGCAATAATTAATTATTAAGATACGACATAATATAAGCAAACTCCCAGCCGCAAACTCCCAAATATAAAACTATAATAGAATCCTCACATACGTAAATAAACTATTAGGGAAGCATCAGACAACAAAGAGTATATTTCCATGTTTGCGTCTCCGGATTATTAAAAATGTATACATCAAACATGTCAAATTTGGATCTCCTGAAGGATATGAGAGAAAAATTCAATAAATATTTCATTTTACGCCAGACAGTTAAGATGAAAATATGATTTTAACTTTAATATATTTTACTGGGATATTTCCGGAAGAATATTCTTTTGAAAATTATTTAAATATTATATTTCTATTACTTATTAGCTACAGAAATAAATATTTTAAATCAACCATTTTTGCTACGAATTCTAGTCACTATAGTTCAGATATGGAACATATTACCAAATGACGGGATGACTTAAGCATTTCTCTGCATAGCTTATCTTTTTAGAGGCATATACGACCTTTGACTCTTTCAGGTACGGAAAATTGCCATAAAAAACACTAGGAGTACGAAGAAAAAATGTATTCCAAAAATCAATATTTTGTACATTTTTCTAACAAAAGATGCTTAAAAACAAACACAAAGATAAATTTCAAACAATTAGACCTATTGTTATAAACAAAATATGGTGGTTTAATATGTACACCACAGTACCTGAACATTAAAAAATACTAATTATGGTAATTCTGAAAACAAGTTTTTGAAGCCCCCAAACAAAGAGGTACATTGCAAACACTGCATTGCCAGTTGGTAATGACATCTTTATTTTTAGTACTACAGACAGCGCATCTCCTGCGAGTAGTACGCATTGGTTGATGAGCACTTGATGTCAATCTTGTTGATTTTGAAACGGATGGTTTGTGTTTTTTCAAAGGTAAAGATAATTCCGTAGGCAATGACAAATGCTTAACTAAATTATTTGATACCAGACCCTCTGACACTTGCCTTCGAAAATTGTTTATTGTCAATTGAGGAGATTTTCCTAATAATTTATTTATAATGAATGCATTTACAAGCGCTGAGTCGATAAAGAAGAAAAATATTCGGTGCCACCATTTGTGACTTTTTCTATCGATACCATAAGTAGCCCTAAGCTGATCAAATTTATGCATAATAGGACATGGCACTTGAACCTGCGTCCCATCTTTTTCCATTCTTTTCACCTCAGTGCTTGAAGACGGATTGTGATAATTTGATAACAAATGTACCGACCTTCTATCACGCCATTTTACCGCTGCCAGACCCGTATTACTAGAATACCAATCAAAATCTCCCAGTTTTACCTCTTTATCTGTCTTAAATTTAGGCAAATTTTTCCTTGTTGAGTTGACAGTGCCACAAGCATACACATGTTGTTGACGAAGCTCTTCCATCAGTGGTACACCGGTAAAAAAAATTGTCAAAAAAGACTTTATGGTTTTTGTTTGCTATTTCAGAAGTCATATTTTTAACTACTCGAGCACCTAAATTCTGTTCAACTTCATTCCCTACTTTTCCTGTGTAAATTTCAAAATTTAGGTAATACCCAGATGAATCACCTAACATCCACACTTTTTAGCCCCTTTTTATAGGCTTTTTGGGCATATATTGTTTTATAGAAATACGACCTTTGAATTTGATCATCGATTCATCCACCGCTATATTCTCATGTGGCTGAAGACCATTTCGAAAATTAGCTTTTAGGGAATCCAAAAACGGCCTTACTTTATATAATTTATCAAAATTAATTGTATCACGTGCCGGCATAACACTATTGTCATTGAAGTGAACATGTGATAGGAGCCAACCGAATCGGTGTAAAGTCATAATCCGACTTATGTAAGGATCATGTAAATCAGGTGCTGTGCTCCAGTAATCTCTGTAGCTTGGATATCGTTTTATTCCCATTAGAGGTTGATTCCGAAAAATGGCTTTATTTCGTCTGGGTTAGTTTTTTGTATGGTTTGCCCATGTTGGAAAATTTTTGTTCGGCATATAAATTAGTTTGGAAAACTATATGATTGATAATGTCATAGGTAATAAATAGTCTAAAAATATCTAGTGGGCTAGGGTTCGGAATATCTCTGATAAACTGAGGCAGTCCGGTATTTTCACTAAATGGAATTGGTGAATGAATATTAGCCAAATTCTTGTCCCATGAAATCTGTTTTTGCGTTTTCATTTCTGCTGCTAACCGAGCTAAACGTACCAAATCTTCTGCATCCCACTCATAATCTGAATCGTCGAGGCGGAAAGCACGTATTCAGGTTCAGGTTCTTCATTATCACGAACTAAACTAGAGGAAGCATCCCCATCTTGATCATTTTCATCGGTACTGTCATTTTCTGAACCTGAAACTGACGGTATTGCTACATTTTGTTCGTCAATGACATCTAGGATGTCATATAGAGCATTTGGATCCAGTGAAGTAAGATAATCATATCGGTATTTGCGATCGCTGTTCATTGCCTTAGAAGTATGGTGGTTCAAGTTTTTTTATGGATGGTTTATTTCTGAAAAACAGCTGGATGGTCTATTGATATACTTTTAATCCAGTGTCAATACTTTATCAATAAAACTTTAAAAATCAGAGACGTACTTCGCTCTTTATATTTCGATAAAAGTTCGTGGTAAATACCAGATTTTCACAAAATTAATACATTTAAACACACATACTCCAACAATTTAAATACAAATCCATATTTAAATACATATAGTTCCAACAAACGGCTAAACTATTTAATATGCAAATATCTGTAAAAAAATCACTTACAATACCTAGAAAGCCTAGAAAATGCAAGCTCGCGATGTATGATCAGACAAGTGATGACATTTAAATATCTAGGGGCAAATATAACAAGCACTAGTAATCTTAAGGAGGAAGTAAAAGCCCAAACAAGAAAGGAATCATTAATATCAAGATATTTAAGGGATATAATTTGGCGAAATAAATATACGAGCGTCAGAAGCAAAGTTAGAATTTATAAGGCTTGCGTGAGACCGGTTATGACCTATGCGATAGAAATTAGAGCGGATAACACAATAACAAAACGGCTCAACAGAAATGCAAATACTTAGATCAATTACAGGATATATCTTATATGCCCGGAAAAAGAAGTGAGGATATAAGAGAAACATGTGAAATACACGATGTAGTATAAGTAAGAAACAGGAGAAAAGAGTGTAGAGACCATGTGGATAGAATGCCGAACGACCGGTTAGCAAAAATTGCTAGGGAGAAACGACCTAACACACAACGAACGCCTGGACGACCACCTATAAGATAGTATGAAAGCTGGTCTTCATCATCCCAACTGTTCTTAGGGAACCATTGAAGAAAACACAGGACTTGGTCCTAACGTGCAAAGAAGAAATACATATATTACAATAAGTATCACAATTTGAACCTTTTAAACAATATTTATTTAAATTATACAGGTTTGAAAATTCAAATTTGCAATGCAAATCAACGCCATAGTCCAACGGTAAATACAAGTTAAATTTTAAATGAATTTTGTAATAATATAATCCCGACCTGGAAGCACGAAATGACAGAAACATGCCTGATGCAGCTGAATGAGTGGCGGTCGAATTATATTTCTCGTTAGATTTGTAACTGAATATTATTAAAAACTTTCATATTAAACTTGTCAATTTAGCTGTAAATCATCATTTGATATAATGGATAAACGATGTAAGTGAACAAGAAGAACAGTATAATTTCAGGGAATTGGATTAGATTGATTTTATCAAAGTGTATAAATTTATAAATACGGATAAAGTAAAAAGTTTGATAAAATTTTAATAGGTATGGCTATTATTTTTTTTCAGAATAAACCTTTGAATAAGAAGACTAAGGAAGGAGCATATCAAAAATCTTAGGTACACCGCGATGGGCCTCAAATATGGCCGACCTAAATTCCGGTTTATCAGTGTCGTTCTAATTTTATTTAAAAAATATAAAACTATGATGTAGGGTAGACGTGGGGTAGACTCAATAATTTTTTGTTTTATTTTACGTTGTGAATAAATGTTGGTAGTTATTAAAATTGTTATAAAAATATATAATTCTAATAAAAATAGATAAGTTATAATAAGTATTTATTAACACAAACATCCGATACGCTACTGAAGCAGGTAAGTCAAATTAACGTATCTAAATTCTTTGACATCTAATCTTTGACAAGTAATAAATAAAAGCTAAAATGCAAGAAAAATATATAATTTAGTTAATTTAAGTGAATTTCATAAATGATCGGTTTACTACACACGTATGTATATTATATAGTCACTTACTAGCGAAAAGTTGTTCCATTATTTCACTCAATTTTTGCCGAGATCTACCGCACGCTACACAACCAACTATTTTAGAGTCTTTTTTCTATAAATCGCGATAGTGTCACTGTTAATTTAAGTTCCGCCACAATTTCCATCTAGATTTACTACCTTTATACAACTATCAGTAGTAGAATAAATAATAAATAACATAAAATAAGCTCCGTAAAGACTGACAAATCCACAAAATTTCAAATCAAATTCAAATGTGTCAAATGAATCGTCAAACAGAACTGTCAAGGATCCCCACCCTAGAGAGCTTTTATGGTGGCTTTCCATGCATAAATACATGGATAGCATTATGCTCCTTCCTTAGTCTTCTTATTCAAAGGAATAAACCTACTCGTAGTGAAGTCAATTCAAGTAGTTATTCTATCTTCTGTCTTCTCTAGATGGACTGAGTTAACATAGGTAGAGAGAGAGAGATTCATTATTCATCTATTTAGATAATGAATTAAGAAACACACCAAGAGAAGACAGGTATATTCGGATGTAGGGAGACAAACTTTATTGTAAAAAGTTGAAGTTTAACAAAGCTATCTTCAATAATACAGAATAATATCAATATATTCAGCAGTAACCAGTGTAGTGTAGTAAGACTAACACTCTGGCCACCATTAGCAAAAGTTAACACTAGTATTCAAGCTTAAAAGATTAATTTCAGTAATAATTCCTGGGCGTGGACTGTGCAACTTAATTACAGCGACCTCTTCGTAATGTGTCTACTTTAGAAGGCACTAACACATATTTATACAAAACCGGAACAGGTCAAAATAAATTGCCATATGTGCCATTTTTGGATGCCGTCTGTAGAAATCGAATGTTCAACATGGGACACGTAATATTTCTGGTATATACTGGTATATGGTATAGTATGCGATACATGTAATAATAAGATGAACTGACCATTGATAAAGACTTTTATACAAGTGGAAATGGTTAGCACTACCATGGCAATTAGTGAAAAATATTGTATACAAATGGAAAGCAAAAACATGTCAGTAAATAAAAAGACTAAAGTAATATTACTGAACTTCAAGAAGTACAAGAATGGCAAGGGGAAATGCAGAATGGCTACTAGAGGAACAACCAGGGACACAGGCATAGTGATGTCTGTATACAAGGACCTAATTCTAAAACCAGAAAGGAACTGCTAATGATTTACAGTAAAGTTCGGATTATACCAAGTCTTTTGGCAGAGCAATAGCTGTCAAGTACTATCTGAATAAGCTCATCATGTATCAAGGAAGTCTTTATTACAGACTCTTCGATAAAGGTACTGAAACAGCGGAGCACATAATATGTCACTGCGAGGCTTTAGACCGCAAGCGACACTTCCTATATGGGTAAGCAATACTAGAACCAGAGGAACTATGCTCCTTTCGTATCAAAAAACTATACCACCATCGCAAATGTTGGTGCAGGGTACAGGGATAGGATAGTGGGTGCAGGCATAGAAAGGAGACAAATACAATAGGTCTTGTAGACTGTAGAATAAGTGGATGGGGGGTTAATCACCGCGACCTTAAAGATATATTATGTACTAGGGTGGATAGGGTATTTCCTATCCTCCTCTGACAACAACTGTTCATCCTCCAAGGAGTGGACATATGCCTTCTACTAGATTATAATACATCCTTCTACGGTTGGGGTTTAGCTCTCCGTGCCCTTCACACTCAATGAGCTTGTCTCCGGCTCAGGCACCCTTGATCCATTATCTCCACCTCATAGACCTGATACTGGTGCTGTCCCGGATTCATATTAGAGAATATATCTCCCTTTCTATATTGCCTCCTTGGATTTGAGTTAATTCCTATTGTAAGGATCTGACCATGGCCCTCCTCCCTCAAACTGATGACTCGCCAACTCGATGTTTTTACATTGGAGTTTTGGTAAACCTTGTGATACACCGCAAGGGTGGTCGGTCCATGTAGAGCTCCACATGTAAAAGTAAGGGAGACGAGAATACAATGGTGTTGTCCTACAACCACCTGGTGCTCCAAGGTTGAGACCAGTAGAGGCTAGTCTTCTAGCCACGGATACATTTTACCTGGTTCCGCCATCATAGGATTTAGGTCTGCGATGACGTTGTCTCCTCTTGGTCCGGACGATTAAGCTAAGACTTCCCACATCCTCTGAACATAATACATGACCACAGACAGTAGAGGGTGCCTGGTATGACGGACAGAGTAGTTCCATCCGGCATCGTTGTGCGTCTTGGTATTCGTGCAATTCCCTGGACACGGCAGTACAGCCAGGGCCAATAAAATGAGATGCTAGAGGAAGACAATACACAGGCCACAATAGACCATAGAGATCGCAGTATTTCCGGCTCAGGTTCCTCGTTATTGAATTATGTCATATTATTAATTCCTTTTTTAAATTAAATTTTTAGAACTAACATAAAACAAAGATTAAGCTTCCAGTTATTTATGAGGTTGTATTTTGACCTTTATAATAAAAGAATACCAATATACTTAAATTTACCATAAGATAGAGCACTAAAAGACAGGTATAAATTCAAATGACAGTGGCAGCACTATAACTGCAAAAAATTGCGCGAAATTCAATCACCACTCAAACTAAATGACGAGCGGGACCGCCATCCATAGCCCTTATTCGACGACTGCGAAATCTATTATGACCCTGTTGAAAAAACATTTTTTGTTGGCTTTTGGGAATATTCGGTCGCCCGTGTCGACAGGTTAAAATGTTTTTTGCCGCGTTCACACTGAATTATGACGGGACGAAGGGCCGGTGGCTTTTTACACGCTGCTGCCGCGAGATTTACGTACAAAAGGGACGTTTAGATTACGTGGAGTATATGGTTGGCGCGCATTTTATGCAGTAGCGGGGCCGAATAATAGCTAGATTTCGGCCGCCCTAAATTGGGTAGTATAAATGAAACCGCTATTAAAACTAATGTTTTGTGCCAACGGTTGTGAATGGACGAAAATAATATCCATTATTAACGCCGAGTACGAAATAGTTCATTTGCGCGCAATGGCGCGCAGTGGAGTGCTAAAATATTAGTATGACAATATTTTTGTTCCAAAACATATACAGGGTGGTCCGAACTGTATTCCGGAAACTTCGGCAGCATATTCTGCAGATAAAAATAAGCAAAAAAGTTCGTATAAATGTATGTCCTAAAATGCTTCATTTTAGAGATATAGGGTGTAGAAGTTTCATTTCTATTTCGATTTTTTCTAAATAATTTCTGAAGTAACGTCAATATTTCCATGAAAATTGGTGTCTAGGAGTTTTTTGACATGAGAAATTTGATTTTGATGTCAATATGACTCCTACTGGTAGAGGGCGCCACTTACATGTGTTTTAACTGTTTTGAAGTTTAATAATTTTTGTCCGTACCTGTATAAAACTACCGAGGGAATAGATATACATCTCCGTGACTTTTTACGTAAAAAATATCTGTTTGTAAAAATCGCTACGAGTAACCGTTCTCAAGATATTTAGAATGGAAATAGTCAATACATGTCCATTATTGACGAAAAATAAACAAGTTGAGTAGTATTATTAGTTATTATTTCACTGAAATAATAAATTTGAGAAATATTTATTTTTTTAAATTAATCATAATTTTTTCTGCAAAAAAATGTTGATAAAACAGTTTCTGATGAACTTATGACACAAAAGCTTTCAAATTTATGATCTCAGTCTAATAACTATTTAGTCAACATGTTTAATGTATGTCAATGATGACAGGTAATGATAATTTCGATTCCAAATATCTCGAAAACCAATACTCGTAGCGATTTTTACAAAGAGACATTTTTTACGTAAAAAACGTCGGAAATGTATATTTTTTTACCCAGTAGTTTTATACAGGTACGGACAAAAAGTTATAACTCTACAAAATATTTAAAAAATATGTAGGTGGCGCCCTCTACTAGTAGGAGTTATATTGACATCAAAATCAAATTTCTCATGTCAAAAAAATCCCAGACACCAATTTTCATCCAAATATTTACGTTACTTCAGAAATTATTTGGAAAAAAATGACCTAAAAATGAAATTTCTACACCCTGTATCTCTGAAACTAAGCATTTTAAAACGTACATTTATACAAACTTTTTTACTTTTTTTTATCTGCAGAATATGCTGCCGAAGTTTCCGGAATACAGTTCGGACCACCCTGTATATTCTATTGTACAGGGTGAGTCAAATTGGACGCTTTTAAAGGGAAACACTCTTTTCTATAGGAGATAGACGAAAACTAATATCGGTGTCTAGAGCTCAATTTTTATCAAAAACATGATGGTGAAAACCGCAGGGCGATATCTGTTACTGTTTATGAGTGACGGGGTGTTTTTCAAAAATGTGCATTTTGCAACAAATCGAAGAAACAAACAAAAGCACCTTTTTACGTAGAATTTAATGGTTTAAGTGTAATTTTTTTAAAATTAATAATTTAAGGCACCCTGTATATTTTTAACTAATTGAAAAGAATTTTAAATTACCTTTCCAAAAATATAGCACACTTGATATTTTGCTCGATTCCTCTTTGATATATAGAGTTTTTAAAAATTCGCCCACTTTGAATAAGTAGGCTTTGAACGACACCGGCTGCGTAATGCAAAAGAATTCTAGCTATGAGGAGCAATTAAAATAAAAATAATTTTTGCAATGAGGGATGCAGAAATTTATAACAATTTAAACTATATTTTACAACACCAACACATTTAAACTATATCTAATAACAATAAAAATTAATAGCAAACCAAGACATGAGATTTTGCTACAGGTGTTCGACATATCGACTTTCATTCACCGATTCTGTTATGGACCGATGCACAGTGCTTCGAGCATCTGGGTCAACTTAATTTTTTTAAATAAGGACCTGCATTTTTTATTTGAGCTTTTGAAAGAACTCGGTCTCCTGAGTACAATGATAGTTGGATTTGGAATTATTTTAAATAGTAATTAAAAAGTTTTGTTGTTGTTAAGACACCCAAAACAAAAAAAAAATTTAAAGTGAGGCATATCATTGTACTCAGGGGACCCACTTCTTTCAAAACCTGAAATAAAAAATGCAGGTCCGTATTTAAAAAAAATAAGTTGGCCTCTGTACTCTGTATCTCACAAATTATGAGCTAATTTGAAAATCTAAAAATACTATAAATCAATACAACAAATCAGATAGCCCTAATAAAATGGCTATAAAAATGTGCAATCAGTTTTTTGATTTTCTAAAAAGTAACGACAGGAAAAATTAAAATTGATATTCAAAAAAATCCGTTTTCTCCAAAAAACTCAGCAATCCTTGAAATTTTTGAAACTTTTTCGATGGCATCTTGGTGAACAGCCTAAGGCGCAACTTTGCCCCAATTAAACCATCTTCGTATCTATTACGATTTCTGAGATACTAATGCTCGTACCTCGAATTTGTAGCACCCTGTATAGATAAGTTTCCCCTCAGCACAACTTATACATTACCCAGATAGATATCAATATAAATCTAAAAACTGATCTTCAACTGAAAGAATCTATATCCTTGACTATCAATTTTCTTTGCACAGTTCTCTTAGAACTTAAATACTATTTTGATCCAATGACAGCCAAAGGTTTTTATATATTTATAAAGGATAACTTTACCCTTCACTTGTACGGAACTATGTAAATTTTACGCATTTTACTGTGCGTTAAGTTAATGCGTTAGTTACGGAGTTGCCAGTACATATTTCAAAACTGTATGTCGAGCTCTATGTACTTATTTGTTATAAGATCTTTTCTTCTTCCCCTAGGAGATGCAAGACCTTGTCGTTGGTGGGGAAGCTCCTTGTCAGGTGCTGGCAGAATCTCCTCTAGCACTTTGGCTCGGTCCAAGAAGCATCTCACTCATTGTCTTGTCTCTGGCTGTAGTGGCCAGGGAATTGCACCAAGACATTTAGACCAGGCACCTTCTACTGTCTGTGGGCATGTCTCGCGGGTAGAGGGTGTGGGGGGGGTCTTGGCTTAACTGCCTGGACCAAGAGGAGACAACCTCACCAAAAACCTAAATCCTACGATGGCGGGGCCAGGTCAAAGGGATGCGTGGCTAGATAGAGGACTAGCCATTACTGGTCTCAACCTTGGGGCATCAGGGGGCACCCCATTGTATTTACCCCTTACTTCTACATGCGGGGCTCTGTAGAAGTGGACTGACTATCCCTAGCGACTCGTGGGAACACTATGAGATCCAGAAATAACAGTAAAAACACCACCGGAGAAGCTGTGGGGAAACCCCCTAGCGACACTGGGAACAGGAACAATGAAAGTTCCAAGGGGTCAAACCCCCCAAAGAAAACTACAGGAGAGGTGGCTGACACTTGCGCGGGACCGTCCTGCGCTAGTGGCACTCAAGCTACCACCTCCTAGAGCAAGGGTCGGGAGCTTACCTCTAAACCCAACATCCTTTCTCCCTCCCCCCCCATGCATGGGATATCCCAAATAAACCTGCACCATGCAAAAGGGTCTTCCGCTACAATAGCAAGACTCTTTGAGAAAAATCATTATGCAATGGTACTAGCCCAGGAACCATGGGTGTATCAGGGACAAATTAGAGGTTTGTCTGGAAAAAATTCAAAGGTAATATATGATAACAGGCAGGAATTTCCCCGAGCCTGTATTCTTATAAGAAAGGACATTAACTACACATGTGTTTCAGAATTTACAACCCGAGATCTTGTTCCTATCATGGTTCAGCTTAATATCGAGGATTGTAGTAAAACATCGTGATTGCCTCTGCTTACTTTCCGGGTGACGGGGAGGCACCGCCTCCGAGGTACGGGAGCTCGTGCGATTCTGCAGCCAACGGCGACTACCTCTGCTATTGGGATGCGACTCCAATACACACAATGAGGTATGGGGGAAGCACTAACACTAACACTAGAGGTGAGTGTTTACTTGAATTCCTCTTAGCATGAATCTTGAAGTTCTCAATGTAGGGAACAGCCCCACGTTCGTGACAAAAACGCGGGCAGAAGTATTAGATTTAACAATCGGGAGTGCTAGTGTAATCAGTTACGTGAAACACTGGAGGGTCTCAACGGAACTCTCCCTATCAGATCACAGAATCATCGAGTTCAAATTAGGAGAAATCACACTCCAAACAGAAACTCGAAGGAATCCAAGAAAAACAGACTGGGACATATATAACACCAATCTCGTAGACAACCTAAACCGTATAGATGCAAGTAGGGCCAGAAACCATCTGCATCTAGAATGGTACGAAAGGGAAGTCAGCGGTGCAATATTGGATGCATACGAATCTAGTTGCCCCGCAAGTAAAGGCATACAAAAAAGTAACAACAAGCCCTGGTGGAACAAGAAGTTGGCCAATCTTAGATCGGAGGTCCGCCGACTCTTTAATAGAGCTAAATCCAGTGCCGAATGGCAGCTCTACAGCGAGAAATTAACTGAGTATAATGAGATAAGAAGAGCAAAGCGGTCTGACTTTAGATCCTTTTGCGAAAACATCACTTCTACTCCTGATGCAGCTAGATTACATAAAGCTATGGCCAAGAGTGGATCTATCCTCAACATGGCACTTAAGAAATCTGACGGAAGCTACACGGAGGGAGAGGAAGAGAGAGCAAATCTCCTACTTTATATACACTTTCCAGGTAGCATACCTATTGATACTCATGTAGCTCCCACTGAACCCCACAATCCTTGCAGGGAAGATTGGGAAGTGGCCAAGCTAGTAATAACAGAACAAAAACTGAAATGGGCGATCGACACCTTTCAGCCCTATAAAGCAGCAGGAGTAGATGGGACCTTTCCTGCCCTTCTAAAGGAAGGTCAGCAAATAGCTACTCACCATCTACTAAGCATTACAAGAAGCAGTCTAGCGATGGGATATATACCAACCACATGGAGAAGAGCAAAAGTAATCTTCATACCCAAAATAGACAAAACTGACTGGACAAATCCCAAGTCATTTAGGCCTATTAGTCTCACATCGTTCATACTAAAAACGCTGGAGAAAGTAGTTGACAACCATATTGGAGAAAATCATCTAAAGGTTAAACCACTGCATGATAGTCAGCATGCATATAGAACGGGCAGATCCACAGAAACTGCTCTGTACCAATTAACGGAGCTAATACAGACAAGTCTGGATAGCAAAGAAACAGCAATTTGTGCCTTCTTGGATATTGCGGGGGCGTTTGACAATATACCACATAAGGTGGTCAGGCGATCTCTAGAAACAAGAGGGGTAAACAGAACTGAAAAACTCAGTCTGAAAAACTTGAAAAGAATCCAACTAGATGGAAAGGAAATACTGCCAACACAGGAAGTTAAATACCTGGGAATAACCCTGGACAGTAAACTCCTGTGGAACAGGCATATTAAGAACACTACCAGCAAAGCCATAAAGGCTCTCATGATATGCAGAAGACTGGCCGAAATAGATGGGGCTGCTCCCCTAACATTTTGCGCTGGATGTATACCATGATAGTAAGACCCATGATTACTTATGGAGCAGTTGCCTGGTACACAAAACTAGAGCAACGGACGGCAAGGCTAAACATATGCAAAGTCCAGAGACTAGCATGCGTTTGCATCACAGGAGCCATGAGAACCTGTCCAACAGCAGCAATGGAGGTCATTCTAGATCTAACACCACTGCACATTGTCATTGCATATATGCCAATGCGACAATGATTAGAATGGTCACTAACGGAATTAGTACTGGGAGAATTGTCAGATCAGGGGCTTGGAACACCCTCATAAAGGAAATACCACTCCTGCAACTCCCAGTGGACGATATGCCAAGAACCTACAACTTTGAGAAACATCTCAATGTAGTATTGGGCAATAAAAAGGATTGGAAGAGCAAAACGCTTGCCCAGCAGTTAAAAGACCATACCATAACTTGGTATACTGATGCTTCCTAAACCAATACGGGAACAGGGATCGGAGTGTTTGGGCCGAGAGCTAAATACTCCGAACCAATGGGCACTTACCCTAGTATCCTACAGGCAGAAATCTACGCTATCGAAAGATGCGTACAACTTATATTAGATAGGAACTATCCGAAACAAGAAATAGCCATCTTGTCTGATAGCCAAGTAGCGTTAAAAGCGATCAACTCAGTATCAATCAATTCGAAATTGGTCAAAGAATGCATAGAGAAGCTGAATAAATTAGGCAAAGAAAACAAAGTCCTCCTAATCTGGGTGCCTGCTCACCAAGGGATAGAAGGCAATGAAAAAGCAAATAATCTAGCTAGGAAAGAGCGAACACTCCACTAACTGGACCAGAACCGTTCTGCTTTCCAAGTGGTAACCAACTCAAGGCGGAACTCAAGAACTTGGAAGATTCCATCCGCAACCTGGAATGGAAATCTTCCAATGGTCTAAGACACTCGAAGAAGTTTCTGAGGGCTTATGATCAAGAAAAATCACAGATCTTTCTGGGTCTGAGTAAGAACAATCTTCGGATTGTCACGGGGTTTTTAACAGGACACTGTCTCCTCAATGAACACCTCACTAGATTGAAACTAAGAAGAAACGGCGAATGCAGATTCTGTGGGGAAGATGGTGAACCACCAGTACACCTCATCACTGAGTGCGCCGAGACGACAACTATTCGTGCCATGAATTTTGGTACGACTGATATTGGAGATGGAGAACTACCCTCTATAAAACCGTCCCAGATACTGGCTTTTGTCAAAGCCCTGGGACTGTATGATGAGTTATGATTCAAGAAAGGGGGACACAATGGATCTGTAAGGTCGAAGTGATTAACCCCCCTCCCACTCATTCTAAATTCTAAAATTCTAAAGATCTTTTCTTATCTTCACATGCTGCTTCTACAGTGATCTACCGTCATATACAGATAGTATAGAGGAGATGATAACAATTGTTAAATTCTATTGTGTTTGAAGTCAAAGCACTTTGTTATAATTAAACAAAAATTATGTGAGAACTGTAATCATTAAAAATAAATTAACTTTTTTGAGTGTATGTAACAAAAATTTTGTGACAAACTAATAGCTTCAAAAGTCGACTTTCTACCTTGACTTTTAACGCGAAAAAGCTCCACGAGCGTAATCTATGTCACGACAGTAGCGCCGAGCCAAGCGATACTACAAATCCTTTAATTAGCGACAAGTTTAATCCGGCTTTAAAACGTCTTCATGGAAAAATGAGCACATCAATTGCAGCCCTCGCCTCATTACGTTTTATTTCAGTTAAATTAGTTTTCAAATCACCGTCCCTTTTCTACGTAATTCACTATTTGAGTCGTGCTAATTTAATACTATCCGCAATTCTTTCATTTTCATTTATTTAATAATTATAATACACATATAATGATTATAAATCATTAACTATAATTAATCTACTGGAAATTTTACCGTGCGTAATTGATTTTAATATGATTTGAATGTGACACAAAATTAAAAATATCTATGTTCTAAATATTGTTATCTTGCATAAAATTATTAGATTCCAGATCGCCCAAGTGAATATGGCTTAAAGTTTGAGAGTGAAATTAAGCATTGTTCTAAGCTAACGCCTCACTTTTGCGGCTAAGGCTAATTTTAACGGAACCTACTTTGTATACATGGAATCTGAAACGTCATCATTGGCCATATAATTATTGTCAGTCCTCCCAAAACTGATCCCTGTGGTACACCGCTATTTACCATCGCAGTTTTTTGAAACCACTCGGCCTCAATTATAATTTTTCTCCCTGATAGGTATGATGCTATAATATCAATTAGACATCAATCTATTTTCCTCTTTCGTAGGTTATTTAATATAAGTTGCCAGGAGACGTTGTTAAAGACATTTTTGATATCTATTGTGATAATTGCACAGAGTCTACGATGCATACTTGTATATGCAACAACTTCTATCGCTATGTGCATTTCTATAAGTATAGCATCTAGTCTGCCTTCCTTTACGAAAGCCATAATGCGTGTCTGAGAATCTCCCTTTGCAAGCAATTTCTTCTTAGAATAATTCGTATGACATGTTTATACAGCTTTTTTTCCACGTCCAGGAGACTGAGTGGTCTGAAAGATTCTGGTTCGTTCTAATTTGCCTATTTTCCATTCCGAGATTTTCCGAGATTTCCATTGTTTAGGTACCCTTTAGTACTTCTGATGATATATTACTGAGACAAGGGTTTTTTTTGTCGTTGCTCGCTTAAACTTTGCTATGACGGGGTATCTTACTTTCACAGACTAATTGTATTGGCAATAAAATCCTTTATGTGTAGATATTCCCTTTATATCTATGGGCCATTTTTTTACATTAAGAGAGCCAATTTTATAGATTAATCGGGGTTGCCGGTAATATTTTCCATATCGGTGGGAAAAAATCGGATAATGATCTCATATTCGTGGGAACAAAATTGATAAAGAAACATCTAAAGAACGAAAAGAAGACTAGAAAAGGTCAAAAACCAAAAAAAAGCTTCCTGAAGAAGATGAAATAGTTCATCTGCTTCTTCGCGCCACTAGATGGCTTTGTACAGCATCAGCAGGACGAATTTGTGTGAATCTTAGTACACATGTAATCATGACTTATAATGATGCGATTATAATGCAGAATGTTTACGAGGAAGGTTAATCACCGCGACCTTACAAATCTATTGTGTGTTCCCCTTTCTTGAGTTATAACGAGTTATAACTCATCATACAGTCTCAGGGCTTAAAAGCCAGTATCTGAGATGGCTCCACAGAGGACAGCTCCTCCATCTTCGAAATCAGCCGTAAAGTTTGTGGCACGAACGGTTGTCGTCTCGGCTGAATCAGTAATAAGGTGTTCTAGTGTTTCCACATTTTTCCCACAGAATCTGCATTCGCCGTTGTTTCTCAGCTTCAATCTACTGAGATGTTCGTTGGGGAGACAGTGTCCTGTTAGAATTCCCGTGACAATCCGAAGATTGTTTTTACTTATATATATATTTATTTAACTTATATATATATATATATATATATATATATATATATATATATATATATATATATATATATATATATATATATATATATATATATATATATATATAAGTAAAAACAATCTTCGGATTGTCACGGGAATTCTAACAGGACACTGTCTCCCCAACGAACATCTCAGTAGATTGAAGCTATATATATATATATATATATATATATATATATATATATATATATATATATATATATATATATATATATATATATATATATATATATATATATATATATATATATATATATATATATATATATATATATATATATATATATATATATATATATATATATATATATATATATATATATATATATATATATATATATATATATATATATATATATATATATATATATATATATATATATATATATATATATATATATATATATATATATATTAATCGGTTTAAAACGTTCTACGTCTTCCGATGCCATCTCTCCATGCCTGTCTGTCTCTCCATGCACCGTCTCCGAGAGATCTTTCCTCCATAAACGTGTCAATCCCTTCCTGCCAACTTCTTCTCGGTCTACCCGGTTTTGGGATTCTTATTTCTACCATTCTTTGGACATGCCCGTACCATATGAGTTGACTGTTCTTTATGTCGTCCACTATCGTATGTTTAACTTCCATAATCTCTCTTATGCGTTCATTAGTTATTCGCTCGAGTCTTGATTTGCCTGCTGATCTTCTCCAAAAATCCATCTCTGTAGCTTCCAGCATTCGTTTTGTTGTTTCCTTAATTGGCTAGACTTCACAGCTGTACGTGGTTATACTCTTTATGATGGTATTGTATATTAGAGTTTTGTTCTTCTATCCAAAAAAAATCCTTATGGGTTTTTCGCCACTGCACTGCAAGAAAAATCTACAAAATAAAATAGTTATTTTTTGTAAACACTTCTGGCGTTAAACCGAAACGGACGCTGCTTGTCAGAAGTTGTGTTTACAGTAATAAAAATTTGCCTAACAAAGAAAAAAAAAATGCTTAACGTTTCGGAAAGTTTTCTCTTTCCGTCGTCGGAAGCAAAAAAATATAAAGAATCAAGAAAAAAAAACTATTTAAAATATTTAAATTGAACTATTCGAGAACACTTTACTTTTTAAAACAGATACGTCTACAAGAAATCGTTGACGTTCTGTTAAAAATGACATTATATTAAGTTAAACTTCAAAATTAACAATTACTACCTGATAATTACTTAATAAGATAAAACCAAAAAGCTCAAACTTTCTGTATGATTATTTTTAAATTTTACGTATGTTAGTTTATTTATGTAATGTTCTTTAAAATCAAAGAAGCGATTGCCATACATTACTAACATCTACAGATGCATGAGCAATACATTTATTTTTATTAGATTGAATTAAAAAAGCCTCTTTTATTTTTCTTTTAGAGGCTATCGCTTCTTTCATTATAATTTTGGCGTTATTAAAATTTATTCTGTGCCGTGTGTCCGATGAATGCTGACAAATCTTAGATTTGTGAAAATCTCCCTTTCTTAAATAATCTTTATGTTCTTTAATTCCAACATTTAAGGGTCTAGATGTTTCACCAATGTAAAATTTATCGCAATCACAGGGTATTTGGTATATTACATTTTTTGTTTGTTGTTCTTGTTGTTTTTTTTTAGTTTTGTTCTTGTTGTTTATGCTTCTGTCCCACAGTATCCCATTCAATACCGTGATGCCGTTGTTTTTACTTAAAACAAGTAAAATCTTTGATTTTTTTCGTTCGTAAGTGTGTCTTAGACTCGAAAAAGTTCCTCTGTTGGTTAGTTAGTTATCGTTGAAGGATTCCCATTCCAGGTTAGTGATCGAGTCTTCTTCGGTTTCACTTTAAGTTGATTTCCGCTTGGAAACAGAACGGTTCTAGTCCAGTTAGTGGAGTGTTCGCTCCTTTTCTAGCTAGATCGTTTGCTTTTTCATTGCTTTCTATCCCTTGGTGAGCGGGCACCCACAGCAGGAGGACTTTATTTTTTTGCCTAATTTGTTCAGCTTTTCTAGGCATTCTTTCTCCAACTTCGAATTGATCATTACTGGGCTGACCGCTTTTAGTGCTACTTGACCATCGGATAAGATGGTTACTTTCTGTTTATGACTTAGATTAACGCACACGATACTGTTATTTTCAGGTATAATAGGGCGCAGGCGCGGGTATCAGCTAGTTTTATATATTTTTTCTCTCGACAAACTTTTATATCATATAAATTGAGTTATGTAATAAATTGATGAATTTAATTTAATTTGAAGTTTATTTTCTTTTTTATATAATCTAAATTGAAGCTTGTTTAAAAAAATAATTCATAATGTTAGTTACTCTAAAAATTGTTTTTTTTTAATTTCATACTTATATGTAGATTAATTATGTTAGTTAATACCACACTGTTTGTGAATTAAAGGGAAAAATGAAAACTAATAAATACTTGTCCAATTTAACCGTATTATGACTTCAAGTTGGTCTCGATTGCACTTTAAGCACGTCGGAAATTTTAATTTAGTTTCGGTCAGTTTTTCTAAAAAGCCGCATAAATCTTAACTTTAAATATGGCCCCGATCTAGCTTTCTAGATTTTCCTTTTAGAAACTGCGGCTTGTGCTGCTTGAGTTCAGAAATGTAATGGAATCGCGAAAATTTTCATATAATATTTACTCCAATTCGAAAACTGTCCCAATCCCACTGAATTCTGCGTAAAAAGTATAAAAGAATTCGCTTTTACTTTTCGTAGAAACTAAGAAGGCTATGACAATTTTGGTTACAGCATCTTTGGTTTCACAAAAATATAACTGAGGTTCCCAAAACCCATATCATTACTAATACCATAGATTGATTTGCAATCAAAATGGGACATACTTAAAATAAACATATTATTAGCCACTTGAAATGCCAGGAACCGCGAACCTTAACTTAAATATGGCCCCGATTCTGGAAATATCTGTTTTATAAACCGCGGCTTGGTTTTAAAAATAAATGGAATCGCGGATATTTTCAAAATATTTATTCCCATTTTTTATTCGGTGAATTTGTGTGCGGGCTTGGGGCAATAAAAACAAATAGGAGCCTTTGGTTTCTAAAAATATACATAAAACTGACTGGAAATATCGGAATGAAATGTCGCGATCACGGGTCATTTTTGGAATGTGATAAAATGTCAGCAACCAAAATTTATTATGAAGCTTGTTTCAATTTTAAATATCCATACTTATTCATATTGTTTATAAAAATATATATTTTTTTCAAATTAAAATTTATTTTCAATCAATTCTAGTTTATTACTCCGTAAACAAAACAATTCTTATTCATCCTTCTTTTTATTTTCGGGTGATTTTTTTATGATTTAAGAAGCATTATCGTCAAGTCTTAATAATGGGCGGTAATATCACAGTGATAAAATCCTACAAGGAAGTTCAGGTTTGAAAGCTCATAGCTTAACTATGACCACCATTCTGTTATTTTAAAATACATAATTATAACGAATAAACATAATTTTTACGATTAAGCATATATCTAAATAAAAATGTACATGACGTACGAAAACTTGTCATTAACTTGTCTAATGAGTGCTGTAATTACATAGCACTCCTTGGAATTGTTGAAACAAGAATTTATAGAAAGAACAATATAAAAAATAGTAAGGAGTGGGAGATGTGGTAAAATGCGCCAAAAAAAGAGTTGTAACATCATGTGAATAGAATACCTCTTTACCTCGATAGAATTCACAAGGATCCACACCAAACAAAGAAAGGCCATCAGAAAAAATTTTGTAGAGATAGTATGAAATATAGACGTGAGTGCATATTTTAGTCCCTAAAATATGAAGACGTTTTAAATAAAGAAACCGAAGAAGAAAGCAAATATTTAAATGATTTACCATTTTCTCATAAAATTATTTCTTTTGTATATTGTTTCATATTAGCAAGTACGCAACGTACGCAAGTACGTACAATTTAACTATAGTTCATATCAAATATACTTTTCGTCACGTGATTCAAACCAAAATCACCCATTCTGTTTAACATCTACGTTGAGGAAATCTTTCAGATGGCCTTGGAGAGTGAGACGCGCGGCATTAAAGTCAATGGCAACCCAATATATAATATTCACTATGCAGATGACACAGCAATTCTGGACACAGCAACCTTGAGGACCTCCAGATTCTGCTAAATAAACTAAACGAATGCGGTGAACAGTTATTAACGTTGCAAAAACTAAAATGATGGTGTTCAGCAGACACCAGTACAACACTCATCTTAACATCAATGGAGAGAACATCGAACGGGTCACAAATTTCACCTATCTTGGCGCCTAAATGAGGGGTGGGATTGCGATGAGGAAGTTAAGAGAAGAATCGGCCGTGCAAAAACAATCTTCTTTAAACGTAAGAATTTACAGGAGCATAGAAATATGCCGCTACATACTAGGATACGGCTTATGTGTGGCCTGTGATGTTGTATGGCGCTGAGAATTGGTCACTTAAAGTAAAAACAATAAAGATAACTGAGGCTTTCGAAATGTGGACACTTCGACGATTGCTGCGCATACCCGGGACGGAGCATGCAACAAATGATGAAGTCCTAAGAAGAGCCAAAGTAGACAGACAAATAGAACATATATTAAGGGGACGTCAATACTCTATACCTAGGTTGATACTGCAGGGGAAAATCCAAGGCCAACGGGGACCGGGTCAAAAACAGCATTCTTGGCTTCGCAACATAAGAAATTGGAGTGGCATACCTGACGCAGCAACCATATTTCGACGAGCCGAAGAGGGCCGTAGTCATCTTATAGCCATGAAACAGACGAATGATCGCCAACGTGCGGCATAGCACATGGCACCCGAAGAAGAAGAAGAATGTCGAAAAGTTTAAGTCAAAGAAAAAGTATTAATCAAAGAAAGTGATTCGTTCAAATATGTCATACCATTCGTTGCCAGCAGTCAGTAAATGCTAAGTTAGCATGATTTGCTAGTTCTGTTTTTGACTTAAGGCTTGGTGTATTCCAATTATATGCATTTAAATATCTGTCATATCAAATATCACTACCTACTTACATTTGTTCTCTTCTAATTGGCATATAAATTTTTGGACATGCGATACATCGTAAGAGATTTTACCTGAAACAAAAAAAAAATGTATAAATTTTTAAGTTATTTTCCCTATTACATTATTACTGAAGTAACAGCAAAATTGAAAAAAATGTTCAAAACATAATCTGTCCAATAGAAAAAGTAACCCATTTTTTGATTAAAAAACATTTTAGAATTAGAGATACAAACATGGCTTATGTACCAACACGATGTCTCAGCGTTCAAAAAAAGCTTAGAAAATGAACGTAATCGGTGAAGTAACTTTTAATCGCTAGAGAATCGCAATTTTGAGCACACTTAAAGTATTTATTAAATATCAAAAACGTATAATTGGACGATTTCATAGTGTTAACCAGGGAGGTTGTTAACTATCAGGCTTTTTAAATTTATAAAAATTGGCCTTTTAAATTTATAAAAATACGTCAAACTTTTTTCGTTTGTTTTAATGCTAGTGATACCAACCAAACAAACAAAATTATTTTTATTTTGTTGTGGGTATTTTTCCCAAATATTCCAATCCTTAATTTCATACATACTTTATAAAGGGATATGTTTTTAAGACATAAATTCGAAAGTCTTTCATAGAAACCCGTTTATAATTATAACCATAAAACTCTACTAGGCAATAAAGAGTTCAGGCTAGTGGCCACCGAAATAACGTATATTCCGCCGAACAATACACGGTTTCTATATGCACATGAAGAATACTCCCGTGCTCCGGGTCAGATATAGCGTCGTTTCTCTCCAAGGGCCCATTAAATTCTCCCCTTATCAGCTCGACCTCTTCACCATGCAATTACCATAACTTAAACTCTTTAACAAATTCTTCACTTGACTATAAATTCAGGCGCAATCTTGCGCTTTCCCTACTTCTCTCATTCTGCCTCTCACTCGGTTCCCTTCTCTCCCTCTCTTTCTCTCTCTCTCTTACATACCCTCTTTAGAAGCTCACAGGGTGATATAAATACAAGAGGGTAAAAATGCCGCGGGACACTTATGAACCCCATTCGAACAATAAAAGGGTTGTTAAAAGTTGAAAATGTTGAAGAAAGCGTTTCAATTGAAAATTGTTCCCTGTTTTTCACAAGGATCGCAAGGTTTACGATTTTTAATAAACTATACTATGTTTAGAAACAGTATTTTTATCATAGTAAGCACTAAAGCAAATCATTGAGTAGTTGTTAATGTGTAGATTTTTACTATACTCTCTGTTTAACGATTCCGGAAAGATTTCCACAGACGATTACAGAAAAAAAGGCAGATGACGTCCTTACCGATCCATTTATTTTACTAAAAAAAGTTTCTAATATTTTAAGTGAACTATGGGGTTTATATATAAATCCGTCATGCATTGTCTCTTGTTATTTTTAACCAGTGTTATTGGTTTATTTCAAAAATGACAAATCGTATTTCAAAATAATTGTTGAGTGACAAACCATATACCTACAATCAGAAAGCTAAATATTGATAACACAACTCAAGTAAAAGTAGAGAATAATTTAAAACGAGACATATCAACACCAGGACGCATCAGACACGGAGACAGCCTTAGACCATTATTATTCAATATTATAATAGACATCATCATAGAAAAGGTGAACTCGATGAATATCGGTTATCGAATTGGACACAACAGAGTTAGCATGGCATGTTACGCTGATGATGCAGTCATTATCGCGGAGACAGAGGACGATATGTAAAAACAACTTCATAAATTCGATCAAGTAAGCCGGGAATTAAATATGATTGCTTAACTTTCTCTAAAGAGTCGGTAAGATGCAAACTAGCAGTAGAAAACAAAATTATTGAGCAAATATCACAGTTTAGATACCTAGGAATAGATATGTCGTACCACCGCGATCCAGAGAAAGATCTGAGAAGATAAATAAACAGAGCAACGGCCATTTCAGGATGTCTGCGGCAAATAGTGTGGACAAACCCCTTCGTTCAACAGACAGAGTGCAAAACTAAAATTTATAAAACCTGCATCAGACCAATAATGACATATACAAACAAAAACCTGCATGTTAAGGGTTGCTGAAATGAGGAACCTAAGAACCATAATGGGGAAGAATAGAAGAGATAGAATTAGAAACACAAATATCAGACGACAATGTTGAATACAGGACGTAGTGAGATGGGGTAGGCAAAGAAAAAGACAATGGTTCGCACACGTAAAACGCATGGAAGAAAAGAGGCTACCATGCATAGCTCGGAAGGTAAAAAAAGGGCAACAGACAGCCGGGAAGACCTCCAAAAATACCAACTCCAAACAAGAAGAAGAAGATGATGATGATGATGAACGACGCATGGACGTAGATGCGTACGAACTACTCAGTTATCGTTATTTGCGTCAAAGTATGTCAAATATTCATTGTTCTGGAAAATGATAAATATTTTTGATATTGCTTTTGCATTTTGATTTGTGTTATTACGTGTCTTTTCAGTTCTTTTAATGTTAAGTGCATAAAAAATGGAGGGAAAAGTAAGTGTCGATCCAGAGAGCTGTTGTAGACACCAATAAAGTTTGTATATTATCTTTATATGGTACTAAAAACTGGGGTTGCTGCAAAATGAAAATATCGCACGATAGATAAAAATAATAACTCTTTAGTAGTATAGCTATAGAGGCTCTGGTATATATAAGTTCAATAGTTTTGGGATTTAGATTTGTTCACAATTGATAACCACTTACCACTTTTTGAGAACCTAAGAACATAGTGTATTAAAATATTTTAAAAAATATACTTCTAAGATGGGACAATGCCTGTATGTTTAAAGCGCATTAGATCTTTTTCTTGACTAAAAAATACATCACAGATGTCTTTCCTTTTAAACTTGTCCAAAAATATTAATATGATGTCAATTATGTTTGGGTTCATCACAAAGATATGAATCAATACGTTACTAAGGTCAACATAATGATACAGATCAAATTAAAGATAATGATTATAATTACACAATTTCAGGATAATACCTGGAAGCCCAATAACTAGGATATTTGATACCTACAATAATGTTATAGATTAATTGTTAAACAAAGCTCTAATTGACAATAACCGCGATGGTAATAATACTATTATTACCATTGTTTGCATTGCTTGTCTCTTTGAGGCGGATTCATTTGCGATTGTTCCAATAGATAATTTTCACAAAAGCTGTTTACTATTTAGACTCCTAGTCGTTAACTTGAAGAAGTTTGATTTTATATCCAAAATAACATTGATACACGTTAATATATTTTTCGTTTTCACAATTATTCATATAATATTTTTTATGAGAGGCGATACATTTACACTTGAGCGAGATATTCAATTTAAAAATGTAAACGCGATTTCTTCAGGATTTGATAAAGATTATACATCATATTTATTACGTTGTATTAGTTCGAATTGTAGAATTGTCAAAGAGGTATTTTGCCATTAACCTACAGCAAACCTTACCAAACTGGGACGTACCGTCAGCAAAGGAGGATATGACCTATATGATATAAAAATTATGAATATAAAAAATGTAGTATAATTACAATTAGTTCAGTCATTGGGGATCAAAAAAGGGGCCTGCTTGGAAAAAAGTCCGGAAGTTTTGAAACTTTGCAGGTTTATAGGTTTTTCGGGTCCCTAACTAAAATCAATAAAATGCACATTTCCAGAATTGCGCTCAAAATCGGTATTTTGTAAATATCTCGAAAACTATGCGTTTTTCGCAAAAATTTGAAGAGAGCAAAATTCAAGAGAATAATTTTCTATAAAAAAGGTTATGTATGAAAATTTTCGCTAAAGTCAACCGTTCAGGGCACAAAATCCCTGGAATTTTTACAATTTTGCGTAAAGTATGATATACATAATATAGTCGATTTTCCGAAATCAAATGTCGATTAGTGTTCACTAAAACTAGTTCTAGTTTAGTTTCTTCAATTTTGTCATGCAACTGTGGCGTATCATTAATTCGCTCATTAATTTATGAATAATTAATTGTCGTGCTGGACAACATTCTTTGCGAACTTACCACCAGGTTCAGCATTGGTCAGGTTGTACTAAAGATACCGAAGATAGGGGTTAGAAGAAAACAATAACAGGCATTGCTCCAGTCACAACGTTGAAAGATACAGTTCCAAAATCCCTATTGGCATTTTTATCCTGTAAATGCAAAACCAACAACTATGGTAAAGCCCGCGGATGCATAAAAGCAAGATTAAAATGTTCAATGATTTGTGCATACTGCAATGGGAAATCAACAAGAAAAAACAACGTCACTGAAGTGTCACTCGACGAATCCGATGAAGAGGAGTTGGACTTGCCTGTAGATATCCCTCTGGCGGCTGAAGATGAAGAGTTGGACGTATTGAGAGACCGCCCTGATGAGCCCAGCACAGCAGACACGATCGACTTTGACATCAATGAGCCAGATCCGTCGGGCTTGTGCAGATAAGTTAAAGTTTTTAATTTATCTAGTGGAGTAGGCCTCCGGAGAGACCACGTTAAAATAAACGCGTCATGTACTTTACCTCTTGGGTGGTGTGGAAACAAGTACACATTTTCAATAATTAAAATTAATTATTCACAAAACTAATAGTTTTAAAAACCCATAGTTTTCGAGATATTCACAAAATACCGATTTTGGGCGTCATCTTGGGAAGATGGCGGCGCCGGCGGCAAGTCTGGAAATGTGCATTTTATAGATTTTAGTTAGGGACCCCAAAACCTTTAAACCTGCAAAGTTGCAAAACTTCCGGACTTTTTTCCAAGCAAAAATCCCCAATGAGTGAACTAAATACCCCAGGTTTAATATAATCCAGTACCAGAAACTAGAAAATTAGCACCCAACGAGCCTTAACCATGTAAGACCTTCAGGAAGAAGAGGATAAATTACTCAGTACCTTTAACATAATGGAATTAATCACAACATAAAGAAGATTGGGTGGAAAAACAAATTAAAACAGTTTTTATAGTTTTGATACGCTCCAGTGTTTTAAAGCAAATGCAAGCTGAAAATAACATAGACGTGCAAAATAACATGCAGTGCCACTTAATTTACAAAACTCTATGCGAGTGTGATTATAAGCCATCCTTTTTTCTCTTGTGCAATACCGAAATCACTGCAATCCGTAAGGCACATTGCAGTGTTGGCAAATCTTTTGAACTCGGTGGGTCAAAATATTGAAAAACATAATTTTCATGACGTGTCAAACATCACAAAAGTAAAGCATAAAAAATAAAAATATTTATAATTTTTGTTAATTATTATTAACATAAGTAAGAATATTATTCTTAATAGCCAACTCTGGTCATTATGAGTGACAAATATTTGAATTATGAAGTTTTTTATCTTTGAGGATGCGCGTCACCAAAAATCAGCTCGTGTGTCAACACTGGCACGCGTGTCATAGGTACCCCATCTCTGTCTGTTGTGTTTCTCCCTTTCCTATGTTTTTTCCTTTTTCCTTTGTTTCAATCTATCCCCTATCCCTGTCCCCCACATCAGTTTGTGCAGGTCCTAATAGGAGTTAATTGCTTTCATAAATGGAAAGAGTCGTTAGCGATCCAGAGCCTCGCAGTGACATATTATATGCTCTGCTACTTCAAGATCGCCGAGTCCGCAACAAGGACTTGCTTAATACATGTTTTATGTAGCACGTTACAGCTTGTTTATGTAGCACTTGACATCTATGTGTCCTGTCAAGAGACCTAGCATTTTATTCCTGCTAGACACAAACAGTTCCTTTGTGGTTTTAGAATTGGGTCCTTAGATAAAGATCTTGCTATGTCTGTGGCCAATATCACCAATATATGTTCTGCTTTTCCTTGATCTATGATGTAAAATTTCAACATTGTATCAATTCAAGTAGACAACGGTGTCAATTCAAGTAGATAACTTATTTCACAATTCAACATCGCCACTTTTAAATAAGGTAAAAGCAAAGTTATTCTAATCAATAAGTGAAAGTTTTAATGGGTTTTGCTGTTTTTAAGTGGCGTAACTAACCAACATTTTGGCAGAGTGAATTTGGAAAATAAGTGGGTTTGTAATTTCGGGCCTAAAAATGCTCTCTATAAACCGAATTAATACCAACCTCACAATTCTTCTGTTAACTAAGTACGAATATGTATAAGAATATCTTTTCAAAAAACAAAAAATTCTTTTCAGCTTCCTGTTTCCCAAATAATCTATATTCCACCCACATAAAAAATGGAATAATAAATTACCTTTCTTGTTTCTATTCGGTAGGGATATCCGATTCGTCCGACTGTTATTTACAGCATCATAAACAACGACTACCTCCACAAAAAAGAACGGAAAAATAAAAATAATCTAGATCTATTTCTGTACGTAAATCTTTTTTGTAAGCAAATATTCGGGGTTAGATTTTTTCAGTGGAAAAATGTCGCTAAATGTCCGCTTCCAAATAGTAAAAGGGCAAACAACATACAGAACAAAAAAGGGATAAAATTGTCCGGACCTCCCGGATATTTTGTGGCCCTATAGTCCTCCAAAAATGCGGATGGACCTTTTTAGTCTATAAAAAAAAACTTTTTCTCTCGAAATAAAAGAATCAAAACGAATATCCTGACTATAGAAAAGAAACATGTTGAGCAAAAATAAATATAGACTGTTTTGATTTATTCTTTTTGTAGTTTCTATGAGCAAATATTTTTAGTTCTTTACACAATATTAAAATAAAGTTACACTACCAGCATCTGCAGTAAAATATGAAATTATACTTATATGACAAATAAAGTAAAAAGTTAAAAGTCCGGTTAAAATAAGACGAATATTTATATGGAAGCATTATTTGTAATTGAAAATGTGTAAAAAAGGTAATATTTTTGACATCCCAATAACTGGGTTAGCTGGCTAAATACTACTATTAGAATATATGTTCAAAAGACTAAACTGGGAGGAAATGGGGAAATGCTGAATAACATACTTTTTGCTGATGACCTACGAAGCACAAGATATGTTAGAAACCCTTAAACGGACGTCATGTGTCAGATCAAAATGGACTACGCATAAATTATTCAGAAACAAATCTAATGTCTCGGTGGATGGGGCAAATATAGAAAAAATATGTTATTCTATGCGATAACCAGACACACGAGCTCCAAAGAATGACTAATATGGGCAGCATTTGGCAAACTAAGATATGTGTCAAAATCAGATCTTGCAATGTGCTTAAAGAGGAAGGTGTTCCATCAGTGCGTTATTTCAATACTTACATATGGTGCAGAGACACTTACACTGACGAAAAGGTCCATAGGAAGAATCCCAGCGAGTGTAGTGTGTGTAGCCCAGCGAGCTATGGAAAGAGCAATGCTTAATATATAATTATATCCCTAAGAGACAAGATACCCATACAATAATAAAACCTCGTACACAAATCACAGATGCTATATATCTGCTTAAAACACTCAAATAGAACTAGGCTGGACATATGGCCAGAAGAAAGGACGATAGATGGACCAAGTTAATACTAGAATGGCGGCCAAGACAAGATGCTCTCAGAAGCAGAGGCAGACCTCCGACAAGATGGTCAGATGACTGATGAAGAGATTCAGAGGAAAATGGATCCAAGTGGCTTCGGACCGAGAAGAGTGGAATAATTTGAGGAAGGGCTGCGTCCAACAGTGGACACTTGAGGCTGGTTGTTGATAATGATGACAGTGTGTTTATTGTCTCAAAGCGGAGGCTCATGGTCAAGATTAAATGTGATTAACAAAACCAATGTCAAACCATTATGAATTTTTATATTGTTGACCGGTTTCGGCTATTCAACCGTCATCAGACTTTTTGCCAAAATCGCTATATGCTTGACTAATGCTCTTTATACAGGGCGGCCCGAATGGTATTCGGGAGACTTCGGATTCGGTAACATATTCTGCAGATAAAAGTAAGTAAAAAAATCGTATAAATTTATGTCCTAAAATGGTTCGTTTCGGAGATACAGGGTGCGTAGAAGTTTTATTTTAATTTCTATTTTTTCCGAATAATTTCTGAGCCGATTTTGATGAAAATTGGTGTCTGGTAGTTTTTTGGCATGAGACATTTGATTTTGATGTCAATATGACGCCTACTTGTAGGGGGCGCAAACTACATGTTTTTTAACCGGTTTGAAGAGTTATAAATTTTTGCCCGTACGTGTATAAAACTACTGTGTAAAAAAATACATTTTTCCCATTTTTTATGTAAAAAATACCCTTGATAAATCACTACGATTAACCGTTTTCGAGATAATTTGAATGTAAAATATCAATAGCTGTTATCACTGACTAAAAATAAACATGTTTATTTTTAGTTATTTGACTGAAATGATAAATCTGGATTTTTTCTAAATTAACCATAATTTTCTCTAGAAGATATTATGATGAAATAGTTTCTGTTGAACCTTTGGCACAGAAACACTTCAAATTTATAATTTCAGTCTAATAACTATCTTGTCAACGTGTTGGCAAGTTTTTACCAATGATGTATTGAGTATTTTGATTCCAATATCTCAAGAATCATTACTCATAGCTCATAGCTCATAGTGATTTTTACTATGAGAGAATTTTACGTAAAAAACGGCGGAAATGTATATTTTTTCACTCAGTAGTTTTATCCCGAAATCAATTGCGGGGTCAAGTTACAAAAACCGTCTTATGCCACAAACGTTGTTTCGAGATCATATGGAAAAACTGTTTTAGCAAATGTTTGAAGCATTAATTTACAAAAAAAAACGTGTTCATTGAGTGGAATCATTGTTTTGTACTCGTTTTTCTAGAAATAAAAAATAATATTTAATTTTTAAACAAAAAAAATACAAAAATAATTCGGATAAGGCGGGTTTTGCTGCAGTATGATGCATAATGACTATGAAATGAAGAACGCTGTCATTTTATATGTAAATTTTTATGGAAAATGTCATCGATCGTTATTTTCTACCCCACTGGACGCCGATTTTTTTCGATCATACGGTATTTGCATCCTAACTTGATTAATTAAATACATTATTTTATTAAAAATAAGTAAGGATTTGAAAAAAAACGTCAGTAGTAATATTATACTTGTGTAAAAAGCTTATGAAAAAATGTGGGATTTGTAACAATAATGACAATAAAAAGCAATTATAAGCGGATAAGACGGATTTTGCTGCAGTAACGTAATTTGTAGTAAATTTTATATAAGAATAGGCTTTTACTGCAGTTTGGAATTATGTTTATGTAGATTTCAACGTCCACTATTAATATATGTCATTAGGCCATTTAAAAAAATAGATAAGGCGGGTTTTGCAACTTGACGCCTCAATTCAGACCCCCCTGTATTCTACAGCCGGAAAAATCCATCTTTCCTACTACTATTCCGTAGAGATATGTGATTCGTCAGCCAGACCGTTATTTACAACGTCGCGTCATAAAGAGCAACGATTGCCGCGAAAACTCAAACAAAACACAACCGAAGCGGATCAATTTCCACGTGCAAATCTCTTTTACAAAGCAAATATTTCGAATTAGATTTTTTCCCTCTCGAAAAAAGGCCCGCCTGTCTGCCTGCTCTCGCAACGCAAAGAGGAGGAAAACATACAAAACAAAAACCAGAAAATTGCCAGGATCGCCTAAATTTTTTGGGTCTGTTGGCCCCGTACAATCCCAAATATGCTGGTAGGCCCTTTTAGTCGAAAAAAGGCAGAAAAAGTAACGTTGGAGCAATTCGATAAACAAAATTTGGGTTTTCATTAGTTCCCCTCAGCTGATTACATTTTCAGTACCTATAGCACGTAACAAAGAGATGGTATTTTACAAACTGTCATTTGGTTTTCATCAAATATACTTGAAACGTGGTTTCTCTCACAATATAATTTTCTTAGTTAGAAATTGTTAGAATAATAAAGCTTCATTCAGAACCTCGCAATTAGTGGAATAAATTAGTGGTTGTAATTAGCGGAGAAATGTGTTCCTTTAACTTCAATGTAAACATTCAGAACATCAAAATTAGTGGTAGAAATTTTCAATTAGTGGAAAAAGTTACCAAACTATTAACTTTTCCACTAATAATACTTCAAAATTTGAGAGGAATGTCATTTTGCCTTTGATTATAACCCGTCAAGAGAAAATGTGGTTAGAAATCAAAAGTTTATTGTTTTTTTACAGCTAAATGTTAGGTATTAATTTTCCCTATGGATACAACTGATCACAGCAAGTTGTTGCTAGGTTATCCTATTAATTTTAATTGTGTTTTTTAGACATTGTGAATGATCGCAAACTAAAAAGTATAAAGTGTAATTGAAACCACTAATTGCGAGGTTGTGAATGCAGCGTAATTGTTTGAATGTCTTAATTAAGACATCTAAACAAATGTTTGTAACATTCCCATTATTTTTCAAAATATCAAGATCTGGATGTAAACTTTAGTATAGATCTGCCAGATGTTACCAATCGTTTTATGCAATAGTAGCTATTTGCACCAGGCTAAGTAGCAAATCAGTGAATGTGAGCTTTCACTAGTAATTGTTTACATTCACTGATTTATGGCTTTTGCTGCAAGAAAGATACCGACTGTGGTCTATGCTAAATTTTCTGTTAAATTGAAGCAATGAATTATAAAATCCTAACTTATTGATGGTTTTTACTGTAAATGGTGTATTTTTATCTATTATTTCACATCAAACACTGTGCATTTGTTATCATACATAGACATAGTTTTTAATCAAATTTATTGTTTTTTTTTAATAATTTCTATATTTAAAATAATATTTATTTTTGTTTCTTACTTCAATGCCGAACATCTGGAAACAATAAATAGAAAAACGACAAGTAGAAATATACCGGGTACGTCTGAAATGTGACTCATCACCTCTATAACTTTTTTATTTTTTTCTGATAAAAAACGAGATTTGTTATGTTAGTATATGACATAAATTAGGATTGATTGACGTATTCAATTGTTTTTGGTCACTTCCTGTTTGACCGGAAATGACTACAACTTTATCCTATAAAAAATGACACTCTCAGTAGACTGACATATCATATGTCAACTTTTGACATTTTCGCTTAAAACAAATTCGTATTTTAAATCTCAATCTAGAGTGCCATGGCTGTGTTAAAAACATTAATTTTTAATAATAGAGCACTGGAAAAATAGATTTGATCGTCTATCGTATTTTTAATCATATCTCAATTTTTTAGCACATTAGCACATTTAGAAAAGGCATTTTTACGAATAATTTGGTACCACACATTGGTTTCGAGTCAAATTGTCATTACGAACCGCATGTTACAATTTCAAATAAATCATATGCGAAAATGTCAAAAGTTGACATATGATATGTCATTCTATTCAGAGTGTCATTTTCTATCAAATAAATTAAAAAAATACCGAAGATGTCATTTAAAAATTAAAAGTGGTAGTCATTTCCGGTGAAACAGGAAGTTACCGAAAACAATTGAATACGTCAATCAATCCCAATTTATGTCTTATACTAACATACCAAATATCGTTTTTTTTATCTGCCACTTTTAAGACGCGCCCCGTATATTATGTGTATTCGTTTTAAAAACATTAAGTTGCTCAATAACAACTATGTATTTTAAAAATATGCCATACGATCGAAAAAAACGGCGTTTAAAGGTCTGTTCTCAGAAGAATCCCTGACTAGTCAGCACGTTTCTCATTGGTTAAAATGCGTAGAAACCCCTGATTGTTAGTCTGGTTTCTACGCATTTCAACCAATAAGAAACGCGCTGACTAGTCAGGGATTCTTCTGAGAACAGGGCCAATGTCGGCTGGGGAATGACCATAGATGATAATTTTGACGAGGTTAAACCAATAGTTAATGGCGCTTACTGTCACTTGGCATTAAAAAGATTGTAATTATTTTTATACTGACTAAAAATTATTTTTAAATTATTTAGTTTAAAATTATTCGAGAAAAAATAACTTTTCTGAAATATATTTGTGTGTCTGGAAACGTTCGGGAGGAAACTTTTCTAATCTTCCTATAATTAGTGTTAATTTTTGAATTTTTATGTCCATTTTTAGTAAATGACGCCTAGGTATTGACCTCTTCGTCTAGGTATTGACACCTTGGCGTCTTTGATGCCGTTTTTTTGAATCGCACGGTGATGGATCTGTCAATGTATATGAAACAAAAAATGCTTATATATGATATAACACAAATAAAGATGTTTACAGAATTATGTTTTAAACAAATAAAAGCAACAATTCATCTGAAATCAAAACGAATCTAACATGAAATACATTTTTCCTTATTTCGCCAGCAAAAAAGTCCCATAAACAAACTATCTTTCCCGTTTCTATTCCGCTGGGTTATCTATCTGATTCGCCAGGACGTTATTTACAATGTCATAAAGAACAACGACTACTGCGAAAAAGCAATCAAAATAAAGCCCGAGCCGGATCTATTTCTGGGCAAAATTTTTTTCGCAAAGCAAATATTTGGAATTATATTGTCGCGGTGGGAAAAATTCTCGGAGAATTCTCGGAGAAAAAAATGTAAATTTATTCAACAAAAAGAGTGAATTACATTTTTGTATATTTGTGTAACTTTTATCATAGCGACATTAACATTTTTAGAATTTAAAAAACTAAACATCTACGAGTATGTAACAGGTATAATATACGGCACATTCAGCAATAATAATTGAGATAGTTGGCAATACTGTCTCAGACCATTTTAGGATTATTAATTATTAATTGCTACTGACGCTGAAACAAATTATCGATCGAAAAATGTTAGTAAATTATGTCAATTGATTGACGTGAATTTTTTTGGTTTACTTCCTTTTTTTATCTTCTTGAAAATTTATAAGTTATGAATTTGTTATTTGTGAAATGACAGATTTAGAGACCTAAACACTCTCCTATAAGTATGGTAACTACACATTGTGCTCTTTCCTGCATTTTCTTCTTGATACAATGAAAACATTTTTCTCACAGTAAGGTCTGCATATAAATATTCTCTTGTTGTAGATTTCCTACAGTAATGCGATTCCATTCTGGGAAATCTTTCTGGGAAAACTTTCTCGTCATTTTTTTTTAGGTTTCTGTATCTTCCTCCTCTTCTTTCTTTCTCTATCATTCCTTCGGCTGTTATTTTACTCATAGCTGTTCGTAACGTCTTCTCTGAAATTCCCAAGGTATTTATAAACATGCTTCTACAAACACTTATCTTCTCATTTCCTGTTGGTAAATTATAATTGTATGTTAATCTTCTTCTAGAATTCTCAGCTTTAGTTCTTTTTCTTTTTACATTTTGAGACTCAACATATCGTACAATAAATTCTCTCTGCAGTTGTAAGCTGTTGTTTCATAGAAAGCTTCAAATATTTTTTTTCTTTGTTCGTCATCAATACTAATACAATTCTTACTATATTTACTTTGATCGCAACGGGGCTTCATAAATTTCGCCGGTGTATGCTTTTTTATCGCAGGACTTAAGTAAGCTTTTCCTTTTGCTTTTAATTCATGTGCGACATTATTTTGATTCGTTCTAATTTTCTTTTTTAGACGTGTTTCTCGTTTCTCCCCATCTACTGCATATTTGGAAGATACAACTAGTGTTCTAACATGAATAACTAGTGTTCTAACATGAAAAGAAATATTTATATAATCACAGCTTAATATCATCCCGGCGTTCACAACAAGTTTAGAAATTGAAAATAATTCTCGAAGTAACTTTTAATATCAATACAGAATCACAATATTGAGAACCAATTAATTATTTATTCTGAAACGTATATTTGGACGATTTCAAATAGTGTTAGCCAGGAACAAAACGTTACAGCAATTACAAGAAATGCTGAACATATATCTGAACATACGAGGTTTTGGGCCTTAAGCTGAACTTCGATAAAACTAAAATCATATGCAGTCCCCCGGAAAATCACAACAATGGTATACAAATCGGAGAACTATCGGAATATGTAGCGGAATTCAATTACCTCGGCGGTTTGATTTTGGGAAAAGGCCAATATCGATTCTGAAATTCAGCACAGGATTAGCAGCGTCTGAAGAGCATTCTGGAAATTAAAAACAGGGTGTTTTACAATCATGACATGAACACAAAAAGGAAACTTGCAGTGTACCGAGCAATAATAATCCCCACCATGTTATATGGAAGCGAAACATGAACACATCGCACATTAACACATTAAACAAGTTACAACAGAGATACCTTAGACAACTGTTAAGAATCAAATTGTTCCACCATGTCCTAAACGTATCGACAAAATAAGTAACATCAATGATATAAATATATATATATATATATATATATATATATATATATATATATATATATATATATATATATATATATATATATATTATCTGCAAACAGAACAAATAAATAAGGAAATTTTAATCGATTAAATAGGGTTCGAGTTCAGTTGCACAGGCCTTTGTAAATGTAATCAATGACTCTATTTGTATTAAGCTCTAATACAAAACAGTGCGACCTAAACTCTACTTTTTCTATTATAAAAGCCCTTTTATTATCAACCTTAACAAAAGCTTTTGTGCAAGAATTCGTGGTTTAGTTCAAGCTAGATTGCATCCATGGTGAATAGTAAAAGATCTATTGTGTGGTTATCGTTTCATTAATTGATTCAAAAGTTAAAATGCAGCATCATACCACATAGTCCAAACGTATCTATACAAACAACAAAACATTCATTAGGTCCTCTACATACATACGTGAATTCAGTTTTATTTTTGAGGGTGACAAAGGGTGAGAGTCATTAATAGCAAAGGCCAATTTAACTAATTGCTGTGAGTGTTGCAGTAATACCCAGTCTTTGCTATTTTTAATACAGATTTTAATACCGGTAACTGAAAATTATTTTTATGTATTTAATTACTTTTTTATAGTTTTCAAATAATATTTACATATTTTACAATTACTTGTTAAAAGTAATTGTATTTCTCTCCGAGAGGAAAATTAATTGACAAATTCAATCTACAAAGCATGCCAACAAAAGCGGATTTTCACTGTCACGGCGATCACGTAAATTTCCAAGTGGCAATCCTATATCATTTATTATATTATCCATTTTTTCAAGTCAAGATTACCTACGACATTGATTTAAATTCACAAATGTAGCACCAACTTTACGCCCAATTTTGGAACAAAAGTTCACCCCATTGTATAGAAGACACACTTGCCAATTGCAATATTGTCGAAAATTGGTTGCCAAATGTTGGTTACAACGTTGGAACCAATTGGACGCATCGTGTAGGATCGGCTTAATGAAGAACAAAAATTGTGGAATGGAAAATCCAACGCTAAAACGCTGAAACTAACGAGAACTGGCTGGAAAGTACCTTCATCTACTTAGTTATGGATGAAAATACTTTACAAAACTGAAGTAACACCAATGTGAATTGGGTTTTAGGGAGAATATGGTAAATTCAATAATAACTAAACATTTTCTATATTATTTTAATTTTCATAAGGTTTAAAGATATACAGGGTGAGTCTTAAATAAGTACAACTATATTTAGGAGTAGTATTGTTCGACACCAAACACGTCTATGGATTTTTTGTGAAAAAAATTGAAAATTTAGAATTTTTTGAAAAAATGTTTTTTAGTTTTTAGTTAAAAACATAATATCTTGGTAATATGGCAACATAGGTACTAGATTAAATTTACAAGAAAGAAAACTCAGAGATGATGAGCCAATGTTTCTCAAAAATTTAAGCGGAAGCCCTGTATTTTTATTTTGAAAGTAAAATAACTCGGTTCTTGTCGACTTATTTAAAAAACGGTAAAGAGAAAATATATATTATATTTTATTGAACTCTGGAAATATAACCAGCCCTGGAAATATTTGCACTTATTTAAGACTCGCTCATTATATAAAAGTGCAGATGACGAGAAGTTTTTAAATGTTCGACTCGGGCATGCGAATGACCTCACCCGTTACAGAAATCAGGGATAAAACGACTGCCATCATCCAGCATCTGACGAAAATAACTCCCAATATCGGAAGACCTCGCGCGGAAAAAAGACTTCTCGCTTCGGTAGTTCATTCGACCATACTCTAGGCATCGCCGATATGGGACAGATCCATGCGCTTAAAGCATTACGAAAACATGCTAGAAAGGCTAAATAGGAAGTTGGCACTCAGGGTTGCATCGGCATACTGCACATGTCCAACAATAGCGGTACTGTGTCTTGCTAAGATACCTCCGATCAGTATACTGGTCCAGGAAAGAAACCAAATATATAAAAATGAAACTTCGTTCCGGAAAGAGACCAGAAACATGGTACTAGAGCTATGGCAGACACGATGGGAAGCATATAGCGGATGGACAAAAACTTTCATACCCAATATTAAATATTGGATAAAATGCGACCAAGCAAACACGGACTACTACATCACGCAAGCCATGGCTGGCCATGGAGTATGTGGCGAGTATTTGCACAGGATCCACAAGGCTGACTCTCCTACATGCTGGTATTGCGAGGCGTCAGACTCGGCTAACCATACACTATTTGAGTGTCACGCGCACGAATATATATGGGAAAACGCAGAAACAGTATGTGGTACGAAGATTACTATAATAAACGTCGGAAACCTTCTAAAATCATCGAATGAAAATATCGAAGCGATTTGCGGCATGTTAAGGAACATTATGAAGAAAAAGGCGAAGGACGAAAAAGATAAGATCTGGGTACAGACAAGGCCAATATAGAAGAATGATGTCTCTAATCTTGATGAAATACCTTCGGCGGTACCGAGATTGGCGAGCTTAGAGCACAGATGGGTTATTAGTGGGTAGGCCCTCTCGCGCGAGGGAGATCCCCACACTCCGGCCCTAAAGGCGTTTCCCATCTATAAAAAAAATAACAAAAAAATAAATAAATATAAATATATAAACGAATAAAATGAAAAAGTAAACTTCTGTACTGTAATTACTGATAACCTTTGTAACTATTAGTATACACAATTTTACACCTTTTAGTGTTACTTCCTTGATTTAAGCATTTACCAAATACATCTATCCAAATCACTGTAGTCCGCCTATTCTGCATCGCCGTGCTAAAATAACCGGGCTGTCAACAGAGGACGACAGCCCACCGACTCTGCGTCGCGTGATGGATTTAAACTTGTTAGCAATTAGGGAGGTATCTATTCAGTTCATGTTCAAATGACTGACGGTTCAGATAATTTGTCTGACAGCCTTATTAGACACCTGATGCTGAGTCGAGAACTGCCGTTAAAATAGAAGAAAAGAGAAATCATGGCTAGTGTAGGTGTGTTCGAAAGGAATTTAATCAGAAAACAGACGAGAGAAATTGTTTTATATTTTCCAGAAAAAGTTGGTTAGGTTAACTATGCGAAAAATGGTAGCGTTTCTTTTTTCTAACTCACTATGAACTTGTTTTAGATGCATTCGCTAGTAGCGAATAAGGGAATTTAATTTTGCAGTAATTCTATTTTCTTTAACGTTTTACAAAGCTGTTTTAAAACTAAGTTTTACAGCATTTGTGTAGGTGGAATAAACTACACATACTAACTAAGTTTTAAGTTTTATTTTCTTTTAGCTGCCGTGAATAATTTAGAAAAAGGAACTAAAGTTGCATTTCTGGTGCATTTCAATTTTCAAACTACTATTTTCACAAATTTCTCATGTTACAGCTTTCAACCGTTTAATAAATCAATTAAATTCACTATCGCCCACCCAATCCGAAATATCGTTTAAAAATAAACGGGCTGTCAACGAAGATTGACAGGTTACCGACTTCTCGTCGCGTGATGGATTTAAACTTGTTTGTAGCTAGGTGAAAAATATGTTCGTGTTACGAGGAGTGACGGTTCAGATAATTCGTCAGACAACCTTATTAAACACCTGATGCCTTAGTGGAGAAGAGAAGTTAAATTTCAGGAAAGTGAAGTCAGCGCTTGCAAGGGTGTTGGAATGGAATTTAATCAGAGAATGATTACATATTGACTAAAAAAACGTAGCAATGGGAAAAATACTAAAATGCTTTTTTTTCAAACGTCACAAAAGTATTAATTTTTGCAACGTGATTGGCAATATAAAAAAGTCATTTTAACGCCTAGGCATAAAAGTGAAGCACTTTTACGCCTAGCCTAAGCAAAAAAGTACGAAAATATATTATTAAACTGACATAAAGTGTCAAATTCAACGAGCGTAACCATAATTTCTGGATAACAGGGTGTCCCAGAAATAAATGCAAGTATTTTAACTGGTAGTATATTTCGACCTCAGAAACACGCTTATGAGGTTTTTTTGCGAAAAATTTGGAATTTTTTGAAAAAAAATTTGCAAATTTTTTTTTAGTTTTATGTTAAAAACATAATTTATTGATAATAAATTCTCAAAATTTAAGCAAAAAAGCATCTTTTTATATTATTTGGAACGTTTGAAATTGTTTAAAAAATTATTTGTGGCGTTTGAAAAAAAATTAGCATGTTCTATTCGGAGTAAAAATGACTGTTTGTGGCTCGCCTGTAAGTCAAATGTACAGCCTCGCCACAAAAAGTGTCATGTTTACTCCTAATAAAACAATATACTATTTTGTAGTATAAAGTACTTTGTTTTTGTATAGGTTACAGTAAAAGTCGGAAATCAGTAATTATTAACAATTACTATTAAAAGCTCACATCCACTGATTTGCTAAGACTACGCCAGTAAAAGTTCAACAGCTGTTTTTGAAACCAACTTATACTAGTGAATGCTACTATTCCCTTGAGGATAGCAATGAGTTTGCATTATAACGAGACAAAAGCCAGTATCTGAAACGGCTTCACAGAGGCTAGTTCTCAATCTCCGATATCAGTCATACTAAAGTGATGATGATACCATCACTCAGTGATGACGTGTTCTGGTGTTTCCCCATCTTTCCAACAGAATAAAGTAAAGACTTTCCGTAAAATAAAGTCCCTTTACTCTGGATACCTGCTCACCAAGGGATAGAAGGCAACGAAAAAGCAAATGATCTAGCAAGGAAAGGAGCGAACACTCCACTAACTGGACCAGAGCCGTTCTGTTTTCCAAACGGGAACCAACTGAAAGCGGAACTGAAGAATCTGGAAGACTCCATCCGTAACTTGGAATGTGTGTCTTCCAACGGTCTAAGACACTCGAAAAAGTTCCTCAGAACTTACGACCGAGAAAAATGAAAGGTTTTCCTTGATTTAAGTAAAAACAATCTTCGGATCGTCATGGGGTTTCTAACAGGACACTGTCTCCTCAACAACACCTCAGTAGGCTGAAGCTGAGAAACAACGGCGAATGCAGATTCTGTGGGGAAAATAGGGAAACACCAGAACACCTTATCACTGAGTGCGGCAAGATGACCATTCGTGCAATAAACTTTGGTACGGCTGATGTCGAGGATGGAGAGCTGGCCTCTGCGGAGCCGCCTCAGATACTGGCTTTTGTTAAAGCCCTGAGACTGTATGATGAGTTATAACTTGTGATAACTCAAGAAAGGAGAACACACAATATATCTGTAAAGTCGCGGTGATTTGGTTTAGTAAATTTGGGGGTTAACTCCCCTCCTAAACATTCTACATTCTACATTGCGACAGAATCTGCATTCGTAGTTATTTTTTAGTTTCAATCTACTGGAGGTATTCGTTGAGGAGATAATGTCCTCTTAAAAACGCTGTGATAATCTGAAGATTGTTCTTACTTACATAAAGGAAAATCTTAGATTTTTCTCGGTCGTAAGTTCTGAAAAATTTTTTGCGAGTATCTTAGACCGCAGTGATGCCAACTCGTGGGAAATTTCCCGTTTCGTGGGAAATTTTGAGACCGTCGAGATCGCGAGGGAAAAGAGAAATTTTAAAACTCAAAACTCCATATTCGTGGGAAATTATAAATTCATGTATTATTCGTAAAATAGGTTGTAATAATAAATAATACGCAGTTCTCAGCAAAGTGAGTAAATTCAAACTACCGCAACTTTTAAAAAATTCCGCAACTCCATACACATTTTCGGTTGGCATCAGATATTATTCTTCTACCCCCACCCTTCGAATACATGGTAAATTTTAAATAAGTGCAAATATTTTTAGAGATGGTATATTTCAATTCCAGGAACTAAGGAATTATGAGTTTTTTCTGCCAGTTTTGTTTGGCAATTTTTTAAATTTTCAGTTAAAAAACATAATACTCGTATGTATCTGTATTTTGTTGACGACACTATATAGGATTTGAAAACTCGTGAGGATTTAAAAAAAATGGTAAATTTTGACCGTCTTGGTGGGAAATTGTATTTCAGAAAGTTGGCAACACTGCTTAGACCCTCGGAGGATTCCCATTCCAGATTACTGCAATATACTTCGAGTCTTCCAGGTTCTTTAGTTCCGCTATAAGTTGGTTTCCACTTGAGAAGCAGAACGGTTCTGGGCCAGTTAGTGGAGTGTTCGCTCCTTTTCTAGGTAGATCGTTTGCTTCTTCATTGATCTTGGTGAGCTGACATCAAAAGAAGGAGGAGTTTATTCTCTACCTAATTTGTTCAGCTTCTCTATGCATTCTTTGACCAACTTCGAATTGATGGTTACTGAGTTGATCTCTTTTAGTTAATTCACAGTATTTTTTGGGCAACAGAAGAATATAAAGGATCGAGCGCGTATACGATTTCTTCTCTATACACACCGAAAGCGGAGAATAATTATAAACTTTAAAAACGTGAATAATTTTTTTATGAAATCGGTATGTATGTCAAATGTACGCTAACCAAAATATATGAACCGTTTATCAGGGTTCCGGTAGTTCCGGTAGGGTCGGTATTCCAACGGGTTTGAATTTATCGGTTATATTCGGTGCGGAGACGCATCTGAAAACTTTTATGACATGGAAATTGCTTTGTTTCGCTTTTAAACTTTAGATAGAGAATAAAAACAAATATCGAGTGAAATCACGAACGCTATTTGAAATTATTAGTGAACTATGTATAAATGAAAATCAGAATTGTGGGATAGTAAACATGGTTTATATCACGAAATTAAAACAGTTTTTCTCAGAACTTTTCATTAAATCTACATATATTTGATTTTATACCTTGCAATTGTATAAAAGTTGTTTTTTAAAAATCGGACACCCACATTCTATATTTCTTTCTCTTTTCTATTATATGCAACATTATTAGAAACGATACAGCATGGATGGCAAATTTATTTTTTATTTAAAAAAAAGTGTTTTTCGTACTTTTCATGATACAGACGATGGACGCAAAAATTCAAGCGAGAACACCATTTGAGTTGAATACTGCTTTGGTGACTAGCAAATTATTTAATAAACACTTTATTAGTTTTGGTGGCGACAGCAAACATTAACAAGCATTTACAAACGTTTGGAATCATCAGCACGGTGTACACCCCTTTTATTTATCTAATTATTATTGAAATTAAAAAAAAATGTATATCCTATATGCGATAATATACACTCACGGGCACGAAAAATGGGTACCTAAAAATTTTAATTTATTTTAAAGTTTAATATATCTTGTTCTAGTGGGCTGGTTTTTATGATTTTTTTAAGCAATTTCTAGCTAAATTATTTCGCTTTTCAAATTCTCTTTCTAAATTAAAAATAAAAGTTTCAATCTGTCAATTATACGAGGAAAAACAAAATGTTGATATTTAGGTGAAACTTTGAAACACCGTGTGGAATGTTTTAACAAAGCAAGGAATTTAAAAGTAATTTTATCATCTAAGTAAGTACCTACGTGTCGACAGTTTGTTTTTCGGTTCATCTCAATAGCTTTATTTTTATTGGAGATATTCGCATTTGAATAAGGCAGTAACGATTTGCAGCAATTTTAGCATTGATTTTGAGTTCTGATCAACACACTTATAAAATAGATTTTATTGTTTCTGTAATGCCACTGACAACTGAAACGTCTTATTATTGTTTATTGACATTTACTCTAGTAGAGATTCAGAAGTATTATATAAGTTCAGAAGTATCAGCTATTTCTGTTTTAATTGATCATGGTAGATATCAACTATAATAAAAAAAATACCATGTCCAATCCCATACAAGTTAGATGGGGGGTGCGACAGGGTTGCGTGCTGTCTCCATTCCAATTTAATTTATACTCAGAAGCTATTTTCCAAGAGACTCTGGAGGACGTGGAAATGGGGGCCAAAATTAATGGAGTGTGGATTAATAATATCCGCTATGCCGACGATACGGTCTCAATTGCAGACAATATACACGACCTACAACAACTGGTCAACAAGGTAGGAGAACAGAGCAAAGCAATGGGTTTAAAAATCAACATCAAGAAAACCAAATTTATGATTATATCCAGAAACCCAGATGTGTTTATTAACTCCATCCTAACATTTAACTCAAGGCCCATAGAAAGAGTAGATAAATTTCAGTACTTGGGCATCTGGCTCTCCGAAGATTGGACATCAGACAAGGAAATTAAATGTCGCATCGAACAAGCTCGGCAGGCATTCTTGAGGTTTCGAAAAGTACTTGTCTGTTCTGATTTTGACCTTAGCCTTAGATTAAGATTCGTAAAGTGTTATGTGTGGTCGGTGCTCCTTTATGGTATGGAAGGTTGGACATTGAAAGCAGCTACCATCAACAAATTGGAGGCTTTTGAGATGTGGCTATATCGTAGAATCCTGAAGATACCTTGGACGGAAGGATTGACAAATGAGGAAGTTCTCAGACGCGTTGACAAAGAGCGTGAATTATTTGAATTGATTAAAAAGAAAAAGACCGCATACCTGGGGCACATAATGGGAAACCCCAAATATCAATTCTTGCATTTGTTGATAGAAGGCAAGATCGAAGGCCGGAGGGGTATCGGAAGGAAGAAAATGTCTTGGCTGAGGAATATTAGACAGTGGACAGGGCTACTCGATGTTCCGTCGTTAATACACACCGCCCGGAACAGAGAAGCAATGGAAAATGTTATCGCAAACATCCATTAATGGATATGTACTAGAAGAAGAAGATATCAACTTTTAGACTTAAAACCATATCTGCTCAATAGATAGTACTAATATGAATTTTCAAAGACAGTGACATTACATAAATCATAAACACTATTTTGTAGGTTTATTTAACTAAAAAAATACGAAAAAGTACGTCCATTCTGAACCAACGTGTTAAAATAACCGGCATGTCAACGGAAAATGACGATTCACCGTATAATACCTCGTCGCGTGATGGATCTAAACTTGTCAGTAATTAGAGAGATATCCTCTCTGTTGGTGTTCAGACGAGTGACGGTTCAGATAATTCGTCAGACAACCTTATTAAACACCTGATGCTTAGTGGAGAGCCGGTGTCAAAATGTCAGGAAAGAGAAATCAGCGCTAGTAGGGGCGTTGGAAAGGAATTTAATCAGAGAATGAGCCGGTAAATGATTTTATATCGGCGAACAAAATTTGTAGCTACGCGAAAAATGCTAGAAATTCTCTTTTGAAATACAGAAAAACCTCGTTTTACCAGTAGCTGTAAAAAGCTAGGTATAATGGAATTTAATTTTGCAGTAATTCCAATTTCTTTCAACATTTAACAAAGCTGTTTTAAAACAAACTTTTACAGCAATTATACAGCCAAATAAAAGTACATTCTCGACTATAAGTATCATCGTCGAAGTTTATAATTTTGCGTTCTGTTATTCTGTTTGCTGCTGTATATGGCGTATTAATACTTAGTGCAAACTTTACGAGTATGTGGGTTAGATACCTATTTATATTGAAACATCTAAAAATAGAATTTAGGAATATTAAATATTAATTTAATATATTAATTTAAAAAGTTTTAGGTTTAACATTGGGGTGATAGGGGTAATAGGGGTGATAACATATATCTACCTATGTTAACCCAACTGACAACCTCACCTGCACGTGGTGCACCCTGCTAGAAAACTAACGAGGCTCTGTCGACCGAATGACTGCCGGTATAAGCAGTTCCCTCTTGTAAGTCAACAGCTTCGGGTGGAAGAACTAACAAGAGTGAGGGCACTTCCTTGTCCTCGGGATGAGAAATCATCCCCAAAGGCGAAAGAACCGGCAGGTGGTCAACGGCAGGGAAATGCGGAAAGCAACGGGAAACCACCGCATTAAAGATCTTCATAGATATCCCCAGGATATTCATCCTAGTATTTCTTATTATGTTGGAAGCTCAAAAACAAATGGCCTCTAGTCCCGGGCAGACCTTAAGTGGTCAAGAGGTGCGAAGAATCCCCCGGTTCCAACTAGATAAGATAACAAAAATTGCGACTTGGAATGTGAAAACATTGTTTGCAGCTGGAAAATTTGACAATTTAATACAGGAGATGAACAGGATGGAGGTAAATATACTTGGAGTCAGTGAAGTCCATTGGCATGATTAAATCGAAAGGTAAAGTCTTTTACTATTCCGGCAATGGCAGTGTTGATCAAAATCATCAGCGAAGGGTTGGTATTTTAATGGATGAGAATTTACAAAAGTCAGTGAAGAACTTTATTCCTCTCTCAGAAAGGGTAATTCTAATTCAGTTACTGGGCAGGCCTATTAATATCAATATCATCCAGGTCTATGCTCCAACAGCAGAAAAGGCAGAGGACGAGATTGAAGACTTTTACAGACAACTTGATCAGGTGCTAAGACTCACAAAAAGTAATGAAATAAACTTGGTTTTGGGAGATTTTAATGCCAAAGTCGGTAAAGGCAGGTTGGGATCTGTTGTCGGAAATTATGGTTTAGGTGAAAGGAATGACAGAGGTGAGAAATTGATACAATACTGTGAAGAAAATAATCTTACAATCACAAATAGATGGTACAAACTCCCATCTAGACGACTTTATACCTGTAAGTCTCCACAAGACAATGATTACCGTATTGTTCGTAATCAAATAGATTATATACTAATTAATAATAGATTTAAAAACCTGATCACAAAAGTAACTACAATGCCAGGTGCCGATATTGAATCGGACCATAATCCATTACGTGCCAACATCCTATTGCGTTTTGCCAAACCTAAACGAAAAAGCTTGAGAAAGAACTTGGATCCAAAACTTCTCAGAGACCAGCAGAAAAGATCAATGAATGAAAACCATATAAAAATAGAATTGGAAAGTATTGTCAGTACAAATGACATTGAGAAACATTGGCTGGGCATTAAGCAAGCTTTCAAGAACACAAATGAAAACCTCCTCACGGCTAATCGAACAACAGCGAAAAACGAGTGGATGAGTGAAGATATTTTAAAAATGATGGAACAACGAAGACAATTTAAAATCCAGAATAGTCACAACGAATATAAATCTATGCAAAGAAAAATTCGTAATAAAATAAGAACGGCAAAAGAGACATGGTTGAAGGAGAGATGTATACAGGCCGAAAATCTCAGTCACCTTGGAGACAGTTTCCATCTTCACAAGAAAGTGAAAGAGATAGCTGGGTTACACCATAATAAATCAATAACCCTAATTAAAACTGATGAAAATAAAATTATAACGGAAACAGAAGAACTATTGCAAACTTGGAGAAATTATACCATTAATCTTTTCAACGACGAAAGATCAGAAAACCCTGCAACTGAGATTCCCATGCCATCAGGACCAAGCATATTGGAAAGTGAAATTATTCATGCGATTAGATCAATGAAAAACGACAAAACTCCAGGGCCTGATGATATGTATTCGGAAACGTTCCACTAAATTAATGAACAAAACTTAAAAACTATAGTACAGCTTTTCAACAACATCTATGACACCGGTCACATCCCTGAAGACTGGCTTCGTTCTACATTTATCACGCTACCCAAGTCAAGTAACGCAACTTCGTGTAAAGAGTATCGTCTTATTAGTCTATGAGCCACTTTCTTAAGCTCTTTTTACGGGTACTGCATACAAGACACTACAAAAAATGTGAGGAAGTAAGTGGAGAAAGTCAATTTGGATTTAAGAACGGCTTTGGTACTAGAGAAGCCATATTCAGTCTTCAAACTTTAGTACAGAATTGCCAAGATCAGAGAAAAGATGTCTTCATGTGCTTTATAGACTATGAAAAGGCGTTCGATAACGTTAAACATAACCTCCCTTATATCATACCTCAGAGACTTGGGACTTGATGGAAAAGATATAAGGCTCATCAGTAATTTGTATTGGAACCAAAAAGCTGAAATTCGTATACATAGCGTGGGAGTAACAGAAGATTTTGAAATAAAAAAGGGGGTAAGGCAAGGGTGTATTCTATCTCCAATGTTGTTAAATTTATATATGGAAAGAGCATTCACTGAGTCAATCTCCGATAGTCCCATTGGTTTGAAAATAAATGGTATTCCAATTAATAATATCCGATATGCGGATGACACAGAGATATTGGCAGACAATGCAAATGATCTCCAAATCCTTCTAAATAAGGTTAACAGTGAAAGTCAAAGACTGGGTTTAAACATAAATACTACAAAAACTAAATTTATGGCTGTTAGCAGAAACAATATTCCGAATACCAGAATTTACTTAAATGGAGAGGTCATCAAGCAGGTCACACAATTTAAATATTTGGGATGCATGGTTAACGAAACGTGGGATCCGGATCAGGAGATCAAATGCAGGATCGAACAAGCAAGATCTACTTTTCTGAGACTGCGAAGATTTCTCACAGATAGGAATTTGAACTTCGGCCTTAGATACAGAATAGTGAAGTGCTATGTCTGGTCCGTTTTGTTATATGGTGTGGAAGCATGGACACTGAAGTTAGCAACAATAAACCGAATTGAAGCCTTCGAAATGTGGACCCTACGACGAATGCTAAGAGTGCCTTGGGTCGACCGTGTTAGGAATGAAGACATTCTCAGAAGATGGATTCCCAGGTCTGGAACAACGTGAACTCTTCGAAATCATCAAGAAGAGGAAAATAGCCTATTTGGGACACATACTACGTGGAGAACGCTATCACTTTCAGCGTCTGATTCTCCAGGGTAAAATAGAGGGGGGCAAAAGGGGGATAGGACGAAGGAAGCTATCCTGGCTGAGAAATATTCGTCATTGGACAGGCATACAGGACTTCCAAGCACTCCAAGTCGCGGCAGTTAACAGAACCATCTGATGAGGAAGAAAAAGATGAACGCCTACGCAGGAATCTGCACGGCACCTTAAGAAGAAGAAGATTTAACAAATGGTCAAAATAGTTGATTGTGTAGTTTTAGCAACAAAACTGATATTTAATAAAAATGTTGAATTGTTCCTTAAATATCTGATACTTCCTTTAATTTTGAGCAACCCAATAAGTAACGTCCTATACAGGAATTACTGTAGTTTATTATCTTAGTCGTAAATCAATAAATGTCTTAGGAATTACTCACCACGGTGTTTCAATAAACATGTGCCATCTCTCGCGGACAGATTCCTCTCGTAAAAATAAGATTTATTTATTATATTAACATAGGTCAGATTCTGGTTTGTTTCGTAGCTACAGGGGGTTAAAGTCTTCATCATTTTTCGATTTTTTATAATTTTCTTCTAAATGCTTTTAGCGATTCGAATGAAATTTTGAGGGTTTGATTGGTTGTTAGTTTTTTTATTGTTAACAATAAAAAAGCAAACAACCAATGACGCAATCACGGCAACAGAGATTAACTGTAACCGGTAGTCCGCCTCTTATAAGTTATAATCCACGGTGTTGTAGTAATCTGCGGACCATATTTTTATTAACATCGGGTCAATCAATAACACAAGTATACACGGTTTTGGACCTGAGCCTTTTTTAAGATTGGTTCTAGTTTTCGAAATATTCAATAAATTCATTATTTTACTATTTTTGACCGTTAACGGTCATTTATTGAATTAAACAGCGTATGAACAGAGGTTGAACTGTGTCGTTTATACTGCTTGGGATCTGTTTCACGGATTAGGGTCCAACAGTAATCGCTCATCATGCCTTCGTCCCAAAATCCTTGGTATCCCCTTTAGATTTTCGCTATATCTTGGTGTAGCCGCACTCCTTGCTCGTGGCTCGTGTCGCCCAAGTTTTGTGGAAAAAAATCAAGATGTGAATGCAGAAAATGTATCTTGAGAGACATTCGAGCTCCAATCTTGTGGTAATTTTGGAACAAATTGTCGATTACTTGCTTGTAATCCGGTGATTTAGGATTACCGAGAAAGTTGTGAACACTTTGAAACGATGCCCATGCTGCTGCCTCATCAAGCGTTAAACATTTTGTAAACGTTGCGTCAGCCATTAGTTTTCGAATATCAGGTCCGACAAATATTCCTTCTTTGATTTCTGCGTATGACAGTTTTGGAAACAACTTGGTTAAGTACTGGAAAGCCGGTCCTTCGCGATTGAGCGCTTTGACAAAGTTTTTAATAAGGTCAAGTTTAATGGGAAGAGGTGGCAGTAAAACGTCCTGTGGGTTTACAAGTGGTACAGACGCTCATTTTGTTGTCCTGGCTCATAGTGGGTACGACTCGGCCACACCAAAAACTAGAGCCAATCTTGACAAACGGATTGAAGATCTGAGTTCAGGGCATCAAATAACGTTAAGAATCATTCTCATCTGCTCGGGTCTAAAAGTTGACCCGAATTTGTAAACTTGTGTAATTTTCCCAATCAGCTCGATATACCGGGTGCGTCTCAAAAGTGGCTCATCCCTATAACTTTTTATTTTTTCAGATAAAATAAACGAGATTTGGTATGTTAGTATATAACATAAATTAGGATTGATTGACTTATTCAATTGTTTTCGGTCACTTCCTGTTTACCGGAAACGACTACAACTTTTGATTTTTAAATGGCACCCTCGGTATTTTTTAATTTATTCGACAGAAAATGATACTCTGAATCGAATGGCATATCATATGTCAACTTTTGATATATTCGCTCAAAAACGAATTGTATTTTAAATTTCAATCTAGAGTGCCATGGATGTGTTAAAAATACTAATTTGGACTACCTTGGAAAAATTTACTAATTTTCTAGTTTTCAGTGTCTTGTCCTGGCCGGTTAAAAGATGCTCGTATTTTTAATCAAATCTCATTTTTTTTCAAATGGAACGAGTGTGGCTCATTAGCATATTTGGAATATATATTGCATTTTTTTACGAATAATTTGATACCACACACTTGGTATTTCGAGTCAAATTTTCGTTATGAACCGCATGTTACAATTTCAAATAAACCATATGCAAAAATGTCAAAAGTTGACATATGATATGTCATTCTATTCAGAGTGTCATTTTCTATCGAATAAAGTAAAAAAATACCGAGGGTGTCATTTAAAAATCAAAACTTGTAGTCATTTCCGGTGAAACCGGAAGTGGCCGAAAACGATTAATTATGTTAACCTAGTTTTTGCAACGGAATACAGACTAGTTGCGTAACATAACAAAATATAAATGTGATGTTTATAGAATATTTCTTGTATAAGATAATTACCTATATTAGTAAAATTAATTTAATTTAAAACAATTTATTTTTGAAACAAATGTAATAAATTTCGATTCTACATTCCATTATACAATATTACTTATTAATTTAATTCGCTACACGGTGTTAACTCGTTGTTTTCGTATTTTAATAATTCAAATAATAATATCCTAACCGGTATGTCCGATAGCGAATATAATTAATGCAAATAATATAAAGAACCGGAAAATACAAAACAATTTCAGGAATACCGATGTAAATAATTGATATTATTTTAAAAATAATCATTAAAAAGTGTTGGAAATATTTATGTGATCAACGGAAAGCGAATTATCACTATCGCAATTTACAATAGACCTTGTCGAAAGAAGTATCCCGAAGATGTTCCTCGAAATTCACGAACATCATTTCTGTTTTTATCTCGAGAATACGTAGGGGTATCGTGTTGAAATTAAAACCATATACAGGGTGTCCCACTTAAGATGGATACAAGCCAATATCTTGATTGTTTGTTGAGCGATCTTTTTAATTTTTGGCAGGAGGCTGTATGGCTATAAGACGTACATTTTGCCCCTGGTAAGAAATGCAATACCTCATAGACGTACGTTTTAATGGGGTTTGATATTTTTCGAGTCAAAAGAAAACTACCCTTAGGACAGTATTTATTTCAAATCTGATAAATTATATTGAATCCTCCTTACCTAAGATACCTAAGTTTTAATTTTTATAAATATTGATACAGGGTGTGTCATTAAAATAAGACATTTTTATTTTTATTATTATTTTTTAAGTACTTACGATGCCACTGGATAAGCAACTGGTTTATTATCAATAACCAATTATATCCAATTATCAATTAATAATCGATTTAAGTTTGGTCGAAGATGTTGACTTTTAGGTCGTTATTGTTTTATAAATCTTTATTTAGAGCATATTTTTCAAAGTTAATAGTGATTGTTTTAAATAACCATTTGGATTTTTTTAAATATTCCTCAATAAAACGAATAAAAATCATATTTCAGATTCCATTGAAAACTGGTTTTTAAATTATTTTGTAACTCATTTTATTCATTTGTATTAGCAAACTTAAAAAACAATTTTTTAAAGTAATCAAAATAAACTGAAAATATTTATTTTTTTTTGTATCGTATCTTAATTATTATGGAAGTTATCTGGAAACTTAAATCGAATATTAATTGATAATTGGTTATGGATAATAAAATAGATATTTTTATTAAGTACTTACGACGCCACTGGATAAACAAGGTTGAAAATCAGCCAAAGCAATATGTTAAACTCAATGAGTACAGGTTTTCTATAGAAAATGTTTGGTCGCTTATAATTTATTTTCTTGATCTATAATATAAGTGTATAACTGTTTGAAATTATTTTAAAGTGTAATAAAAATAAATTAGTTCGTTAATTTTTCGAAAAAAATAGTCCACTCTTTTTCCAAATCAATCACTTTCCAGAGAAAATTTAAAAGTAAGTATATAATAAAAATAATACACTAAAATATAAAAAATATACCTTCCCGCAATTATTTTCAAAGAGTATTTTGTTCTATTACTAATAAATATAAAAAATATAATCGAAATTGATAAATTTAGATCATATTTTTATCATATATATGAAACATAAACATTTTTCTAATTAATTTGTGTATTTTGAAAATATATTTAACTTGGCTGATTATTAAAAAAAAGGAATATAAGAAAATAAAGTGCACATATAGCGTGTTTATTTTTACTTTCCTCTTTTGCCTATAATTCGAGCTTTAATTTTAAGGCCAAGCCCCCAAACAATGCATGCAGCACGCGGGCATGGCACAAAGCCAAATAAGAAATAAGAGGTTGACTCACTGCATTAACTAGACATTTCGTATGCAGTTTTAACCTAGTAAATTTTGTGCTTGCCCTCTTGTCTATGGCTCGATTCCCCCTTTATTAAATTACAAATTTATTTTCATAGGCAGATATATTGTTATAACTGTTATTAAATCATTTGATCATGGAGTATTTATGGAAGAAACGCAATCATAATTTAAATCTAGAATACCACTTTACCTAAACAAGAAAACATTCGACCAATGCGTACTACCAGTCTTGACATATGCATGCAAAACCTATACAGTTAAAACGGACATTATAAGGAAACTGCAGTTTGCATAACGCTCAGTGGTACTAAATATGCTGGGAACAACCAACAAAGACCGTAAAAGAATATAGTGGATACGACAAAAAAAAACAGGTAATAGATGTCATCCACAGAATCAAATCTCTCAAGTGACAATGGGTAGGACACCTGGCAAGATGGATGGACACAGAGGGACCATAAAAATTACAGCATGGTTCTCACGAGGAATTAAAAGACCTAGAAGAAGACCAAACCTCAATTGAGACCATAATATTAAAAAATTAGTAGGGATAACTTGGGCACGCCTAGTCAACATAAGCCACCATAGCCAACATAAGCCGTATAAGCAACAATAGGCCCAACTATAAAAGGAGTATCTAAATATATGACGGAGGCTATCAAGCTTCTTTATATGCTATTTTGATTCCAGTATTGCGTAGAGAGTTGTAGCCAGTGAAATACTTTGTGATACTACCGTTGTACTACCGTACATGACATAAAAAATGTTTTTTATATTTAGCGATATACAAAATTAATGTGTAAAAACTTCAGCTCATTAAATCTGATTTTCCACTTATTTATCCAGTTCTGAATGATATCGCTGGCTTTCTTTAATTTAGTGGTTACTTAGCTCACAGTTCCCTAACAAGTGATGCTGTATAATCTGTAAATGTTACTACATTCACATATTCCAATTCTAGCTTGGGAAAGACCCTCGCGCGTAGGGTAGATATTAAACTAACGAAAACACTACCTACTTCAAGGAACACTTTAAAATCTTTGAAGCTTGATTAATTTTACTTACTTTTAATTTCTATATGACTCAGTGTTATTGGATGATTTTCTAGATTTTGGTAACGTGATCTATGAATATTTACTCTTACTCCTACTTTACTATCTTGTTAACTTATCGTTTAATCTGAACGCCACATTACAAATCTTTGGAAGATACACATACTCTATTAGCGACCTTTCGAGAAAGCTGTTGAGAAATGTGTGAGGTCAACTCATCATTATCAAAAATTCTTGAAATCCTCCGAACGTTCGTAAAACAAGTCACAGTCAACTACCCAATATTGACAAGTTATTGCGCAACAACTTCTGGTGCACAATTTGTTTGAAATATGTGGACCTCTTTAAGATATAATATGATCTGATTTTATTTATTGGGACACGGAAATTCAAAAATACTGTAATATACTCTTCTTCTTCTTGCAATAGGGATATCCCTGTATAAAACTACTTAAGTCTCTAGTGAACCGGATGTCCAACTCGCGTACCATCTTTTTGGTGGCCTGCCAGGTGATCTGGGTGTGTTGGATATTTCTGTTTGCACCCATTTTGCTGTTCTATCGTAGTCCATTCTTTCAAGATAGTCTTTCCAATGCCTTCTTGATCTCCCTACCTCACTATGTCTTGTATTCCCAGTTCCTCTCTGATGTTGTGGTTCCGCATACTGTCTCTTAGTGTGACTCCGCGTATTGTTCTTAATACTTTAGTTTCTGTTGTTGTGAGTATTGTCTTTGTTTTGATGTTTGGGCTGAAGTCTCTCTAACATAGGTAAGAACTGGTAATACCTAGGTTTCTTATACATACCCCACCAGTAACCTTATTTAGAAAAGAGAGTGGTAATGCATATCCAGGATGTCTCCCGCAAAATGGCCGTAGTACATTAGATTTTGACCAGCATATCCAGAGAAGCTAGCTGATGCTAAGAAATCGTTATGCGGTTCTTTAAGAATAATGAATATAAATAGTTATTTGTGTAACTAGTGCAAAAAGGACATAATATTATATATGCTTTTGCACATGTTGCACACAACATTTTTTCTACGATCGAATTGAAATTTTTTAGTTAGATCAAATGTGTCTCTTATTTATGCTGATAAATAAATTTATTGCATTTAATTTTTAAAAACAAATATTCATTACAGCTATATTTCATTATCTTTCTTACCCTCCTTTGCTTAATTTATTTTGCTTTCCATGCCATATATCAGTCAGTAATCAATCAGTAATGATCTAAAATATAATTAAAATTTATTATCTTATGCTAATATAATCAAATTCACCAAAATATTACCTTTAATTTCTGGACTTGTTTATGTTTCTGAATGTTAGCCTATTTGCCGTAATTTCTAGTAGTTCTGCGGTACTGCTTGTCCTTATATTATCTTAGAAGATTTATTATCATGTGTGGATTGTCTCTAAAATATTATTTGATCCTATATTTCATTATAGAGCTCAAAATGAAGTTATTTACATGCATATTTTTTGAAATTTATCATTTGTTTATTTTCTGCAAATTGTAAGGTTAACAATTATTATTAATAATGTTATTTATATTTGATTTGCCCAGATCAGTTGAGATGAGTGAATTCGGCGCACACACGCTGTTGTCAGGTTGTCCAGTACTTCCTTTAAATTCTGATGTTTGTATTTTCTGATAATTATTGATTGCATAATCGACATCCTTTCCGTAATATTGTGTATGCATCGTCACCGACATAAGGTTTGGTATGTTTGTGTTTGAATGATTATTGGAATTTACTTTTAATTCTAAGTAATGTTTATTTTGGCAATGTTTCTAAATTCCCAGAATATTAAATTGCAACTTTGCAGTATAAATCAAATTTCTTCGGACCGGAACTCTATCTGATCGATGTAGGTTTCCCATTTTTCCCTTCAGCTTCAAAGCAGGTGTTTTGGTCAGTGTAATTTGTTGGAATTTTCCTGTTTTACCCGTTTGTTGGGGATAATCACTGACTAGAACTATTATAAGGGATACTTTTGCTGTTTGAGTTGTACCTTACCATTTTGTCTAGTGTGATTTTTACTATTCGAATTATTTCTTAACAGGAAAAGCCTTTTTGTTTTATTTCTTTGTCATCGTCGATTTTCTTGGGAAGAGAAACATAAAACCACCACCTGTTCCAGTAATTTCTGCTTTCTGAATCCAGAAATTTGGACATCCACCTATTAGGAAAAAACTACATTTTTGTGAAGCCCAGCAAGGTAACTTTTTATGACATTTTCTATATTTGTACAGTTGCAACGTGTTTTGATTTTTAATTAATTATAGCTGTATGTTCCTTTTGTTTCAAACTATCCCTTCTAGGTAACTTTCTTTTTATTTCGCAAACCTAATACCGCTCTCGGTTTTAGGGCTTTTCCCACCAGGCTTTTGGACCAGGATTTTTAGACCAGGATTTTTTTATACGAGGATTTTTCTACGAAACATTTTTCTGGCTTGCTTTTTCTGACAGACTTTTTCCAGTACGTCTCTCTGGAAGTGATATCCATCTGCAGCACTGAGCTTGGCAAGGACGTCGCTGTATCAGGTTTGAAGCAGAGACAAGTAAACATTTCCTAAAAATTTTATCTTCCCCTATTTGTTCTTCCTTTTGTTACTTACCTTTTTTTACCTTATACTGATTCAAGGTACATACGGTTCAGTTTTCAATTTTTAATTAAATTTAGTATATATAACGTCATCAAATTTGGTTCATTTTTTTTATTTAATATCATTATACAATACGATTTATTAATTTATCTTAGTGTTTTATTCATCCCTTAATTTTTTTTATCTTTCTAATATTTTTTTATAACAAGTCTTGTTAGATTCCAACAATATCTTGGGGGTTTTCTGGCTTATCCTGTGCAAAGCCAGTGGCGCTTAAAAAACCCAGCCCATCTCTTCGGCAGAGCTAGGGCCTATTTGCACGCACACTCCACAGTTTAATGAGACCTTGTTTTTTTATTTTTTTTTTGGTTCTCTATAAATTTTTAATTTCATAATTTTTATTGTCAATTTAATAATTTTAAAATTTAATAATTTAATTTTTTTTTTAATCAATTTCCTTCAAAGGAAACGCGTGGCAGATTTGACAAATTTTTACAAAATTACATATACAGTAGATAGTACAAAAATAGCTACTTTTAGCACGCAAAAAAAATCGTAGAAAAAAAATTATATTTCCCCATTATATATTTTTATATTTTCATCTAGCTATTATTTATCAAGGAAATACAAATTCTATTATTCTATGACCTACTAAATCAAACATTTTTTTAAAAATTGTTTACCGCCACAAACCTACAAAAATGTCAATAGTTTTTAATTTATCTGCAATCTCCACAACACTGTCCTCCCCTCACTGCCCCCATTCATGCTGCCGCCGACCGATTTTGACAGGCCAAATTAAGTGGCGATTTCGCGCACGTCGAGCGCGATTTATGCGCGACACATTTTCCACGCTTTTTTGATTTTTTAATTAAAAATCGCTCTCATATTTCCATTATAATATGGCGCGGCGCGGCGTTGCGATCTTAATGTAGTGGACGGAAGCGCGTGGGGGGACGAAATTTCAATTACCCGATTGACGTTCCGTCGGACACCGATTGGTTCAGACAATACCGTGGCGATTTTTAATTGGTTTCCGAGCTGTCGCTTCACGAACATAGCCCGTGCTCAACATGTATGATTACGCAAAATTGACATGGGGTACGTGTTTTTTGATTGATTGCTTTTTATTCAGAACCTCCATAGAACGATGAACGAATGTCATAGTTAAAGGTGTTATTACATTTAATGCTAACTACAGCTCTTCATAAATGACTTTGATGGATATGGTAAAAAATAGGATGTAAATTTCGTAGTAAATGTTTAAAAAATCAGATCACGGCTTCCCTATAAAGGTTTTTGGTTACACACCCTAAAAATGATATTATTTTTTCAAAAACGGATAACATTATTATCTGACAAACGAATCTAAAACACCAAGAGGAATTCAGGCAAAAAAAGTCGATGTTGTCACGTTTAATAATAGAAAATCGAAATTGCTCGATATTACGTAGATATAAATTGAATATATTTTAGTTAATTTCAGCATACATAATTATATAGTATTATGCTAATATCTTGACGTAGTTCTTATTGTGAAATGTATATTTATCTAATTAAACTGATTTCCTTCATTCTGCCTATTATAAAAGGTAAAATATTTGCTAAAGATAACATCCGCTTAGAAACAAAGCTTTTAATCATAATATAGCAGGTTCGCGCGCGGATGATCCGTCGAAGGGATGAACGGGTAGCCGTCGGACAAAATAATTAGGACGGAGCATCCGCGCCCATGAGAAAATCTTCAAATAAACTCAGGGAATCTACTTGCCCAACCAACGGACGATCCGCGCAAACAATCCGCTTCATGTAAAACAGCACTTAAAAATATTGGATATCACGATAAAAATATAATAATATCTCGTTTCTGGATAGAATACATCTTTAAACTATAGGGAAATTGGAACAACTTTCGTTGCACGTCATCAATGACACCATGCGTCGTCTTATGGAGTTTGCTGGTGGTCGTATTATGATGTGCAACGAAAGTTATTTTTTTATTTCCCTATACTTCATTAATAATGTTGTGCTATAATTTTTGACTTCTAGGCTAATTTTCAAATATATTTTAGGTTATAAAAGAAAATTTAGAACTTTTTGGTTTTAACGCATTTTTTCTACATACGGGTCTGGTCAGTTTATTTCCATGACCTGTATTTAAATGCATACGACAGAGATAAATATATATTATTATTATATACGACTAGTTGACGGGCAGAGAGACAAAATAAAAAGCTGCAAGCAGTGTTGCCGGTTCGTACGTAAAACAACATAATAAACGAAGACAATGTATCTAAGCTATTTGACAATGCTCAATGCTGTTGCTTGAAAACTTGGAATAAATTATTTCCAGTCACTCTTTACAAATACCATGCATACAAATAAATATTCATTGATTTGTTCAGATTAGAAAAACTTCGTTTTAAAACTACGCATAGTGTCGCTGACTACACGTTATAGAATCAATAAACGTTGAACTAAATTCAAACAGCTGTCAATTTTAATTTTAGTTACTAAACTAACAACTATAATTGTTTGTTTTTGTAGTTTCGCCAGCGACACAACGTGATTGTGAAACGGAGGCTTAATAAGAATCTGTTTATTATTAGAGCTGTAGTAAAATGAGTAACTAATTGTAGAAATTAAAGATTTTAATGCAAAATCCGGCAAAACAGCATAAAAGAAAAGTATCAATCCAACTTTTTGATCTTTCAATAAGCTATCTCCATCTCTGTCTTACACGTTAAAAGCCAGACCACACTTCTAAGGCGGACAAGTCTGTATACCTTTGAACACTAAAAGAAAATTCAGTATTATGAATTCCATTATTTACTATGTTTTTAAATTGATAAAAACACTGTAGACACCTTTTAACATTTTAAATATATAGAATATAAATAATAATATTTTGTCTATAATTCAGTGCTATTCCTGAAGAAACACCCTCCATAATATAATGATTATTGTTACGGAATATGTATTTTTAACAATTGTCTTAACTAATAATTTTATTACCAACTGACAAGAATATGACTTACTTTGATTTATGTGTTCTATAAAGTATGCTTCTTTGACGTCTATATATATAAATCATGATTGATGAATAATTCTTACCTGAAACAAAAAAAAATATATATTAATCGATTATGTCAGAAATAAAGTAACTTTGCTTTCATTTTAGTAGTAAAATATACAAATAAAATGAGTAACAAATATAAAATAATCTATTGGTCTCAATTTTTTGATGCGAGGTGACAACTTTATTATAAAAATGAATTTTTAATATACATTTATATAAAAACGAAATACTACTCTCACTCACTGAGACTAATCACATGTCCTCTAGAAGTATACGCCCTATTAATTTGAAATATAACAGGGTTGCAACACAGATACTCAGATTTTGAATAAACCCTATTCATAGTATGTTTTTATTATTATTGGGAGAATTTAAGAAAACACTTTTGTAACTAGATATAAAAATGATAGAAAATTATGTTACTTTGGATGCGGTAGACACCGATTCAATAGTAAAATTAAAAGAATTTTGGACTTCCACTGTCTTTATTTATTTTCGAGTTTATTTTGCTTACACAACGTTTCACTAAACTAGCTCTGAGCTTATATACTAGCCAAGCATTGATCCGTGAATTAGTAAGGTGCAGTCAAGCATGAGGTTCTAGTCTAAGAGCTAGCAACGTTTTCGAAAAAGTATTTTAAGACGTCTGGCTCTTTGACATATCTTTTACTATGCTCTCTGCAACATCATGCGGCCCGTCTGGCTGCCGATACCCGTTGCGTTCACTACTGCGCATCGGAAGAAGATCCTATATTTTTTTATTAATTTATTCCTTTAAATTCTAGTATTGAATATAAATCGAACATGTCTCCGTAGTGCAGTGCGTAGAGTTTCCGACCACGAACTGATGATTCAGAGTTCGAATCCGGCTCAGACCAAAAACTTTTTTATTTTATTTTCGTTTATATTCTGAATTAGAATTAGAATAAGTGGGAGGGGGGTTAATCTCTGCGACCTTAGAGATCTATTGTGTCCCCCCTTCTTGAGTTATAACTCATCATACAGTCCCAGGACTTCCTACGGAGACCCGTGTCCCTCATAGTCGAGGAGCTACGACCCAGGCCGGGTAGACGAAACGGTAACTTGTGTCGCCTGTTGGGTTTAGAGGTAGGAGGTAGGCTCCCGACCCTTGGAGGAGGTGGTAGCTTGTATGCCACTTGCGGAGGATGGTCTCACGCAAGTGTCAGCCACCTCTCCTGTAGTTCTCTTTGGGTTTGGCCCCTTGGAACTTTCATTGTTACTGTTCCCAGTGTCGCTAGGGGGTTTCCCCACAGCTTCACCGGTGATGTTTTTATTACTATTATTACCAGATCTCATAGTGTTCCTATGAGTCGCTAGGGACAGTCGGTCCACTTCTACAGAGCCCCGCATGTAGAAGTAAGGGGTAAAATACAATGGGGTGCCCCCCGGTGCCCCAAGGTTGAGGCTGTCCGTAGCCCCGCCCGGTATCGTTATATGTCTTGGTGCAATTCCCTGGCCACGACACTACAGTCAGGGATAAGACGATGAGTGAGATGCTTCTTAGACCAAGCCAAGTGCTAGACGGGATTCCCCCCAGCACCTGACCAGGAGCTTCCCCACCAACGACAAGGTCTTGCATCTCCTAGGGGAAGTTATATTCTGATAGTAAAGTATTAAATAATTCTGGTAATTAAAAAAAAAGCAAATTGTTAATACTTTACTATCGGAATATAAACAAAAATAAAATAAAAAAGTATTTGCCCTGACCCGGATTCGAACTCTGAATCATCGGTTCGTGGTGGGAAACTCTACGCACTGCGCTATGGAGACATGTTCGATTTATATTCAATACTAGAATTTAAAGAACTCATACAAATATGGGATCTTCTTTCAATGAACAGTAGGGAACGCAACGTTTACCGGCAGCCAGACGAGCCGCATGCTGTTCTAGAAAGCATAGTAAAAGATATATCAAAGAGCCAGACGTCTTAAAATACTTGTTTTTCCGACGTTGCTAGCTCTCGTACTATTCCCCACTAAGAATACTTGCATTGGTGCCTTTTTTGAGTGGTTGCTATATTGTTCAAATTTCCATACTTGGATTCCTGAAGATTTTGACGGGGTTCTTTGTGCACAAACCGGACTTCCGACCATTTTATTTCGGGGTGCTTGGACCACACATTATTTATCTTCAATATCCGAATTATTATCTGCAATACCCGACTTCATTGTTTTACCTCTTTGCATAAGTTTTTTATGTTCGTCATGTCATACATGTAGAGGACGTTTTTTCTGTCCAATATACGACTCACCGCACTTGCAAGGCACCTGGTAGGTGTACTCTTTTTCTTCGTTTGATGATTCCGGTTTTGTTTTTGTTAGGACACTTCTTAAAGTAGTCATAAAAACAGTTTTAATTTTATACTGCTTGGCTATTCGTCTGATTGTCTCCGATATTCCTTTCACATATGGAATCGCCAAGAGAGAGAGAGAGAGTGGGGGAAAGAGCATCCTCCTCAGGCTGGAGCACCAATGAGTCAGAATTGCCATATTGTCTAGGGACTTTGCAGAGTAACCATTCCGAAGCAAATCGGTTTTAATAATACTTAGTTTAGAATTCAGAGATTATTGGTTAGTGTAGGTATATAGTAATTGCTCTTACATGTTATTTACCTATATGAGACGATCACTACGATGGATAAATTGTAGAGTTTATATTAAGGAACATATTTCTTAAACGACATATATTAACATTTAAATTTGTATATACATGCTAATATTTTTCAAACATTTCAGTCTTTATTGTCGTCACAATCCGTAATATATTTACATTACCGCTAAAGTATCATTGCGTTAAAGTAATATCCACCTCATAAAAGTTTAAGTGAGTTTTTACTGTGGCATAAAGCAAATCTAGAATTTGCCATATTATATTGTTAATCTATCAGTTTTATTGCTTAGTACTACTAGAACCTCTTAACCTCTAAACATAAAAGGATTGGAATGATCTATAAATCGCTCTATAAACTTAAAGCCTTCTTTTACAGATACGTTTTATAAGTCATCAAACAACGATATTTCTTTTCTAAATAATCTTGCTTTTTATTGGCATAAAAATAAATCAAATAAAAATATCGGGCTTTTATGTCCATAGCAATAAATGTTTGTATTTGACCACAAAATTTATTAGTATAGAAAACATAAATGTCCAGTAATTTAGATTATTTCTAATTATCTGAGATTTCTATCGATAATTTAAAACGAAATTTATCGAAAACTTTAACACTACTTGTAGCTTGAAACAGTTTAATATTCAGTGATTGCTTTCTTGAAATTAAGGAAGATTTTCCATACAGAATTTTTCGGTTTATTTTTTAGTTTTAAAGTTATTATACTATATTTCATATCAATTAAACTTTTAGTTACGTAATCGAGGGCGCGATTTTTAAATGCATTGTTGCCAACCATGAACATATTCGGCACCGTGCTGACTAACTGGAATTTAAATTTGCCGCTGGGAATTCAGGTGATAGCTCTAGTCAAGTTGCCGCATTATTTAGCTACTTCCTGACATTGTTATTCGTTTTGACACTTTAGTTTTGTATTACGAGTTTTTGGTTCAAATAAATAGTAATGTGAGACTTTAAATTTGAAAATGTTTACTAGCAAACCTGCTTGCAGTCGAACATTGTTCTTTTTAGAATCTCTTTTAGAACGAAGTGTACAAGATAGCTTAGTAGTCGTAAAAAACTCATCGCAACTTTATTAGAATATTTTGAACGGGAAAGCGGTAGTAATGTCCCTTAAGTACTGTTAAGTAGGCTGTAGAGTTTTGTTGATGTAAATAATAATTATATATATATATATATATATATATATACACTGTGTCAATTTTAAAACATCCCACCCTTAATATCTTTCTTGCAGTTAAAATTATGAAAAATGGGAAAAACACGTCAATTTTATTTGTAACGGGGACACTTTAAAAGAATATTTTTAGCCTTTTTCTTTCAACCCCCTAGGAGGGGCAGATGTCACCCTTACAATCTTAAATGGGAATGGGGGTCAATTGGCACATCGTTTGAAAGGGCGTTTAATTCTCTTTTTAGTGGTATCCTACTTTGTTGCTTTTTTTTCCAGAGGTTTCCGAATAATCGTGTTTCAAAGTTGCAGAAACAATTAAATATGTCTGCATTGAGATTTTGGTTTTCAGGCTAGAGTGTGTTTACACAAAAATGATTGCAACGGATCTCCTTGTAGTACAAATGATTAGAATATTAGGTTACACCACTTACGCCCTATCTTATAAGTTGTTCAAAATGTTGTCCATTTTCCTGTAAACAATAATAGAGTCTGTTTTCAAATTCCTCCCTAACACTTCTGTAAACTTTAGAACTGACCAACATTCTGCTGTAATTCGCCTTTTAAAATCATCAATATCAGTAGATTGTGTTTTATAAACATTGGATTTAATATGTCCCTAAAGAAAGAAGTCTAAGGGTATTAAATCCAGTTATCTTGGAGGTCATTCAATTGGTCCATGTACCCGGAAATCGGCCAATGCATGTACCTCTCGTTTAACCACTGTCGGACCGGAAGAAAATGAGGTGGAGCACCATCCTTCTGGAATGTTAGAAATCCTCCTGTAAAACTGGATTACCCTCTGCATCAATTTGAGTTTCTGGCTCTTGGGTGATAAAAGGATCAATAGTCTCTTGAAGCATATTAAGATGTAGATCACCTGTCATGTTTCAATAAATAAAGAACCAATTCATTCAGGCATTTCGAAAAACACCAGCCCAAACATTATTTTTTTGGGGATATTGTGCATGTCCTTCTCGAAAAATATGAGGGTTTGAGAAAAATAAGAAATAATTTGAGAAAAGAAACGTTAATGGTTATGCTGTTTTCTGTTTATTAGTATTTCGACCCCCCTAGAAAAATGTAATGGCTACGCCCATGTTACCACCTAATCTTCTATTCATTTGATTATTTTGATTTCTTCTTTTAATTAATTTATTTTTGTTTCCTAAACTACTTTGATTAAAAGAAAATATATAAAAGTGGGCAACGATGTGCCGGTCAAGCTTAATCACGTGACTAAAAGTTTATTATTAAAAATAATCAACTAATTGTTGAGTGAACCTTTATAATTGGATTAACATTCATATTATTTAATATAATTCATTTACAGTTTTACTGTTTTCTCTGTATGTATATTTCTTTTAAGAGAATTTCGATAAATTATATAGAACATAAACCCGAAATTGACACTTTAGTACTTGGCTCACGCACAACCTATTATCCAATACGTGCGATCTAATCGCTCTAAAATTGGAGGGTAGAAATTTCCGTTGAGTACACAAACTACCGTGCATAACTTTGTATACATTACTCTCATCTAGTAATATTATATTAATTACTTAGGAAATCAAGCACATGAGAGACACATGACACTCCAGTAAACGATTCGAAACCGTTTAAAACTTATGATTTGAGAGATTTAGAACACGTTATACATATATATAGCTAAATAGAAACTTCCCCTTATGCTATTAGTGGAGATATTTTTGATGTTGTTAGAAGTTGTATTAAAAATTCTAAAGTTATTAGAAAATGTAACCTTGGCATATAATAACCAATTACTATTATAGTAACCAATTACTATTTTCAAGTTTTGTTTTTTAATAACTTTCAGGAATATATTTATTGTTAAAGCTGACTTGCAATTCTTTTTTCATTTCTTTCCGTTTCCTAATTTTATAAATTTTATTAATATACCAAGTGCTTCTCAAAAATTGCTCTCCCTGTAACGAGATTTGGTATGTTGATGTAAAATAGGATTGATTGACATATTTAATTGTTTTCGGTCACTTCCTGTGTCACCGGAAATGACTACAACTTTTGATTTTTAAAAGACACCCTCAGTTTTTTTACTTTATTCGATAGGAAACTGACATAATATCATATGTTTTGTCACTAAAAAAATGGTATTTTAAATTTCAATCTAGAGTGCCATGGCTATGTTAAAAACACTAATTTTTAATCAAGGAGCCTTGGAAAAATATATTTGATCGTCAAATGTTTCTCGTGTCTTGTCTTGGCCGGCTAAAAGATACCCAAAATTTATTTTTAATCATATCTCAATTTTTTATCAAATGGAACCAGTGTGGCTCGTTAGCCTATTTGGAAAAAACATTTTTACGAATAATTTGGTACCACACACTTGGTATTTCGAGTCAAATTGTCGTACAAATAAACCATATGCAAAAATGTCAAAAGTTGACATATGATCTGTCATCCTATTCAAAGTGATCAATGAATCAATGAATCCTTGATTTATGTCATTTATCAACGGAACAAATCTCAGTTTTTTATTTAAAGATATTAAAAAGTTATAGGGACGAGCCACTTTTGAGAGACACCCGGTATTCTATTACGACTACGAGACAAATTTGAAGTAGGGGATATTGGAGTCAGATCGCTATGACTTTGAAACTAATCTTGTTCCTCCTATCAAGAGTCTCTCGAAAAAAAGCAAGTATACGCTGGTTTCTATCAACCCAATAGCATGCTTCAGGCATATGTTTACTTATGGCCAACCAACTATAATGGAATTACGGACGGACGTTGAACTCACTCAAATCGTATACTTTCCACGTTTATTGACCTTACATAAACCAATATTCTAATAATTTTTTCTTCAAATGGATGATGCGTACTAAATATTTCATCATCCTCATCATCATTATCGCCATCATCATAATTTCCAGTTGATTCAACCATTTCCAATTATGGTGTAGCCTCCCTTACATAGTTAGGTAATTTCCCTGTAATTAGGCTCATTGTCATCTATTGTTGGCTATGCGGGTCCAAGTTATCCCTGCTAATTTCCTAATATCATGAACGCATCTCAGGTTTGGTCTTCTTCTAGGTCTCTTAATGCCTCGTGGGTACCATGCTGTAATTTTTGTGCTCCGTCTGTTGTTCGTCGTTCTTGCCAGGTGTCCTGCCCATCGCCACTTGAGGGATTTGACTCTGTGGATGACATCTATAACCTGGGTCTTTTGTCGTATCAACTCTACACTTTTACGGTCTTTTCTGGTTATTTCAAGCATATTTAGTTCCATTGAGCGTTGTGCGATCTGTAGTCCCCTTATAATGTCCGTTTTAAGTGTCCAGGTTTTGCATGCATAGGTCATGACTGGTAGTACACATTGGTCTAATGTTTTATTCTTTAGATAAAGTGGCATTCTAGAAATGAATATGATTGAGTTTCTTCCATTTGTACTCTATTATAACTTCAGTCGAGAAGGAAACTCGAGAAGAACTCGAGGAGGAAAAAGTAATGATACCACATTTGAAGAGAATTTTACAATTTACAAACTTTTCCGTCTTCGCATTTCCGGTAGCTTTTACCTTTTCAAAGGTATATGTAAAAAACTAAAATTTGTGACATTTGAAACCCGATAAAAAACAGAGCACAAGCAGAATCAATGGAAACTTTTGACATAGCATTTGTAAGGAAATATTTAAGACCTATACAATAATCCAGCTTATTAGGAATTAATGCAAACGGGAATGACTATTTTTTCTGGATTACACTACACCTTTTTGGGAATGTTTAGTTTAGATATAGCAGTCAACAAATTGTAAAACATTTATTTTGTAAAGTTTACACTAATTCTGTAAGTATATACTTATTCTGTATCTTCTGCCTAATATATATGCTTGTGCAGAACCATAAAAATTCAAGGCGTAAAATATCCGAGTGCCGTAAAAATTATATGCCCTTTTATACAACACAAGGGTATGCAAAGCACCATAAAATAGAAGGCTTGCCAGGCCATAAAGCTTCAATAAAACCTTTAAAGTGGAGAGAGTAAGAAGAATATTAGCGAAAATATTAAATATTGTTACATTCCATGGGTATTAAAGGCCCCTAAAAGAAAAAGTTAATGCAGTGTTATAGAGCATTTACGAATTAGTTCAAAATTTTAATATTTCATTGTAACATTATAGCTATTTAGCTATTCTTTGGTTAAATGTAATATTTTAAACTGGACGAAATTTTCTTCGATTTTACGGATACATATTCTCATTATTGTACAAGGTTGTTGATATGTATGGGAACGGTCGATTATTAGGTAAAATATAAGAGGTACACACAATGCACCTCAAACCAACCGTTTCCGAGTTATTGACTTTTTAAAATATCACATAAACAATTTCATTTAATTAATTTCGATGTGTTTGGTTTCATTTAACGATGCCATTCTGCGGAAAATGTGCTTCTTAATTATTTGACATTAGTTTGCAGATGTATAAAATGAGATTATCAGTCTGGAAATTCCAAAATTTTCGTTTAACATTTCCGCATTCTCTGGAGTAGTCGTCATTGCTAGTAGTTGTTTTGTCTTTTTGCTCTATACCACTGGCCACAGTCTTCGAGCTGTAGCGCAGTCCTCACGGTGTTGCCGCGTCTCTTGCTGCTTGACCTTGATGGTTGTTTCTATAGCTTCCTTCAGTGTGTTGATCATCACAAGCGGTGGGTAATCTGCCACGGCTTCTCCACTTCCCCGCTTCTTGGTTGCCGACCACATTGCTGTGACCTGGCAACCAGCACAGAGCGGCCCCGCCTTGACGCAGCCAGGTCAGTGCTTCTCGGCAATTCATCAGAGTTTTCGATCTCACTGATTGCATGGCGATGCCTTCTTAAAGCGTCCAAGCTGCCAGAGTGTATCACCACATCTCCTATTGGTCTATTAGGGATTTTCCCTCGTATACAACTGGCCGGTTTAAGCTAGTCACCCCTAAATGCGACGCTTTAGAATGACCTCAGTTTCTTTTTACCCAGTTTAACAACTTTATCCCAACATTAAAGCCCGATTTACGATTCCTGTCGAAGCCAAACGATCCGAGCCGCCTGCTGCCCGCATCCGATGCACGAACTACCTCCGAAACAAGGCACGTCGCATTTCTTGTCGCATTAATGCTGCCCTTATGAAGTTCTTAACTTCTCTCCAACTTTCGATATTACGGCTAACGATCCAGGCCGGGGCATATCCAGAACGGCGCGCGGGTATTATGCTACCGTTTGGCCGTGTCTGCTGCTTATGTTAAATCAATAGGAAACTTCCGAAGGACTTTGTGTCGCCACAAGGGCCTGTCACTTATACATATTTAATAATGCCCGTCCAATCTTTATTGGCTCTTTACTGAGCAAAGTACTGTGTTTTTTAGAGCTACTGTCTAAGCTCTTTGAAAAATTATACCCTTTATATACAGAGTGGTCCTAACTGTATTCCGGAAACTTCGGCAGCACATTTACAGATAAAAATAAGTAAAAAAGTTCGTATAAATGTATGTCCTAAAATGTTTAGTTTCGGAGATACAGGGTGTAGAAGTTTCATTTTTATTTCGATTTTTTCCAAATAATTTCTGTAGTGTCAATATTTGGATGAAAGTTGGTGTCTAGGAGTTTTTTGACATGCGAAATTTGATTTTAATGCCAATATGACTCTTATTTATTGGGGCGCCACCTACATGTAGTTTAACTGTTTTGAAAAGTAATAACTTTTTGTCCGTCCGTGTATAAAACTACCGAGTGAAAAAATCGTCCTATTGCTGCCAAAAGTCACTAACTAACATTTTTCCGAACAACCAAATTCAATCTATGTTTTGAATCGGAGAATCGATTGCAAAAGTCATTAACTACGATTTCTGGCTATTTATGTTTTATTTTAATACTGAATAGTTACTAACTATAACATCTTTATGCAATGCAATTCTTCTTTAGACGCATTTTTCTCGGGAGTAATAAAAAGTAAGTTAGTGACTTTTGGCAGCAATGGGACGAAATATACATCTCCATGTTTTTTTACGTAAAAAATATCTCCTGGTAAAAATCGCTACGAGCAACCGTTCTCAAGATATTTAGAATGGGAACAGTCAATACATGTCATTATTGACAAAAAATACACGTGTTGTGTAGATAGATATTTGACTAAAATGATAAATTTGGGAACTTTATATTTTTTTAAATTAGTCATAAATTTTTCATCGAAAAAATGATGATAAAACAGTTTCTGTTGAACTTCTGGCGCCAAAACATTTGAAATTTATGATTTCAGTCTAATAACTATTTAGTTGACATGTTTAATTTATGCCAATGACGACAGGTATTGATAATTTCGATTTCAAATATCTCGAGAACCATAACTCGTAGCGATTTTCAGAAAGATACTTTTTTTACGTAACAAATGTCGTAAATGTATATTTTTTTACTCGGTAGTTTTATACAGGTACGGACGAAAAGTTATTACTCTTCAAACAAGTTAAAAAATATGTAGGTGGTGCCCTCTACACGTCATATTGACATCAAAATCAAATTTATCATATCAAAAAACTCCCAGACACCAATTTTCATCCAAATATTGACTTTACTTCAGAAATAATTTGGAAAAAATCAAAATAAAAATGAAACTTCAACACCCAGTACCTCCGAAACTAAACATTTTGGGACATACATTTATACGAACTTTTTTACTTTACTAACCTAATTTATTAGGCCCTTTTCGAATTTGAATATACCTTAAAACATTACGTTCCATTAAAGTTAAAATCCCAACTCAAAATAATGCACAAATTATTAATATTAAAAATATCAACAATCTTGAAAAATAATTTTTAAATAACAAGTATTATTTGTAAATAAATTACATAAAAAGATTCTAAATCTAACGCATTATTCTGCCAAAATAATATTAATTTCATTCATATAAAAATTTTAAATTAAATAAAAGGTCCTTTCCCATTACTAAGATATTTAGAAGAATCAAACTTCTTCTCTTTTTCTTTCCTTTTATAATGTTGTAGCATGGTTTTTAAACTTGCTACCTTTTTGATAATAGTCCTTTCTCTGTTTATTCAATTATAGTTTATAAATTTATCTTAATTAATTATAATATTTAAATATGTCTTTATAATTATAAAATATATACTTAACAGCAGCGGGTGAGCTACGCAGTGTTGACCAGTTTATATGGTCAGTACGGCAACGCCGCTAACTTCCGTTTTCTGATGTCATTTCTGGATTGTCAAATCTTTGTAGGTTCATTTTGGTCGATGATTGTTCTTTTCCCTCCGATCGCCATCTTGGCGTGGCGATCGGGAAGAGATCGTCATTTTTTTGGTGGAATCCTTTCCTGTTGGTTCCTGTGAGGATTACCAGCGTAATTTTTGGATGCTGTTGAATAATTTTGTGAATTTTTATAAGAATTTGCCTGAACCAAAATAGATTAGTTTTTTGATGTGCCATGTGGCTAGATATTGGGTAAGGTAACTTATTCACGTTTTTTGCCTTTTTCAATTCTGATTTTTAATAATTTTCATTAGATTTGGACCATTTTGGAATGGATCCACTAACTTTTTTAATTGTCGATGGTAACTGGATGAATTGCTAGTTACGCTTTGGTATCATAACCTAAAATCTACAAATATTAATTCAAATATTGTCCACAGGGTTTTGGTTATTTCTTTCTGGTTTTTACTTTTCCTGGTTTTCCTTTCTTGCTTTGGATGGTTTTATTTTAACATTTACTTGCACGTGATTACATGGTGTCGAGACATCCACCCTGTTTTTCAACTCAACAAAGATTGGTGGCCTTGCTGAAGCAACTGTAGTTCCTGGAGTTCACCCTGTTCAACCCTGTTCAACATTGCCGTGCTCAGCTGCTGCTGTTGGATAAGTTACCCAGGCTTGTATACTTTTATTTTGGGGTACACTATAAAAAGGTATAGATAGTAAAGTCTGATATAATTTTATTATTTTTTTTATAAGTAGTTTTGAACATCTGTAATATTTCACTTAATTATATACTTTTCAATTTAATTATATACTTTAATTATTACAAATTTAAATATCATTTTTAACCTCATTTTCAAAATTTAAACCTATTTCATTACTTTTTTTGGTTGTTATAAAACAAACGTATTTTATAACCAAACATTAATTTTAATTAATATATTTAGATTAAGTAGAGTAGAAACGTATTTGTTTTATTGCATGAATGAGGTTCCATCTTGGCAAATATCTTTTCCTAATAACAGTTTTCTGAATCTTTAATGTTATTCAACTATTAGGTAGATTCAGTGGCGCTGATTTGAGCACAAACCTTACTCACCCTGTAATGCTCTCCAGGCGAACAGCACCGTCGCCGTAATGTATTAATAAAATAATATTTTATTGTTACGTTGCGTTACAATGTTTTAAGTGTTAGAAGTGTTTATCACATCATCATCACCATTTTCAGCTTATTCCAAAACATTTCAAACAAAATTCCAAACCATAATTGTAATTATGGTGTAGCCTTCCCTCACATATTTAGATACTCCCTTTAGTTAGGCCCATTGTTGTCTATTGTTGGCTATTCGGGCCCAAGTTATCCCTGCTAATTTTTCTTGCCAGGTGTCCTGCCCATTGCCACTTGAGGTATTTGATTCTGTGGATGACATTTGGTTATTCCTGGTTATTTGTAATAAATCGTCCGAAAATATTATCATCGTCCCACTTCAACTTTGATCTTCCTCTAGGTCTTTTGACTCGTAGGTTACCATGCTGTAATTTTTGTAGTCCATCTGCCAGTCCTTCTTGCCAAGTGTCCTGTCCATTGTCACTTGAGAGATTTGATTGGGTGACATTTATACCTGGGTCCTTTCTCGTATCCACTCTATTCTTTTACGGTCTCTCTTGGTCATTCCCAGCATATTTGGTTCTATTGAGCATTGTACGACCTGCTGTTTCTTTATAATATCCACTTTGAGTGTCCAGATTTCGCATGCATAGGTCATGACGAGTAGTACACATTTGTCGAATGTTTTCTTCTCTAGATAAAGTGGCATTCTAGATTTGAATATGATTGAGTTTCTTCCATAAGTACTCCATGCTAAATTAATTTTTCTGTTAATTTCTGCAGGTAGTAGAGATCCCGAGCTGTGTATTAGTTGCCGAAAATATGTATATTCTTCTACTATTTCCAGTATTGTGTTATTTACTAGAATGTATTTTCTGTCTACCAGTTCGTTACATTCTAGGCTAAATTTAGTTTTTGCTAAATTAATTCGCCATATTCTCCAGAAATACATTTTCTCTTTAATTTTCTATTGATGCATCTTGAAATTCATCCGTAAAATGAACACTCCGTCGTCTCTCTGATCCGCTTTATTCCCTTACACAGTTTTCGCTGAGTAATGCAATTTGTTAGACGACGAGCCGATAGACAGGGCGCGACAATTTCCGGAAAACTTTTCTAAATACCGTTTAGAGCCGAATCGGATGTAATTTGTTTGGGAAACGGCATGATTAATATCGAACGGTTTAGGAAAATTGAACGCTGTGCCGGATAAACGACTGAGGATAGTCCGGGAAAAATCGATTTCTTAGGAGTGTATATAAATAGGTTCTTTTAGGAGTGAGATGGAGATTTTGTATTGTAGATTGTATGTGAGGGGGACGTTAATCAGCGCGATCTTATAGATCTATTGTGTCCTCCTTTCTTAATAACTCATAATAGAGTCTCCGGGCTTTGGCAACAGCCAGTATCTGAAACTGGTTTCCAGAGGTTAGTTGTCCATTTCCGATATACTGGAGTGCCTTAAGCCCTTGTGGGATACAAACCTCGAAATTCAATTACTTTGAAGGAATTTTGATAAAACTTTTTAAATTGGTCCTAATTCCTGAGAAATTTCTTCGAGTGTCTTAGACTGTTGGAGGATTCCCATCCAGGGTACGGATGGAGTCTACCAGTTTCTTGAGTTCTGCTCTAAATTGGTTACCAGTTGAAAAGCAGAACAGTTCTGGTCCAGTTAGCGGACTGATCGCTCCTTTTCTAGCTAGACCCTTTGCTGTTATATTGCCTAGGAGTGAGATACTTACATTCTGTTTTGTTTGATCATTATTGCTATCATGGAAGTTGTTAGTTGTCCACAATTATTGTTGACTCGTTCTAAGTGGTGGTTTTCGCTCCCTATTAACCTCAAATATCGTGTCTAAAAATTTTATATCAGGTTAGGTTTTCTTAGAAAAAGAAAAAAATTCTTAAAAAAGGTTTTACCTAAAAAAAAAAGATACGAAAATGGTAGACCATGATGAATTATGAAATGTGAAATCTTTTTTCTTGGATCGGCATTGTCTTTAATTTTGAAATTTACAAAACGGATCTTTCAAATGTACCACACACCGTTATCTAGTGTGAACTAGCCTAAATGCTGGAAAGGATGCCAACAATTTTAACATTGAAAATGTTTCTGTTATCCTATATAAGGGAGCCCAAATCGAATTAAAATGCTACATTTGCCACACCATGACGTCATATATACAAGGGTATAGGAAATCTCGGCGCAGCGGCGGCAGTCGGCCAGCGCGCGCAAAAACCATTACATCGCTAATTGTTTATTGATATATCTTTATTAGTTTAAAAGCAAAAAATATGGGGTTTGCTTTGATACCTTGTCAAGACATAAGCGAAACTTTTAAATTGTTTCTTTTTTTCATTTAGGCCTTCGTTTCTCGTTAAATGAAAGTTATATTAAGAAAATCTATTTTTAAATCAAATTTTCGTATCATTGAAATGATTATTCATGTTTAAAGTTTTTTTTAGTCATAAGCGCTAATGGAAATGTTTTTTTGTAAATAATTATAAAAAATTACTCCCTACGAAGACTTTATTGTGTACTGGATCAAAAAATAAGTATTTGTTTTCTCTATGCGGTGGTATTAATATATCGATTTTTGATGATAGTACCCTTTTACCCGGTCTAATTTTGTACTACTTTCAGAATAAGGGTCCCCATATCATGTACTGTACTTCCATCCCTGAAAAATTCAGCTTGTGACACCGAAGTGAGAGGTAACGTCAAAATAAGCTTTAATCTACCTACATCATAGGTAGGTGTAGGTACTCTAGGTATATTCTACCTAGCAGTAGCTGAACTAGCTGACAGTAGTAATTAATTTGTTATCCGATATGTAGTTGTCATTATATAAGTTTAATCATCTTATACCTCCTATAACGGTAGATTTTGGATTTTTCCTGATTGGTTTGTTAAACAAAAATATACTGGGCATATAAATGTCTGTTACAGGTTAATTCGTTAAAGAAATATCTTACACACATATTATTTTAATAATAATAGTATAATAGTAATGGCTATATTATGTTATAACACATACATATGTATTGAATGTACTTATTCAAAACATATGTATGTGCATTGTTTTGTTTTTTTAATCTCACAAATAAGAAATATTTTATAGTTTTTATTATGAAAAACAGTGATTATACAATTTATTTACACCCCTTACACTGTTTTCTGTAAGGGGTGTAACCAGGAGTATATTTCGTAACCTCTTACGATATAAGAGGGCCACAAAGTGTTTTATTACTTAATGCTTAAAATTTAATAATATATTTGTACACAAAATAAAATAGACTAGAAAGTCAATTAATTAATATTGACGTAATTACTAAATAAGTACAAGATTTTTTTTCTAATTATTTTAGTGTATTTTTAGTCACCTAATTATAAAGGAGAGATATCCAACCATTGCATTATTTTACTCACAAATAAATGTTTTATGGTTCTTATTATAAAACAACGTTTAATTTATTATACACCCCTTAACCCAAACACTCCAAGGAGGATATTTCGTGACCCCTTATTTAAAGTGGACAAGCTTTATTAGTCAATGTTTTAATTACCCAGCGTCTTTAATAAAAATCTAATGTAATTTTTCATAGAAATGTCTGACATAAAAAGCAAATTTTATCAAAAAACTTTTTGATTATCTACAAGGAGTAAACCGCTGACAAATGTCTGTATACTAATGCCAAAGTAATGCCAAAAATACAAATTAAATACCAAAATTTCTCATATAATGCCCCACTAATGCCAAGCTGATTCCAATATAATACCACTAATACCACGAATAATATGTAACACATTTGTTTCACGAATTAACCTGTAACAATACTGGTAGGTACGTGCACAGATTTTTTCCTAGGTAACTTAAAAGTCGTTAAAAAGTCTAATTATATTTAAAGAAGATATAATTCCAACAAATTACATTATAAGGCCAATAATGCACAAGTAATACCATTAAAATTTTAGCGTTTTTAACTTGTGTAACATATTTCTTTAACGAATTAACCTGTAACAATAGTGGTAGGTACGCGCACAGATTTTTTCGCTAGGTAACTTATTAAGTCGTTAAACAGGCCTATAAAAGCTATAACAACATAGGTAACTAATATTTATAATTTAATTCGAGTTTTAATCTCAAATAATAAATGTTTTTACTGGTGTATTTCTGAAGTGTTCATTATTAAAAGTAGATATTCTTCAAGTTATGCGAAGTAATAAGTAATGTTTCCGGTGAGACCGCGTATATGTCACCGGATTCTGGTTAGTATAAAGACTTTTTCTATAGAAAGAGTTTTTTCTATATTTTCCTTTCAAAATAAGACTAATTTCTTCTTATTCTTTTAAATATTACAGTGTTTCTTTTTCCTAAAATGTTATACTTAATTTTCGCTTAAAATTAAAAAATCACAAATGGAGGAAAATATACGTTATTGAATAAAGTTTATACAAATCACTTTACCATAACAAAAAAGTAAAAACATGTCATGGCGGAAGATATTCAGGTGGCATTTCACACATTTATCTATTAAAATCGAGATTAAAATAATAAACTTGCGTAACATGTTATACACGAGATAGAAAGTTTCAGAATCGATTAATACGCAATACGCTACGCAGTCAACTTATTCCTATGCGCGGATGAGCGTCTTCAAGACTCTTCCTTCGGCCAGGGTCACGACGCCGCCGAAGAGGAATCGGCCTACGTTTGGCTAAACAGGCTGGACACGGTGGAGTACGATATTGGCGAGTCTGAATATTTATAAAAATTTGCAAAGTAAAATATGTTGGAAAAATAATTAATCCATACATATATAAAAGCTCAAAGGGTTTTTTTGTTGCATCCATCCCGCCGAAACCGCTTTACCAATCTTGATGATTCTTTTTTTAAATGAAAGGTATATATGTGTAGATTTGTTATGAAGTATTTTTATAGTGCTTAATGGCTATTTCTTTGTGTAAAACGACTAAATACTAAAACATACCTGAAAAACACCTACACACAATACCTCCAGAAATAAATTATTTGTCATTGTCAGTGGTGTGTCAGTTAGATTATATATTACGTTTTTAGATATTTTAGAGTGAGTTCATGCCGCCAGCTTTAGATACATAAATATTAGCACAAAGGTTCGTTTAAACGACATTAGTGAATTAGCTACACAAAGCGATTTTAGGAAATTCATCCTCTTAGAGAGTAAAATTATCTCGGAACAGTTTGTTGTATGAAAATTCCTTACTATTTGGTCTAGAAGAATGAAATCCTACAAAAAGAATTAGAAGAAATTTTTGAAATTCATCAACCAAATGGGTAAAGTTAGTAAAAATTTATATAAAACTTGGTGACTCTGGATTATACACATAAAAATTGGCACAAAGGTAAAGCGAATTTATGAAATTTATACCCTTAGGGAGTAGAATAGGGAATGAAAGTTTGCTGTACGAAAATGCAATACTATAACATTATAAACCAGATAGTATAAAATTTTATACAAGGGTTTATTTAGTGACATCATAACAAAATATATCTTCCTCAATTATCCTTCAAAGAATAAAAATAACCTATAAAGAGAGTATTAGTGCTCTTAATAAATAAAAAAAAAGATAAAAAAAAAAAAACATCTATCTAGCTCTCTATAAAGAAGTAAAAATCATTTAAATCAATGCATGAAGGATTCGAGGTGTAACGCGAACGTAGTCGTGAGAAAAAGCTAGTAATTTATTAAATTATTTTATTTAACTCATTAATTTTCATTGAAAAAGATTTTTGTAATTCGCCACTATATTAGTTAAAAACTAAGAAACTCATATCAAATTTAAGTTTTGCGATTTTTACTTATACTTTTTACAAAATATGAACACATTTTAAAAGAAAAAAAGTTTTTGATAATATTTATGTAGATTGACTACAAGTTGTATAACATAAATTTCTACGACCGGTCTACCTAGTGGTCTGCAGCATCGCATTGTGGTGCAAACGTGGGCCTGTTAATCTGTGACGTGACGCACAACAGCCAAGAAAAACAGAAGAGTGGCTAAGAATTTAGTAATTTAAAAAGTCTTTTAGATACAGTAATAGGTATTAAAAAGTTTTGTGTTTAAATGGGGTTTGCCTTTAACAGTTTAAAAATTATATCGTAAAGTGTAACTTTCCGTAAGAATTCTTTATCTGTCATCGATCATGATCTGTCATCATGTTAACCTGATGTTTTGTATGTTATTTTGTTTTTTTCGAGGTTTTTTTGCTTGCTTGTTTTACGGATAGGTGCGATCGCATAATTATTATTGATAATGTTTTATTTAATGTTAACACTCCTACTTTTTCAGTGAATCTTTAAATCTCTTGTTTTTTGTTCGTTAATTCGTTAAGTTAAAGTTCGTTATTTAAACATATGTATGTAATACACTCATATTAACACTAATCATATTTTTACGTTTTTATTCATCATTTTCAATGCCCCCCCGGTTGCATCTTTGTAAAGGACTGTGAATTTTTAATAAAATAATTAAATTTAGGTGTTTTTAAAGAAAGAGACATAATTTAAAAAGAAAAAAAAAGGAATTTTAAAAGAGTCGTTTTAATATTTCAAATTTTTAGCTATCCAAGTATGAAAATTTCCGCAGTATGGCCAAACACGTATTAATGTCTATTTTAATAGACGATGATAAATATAATTTGATTAACGTTGTTGACAGTTACATAAAGTCGTACTTCAAAATAACAATTACTACCTAATGGCAATTGCCTAGTGAGGCAAGACTTGGAGAGAGGCATATACTTGGTGTTGTTAGTGGTGTTAACGTTTGTGTTGTTAGTGTTGTTAACTCAATTATTAAAGTAGATAGAATCGAAAAAAATACGGCGTCATAGTTGGTTTGGAAATGAAGATGACAGTCATTTTATAATAGCAAAAAGACACAATTAAATTGGGAATGTCATTCATTGCCATTTCCAAGCTAACTTGGCGCTGATTTTTTTTCAAGCGTACGGTATATACGAAATATTTTACTTTTTACTAAGATTTATGTTGTTGGAATTAAAATAATAATAATAATGATATATTCAAACGAGATGTTATATGAATATTTGGTTGAAGCTATTCATCAGCTATAAAGAAGTTCGCTTCTAACGCTCTTCTCCAATGATGTAAATATTAGTTATTTCAAGCTTTATTGCAATTTTTCCACCAGTACAAATTTTTGCACTATAATATTTTCATAGTGATTTGACTTAACCTTAAGTCGTTCTTCCATTAAAGTGTTGCTAAAAGTTTTAATTAAGTATTATAATAAAGGACATACTTAATGAGTGCGTCGTTTATCCCAAAACCTGGATCTGTATCTCTCACATAATTATTGTTGTTTCTAGAATTTGAAAATTCATTACACGGGCAATGTAACTGCTGGCCCGCTTCCCGTTAATTTTTTGCCGCTTCCACGGTGTCTAGCTTCTGCATTTATCCTTAGATCTCCATCTCTCTCTGTCTCACTGGTCGTGCAGCTTATATTTAGACAGTTACTTAGACGAGACCTCTCGATGAAAAGAACCTAGTCTGCAGGCCCAACTGTTAACTTTGTTTTTGTTATTTTTCACGGAACATTACATATAGACTGTTAGAAGTCGTTACGCTTCTCGAGGAAGCATTATTTCCGAACGTAATAAGCGTATGAATAAATGCTGCATCTCAGAAAAAAAAACATAAATTACAAGTCAAATTAGAAATAATGGTTAAAAGTTAATATCAAATACTATATACAGGGTGACACAGTGTTTGAAAAATGTTCTATATCAGTTTTCTATGTGAAATTTTTACAAGGTTGTTTGAGTCTGGCACGGCTGGACACTACGTGAAGAACAGGAAGTGACGTTGGCTTCGCTTGTACAATTACCAACGTTGCGTGACGGAAAAATATGTGACATTGCTCTCAAAGAAGAAGAAGTCTTGTCGTATCATCATCATTTTCAGCTTATTCAACCATTTCCAATTATGATGTTGCCTCCTTCACATATTTAGCCACTCTCTATGTAGTTGGTCACATATTGTCTATTCTTAGCTATACGAGCCCAAGTTATCCCTGCTAATTTTTCTTGCCAGGTGTCCTGCCCATTGCCACTTGAGGGATTTGATTCTGTGGATGACATTTGGTTATTCCTGGTTATTTGTCGTATGCATATCCTTATTATATTTATTTATTTCATTAGGTCGCGTAATTTAGTAAAATACATATTGGCATCTTGCTAGAAAGTGTAGACCTGCAGCTTCTTTTGCGTCTATTATAACGGACGCAAATCACAGTAAAAGGTTAAAAGGTTCAAAAGCTAAAACTACATAGATAACTTTAAACGATTTACATGCTAAGATACTTTAGTTGCTTTCTGTGTGATCGTACGACTTGATTTTTTAAATATTGTTTAATAGTTGCTTAATGTAGCGATTCTCGAATACACTTAAAGTAGATTCGTTAAATCAGTTAGTATAAAAAATCAAAATATGGGTGTCGAGAATTCTGTTCTAGAAGAAAACGCTAGAGCATCTAAAATTATTTTTTTAGAAAGAATTTATTTGAACAGATATGCTTATGGATAGTTTTTAATGTATCTCAGCAAGCAAGAATGTACCTACAAAACTAGATAGGTGAGTAATATAACTAAGCATCGTTTATTTTTGCCTAGGTATCTCTCCGTCATAACTTACGATCGAGAAAAATCAAAGATTTTCCTTGATTTAAGTAAGAGCAGTCTTCGGATTGTCATGGGGTTTTTAACAGGACACTGTCTCCTTTATGAACACCTGAGTATAATGAAGTTAAGAAACAACGGCGAATGCAGATTCTGTAGGGAAAATGAGGAAATACCAGAACACCGCATCACTGAGTGTACCATAAACTTTAGTACGAGCGATATCGGAGAACTAATCTCTGTAAAACCGTCTCAAATACTGGATTTTGCCAAAGCCCCGAGACTATACAGGGTTGTTCACCACATACGACACGGAGTATTGTAGCTAAACGATGAGATTTTTACAAATTGTAAGTCTTGGGTTCGATGAACGACTATTAGAGGTACAATTTAAAAATAATTTTACAAGATACAGAGTGTCCCAAATAAGTAAAAAATATCAAAGTTGTATTTTTTTAAATGGAACACCCTGTATATTATTGCATTTTTAGTTTATAGGATTAAAATAAAGGTAAATTTGATTAAGGTTTATTATACTTAAACCTTACCGTTTTTGAAATATTTTCAATTTTGTGAAATTGCAGTAAAAAGTTTAAGGCTTCATTCCTTCAAGGGTACCAAAGTTTTTAATACGAAATATTTACTGAAGTTTATTTATTGATCAGTTATTGTGTTGCAATAATAAAAATAATACAGAGTGTCTACCTTATACAGAGTGTCTAAAAATTTATTTTAAATAATTATTAGCTTCAAACGGCAATAACTTGTATAATTTAAATGGAACACCCTGTATATTTTACGAGAATCAGATGCACAATTTAATTGTCTATCAAATTATATTATACCATTTTTTACCTATCTCTTTAAGTTTCCGTAGAAAATGCATTTTCTTGTAATTTAGAATTTATTTATCAATATACCCATGGAATATTGACATTTTAGATTATTTTTAAAGATGTACCAAATTTTTAAAGAGTACAGATACTAATATTGTGGATATAATTCGTTTATTTCATTAAAAAATAAAAAAAAAACTGTTTAAATATTTGTTAAAGAGGACCAATTAATATGATTCCAGTATTCAAACTACATTAACTGACTGCATTGATTAATAATAATTGTTCCAAATACTAAAAAAACTGAATTTTGTGTGGGTATTAGACAGTGTGATAAAAAGTAACACCTTAAAAATGATATTTCATTTTTTAATAAATGCTTATTTATAACAACAGGGACTTTAATTTTGATAACTTATTATTATATTGATTTCTGACTCAATTCCACATTTATTTAGAATAATTTATTAACGAATACAATTAAGTATGTAATTAATTAGTATATGGGCGGAAATAATGGTGCTATATTTAATTAATGGTATACTATTTTATAAAGATTTAAATAGTTTTCTTTTGCATACAACATTATTGTTTTTATCCAAACGATAATATTACTAGAATGTCAATATATGATGTCAATATTCCATAGGTGTTAATAATAAAATGTCAATATTCCATGGGTATATTGATGAATGAGGTCTAAATTATAAGAAAATGCATTTTCTACGAAAACTTGAAGGGATAGGTAAAAATGGTGTAATACAATTTGATAGACAATTAAATTGTGCATCTGATTCTCCTAAAATATACAGGGCATTCCATTTAAATTAAACAAGTTATTGCCGTTTGAAGCTAATAATTATTTAAAATAAATTTTTAGACACTCTGTATAAGGTAGTATTATTTTTATTATTGCAACACAATAACTGATCAATAAATAAACTTCAGTAAATATTTCGTATTAAAAACTTTGGTACCCTTGAAGGAATGAAGCCTTAAACTTTTTACTGCAATTTCACAAAATTGAAAATATTTCAAAAACGGTAAGGTTTAAGTATAATAAACCTTAATCAAATTTACCTTTATTTTAATCCTATAAACTAAAAATGCAATAATATACAGGGTGTTCCATTTAAAAAAATACAACTTTGATATTTTTTACTTATTTGGGACACTCTGTATCTTGTAAAATTATTTTTAAATTGTACCTCTAATAGTCGTTCATCGAACCCAAGACTTACAATTTGTAAAAATATAATCGTTTAGCTACAATACTCCGTGTCGTATGTGGTGAACAACCCTGTATATGATGAGTTATAACTCAAGAAAGGGGGGGGGGGGATACACTAGATTTATAATACAATATTCAATTTACAATTATAGTTACATTTTAACCATGACCGTTACTATGGCAATTTTAGAAAGTAAGTTTTTCAGCAAGTAAATTTTGAATGTTACGGTATCGACAAAGAGTAGAGTATGTGTCCCAGTTCTTTGGTGAGGATTTTCTTTGAAGGAAACAATTATAATAGAATTACTCTCTGTTAAATGGAGTTGTTGGAGAAATCGAAGATTTAATTAACTAAAGACATTATATTACATGTTAAATGGTATACTAGGGTCGGCATTACTGGCCTTGGTTGCCGATTTCTGTGTGTACGAAGAGTACAGTCAACACGCTTAGTAGAATAAAATGTACTGAATAAGTAGGGAAATTATTTTCCAAAGAAGGCAAGTATTTTCCAAAGCGCATAAAATTTAGCATCAGATTAAGTGGTTATATAATAAATACTTCGTATTTTTTATCTCTCCGACTTACTAGATTGCCATAGATAGATTGCCGACTCACTCCTATACATGTAAACGCCAACCCAAAGTTTCGCTTGCCAGCAGGGTATACAGATGAGTGAGTATCTGTAAACATATCAAATTTAAATAAACAATATCTTTTTAATAAACGTTATGATTTTTTTTCAATAGACATGTTTTATTGTAAATAATTTAGGTAAAGAAAAAAACGAGCAGAGAGAAATAGTTTGACCTATGGTTTAAACATAGCTCCGAAGCTCCGAGGCGGCAAGCGTAAAAAAATAAAAATCCATTATGCATCTGGTAAATTGTAAAAAGAGTTTGATAAAATGAGCAAACAGTCTACTTTTTAAATGCCATTTTCGAATTAAAATGCAACGCATTTTCTCGCAGCATGGAAAAATTGAAACACGAAAACCCTTCTATATTCTGCTAAATACTATATTTCAATTTTCGATTTGTACGCTATTGTTCGCCGGACAATGCTGTTTCCCGAGGCCCGTCCGTCGACGGCCCGTGACATGTCAGAAACGTTTTAAACTATCGTTTATTTGTATTAATATTTATAAATAGAACGGCCTATACGTATACCTATATATTTACTGCAGTTACATTTAAAAAAATAAAAACACAAAATAAATTTTTGCGAACTCATTATTTGTACTTTAGGTTGACACGGTTCAAGTCAACCTGGATAACAATTTGGACCAAGTAACTTGTATAAGGAATAAAACTAATTAAATACTATGTCTACTTTTCGTGCCGAGTACTAGACATTGGCAGAAGCGTCCACAAAGGAACTAGAAACCTTTGGGATGTGGCTATACAGACGAATTCTTAGAATCCCCTAGGTAGACCACGTATATAACCAACAAGACCGTTTTAGAAATGCTTCAAATGGAGAACGAAATAATAGACATTATTAGACGGGGCACATAATGGAGGTGAAAGGTGCAGAATCACCTGGTCGAAAGATTTTTGAAAAATCTTAGAACTTGGTTTTTCCTGTCTACAAGAGGATTATTTAGAGCAGCAGTCAGTAAAGTTCGAATGGCTTTGCTTATCACCAACATCCGGAAGGGATACACGAAAAAAAAACGAAAAAAAATGTATTATCAACTGAAATAAATGTATCTGCTGTTACTAAGTTTAATAAAAAATTCAGGTTTTGTTGTAGCAGTGAGTCTTATATCCTTGTAAATAAAACTAAACAGCAATCATCGGAAAACTGAATGGAAACGTAGTATGTACTACAAAAAGTTGTAGTAAAATTTGCTTATGGTTGGCGTAGTTATCGAAACCCTTGTCGGGCAGGTTGTGACAAATTAATAAAGTCATCATCAGGGGAGAGAGAAAATATGGCGGACGTGTACATGTTTGGAATTTGTGATCATGCTATAAAGGCAAATCACACATCAATTGAGTGCGCTACATCTTGTGTTTGGGTCCACAGGTGGTGCTCCGGTCTCGAAAAAGTGGAATATGACAAAATTGTTGCTGAATTTCGGAAGAATACGACATATAAGTGGGACTGTAAACAGTGTAAGAAAACTGATGTTAGGAGACTGTTATTTGGAGTCGTCCCCGACGCATCGATTTCTAAATGCGAAAATTTTCTCTGCAATATGTGGTATTGGTTAAGAGCGTACTGTAGTAATTATTACTGCAAAAGTATTTAAGCATTGCCGATAAACAATTTAGATTTCACCACAATTTGTAGTTTTGGTTAAGATCGAAGATGTCATTTTTACTACAATGGAACGGAAATACTGCCGACATGCAGATTACATTTTACTACAATCATTGAGGAATTATTACTTGATATGCCCAGTTTATAACCCTAAATACTTCCATATTAAACCCTTCTACAAATTTATGAACTGCTTCTGCAACATTTTAACTACAAAAAAAAGAGTGAATATCGTTACAACTTGTATTTGGCCCATATACTACTACAGTCTGCAAGGCTTTTACCTTTGTAGCATTATTCACAATTAGTTTATTACCAAGATATAGTCGGATTTGGTGTTATGAAGGTGTGGGACTAGCTGCAAATATGATTATAGAGAAGCATGAATTGTATAAATATATATATATCGTATAAATATAATCGTGGATTTTTAAGCGTGAAGCACTTGGGGCTTCTTTCAATTTCCTTCGCGAAGTACCAATTGAGGATACTGAAACTTTCAAGAACAATTTACTGGTAATAACCGATGCAATTTGTAAAAACGTAGACCATTATATATATATTTAGGACAGAAAATCAAGCTGGGTAAAGAGAACCAAAATACGGAGATCAAACGCAAGATCCATTTGGCATGGGTAGCATTTGGAAATATGAGCGATATTTTCAAGGAGAAAAAGGTGCCCATCAATCAAAAGCCCATCATCAAAAGTGATTCGTTTGTCCGTTAGAGAGCATCATACTTTAAAAAAATTTATTTTTAAGATACTTTAAGAACCGTTATTCCGATTTAAATTCTAATATTTTAGCTGAACAAGTAATAAAAAGGTTTCAGTTAACATCTCCTTTTTGCTGGCAGGGCTAATCTGGACGGGGCCTACTCTGTTTACGCGGAATCCGAACCGCGGGCCTCGGCCATATCATGGTCAATGACCTACCGACTTGCAAGTGTCTAAATCGACTCTTACTAACGAGATTTCCGATCTCATCCGGCCTGGAACCGGCGTGAATGAGCAATGTGTGTCAATAGATTTTACACTTTTGCCTTTTTTTGGACAACTTCACGATACAGAGTTACGAACCGGTCACCCGTCCATCCACTAGTATCGCCTTACGTCGCTTAACTTCGGTGTTCTAATGGGAACCGGTGTTTTGACGTAGCTAGGCCGTTGCCCGAACAGGTAATATCTAAGATAAAACCACGGCATATAAATCACACGGCAGGCTAACTCTGCCCAGATCCCATTGTTTAAAATTTCTATAAAATTTGACCTTGAAAACACCATTATGGGTGCCGAGTCAGGGCCGTATTAAAACATATCAAAAAATTTCCCAGAAAATAAACTATTGATAGACAGGGTCGTATTAAAAAAAATACTGTAATTGACTGAAACTGAATTTTATTTACACAATACTTTTATCTAAACAAATGAATCATTAACCGCGCATACTCCTCGAAAAGTAAAAATGAAAAAATCAATTAAACATTTAACTGTAGAGAATAGACAATTAAAATTAAAAAAACATGCCAGGAGTTACAAACAAGAATTAAAGAAATACCCAATAAAATATCTATTGAACAATCTAAAGAGGCTACGTACAAATTATGTCCATCAATGGACATAGCAAATTTTGTTAATATTTTGAATATTAACAAATATGCACACATTAACAAATCAGCTAAAGGAAGAAAAGTAACTGATGAATTTAAATATAAATGTTTGGCTATATACTTTTCCGGGCCAAAAATATACAAGAGGCTCTTGACAAATTTATTTTGCCTTCCACCTCCAGAGACCCAGAGACACTAAGATAATGAATATATGACATCGATATCAAACCTGGCTTAGAAAATGTGTATTTGAGACTCTAAAAAAGAAAAGTTGAAAGTTTCGATAAACCGGATGAACTTAATCGATACTGTGTTCTATGTATTGATGATATGAATATCAAGTGCAATTTGTTTTATAATAGTGGTCGTGATAATATTGTAGGTTTTGAGGACCAGAAGGGGAACAGAGAGTTTAAACCAGCTCGGGTGTCTAATGTTGTCATGGTAAGACGTATCTTTACCAATGGGAAGCAGTCCCTAGCTTATTTTACAAGCTTTTATTTAACTTGCTTTGTATGTATGTTTGTTCGGGGCAAATCCTGTAAGCTAAATTAGAAGCACTTCCTTTCATTGTAGGAAATTGAAATTTGGCATGTAGGTTCAGACCCGATGACAATACATTTTCTTGCAAGGCATGACCCGAATATTTGACAGCTGTCAAAATTGTCCATTTCAATTTTGACATTTCAAAGTTGTCCGATTTTGATAAAAATCAATATATAAGATTACCATGGGCTAAAATGAAAGAAAAAAAAATTGAGCTGTCAAATTTGACAGCTGTCAAAAAAATCTCAAAGTTGTCCGATTTTGATAAAAATCGATATATTGGATGCTCCCTACCCCATAGTCGGTTTTCGTTTTATTTGTCTCACATTTGAACTGTCAAATTTGGTAGCGGTCGTTTCTTTAAGTTCTCATTTTTTAATGAAAATCGATATACATATTATTAGGATGCCCATAGGAAGTTATTTAAGAAAAAGAATTTAGTTTTTATAAAAAGAAAAAAAGAAACTTTTTCTTTAAAACTTTTATTATAAACTTATAACGTCATTACACAATTTTATATTATATAAAAGCTTATCGCGAGATTTGAGTGTACAGTTGCACTCATAAAAATCTGGTACGACAACTTTATCTTGTAATTCCAATATCTTGTAAACCTATCATTATTTCCATCCAGGATAAATTCATCCAGTTTAGAAGAACATTTAAAAATCTTTGTGTCCGAATATTACACACTGGTACTGAAAATTGCCAAAATGATCTGGCAAACATCTTATTAAAAACGGCAGACCTTATTATAAAAAACAACGAGACCTCTGCTCTTTTCTCTCTGAATTGTCATGAGCTATCCATTAAAATTAGAAATAGATACGGATAATCAGAAAAACAGTAATTTAGAAATGAACCTTATTTGTCATTTTGCAGGATACCTAATAATAAAAATTACTTTGAATGCCGTAGGCAACGATTGAGTATTAAAACTAAAAGAATTTAGGACTTCCATTGTACTACTAAACTACAAAAACCAAAGATATCACACAATAAACAAAAATAAAAAAAAGTCAAGAAAAGAATGAAATAAATTAAGCCGTACGCTACTGACTCAAAGCTGCCATAACTGTATGTTGTGGATGATAAAGACTACGACTGACCACGACACTGGTTTATTTCTGTTGCTGGCACCCATAATGGCCGCGTGCGCAAGGATATGCGCGTAGCGTTCCCGCCAAAGCGAGTTGGCCTGCCGTGTGATTTATATGCCGTGATAAAACGTTATGTAGGAGGGGCATTAAGCGCAATTTGGACATAAAATCAACAAAATAATAAACATGATATTTATTATCCCGCCCGATCCAAAACGTAACCCGTGTTTTTTTTTTCAGCTTTAATTAACTAAAAACTCTACCCACCGTTTACGTAAGGTTAAGTATACACTAGGTTTATGACAGCGGCCACATTTTCCCCGTTTTTATGTTGCGGCGCGCGAAGGAAAAACAGACCGACCGAAGAAATAAAAACGCCTAAAATATGGACCGATGATGAAAAATTCGAGGCAGACACTCCAGACGCCGAAAATTTATGTCAAGATTAGTCGGCGATAAATCCTCTAACGAACTTAAAAATAGATGATATTTAGGATACTCGTTTCCGCGGATCGGAGTAGTTCTAACTGATATTGATCACTTGATTTGATAAAGAACGTTTGTTGTAATGGGGGTTTCGTTAGCTTGAATCAGTTCAGGTGAGTTAGATAAATTAACGAATGAGGCTATTATTATCTATTTTCGTCCGGAATTTATTCATATCAATGGCGAAATTATTAATTTCGCTGAGAAAAAAACATGCTTTAGTAATGGCGCCTAATTTATAAATATCAGAATATAAAAAATGTAGAGGACCGGATGAGTCAATGATTGCGCAGATTAGATTTATATTGCGATAGTAAAACGCGGTTAAAAATTGTTTTCATGTTACGTGTTACCGTATATAAAAATATATTTTTTATTTACTATATGATGATAAAATGTTATTTATGTTTAAAATGTCAAAAATGATTTATTGAAAAAGAAATACCGTTTGAAAACAAAATCTTAAACACATTATAAAATGACAATTAAGGAATGTGATTGTAATAGGAAAAACATATACAGGGTGTTTCAAAAAACATGTGCCATCTCTTGTGTTCCTCATCACGTAAAAAGATTTATTTTTCATATCAACATAGGTCCGAGATTTTGCTTTGTTTCCAAGCTAGAGAGGGTTAAAGTCATCATTTTTTTTTCAGATTTGTTATAATTTTCTTCCAAGTTCTTTTACTGATCAAAATAAAATTTTGAGAGTAAAAGTTACTATAAATGCTATATATTTTAATGCTAAAAAATTGTGGACAAATTCATCAGGGACATGCATACAAGATACGGTTACCAGATGAAAACTTGTCCACCCCGACAAGTCTTCCCAAAAATCCGGACAAAATCCGGACGTCATAATTTTTAGCGACATAGGAGCAAAAATAGTAATATTGTTTTATTAAGGCTCGGTGTTTTCAGATATAGATAAATAGCTTTTATCTAACAAATAACTATCTAAAAGATAAACAATCTAGAGCCTGCTATCTATAGGATATAACATTTGGGTATTTTCATACAAAATAATCCAAAAGATAACAATATGGAGGACGGGCCACCCTACGGACCGTTAGACACTCCGAAGAGAAAGTGTTGCCAATATAAGATATCTGAAATTGAGATGGTTATATATGAAAAGTCTATGCAACAGACAGAGACAAAAACAGGGAATTTCAAATCGTTAGATTAAAAAGTGAGGTTATTATTCAGTTGTCAAAAGATCGTCAAAATGAAAATAAAAACAATAAAATTCAACTAAAATATATTTTGTGATCAACTCTGACCAGTTCTATTATGGTATACGTTAAATAATTTTACCTTTATGGAAAAAGGGAATCAGTTTCAACAGTAGTTGTGAAATAGATCTGTTGATGGAATGCGATTTATAAGAAATTAAAACAAGAAAAAAAGTATGTGTAAGTACTTAATTTATAATTTAATTATATGATATTACACTGTTATATTTATTATATTAGCATTTTAGTACAATAAATTGATAATAGAAAATATGGAAGAAACTGGTGAAGTGCAAGCAGATCGAGATTTATAGATAACTCCTAAAACCACAATCTGGTAAAAAAAATAGCATAAGGCTGTTAGTAATATCAAATATGTATTGTTGTAGGGCTTCTCATAATAAAGAAATAGGTAGGATAGCATCGATGATAGTAATTAAGGTGAGTTTTTATTTTATAAAATAGATAAATTTACTTATATTATTTTTCTTTAGAAAAGCAAGATTGAGAATAAGTATATAACCCCAAAGACCAGTACTGCGGTTTTATCTCCTCATTTATTGGTGTACTAGTTGAAGCCTGGCGCATCCGCCACGACAGCGACATCAGGAAAAAAAAATCTTATTTTTTTTTAATTAGATGAAAAACAAAAAATCCGGCAACGACAGTTTTTAGAAGAGCCAATTAGCTATATTTTAGTAAAAAGCAACTTTCTAGAGCAAGTCGTTACTTCAGTAGAGACGACACAGATAAACATTAGCATATTATATATGTAGATGATTTTAGATATACTTTTTTCTTGATTAATAATAAATTAAGAGCACCTATAATAATTATAAACTTATATAACTATATATATTACTTATATAACTATAAGTAATACCTTGTAAGTAATTATACGTCTATCAAGAAACTACGATTACGCTCGTTGAATTTGACACTATGTCAGTTTTAATATATTTCGTACTTTTGTGCTAAAAGGCGTAAAAGTGCTTTACTTTTATGCCTAGGCGTTATAATTTTTTTTTATGTTGTCAATCACGTCGCAAAAAATTAATACTTTTGTGACGCTTGAAAAAAAAATAGATTTACAACTTTCAAAACTTAATACTCACGAAGTAAAACAATGAATACACTGCTGAATTTATCGACGATTTTTTAAGTAACTCAATTTAATTAAACCAATATATTATTTTGCATTATTGTGACATTTCTTAATGGAACATTAAAATCCGGACGCTTATGAAAAATCCGCCCGGACCCAACCGGACGTAGTGAAAATCCGGACGTCTGATAACCCTAATACAAGATATCACTGGAATATTTTTCTAAAAAAAAGTGCGCCGTCAGATTATAAGTTGTGTTTTGATATTTTGTCGATTTCGGTCTCCTTGATAAAATAAACGCGATTTTATTAATTACAAATAATTTAATTAATAATTCGTTCATTTAATCTAGATTCATCTCCCAATCAGATCACTAATGTTACAACCTACAACAAATTCCCCAAAAAAAAATTAAGATATTTACAAAAAAACTATTTTTTAAAAGTGTTAATGTTCTGTAACTTTAAAATTATGCCTTTCCGCATAATACAGGAACTTATATAAATAGCGTAATAGTGTAACGTTTTTAGTTCGTTACATGTCCTTTTTTATATATAATATATAATGTCTGGCCTATCATGACCGGATTCCGTATCGTTCAGGCCTGATAATTTATTTGGCACGCTTGGCGTAATTTTTACGTTCCCTAGTCGCCAACCCTGTTATAGTTTGACACAATCCTGTTATCGCTCTGAGGAGGCGCTGTCAACATCGCTTCTGTCAACTCTCTCCGTGCTTAACCTCACTTTGTTTTGCCGCTCTGTTGTATCCCGGCTTTTAGAAATGGTGATTATTTAAATCTTGCTGTATAATTTGAATCAGCTGCTATTTCAAACCAACAGGTAAAGATGAGATATTATCCTTTTACATTCGATATTATTACTGCCTATTTTTAGGGTAGAGTTTTGGATGTCCCAACTTAACTTGTATTTGTATTTTGCTGGCACGTTGGTGTCCCTTTTCTTTTGTCCTCCAGAATGTTACATGGAAGAAAGGACAGTTTCTTTGTTTATTATTGAGCCCTCGGAAGTAATTCGAGGTAGGTTTATTTTGTTTATTAGACCTTGTTTGATTTTAAACAAGAGTTTCATATTTTTAGGGTCCAAGGTACTGACTATTTACAAGGTACGGGCATTATCCAAGGTCCTAGTAGTATCCAAGGTACGGGTAGTGTTCCCCTGTACCGTTATCTTATGGACGGACTGTGTCCAGGGTATGGGCAGGTGTCCCATATCTATGTATTGATTCCAAGGTTCGGGCATTTACCAAGGTCCTAGTAGTGTTCCAAGGTACGGGTAGTGTCCCCATATTGCCACAGTATGGATACAGCGTAAGCCCCATGCTGCTTCGCTCCCATATCTAAGCCTAGTCAGTCTAACTTAACGTACATTTTAAACGATATCGTACAGAGTATATTTAGTGGTTAGATTATAAAGAACATTTATGTCGATTTAGTAGTTACAATATGATTTAGATTTTAGGTTTCATTACATTACGCCTTGTAATAGTATTACTTTTTTATAGATATTATTATTGCACTAACATCATATAAAATATATCAAATTAATTAAAGTAATGCTACATTTCATATATTCTCTTAAACGTGTCTTGTATTTTATCATTGTTGTTCCCATAGATATTTAGTACAATTCTTAACACCACTTTCGTTGACATATAACCACTATAATAATTATTAAAATTGTACAATGCTATTTACCATCACAGTTCATCATGAATAAATATAGTCATTAATTTTAAGTAATATACAACTGTGTTTTCTTTCTCTGTACATGCCTGGCGCCCAATATTTATATTTCTTTGTTTATTGTTATTAATTAGTTTTCTTTCCAGTGAAATACCTTATCCACGACTGCTCTCCGATGAAAAGCTGCCGTTCGCAATGGTAATTTTTATAAAAAAACGCTAAAATAGAGATTTGTTACAACTTGGTAAAGGTATTTTTATTAGGTAAAATACACAAAAAAATACGTAAACTTTCGTTTTTTTTTCGCCACTTTGAACCATATGCACAGAATATTTTAATATAGCCAAAAAAATGACTTAACTGTAATATAGTAACTGTATAAGTCATTTATAAAATATTTTAGAGTGGAATTATTTAACATTATCGAAACTATTTTCCCACAACCATAATCACAACGAACAATTTTCTGTCATAATTAATTTTTGACAAAAATATAAGAAGAAATTCCATGTTTTTTTACTCATTCGAAATCTGATATCCCAATAACATATTACAGGCAATTCCATTGCGTATTTGAATTGTGACTAAATAACTAATTTAATAAACTATCTTATAACCTGCACTCGTTATACTGGTTCAAAAGCCTTCCCAAATATTGTTATCTTTGTTTGCCAGTGCAGGAAGATAACGATAATTTCGGTTTATTATCGAATACAACGTGGGATCCAGCATCAAAAATAACGAAACTTTTTTTCATATCATTATTAAGTTAATATTTCTAATAGGCCCCAATGCTGTAATAGAATGTGTTTTCTAATTATAATAAAACATACTTTTTAACGGAAGTAAAAAACAAATAATAATATAACAAAAAGCCTGTAAATTTCGCCTATGCAATAGTACCAAAAATACATAAACTGAATGTTTGAAAATTGTTTCAATGTGTGTTCAGTTAAATTTTGTATGCTTTAAATTTCTTCATTATTTTAATACAGGCATATTCTATATGTCTATATTTTATGTCCCAAGGCATAAAATATAGAGTTTTGTTTTATCTTTTGTTCATTTTATCTTCATTTAAATGCATATAAATTCATATAATATTGCTTTTATATGATTCATTAAATTAAATTGAAATAAATCTTGAATTAAAACTACATATTATATATCATAAAAACGAAATTGCTGCACGAATATGTCCAAAATTATTTTCAAAATTATTAAACATCTTTATGTTCGTATAAAAGATAAAAAACTATATACTAAGGGCTGGCAAAGGTTAGTCTTGGGTCGAGATTTCACTATGTAAGAAGAGTACAATGCGTTTATAATGTACCGAACAAAGAGAGAACAGTAAACACGTTGCCAAAAGTATGAAATAAACCGAAAAACTGTGCGCATCTCTAGGAGACGTAGAAGGGGATATAGCAGATTTGTCGCAGTTGACCAGGCGACCCAATCAGTACCTCTGTCTAATAGTGTGGGGCAAAACCAGTACAATTGGTTGTACTAGCACACTTCGTACAGTACACTTAATTGTATCGTACAGTGCGTGTCGTACAATTGTACGACGAGATTCACGAGATCAAGGGCGGACGGCAACGGAGTAGAATGAGTATGAGTCACCCGCACAGGTTACCCGTAACAGAAGCGTACGAGTACAGTTGTACAAATATAGGAAGAGACTTGGGGATAGCACCGGTCGCGGGTTATTTTATATTTCTCACGTCTCTAGCTATACTTGTTATGTTGTACGATACGTACATATTTACTATGCTACTATACTTTATACTTTACTAATGTACCTAGTAATAAAATCTACAAAATAGCAATACCTTCAGAATTGTTTAACTATAATTATTATATTTTTATATCGATAAATCAAGTTCTAGAATACCTACGTATATTTTGAATTTAAATTGAAAATCCTAAAAAAAATACCTGTTTGAATTAGGATATTAGAAACTAGGCATATTAGGCATTCGTAGAAAGTACCTATATACTACAAAAATAAATCGCTACTAATTTTCAAGTTAAACCACAGTACTAATAAGATAGCACACCCTATAATATACACAGTACATCAATTCACTACGTACGTGCGTATTACTGCGTATGTAGTGTACGTATTTTGGTTTAAAGCTAATTTAACCAAGCAACAGTTTTATGTAGTATGTTGTGTTGCCGGTCCTCGGTCCTAGGTCCACTGCTTGCAAAGATGCAAAGTACAATGATAATGGTGGATTGTACGTTTCGTTCAATAAAATTGTACGACACGTACACCGTACATTGAAATGTGTCGTACATTTTGTACGACACGCACACGTACTTCCCATCTCTACTGTCTAACCTCTGTCAGTACTTAAAGTTCTAGGGAAAGGTGTACATCATGCGTTCAGCTTCACGATTTAATTACGTCTCGTGATACTTTATTTTTTGTTTATTTATTAACGAGTCGTTGTAATTTTTCCTATAGCTTGAAATTTTTTAAGTGCAAGCTAGAAATACTTGCATTTTTGGTAAAAAATAAGTGGAATTGAGTTGGTTTTTGACAGTGGTCGGGCTATTAGAACTCTGAATTCAAAAATCGATATTTCGAAATCTATTAGAAATAATTGATTGTAGTTTTTTCAAAAACTTTGTTAATATTTCTGCTGTATTTTCTTCGTGGACAGTAAGTGAAAATCTTTATCAATAAAAAAATTACACGACTGCTGAAAATGGCTACGCTCTAAAAGTAAATAGATGGGTTGTTTACAATTTTTGAATGAAAAAAAAAGAACCTTATCGAATTTTTCTTAGGTAAACATATTGTAAAATATCCTATCTTCAAAATAAAAAAAAGTTTCAATATCTAAAGTGTTTCTTGAGTTATGGCGTGTTATGCGTTAAAAAGTTGAGTTTTTAAATTATCGCGATTACTGACGTTTTCTCGTTATAAAAAAATGACACCTTAAAGATATCCTTATAATTCCATTTCAGATGCTCAGAAACATTTCTAATGATTTTATCTAGTTCTCTTTTTTGGAAAAAAAGTCTTTTAAAAACAAGCGGTTTGCGATCGTGATTTCACTTTACTTGATAGGGAAAGGCGTACCGGCAATGCCGCAACAGCACTCCGTCGCATTTCTCTCACTCCGACTTAATAAGATCCCTATGCGATTTACTTCCACACATGTAAATACCGACCCAAGAGTAACAGTTGCCAGCACGGTATACCACTCTAAACAATAATATAAAACACAACTGCAAAGTTTAGGTATTGTTTAACTCTTTGCTTTATTTTTGTTACCAAAAAAATGGGAATTCTTCTGAGCCCGAATTCTGGAACGTCGACATAAAAACGTTACGCTTTCAAAGCGGTAAGCGAAAGTAGTCGATTAGCGGAAGGCCAAGCAGTCGATTTTGAAAAGAGCATTACTTCACCCCCAAAACCCAACCTTTTAACATAGGCCGTAATGTCCGAGGGTGATTTGTCTCCTAGGTCTGATAGGTTTAGCTTGGGTTTGTCTTTAGTTTAGGGAATCAGCACGTTCATTTCCCTCTAGGCCGACATGTCCCGGTATTCATATTAGCGACACTTTGTTCCTATCTCCTAATATATTGAGTAGTTTCTTACAATGAAGAATCGTCATAGACGTGCTTTTCGTTGTCTCAAGTGCTTTCAACGCGGCTATCCGAAAATATGCTTATTGTTTTCCCGGTGTATTGCTGTTCTACCAGCAGTTGCACACAGGTTTCAGTAGCATATAGCTCAGCTTGGAAAATTGTGGTGTGTTTTCCGAGACTGTGGTGGATCTCAGTCTTTGGACTGCTGCAGTAGATTCCTGCGCCAGATCCTTTTTCGTTTTTGAATCTGTCCGTTTACCAACACATTTCCGCATGTAATAAACCGTTTCTCGGCTTATCCCATTCGTCCCTATTCGAAAACAGGACGTTGTAGATGCGTGTCATGAGTTGGATTCTCTCCCTCTGGTGGTGTGAGAACCATTTGAGACCATTCCCAGGATCTCATCCGACTGTAGATCGTGTACTAGTTAGATTTGTATGAACTTCATTGCTTCTTGGTATTCTCGTTGCCTTGCGACTCATTTTCTAGCACCATCGCAATTTCTCGGTCTCTAATCTCTAAATGTGGATAAAACAATGAAAAATGTCAATGTTATGTGAATTTCCTATTGTTGAGTTATGTCAACCTATTTTTCTATGGATATGTCATTCTTCTTATTATACGAGGGAAATGTTGAAGACGCTTCTCAGCATTTTCGATGTTTTGAACAATATTTATAGCTGCTAAGTCGTAAATTATCAATTACTTATTGGGGAATTTATAGAAGAAGAAATAGTTTTCACTAAAGAGCAAGAAAACGCACAAAAACACAATTTTTTCTATTTTTACTGACAGTTCGACAAGCGAAACGATCCTTTAAGATAGCCGTTTTCGTATCGCTTAGCGCAATTAGTAAAGACGCTAAGCGCCTCAGATGAGAATACTCAAATCGCTAGATAAATACGCGCTAAGCGAAAATTAGCGTCTAAAAGCGCTTAGCCTTTTCTAAGTTACAGAATTCGGGCTCTGAACAAATAACATCTTAATATCTTAATTTTTGATTTGGTTTGGTTTGGTTCATTGTTTCATTTCAAAGAAACGCAAATATTCTACAGTAATTTCTTTTAGGTGTTGTCTTACTAATGTATCGGATTATAATTCGTCATTTAATTTAGGTATTTATAATTATGGCAATGATGAAGACAATAGAGCTTTAAGATTGTTGGGCAGAAGTATGCAAAATAATAATGCTACCTAAAATGCGAAGAACTCAAGCAAAGCGAAGTATCAGGTCTTCGTGCTTAATATAGATAAAATCGTTACATTTCGGAAGGCACTGGCGACTAGGATGTATTATAACCCCCATACTAATCCGTTTTATGTAAGTTAGGGCTCCAAGGAACAGAAATGTTATAACCAGAACTACAACTAATTTTACAGCAAGTTCATCAATGGTACACATTGAGAGTGTAACTTTTTTAACGAACAATCGAGATACATGATTTTACTGGGCAGGAAAAATTTTGTTTTGGCTGAATGAAAATTCAGCCACATTATGATCAGAAATGAATATTGGTTTGTTATATATTCTGAGTCAAGTAGTATTGTATTGTATTGACTAAGAGTGGGTTCCAGGTGGAACCCTCCTCTGCGGCCGCGTGGACCTGTTGTGGCTTAGTTTCTACAAACTCTTTAATAAAAAACGAGCATTACTTCACCCCCAAAACCCAACCTTTTAACATAGGCCGTAATGTCCGAGGGTGATTTGTCTCCTAGGTCTGATAGGTTTAGCTTGGGTTTGTCTTTAGTTTAGGGAATCAGCACGTTCATTTCCCTATAGGCCGACATGTCCCGGTATTCATATTAGCGACACTTTGTTCCTATCTCCTAATATATTGAGTAGTTTCTTACAATGAAGAATCGTCATAGACGTGCTTTTCGTTGTCTCAAGTGCTTTCAACGCGACTTGGCTATCCGAAAATATGCTTATTGTTTTTTAATTTTTTGTATTGCTGTTCTACCAGCAGTTGCACACAGGTTTCAATAGCATATAGCTAAGCTTGGAAAATTGTGGTGTGTTTTCCGAGACTGTGGTGGATCTCAGTCTTTGGACTGCTGCAGTAGATTCATGCGCCAGATCCTTTTTCGTTTTTGAATCCGTCCGTGTACCAACACATTTCCGCATGTAATAAACCGTTTCTCGGCTTATCCCATTCGTCCCTATTCGATAACAGGACGTTGTAGATGCGTGTATGGAGTGACTAACCATGAGTTGGACTGGTGGTGTGAGAACCATTTGAGACCATTCCCAGAATCTTATCCGACTGTAGTTCGTCTACTAGTTAGATTTGTATGAACTTGATTGCTTCTTGGTATTCTCGTACCATTAATTCAAGTTAATTTGTGTGTTGAGAGAACCCGATAATATAAATGGTATGGATAGCAGTCAACCACATTATGGGCAATCATGGGGCGAATGGTTCCACGCGTTGCCCATAATGTGGTTGACTGATCAGTGATGATTTTACTCTGGAATCATCAATGTATTTGTTAAGCCAATTTTTTAATGTAGTTTTTAGAGAAGGTTTTTTATCAGCTTGAGTAAATTCTTGCTACTTAACTTTTTATAGCTTTTTCTGTAACATGTATTTCCAGTTTAGTGTCCTAAGGATGGAATAAATAAATTCCGAAAGCTTTACTAAAGTGTATTAATTCAGTCCAACCCTTCCTAATGCAACCCCACTAGTTCCTAGATTTTCTTTCTCACTAGTCAGTCGATACTACTGTCTGCTTGAAATATAACAATACAAACATACATACTGTGCTGGCAACTGTTACTTTTGGGTCGGCATTTACTGTGGAAGTAAATCGCATAGGGATCTTATTAAGTCGGAGTGAGAGAAATGCGACCGAACGACGCGACGTTCGGTCGCAAACGTTAAATCACGATCGCAAACCGCTTATTTTTAAAAGATTTACTTTTTTTCAAGAGGTAACTAGATAAAATCATTAGACATGTTTCTAAGCATCTGAAATGGAATTATAAGGATATCGTTAGGGTGTCATTTTTTTATAACGACAAAATGTCAGTAATCGCGATAATTTAAAAACTCAACTTTTTAACATATAATAGGCCTACAGGCCATAACTCAAGAACCACTTTAGATATTGAAACTTTTTTTTATTTTCAAGATCGGATATTTTACAATATGTTTACATAAGAAAAATTCGAAACGGGAAATTTCTATTCAGAAGGTGTAAACAATCCATCCATTTACTTTTAGAGCATAGCAATTTTCAGCAATCGTGTAATTTTTTTATTGATAAAGATTTTCACATACTGTCTATAAAGAAAATACAGCAGAAATATTAACAAAGTTCTTGAAAAAACTACAATCTATTATTTCTAATAGATTTCGAGATATCGATTTTTGAATTCAGGGTTCTAATAGCGCGACCATTATCGAACACCCACTCAATTCCACTTATTTTTACCAAAAATGCAAGTGTTTCTAGCTTGCACTTAAAAAAATTCAAGCTATAGGGAAAATTACAACGACTCGTTAATAAATAAACAAACCAAGTATCCCGAGACGTAATTAAATCGTGAAGCTGAACGCATACACTTTTTAGCTGTACACCTTTCCCTAGAACTTTAAGTACTGACAGAGGTATTGATTGGGTCGACCGGTCAACTGCGACAAATCTGCTATATCCCCTTCCACGTCTCTTAGCGATGTGCACAGTTTCTCGGTTTATTTCATACGTTTGGCAACGTGGTTACTGTCCTCTCTTTGTTCAGTACATTATAAACGCATTGTACTCTTCTTACATACGGAAATCTCGACCCAAGACTAACCTTTGCCAGCCCTTAGTATAACATATAACAAACAAAGACCAGTACTTTATCAGTAGCTGATTAATTATTATAAATATTACGTTAATAAATTAAGAAACATATTGAGTCAACGTAATACAAATTTGAAACCAAAATATATATTTTACAATTTTGAAGACAATAAGCAATTTACATTACTGCTCCAATAAATAATAACGGAATGACAATTTTCCTTAGTCGATGTTTGCCTCTTCCCTGTTGCCTTTCTAACTTCATTTCTTCATTTTGCTTTCAGGTCCCAAGTTCCACGAAAACTTAGTTACGCAAACAAATTCTTGACGTTATGCGAAATATTAAACTAATATTAAGCCTAACAGAAATTCAATTTTCTAACCGAGAAACTGGGGCTAAATATAAGCATAGAACAACAACGGTAACAATATTTTATCATTATATCGCCACCCATCATCCTGTTTTATCAGTGGCAGCTCATCATTTTCAATCAAAAAACCATTGTTTAAAATGTATTTATATTTTCGACCACTCTTGAACGACTTATAGAACGGATTCAATCACTTTGATGAACAAGTTTTAAATAAAAGAAATAAATCACATTAAAAATGATCTTTTATACAGTATGTCCCCGGATCCAATTTACAAGAGAAAAAACTTTTTTATTATTGACATTTTGAGAAAATGCGTTTCTTCATGAAAATTTTTGCTTCTTCTAAAATGATTAATCCCGTTTATACTTTTCCAAATTTCCATACCGTTTTAGAGAAAATGGTAGTGCAATTTCGTTTTCATTCTTTGATACATTACATTTTTTTTTAATTCACGATTAACTCGGTAGGTTTGGTTTCTTAACCAGAATTGCTCTAGTTCAGGGTCTTTTAAATATTAAGCACTTTTCGGACAATTCTCACTGTTCCCAATATGGCTGCTTTTAAGCACTCGTTGAAAAGCTTTGGGTTTAATTTCAATAATTCCGTGTTCCTTGTAAAATCTCTATGAATAAGTCCAGTTTATTATGTAATACTGTTTTATCTGTTAAAATAAGTGTATCCCAATATAGTTTATGGCTGCTATTTTCCATTACAGGTTCTGGGGTGTAATTAAAATACTTCGTCTGCACAGACTGTAAACCAAGAATTAGTGACAGCTCTAAATGGATTATTTTTGCTATGTTATTATGCCTTTCTGTATAACTTGTTGGTGCTAACGTGGGACAACCTGAACTTATGTGTTGTATGGATTCTGAAAATTGGTTACACATTCTACATCTGTCCGTTATGTTTTCTTTCAGAACAAACTTCCTGTGTGATCTTGTAGCTATCACCTGATCCTGAATAGCGCATATAAACCCTTCAGTTTCGCCGGTAAGTGGAATTTCCGTTAGATATTTTACTGATTTACTTTTGTCTACACAATCTGCATCCAATTCAGTAAAGTATTTTCCGTGTAGCGCCTTGCCCTTTAATTCCTGCATAATATCGCCTACACTCAGTGGTGATCTATCAGTCATTTCATTTCTAGCTAGGTTTAAGACTGAATATCCTGTATCAGCGGTTCTTATTGTTCGATGTAAAGTGGTTTCTTTGTCGTTAAAATATTTTTGTAAACTGCTTACTTGTTTTCTGCAAATATCTTCTAGGTTTGAAAGTCCCCTGCCCCTATTTGTTCGAGGTAAGTATAATCTTGTTACGGGATTTATATTCTCGTAGATTTCTTTTATAATTTTATTTATTTTGGGCTCAATATTGTAATTTTAGAGACAGTTCTTGAATTTAGTTTATTGTTTTATCAAACATTCGCCATTTCTTTAAAATCTAAAAACAGTTTGGTAAATAATATAATTTCTAGGCTAAAATATGTTTATTTACTGTTGCATTACACTTTTTCTCTTAACAACGTAAAAAAAAGGATCTAATTTCACTGTAAATTTCTCTGTCTCGTACTGCTTTGTAGTTCTTCGAAGCTAAATACGATGTATTCTATTTCAACAAGTTAAATTTGGTTTGTATTCTCATATTTCACACTGATTCCTTGGAATGTACCATTATTATAAAAATGCTATAGTTTTTCCCATGATTATAATACGGATTTAACTTTATTTTGAATCGAACAAGTGTTGATATCAGTGTACCTAGCACATTCAATTGTTGAACCTCATAAACTAAAAGTAAATAAAACGTTTAGTAATTATTAATAGGTACTTTTAAATATATTACTTACGATGTGTGGCTGATATTTAGTCTCTTAAAGGCTTGCAAAATCGTAATTTTATTAAAATTAGCTTGAGTAGTGTTTTGACAGCGATGTGTTTACAGCGGAATAATATTTGAGGTTATTTTGTAATTTCTTATTCTGCGGCAACGTAAATATCGAGCATATTAGCATTAGTTACCGAATTAGGGTTTGATTGACAGTTATATATGACATTTATATATGATGGTGACTTTTTGATTGTTTACATTGTATATTGGTTGCGTAATATTATTTTCCTGTAGTACATTCGATTACTTTCTTCGATTTCCGTTTACTTTCCATACTTTTGATTTATTGGTTTTTTTATATTTTACGTATTTCATGGTTTGCTCTTAGGGAGTATGTTATTTGGTTTAGTGGCAACATTGATTTGCTGTGTTTTTTTTTACTGCCCTTTTTGTCCGGTGTTCATCCATGATTTCCTTCTTCTAGAACGATCCGTCTTTGTGTGCAGACACGCTTTTGGATCAAGCCTTGTGCTGATATAAGTTCTTGCAAGTTCTGTTAAATAATTATTTAGTGAATAGTTTGCCGTTTGTACTATTCAAGTGGAGTTTTCCGATTTTCTAATTATTTTAACCGTACGAATTTGAGAGAAGAGTTGATGAATGGCCACATGACATCTCAGGTATGTTTTACGCCATTTTGTAGTTTTTCTTGAAGGTAATTTTGAACTTCTTTTTCGGGCCATTTAATTTAATTTGGATTTACATTTTTAAGTTTAACTGCGTTTTTATCTCCATTTAATTTTGGATTTGATCTCCATTTTACCTTTTTGTACTGCCGGATCTATTATTCGTTGCCGTTGCTGCCGTTTCTTCTTGCCATGAGGTCCCTACGTCACACTTTGAATAAGACGTCACCCGTCCGTGTTCACCATGTGGTTCTGAGCTAACCATCACCTCATCACCTAGCTCATTTGATCCAGAAGACCTTCTGAGACCGACCACTATGGGATATTGAAGCCAGCTCACCGTCCGCCGTCTCCATAAGCAGTCAAAAGTCAGCAACCATCCGAGTCACCGACCACCGAGATTCTGGAATGTCCTGATAAGTACCCATTTCATTTCATTTTACTGTTTTGAGTTATTTCCGCCGAACAGTCTAATTAATCGTTTATTGAGTTTAATTATTTTTGCGTATTTAAGATAGTTGTAGTTTAACTTCTTTAGACTTTTTACTTGCGGCTCGATCTGTGAACTTACTAGTAAGTATCGCGAGTACGTATTTCCGTTTTAGTAATTTATAGCGTTTGTTATATAACTATTTTGAGATTTATGATATCGATTTAACCCTTTTAAGTTTAGACACTATCGTTCAAGTTACCACTGCTGTACTGCTGATACCTTTTGAGCTGTACTGTTTTGTAGTTAATTACTTCTCATTATTTGCCTTAGTATAAATGTACTGAGTTATTAAGTTTATTTCAGTATAAGATTTAAATAGTTTTATTTGATATATTGGTAGATTTCTATAGTTTAATTTGATATATTGACAACTAATTTTCCTGTTTTTGAGCCATACATACAATATTTAGAGTTTTACCTTTTTATCGTGATTGCTGCTGAACCTTCTTTATTAAATGAGTTAAGTGATTCCTATTGTTTTATTTAGTATTTTGTTTCCCACTTTCTTTCAGAAACATCACTTTTACTCTTAGGGTCCAGAAAGTGGGTGGCGCTTATTTATATTTAATTTAGACACATTTAGTTATAACCCCCCCTACTCTCCGTAGAAGCTACCGATTTGGGCATTGACCTGTTTGAGGAGTAAGAGTTAAATAATTAAATAATAACTATTAGTTTGTTGCTGTCTCTTTTCTTTATCTTTTGATTTATCTCACCGTAACATAGTTTTATTTAATTTAACACAGCTATAATATAAATTATAGTTTTTCTCTTGTCATATGAGAAAAAAAAAGGTTTTAGATATTTTGACACCCTTTTATATAGCTTTTTGTATCAGTAAACATTTATAGATTTTTAAGTTACCTCTTTCTTTCTATTCTTATTATCTTATTTTCTTTTCTTTTCTTTAGATGCAATAGGATGATGCATTCGGTTCTTCGTTAATATTTTACGAGTAGCTCTATCCATTTCCTTCAATTCGGTATCGCTCCACTTTAGCACACCGTATGTGTAGGTAATTAAAGGTACTGCCCAACTATTAATTGCTATATTTTTTTCTTTTCCAGGTAAGTATGTTCGGACAACTGTTTTCACACGTTTTAAATATTTTTCTTTAGTAATATCTCTCATTGTCATGTCTTTAATTTGGCCGATCTGCAACATGCCTAGATATTTGTAAGCTGGTTCTTTGAGAGTGTTGATTTGTACTTCGTTCATTAGCTTTATATTCAGTGTGTCTTTTAATTATCATTTTTTGTAATGAACTGCAGCACATTTATTCAGTCCAAATTCCATTTTGATTTTATCGCTAAATCTACTGACTAATTCAAAGATGCTTTGTAACTGATCTTGGTTACTAGCGTATAGTTTTAGGTCGTCCATGTACATCAAGTGTGACATCCGGTAGTTCGTTTGGCTATTAATTTTATATCCATATGTACTGTTCTGAAGCATAATATTAAGTGGGTTCATCGCTAGACAAAACCATATTGGGCTTAGGCTGTCCCCCTGGTATATACCTCGTCTTATTTTAATTTCAGTTGTTTCATAGCTTTCAGTTTGATGTTGTACTATTAGTTAGGTACTCCACTTTGTCATAGCTATTTTTAGCAGTTTGATGAGTTGTTGATCAGCTTTGTATAGTTTCAGAACCTCGAGAAGCCACGAATGCGGGACAGAATCGTACGCTTTCTTATAATCTATCCAAGCTATCGAACGGGTTAATATTTTATAGCTTTTTTGCCCTGAATATTTTGTCGAACCATTTTTGCGCTGATTAATATTCGATTCACTTTTGCCCAAAGTTGTGATGTATATGCTATTTTTGATCTTAGAGAAAATTTAAACCCACTTTTGCTTTGAACAAAATTTTATCCCACTCTTACTTTCGACCTCTCATATGATTTCTATCTAGATGTTCAGTGACTTTTGTACAGATTATTTTTGTCATTAGTTTATATACATTAGAGAGGCAGGTAATGGGTCTGTAATCTTCAGGGTCTTTCGAGTTTGCTTTCTTTGGTAACATAAACGTGGTTCCTTTACACAATTTATTGGGTAGTAATTCTGGTTCTGCCATTATTTCTTTAAAAATTGTTGCCAATATACTGTGAGTAGCATTGAAGTGTTTGAGCCAGAAATTTTGAATACCATCAGGTCCGCGAGATTTCCAATTCGGTGCATTTTTGATTGCATTTTTGACATCTTTAACGGTAACAGATATTTCTTTCATAGGTATTATTTTATTTGAAAAGCTCTTTTCTGCCTCTAGCCAGTAGGCAGGTTCGTGTGTAACTGCCCGGCCCCACAACTCGTTCCAGAATGCATGCATTGCTTCTTTATTAGGTGGGCAATGAGATTGAATGGTTTCTTTGTCGAGAGTGCTGTAAAATTTATGGTGATTGTTTTGGAACAGCTTCAGTTGGTGTTTCCTTTTGTTGTTTTCATTGTATCTTCTGATCCTGGCTTCAAGTACTACAACTTTTTGTTTTAATAGGTCAATATACTGTCTTAATTCTGATTTGTTATTTTTATTAATGGGAAGATTAATTTCAGAGAGAATTTTTTCAACTTACTATTAACAGAATTTTTATTAACGTCATATTTTTTGCTGTTTTGCTGTTTTAAAATGTTAAAGAAGCACAACATTTATTCAGTTCGATAATAGGGAGAGTGATGATAATAGCTTTCGGAACATGTGATACTTTAACGACAGCAAAAATATGACGTTAATGAAAATTAATAATAACCATCTATCAAAGAATAAAATCGAAATTATATTACCGTAGAAACGTTTTGTGATTTTTAGAACTTCAAAAAAAATTCAACCATATTTTCATGTCTTTTTTCAATTTTTTCTATAACGGTATTCAAATTTGGAAAAGTATAAACCAGGATTAACCATTTTAGAACAAGGAAATTTTTTTTTTTATAAAGAATGCATTTTTCCCAAAATGTCGAGTTTTTCCTTTTGTAAGGACAATCCGGGGACATACCGTAAAATATAAAACCTCTCCAATATGCATCCTCCCCCCATTAAATATACCACTACTAATTTCTGTCCAAATATCAATTAATTACATGCTTAATTGTGTTAGTTAAAAAATTATTCTAAATAAATGTGGATTTGAATTAGAAATCAATATATAATAAGTTAAGAATGTGAACCTCTCTGTTATAAATAAGTATTCGTCAAAAAATGAAGCAAAATTTATAAGGTGTTACTTTTTCCACACTGTCCAATACACATACAAAATTCAGTTTTTTTAGTATTTGGAGCAATTATTATTCAACGCAAACAGTCAATTAATGTAGTTCGAGTACTACTGGGATCATATTAATTGGTCCTCTTTTATAAATATTTAAACAGTTTTTTTATATTTTTTAATGAAATAAGCAAACTATATCGACAATATTGTACATGTACTCTTTAAAAATTTGTTACATCTTTAAAAATAATCTAAAATGTCAATATTCCATGGGTATGTTTTGATAAATGAGGTCTAAATTATAAAAAATGCATTTTCTATGAAAACTTGCAGAGATAGAGATAAAAATGGTTTAATACAATTTGATAGACAATTAAATAGTGCATCTGATTTTCGTAAAATTTACAGAGTGTTCCGTTCATATTAAACAAGTTATTGCCGTTTGAAGCTAGTAGTTATGTAAAATACATTTTCAGACTCTTTGTATAAGGTAGTATCGTTTTATTATTCCAACACAAAATTTAATAAATAGAAAATCTTCAGTACAATATTTGGTTTTAAAAACTTAAATACGCCTAGAGAAATGAAGCATTAAAATTGTTACTGTATTTCCACAAAAACGTAAATATTTCGAAAACGGTAACATTAAAGTGGTGTACCTTAATTAAGTTTACCTTTAGTTTAAACGCAGAAACTAAAAATATAATAATAAACAGGTGTTCCATTAAAAAAAATAAAACTTTGATATTTTTTATTTATTTAGGACACTCCGTACTTTTTGAAAATAATTTTAAATTGTAGCTTTAGTAGTCCTCCAACGATCCAACCGAAATCTAATCGTGTGGCTACAATACTCCGTGTCGAATAAGGTGAATAACCCTGCAGATCAATCGAAGTTTGATATTTTATACAGACATATATTTTATATCAGACACATTGTAGAGATTCTGGGTAATAAAAGGGGAATAATTACGCTCTCATAATTCATCTCTTAAACAACAAACAGTTAGCAAACAAGCACTTGACGCCACTGGCTTTCTCTAGAAATAATCGAGTACGCACTTCTATTAGTTAAATAATCCCAGCAATTTGGTATAATTTGTTTTCGAAAAACAACCATTAAACCTAGCAAAGCCTGTTGTTTTCACAAGTTTAATAACTCATTTAGATTAGTAACGGCAGCCATTTACCCTTCCGGAACGAGACAGGTCTATATTAATTTTATCTTACGGGGGAAAATGAATTTTCTGAAAATACACTGATGGAAATCTAAATAGTTCGTTTTGTTCGCATCCCCTGTGCGGCAGAAGACAGCGAGTCTATAGTAATTCAGAATAAACAAATTTCAGCTATTAGAGCTAAGTGTTCATTAGATAATGAACTTTAATGTCGTAATTGAGTACCAAGAAACTTGGAAAGTATTAAATACTGACATTAAAGTGATGTTTATTGAAACTATTAAAGTAAACTGCAGTTTTAGTTTTAGTTATTACTGTCAAAATTAATATAAGAATATTGAAATTTCATTAGAAAAATTATATCGCCACAAAGCAGCTACAAATAATATTTCCATCAATAGATAGCAGATTACTAAATAGTACAGGGATGAAACTTCTGAAATTTCATATCCTGGAAAGAAAAAGCGCTGGGATTAAACTTTTATAAAGATCGATCTATAGCTGATGTTATTCTTGTAGTCTAAGTGCCAGTGGCAGGCAACCTATATGTAATTTATAAAATCTGAAATTTTGTCAAGTGAGTCTCTCATACCCTTGAGTTACTTAGATGCGCCAGGTGTGAAAATTTAACCAAGTATTTTATAAAAGCTGCGTTTATAAATTGTACAACATATAACAATTATTATATAAAAATAACATAACACAGACGATTATCACACCTCCAAGGTCATGGCAGACGTTTTTGAAAGTAACAAAAATTATCTAATATCAAAAGTATTTTATTAAATCCTATTTTTATATATGGTGCCAACCTCCAAGTCGTTCATTATTCTTACTACCCAGGATACACGCAGCATACGACCATGTCAAAAAACAGCACGTTTGACAGTTTGTTGGATTGACAAAAAATGTATTCGACTCTGTAAAGAGAGAATGTATCGACTCTGCAAACAGAGATGTACTTTGGGCAATTATGCAAAAGTTCGGAGTACCCAACAAATTTCTTACACTGTGTAAAAGATGGAGGCTTGACAACAACAAGTCAAGAGTGCCACATCATGGATCACTGAGCGATCCCTTCCTGACAAATACAGGAGTTAAGTAGAGATGTGTCTTAGCGCCTCTTCTATTTAATATATTTATGGCAGCGCTCTCTATCATAGTGGACAGTAAACTGCAGGAAAGAGGAATGGGCATTAGATGAGCCGCGCCGTCGTATCTGTATCTAATGCCCATTAAAGCTAAATTAATTTAATTTTAACCGCCTAATAATCTAATGCCGAGGCGGTCTCTTAAATATAAAAGACTCAGGGCAAAAATACGTATAAAATTCATCACAGAACTTCAATACGCTGATGACTGCGCTCTAGTTGCAAAAACGTTACATCAATTACAAGAAATGCTGAACACATATACCTGAGCATACGAGGTTTTGAGCCCAGCTTAAGGCTAACATCAATAAAACTAAAGTATTGTGCACTCCCCTGGAAAATCATAACAGCGCTATAAAAATCGGAGAAATACTATCGGAATATGTAGCAAAATTCAATTACCTCGGCAGTTTGATTACGGATATGGCCAATATCGACTCTGAAATTCAGCACAGAATTAGCAGCGCCTCAAGAGCGTTCTGGAAATTAAAAGATAAGGTTTGCTACAATCATGACTTGAGCACAAAAACGAAACTTGCAGTGCGCCGAGCAATAATAATCCGCACTATGTTATATGGAAGTGAAACCTGGGTGCCTTACCGTCGGCACACGAACGCATTAAACAAGTTGCAACAGAGACATCTTAGACAACTGTTAAAAATCAAATCTTACCACCATGTCTCAAACGTATCAGTCCTTGAAAAAGCGACAGCGCTAAAGTCATGATTACTAAATCCCGCTTAAAATGGGCTGGCCACGTATGCAGGGTGCAAGAAAACCGCTTACCGAAATCTCTTCTTTACGGTGAGCTTGTAGAAGGTAAGAGGAAACCGGGTGGACAACTCAAAAGATAGAAGGATATTTTCCATTAAAATGCTAGAGCCGTTCGGTATACAAGGAAGATAAAGTAGCTGGCACTACGCTTTCACCGTCTATTGTTACCTCAGGATTGTAAATCCCAAGGCTGACCTGAATCCGACCTGAGGCTGAGGTACCCGCTGGTACCTCAGGAGGTACACTGTTTTTATTTTATTACAAATAGTCGGCTGATGACCTGCTGGCTACAGGATTCGAACCCACAAGCTTTGGATTGGTAGACGAGAGCTGTGCCTCTACGAGGTCTACCACTTCGTCTGTCAATCCCATCAGTCTTATATGCCTATTTAACTTGCAACGCCCAGTTCTTCAGTCTTCCTGTATTTGCTTATATGCTTATATCTACTGTAAATTTTGACGAATGTTCTCCTATGAGCTTTTTCGTCTGCCTCTGTCATGGTGTATTTTTCCACAATTCTAGATATTTGTTATCCACCCACTGTTTTGTGTTTCAATCAAGTATATATTTTCCTAAAAACTGGAATGGTAAATACATGATCTAAATATAATTTCAAACATTTTATGGACATATTTTCCGAAATTTAAATTTAATTTTATACCATTAATTACCGCTACGCAACCTTTGAAACGACGTTGAATAAAACAGGCAGAAACGAAACATCGCATTGCACTTTCGCGCGCCTTTCACAGCGAGTTTTGCGAAAATTAGACAAACTACGGCTGACGTTTACCCCCGCAACGGCAAATAATAAAATATATTTCTCATAAAATGCTCTTTGGGTTCGTTACAGCAAAAACAGAGGCAAATCTGAAACTAATGGCGTCAGTTGCACTCATCCGGATTCGCTTGTTTCATTTCAGTTTTGATGGTTAGACACTGAGAAAATTCATAACTAAAAAGTATGAATATGGTAGGAAATATAAATATGTTTAATGTTTATTATAATAGATTTCCCTATTATACAGAAAGATACAAAGCTTTCGCCTTGGGCTATTAATGGGAAAATAATAATATGGTAAGCAAAATTGGTTGGTGGGATGGAAATAGTACTCGTTAAGGTACCTATATTTGATACATCTTTAGAACATTTAAAAAATGGCAAATGTAACGATCAAACCTTTATTTCCAGTGTATCCCATTTCTGATATTAGATTAAAGTGCTAATTAGCTTACAATTGTGAATTATCCTCGAAAATCAAAATTGAACCACTTTTATATACTTTAAATTGGAACTTTTAGTTCGTTTAGATAATTTTTTACCGTATATACCGGGTGCGTCTCAAAAGTGGTCCACCCCTATAACTTTTTTATTGTTTCAGTTAAAAAACAAACGAAATTTGGTATGTTAGTATATGACATAAATTAGGATTTATTGACATATTCAATTGTTTTCGGTTTCACCGGAAATGACTACAACTTTTGATTTTTAAATGGCACACTCGGTATTTTTTTACTTTATTCGATAGAAAATGACACTCTGAATAGAATGATATGACAATTGAATGATATGACATTTTCGCATATAGTTTATTTGAAATTATAACATGCGGCTCATACCGCCAATATGTCTCGAAATACCAAGTGCGTGGTATCAAATTATTCGTAAAAAAATGCTTTTTTCCAAATATGCTAATGAGCCACACTCGTTCCATTTGAAAAAATTGAAATATGATTAGAAATACGATTTGGGCGTCTTTTAACCGGCCAGGACAAAACACTAAAAATATTATACGATCAAATCTATTTTTCCAAGGCTCCTTGATTAAAAATTAGTGTTTTTAACACAGATATGGAACTCTAGATTGAAATTTAAAATACAATTTATTTTTTTTAGCGAATATGTCAAAAGTTGACATATGATATGTTATTAGATTCAAAGCGTCATCTTCTATGGAATAAAGTAGAAATATACCGAGGGTGCCATTTAAAAGTCAAAACTTGTAGTCATTTCCGGTGAAACAGGAAGTGACCGAAAACAATTGAATACCGTCAGTGAATTCTAATTTATGTCATATACAAACATACCAAATCTCGTTTTTTTATCTGAAAAAATAAAAAAGTTATAGGGGTGAGCCACTTTTGAGACGCACCCGCTATATCCGCTACCTATGTCGAAAACAAACAGTTAACAACTACACTTATAAATCAGTTACAATCATCTATATACTAATAGTTCAAAATTAGGTAAATAAATATTTATTCAGAGTCAATGAAAAGGTGTTAGGTTAGGTTAGGTTAGGTAATAATAGGTTAGGTTAGGTTCCATATTGCGGTTAAACTACCACACAAAAACAAATATGGAACATTTGCTATTATCAATGTATCTCCCCAAGTAATACATGAATCTCTAGGCATTTTAAAATATTTTTTGATATAACCGTGATGTGTTGGGTCACATTTCACAAAAAAGTTACTTGAATTAAAAGTAAAGAAATATAATTCGCATATACAGGGTTGTTCACCACATACGACACGGAGTATTGTAGTTAAACGACTAGATTTTTACAAATTGTAAATTTTGGGTTCGTTGAAGGACTATTAGAGCTACAATTTAAAAATATTTTTACAAGAAACAGAGTGTCGCAAATAAATAAAAAATATCAAAGTTGTATTTTTTTTAATGGAACACCCTGTATATTATTGCATTTTTAGTTTCTACGATTAAAATAAAGGTAAATTTGATTAAGGTTTATTACACTTAAACCTTACCGTTTTTGAAATATTTTCAATTTTGCGAAATTGCAGTATAAATTTTAAGGCTTCATTTCGCCGAGGATATCAAAGTTTTTAATACTAAATATTTACTGAAGTTTATTTATTGATCAGCTATTGTGTTGCAATAATAAAAATTATACTACCTTATACAGAGTGTCTAAAAATTTATTTTAAATAATTACTAGCTATAAACGGCAATAACTTATTTAATTTAAATAGAACACCCTGTATATTTTGTGAGAATCAGATGCACAATTTAATTGTCTATCAAATTGTATTATACCATTTTTTACCTATCTCTTCAAGTTTCCGTAGAAAATGCATTTCCTTGTAATTTAGAAATCATTTATCAATATACCCATGGAATACTGACATTTTAGATTATTTTTAAAGATGTACCAAATTTTTAAAGAGTACAAATACTAATATTGTCGATATAGTTCGTTTATTTCATTAAAAAATAAACCAAACCAAACCAAAAACTGTTTAAATATTTGTTAAAGAGGACCAATTAATATGATTCCAGTGTTCAAACTACATTAATTGACTGTTTGCGTTGATTAATAATAATTGCTCCAAAAACTAAAAAACTGAATTATGTATGTGTATTAGACAGTGTGGTAAAAAGTAACACGTTAAAAATGATATTTAATTTTTTGACAAATGCTTATTTATAACAACAGAGACGTTCATTTTCATAACTTATTATTATGTTGATTTCTGATTCAAATCCACGTTTATTTAGAATAATTTATTAACGAACACAATTAAGTATGTAGTAAATTAGTATTTGAGCAGAAATACTGGTGGTATATTTAATTAATGGTATACTCTTTTATAAAGATTTAATATTACTAGCCTGTACTAGATAATATTACTAGCCTGTACATTTTGTACATTTGTTGTTTTAAAAACAATCTAAAATGTCAATTTTCCATGGGTATATTAATAAATGAGGTCTAAATTATAAGAAAATGCATTTTCTACAAAAACGGCCGGAGTAGGTAAGAAGTGGTATAATACAATTTGATAGACAATTAAATTGTGCATCTGATTCTCATAAAATATACAGGGTGTTCTATTTAAATTAAATAAGTTATTGCCGTTTAAAGCTAGTAATTATTTAAAATAAATTTTTAGACACTCTGTATAAGGTAGTATAATTTTTATTATTGCAGCACAATATCTGATCAATAAATAAACTTCAGTAAATATTTAGTATTAAAAACATTGATATCCTCGGCGAAATGAAGCCTTAAAATTTATACTGCAATTTCGCAAAATTGAAAATATTTCAAAAACGGTAAGGTTTAAGTGTAATAGACCTTAATCAAATTTACCTTTATTTTAATCGTAGAAACTAAAAATGCAATAATATACAGGGTGTTCCATTTAAAAAAATACAACTTTGATATTTTTTATTTATTTGGGACACTCTGTATCTTGTAAAAATATTTTTAAATTGTAGCTCTAATAGTCCTTCAACGAACCCAAAACTTACAATTTGTAAAAATCTAATCGTTTAGCTACAATACTCCGTGTCGTATGTGGTGAACAACCCTGTATTATTCTTATTATTTTAATGTATGTTAATTTTATAAGAATCACCCAGTTGACTTTTTCGTATTTTCCTTTTATTATGCCATACAATGTTATGTTAAATAAGTTGAACATCACATTGATAAGTGTGGTTTAGTCGTCTCTACCTCATAGTCGATTACTATTGATTACACACTAATATAAATTATATTTAACTGTTATATATGGGTGTCTCTGCCTTTAATTATTTCTTTTGAGGAACATCTACGTTAAATTTTTCTTACCAAATTTCCTGATGACACATTAGTAGTACGCAGATCACAACTGGTGTAAAATTTTTGCATCCTTATAATTTTCAAAAGTTTGTACCTGTTTGTTATTAATTCAAATAATCCAGTGCATAAAAATAAAAGCCTTGTACAAACTTTGATAAAACCAACACATTTAAAAGTAAACTATGTATTCCATAAATACAAAAAAGAAATAGTATTTGCGTTGCTTATGTTTCTGTAAACAGAATAAGATCTGATATCTAAATATGTAAGTAATGATATAATGTTACACAAAAGATATATTTACCAAATTACAATTATTATTTTTATTCAACTATTTTTATTTTTTTTGTAAAAGATTTAATGATTTTTAAAGTACAAAACGGTGAGAAAATTGAGATTGTAATCGGCAGATTAATATATTTAACAGAAATTGATATTTAAAATGTAATTCTAACTAGCTTGACAAACAATGTCTTCTCTCGGCCGAAATCAACAACCTCCCATATTCAACTGTTTCCAAAGCCTACTACTCCCAAACATCAGCGGACACGGGGTGCAGGCACGGCGTGAAAATGACTGCCTATCATAAGGATCATAGGCGTCGATAACAAGATAAACATTTTTTTGCAACAAGCATCATATTTAATAAATCTAAAGACAACTTGACGGTTTTTTTAGTTATTTTCTACGTTATATATTACCGGGAATTAGAAAAATATTTGTATCTGTTTATTTAACATCTGACATAGACAAAATATAACAGGAACATAAAGTTTCTAAAATATCTACCTTCTTCTATCCAGTTTATATTTAAAATGAAATATTAACAATATCTGTAACATGGGATAGCACTTCATCTTGGCAAGCTTAGATAATAAGGTACATTTTTCTAGGATTTAAATAGTACAACGTGAAGGAATACATACAAATAGGTACATATAAATTAATATTACTTCAATTCAATTAAATTTTTGTTGATTTTTGTTATAAAATCTCCATTTTTATTCTTTGTTATCCACAAAAATGCCAACAGACTGCAATCAATTTTATTAATATTCATCCTTATAGATGTGACCCATCATAAAATATTATTAAAAATAATTATACAGAGCAAAATACAAAAATAATAATCAAAGATACAAACAAAATTCTGGCATGAAAAAAATACGTTTTAGTATATTACTATAAACAATAATTGTGAACACAACAAACAGCAGCTATACATGTATTGGATTAACGACCATGTTGTTTGGGTGATATCATACTGATAAGATAGCAATGAATTAATACGGAATTATTTTTGGTATGATGTTTACACACTTGTTATATAGGTTATGATTAAAAAATATTAAAAGCTTCACGTTTTAATAAAATTATGTAGGTACATCGAGTTTCTTTCTAGATAACTGCTTATTAAGTGAAAGCTAATGGCTTTTCTGAATCTTCAAATACATCTTTCCTTTATATTTCTGAATAAAGAGAGTGGGATCGAAGTTTACCATTGATACTGGTATTAGTATATTGATATTTGACAACGGAAAAAAGATGCTTTGATAATACTTTTTGATACATTTTTTGTTTACCACAAAATTAAATTTCAACATGTTTAACATCACTGATATTAAAGTAACTAAGCTGTAGAACATTTCTGATATTTTTATCATTCTTTCCATCGTAAACTTTATCCTATAGAAAGGATAAGTCACGTACCAGTGTTTACTTTTTAGTCGAGTCGTTAGAATTAGATTGGGAAGCACATGGGAAGATAGGATAGGGTTTATGGAGGGGTATATTGTATGAGAGACAGAGAGGACTAAATCGTTAGATCTGTTTTGTCTTTGTCTACTAACTATATCAACTAAAAATGTACTTTTACTTAAGTGACTTAGTGATGGGCAAAACTGTTATTTTTAGATAACAGTTGAAACTGTTATAGTTATTTATAGAAAACAGCTTAAAATAACAGCTTAAAAATAACAGGTTTCTTTATTTTACTGCTAAATATCTGAAAGAGTATGAGGCGGTCACCGCCAGGCGTATTAACGCAGTTGCAAGTTGCAACAATGACGTGCTCGGTGGTAGTATTTCCAGGGTGTCAAAACATTTCTAAATATCGATTGTTATCTAAAATACCTCTCTAAAAACGGTGGTTGTTTACAAATAAGCGCTGTTTACAAATTGCGATATAAAAAAAGCCAAAATTCCGCCACTCGTCTATACCGATACATTCCGATCTACCTACGCCCTGCCCCTCGATCCGGGTAGATCCTGAATTGCGTAGCAGTGTACAGGGTGCATCTCACTCGACGGGCGAGAAGCTCTTAGTTATGATTTTACCATTGGCGGTCAAAAAATAGCAATATAAGAAAATGTGTAGTATATTCTTCATAAGTAAACCAACTACACACTAGAGTTCGAATTAATTTTACACTTAAACTAGCGTGTACCCGCGACTTCATTCGCGTCGAATTAATAATTTCTAATGGTGATGATAAAGCAAAACAAGAATTTCCATTAACATACAAACTGGATAAAATTTTCTCACATTTGCCAAAAATAAGCTTTCTAACGTCGAGCAGTTTAAGCAGAATCGTGGTTAATCAATTACTCAACTTTTTAGAACACCCTGTATGATTTTTTAAAAAATTTCAAAATATGTAAAAAAAACAAAATAAATTATGCGTATCCAGGCGTTTTCCCGAAAGACTAACCGTTTTTTAAATAACAAATATTGTAATATTAGAGGGGCGTTTTCACCCTGTTGGAATTTGAGATTCGATTGAGTACCCCTCCTTATCGAACCTAAACCCCACAGTCAATCCGTTTGCCAAAAATCGGCTTTAAACGTCAATCAGTTTAAGCAGAATAGTGATTACTCAATGGTCATATTTTATGAAACACCCTGTATATATTTTTAAAAAATCTTAAAATATGTAAAACAACATAATAAAATATATGTGTTTTAAGAGTTTTTCCGAAAAACTCACCGGTTTTTAAATAAAAAATATTCTAATATTTGAAAGTAGTTTCACCCCTTAGAATTCGAGTTTCGAAAATCCCTTCTTATCGAACCTCTACACACTAAAGTCAATCCGTTTTCCAAAAGTCAGCTTTTTACGTCAAGGGCTTTAAGCAGGATCGTGATTAATCAATGACCAGATTTTTCAAAACACCCTGTATACATTTTTAAAAAATCTTAAAATATTATTCCTAAATAAATACCTAAATATTGAAACTTAATAAGTAAGTACTGAAACATACGGCGCCATAATATCTCGACCTCCGTCCGTTATGCTCGTAACAGGTTGAAACAGAATGTATCTAAAACAACTGATGCGTTATTCCCCAACCTGTTTCAAACCTCCATCACTCCGATTATCTTAACCGCCGCCCTGTTATGCTCATAACAGGTTGAAAAACAACATATCTAAAATGATTGCTTCTCCAACCCGTTGCGAGCCTCCATCGACAATCGACCGATGCAGCAGCGTTTCTTTCCCACTCCTGTTATCTCGACCGCCAGGCGTTATGCCCGCAACAGTTTCAAAAAACCTGCTTCTTTTATATCCTATTATTTTTAAGCTGTTGCAAACCCAATACGACCATCGACGGTTTCGACCGAAGCAGCTACGTTCGCCGTAGCGCTTTCCCCACTCCGTTGTCCGTTGTCTCGCCGCCTGTATCGATGGGTTGACGAAATAACATGTTTTCCATCCATACTAGTTGTTTTTTGGAATTGCTTCGAGCAGCATAGAATTTCGTGGTGGTGTAGAGCGGCGACTTCGTTTTTCGTTTCACAAGCGGCCGATCTCTACGTGTCGTTATTTTATATCTGTTATGTTTTAGAAGTAGTAACGGTTGCGTTATGTTATTTATAAATAATTGTTATAAAATAACAGATAGTTAAATAACAACCCATCACTAAAGTGACTACTGCTTGTATGTAATTATTGACAGAATTGACTTATTATATGCTAAGTAATGTCTATACCATTATCACAGCGCTAAAACAGAAATCCGAAAACGGACAGGTTATGTTTTGTAAGATATCACTAAGATAATATTCTATAGAATGTTGTTCAACGTTACTTCATATATTGTCGAACTCTCTCAATCACTTGCCAACCAGATTAAAGAGATTGGTGACGTCTTTACGGCATTTCGTAAATTACTGCATATTCTTTATAGTAATTGTCATTTTCATTTAATTTGAGGTTATAATTTTATTGACGCACATCGATCAATGTAAAAATTAAAATTTAATAGTTGCTGTGAAACAAAACTCAAAGCTTTTCATTGCAAAAATGCCTCAACGATTTAACTAAGATGAACAAGACCTTATTGAAGCTTATAAATCATTTTTCTCGAGAAAAAGACGCTGATACAACACTTCTTGCCCGTGGACGCCGTATATGAATTAGGTACAATGGGAAGGTATAATATACCTATGTAAAATACAAATTGATAGCGTTTAAAGATAATATAGCAATTTGCTGATGCTTTAGGGAATTAAAGGGATCGTAACTGATAAAGAGTACAAGAAAAAATTAATGTGCCGAAAAAAATGGAATTCGCTCAAGACTGTACTTTGTACTAAAATAATTTGTCCTAAAATTTCTGTGTTTTTTTTTTGAAAGTATTGTATTAATACTTGAAATTGTGCTTGAATTTTTAGGGGTCCGCAAACTGAAAAAGGTTAAAGCTTGATTTTCATGCATCCGTTGCCCGACGATACGTTGATACGATATTAATTTTATTGGTAGAATTTAAAGACTTTGATTGGTTAGAAAATAACGCAGTTTTCAAATTTATTGCAATTTCATGCCTCCGTTTATCGGATGTACGTTGTTGTTATTTTATATTTTCGTTTCCATAACGATTTTGCTATTTTACTTATATTTTTATTAAGGTTAGATTAAATTTGTTAAAAAAGTGTCAAAACGTCTGTTATCGTATGAACGGGTCCGTTGACGGGCTGAAGTAAAATATTTACGGATGAAAAGTGGCGCGAAAACGCTATGACCAATCAGAGCACCGTCGGACCATCGTATCAACGTATAACGGATGCATGAAAACAAAGAATATTATAGTTAACACAATAGAAAACCCATCCCGTGTAAAATTTTTGGAACCAAAAAGGAGCCCGGCTTTTTGAGCCGGGATCCATCGAGGCGTCGCAACGTTAAAAAGCGATTCCTTCCTTGTCTATGTTGCCAAATGCTACCGGCACACGCGGCGGCCCGACGGCGATCATCAAAGCCTTCCGTATTCGCACCTCGTTGTGAAGACTTCGTGGTGTGCTCTTTTTTTATATTTTGAATTGTGGATTTTGTTTTATTATTTTGAATTATTATTTTAAATTATTTAATTATTACTAATATCTTCAAATTTTGCAAATGGGAAGAAGTTAAAAAAAATGACAAACAAAAACTAAAAAGTTTAAAAAATAAGTAGAATTTTAGCATATATCTACTCTACAGAAATAACAATTTTACTAGTTCATTTGAACCCGTTAATGAGATATTTTAGGGCCTTTTTTGTGTTGGTTCTGCTTTACAATCTAGATCCGCCTCATCTGGGGATACGAAACCATTCATCGCAAAAAAATTGATTTTAGTTATTTGTTGCAAAAAATTCCCTTTTTACTATTTACACTGTTACCGCCAAATCTAGTTTATTATGAAAAATTAGATTGTCTTATTTCTGATTTGTTTAGTAAAATAAAATAATTTAATTTGTTAGCATAAATTTTAGAATAATTGTAGATTTCGTTTTTATATACCTAACTTAACCGGTAATTACTTATTGTCTGATGTAAATAATGTACAGTATTAGCATTTTATTTTGTCCCATTTTTGCCAGGCTATAACTTTTCTATTTTTGTATAGAACATTCATTAAAAAACAAATTTTAGTGTCTTTAGTCAAGTTTTATTGTTTATTATAATCAATAATGTCATTATAGTTCCAAAATGTCACCGTTATTGGTATGAACTATTTTTTTTAAATGGGACACCCAGTATGTTTAAAGCGTATTTATACAGGGTGTTTCAAAAAACATGTGCCATCTCTCGTGGGGAGACTTCTTACGTAAAAAAAAGATTAATTTTTCATATCAACATAGGTCCAGTTCCGCTTTGTTTCGTAGCTACAGGGTGTTAAAGTCTTAATATTTTTTCGATTTATTATAATTTTCTTATATTTTTTCTTTCCATGTACTTTTTGGCGTTTTGAATGAAATTTTCAGGGTAAAATTTACTATAAATGCGACATATTTCCAAGCCAAAAAAGTGTGGACATATTCACCAGGGACGTGCATATGGGTTATCACTGGAATATTTTCTTAAAAAATCATGTACGCCACTGACTTTTTTTCTCTTGTTAGCGAAATAGTGTAGGTAAGTAGTTTAATGCCGATTAAAAGTTGTCTCTTGATATTTTGTCGATTTCGGCCTCATTGATGAGATAAACGCAAAACAATATTCTCATCAAAAAATATGAAAAAAAGTTCCTATAAGCATGGGTATGAAAATGCATAGTTTTAGAGTTACAGGATGTTAAAATTTTTTAAAATTAGGGTTTTTGTTGTTATCTTAATAACCAATATTTTTTATTGGAAATAGCTGTATGTTGGATTAGTTTGATGTATTATTACTAGTAGAATAATGACATAGTAATAATATCTACTAATAAATTAGGTAAATATATAATTTATTAATTTTTTATTTTTATTTTAATTTTATTAATTATTGTGATTAATAAAATTGCGTTTATCTCATTAAGGAGGCCGAATTGGACAAAATATCAAGAGATGCCTTTTAATTGGCATTAAACGGCCTACATAGTTTTGATATCAAAAAAAAGTCGGAGGCGCGCACATGTTTTTTTGCACGTTCCTGATGAATTTATTGACACTTTTTTAGCATTAAAATATGTAACACTTATAGTAACTTTTACCCCAAAAATTTAATTCAAATCACTAAAAGTACTTGGAAGAAAATTATAATAAATCGAAAGATTATTAAGAGTTTAACACCCAGTAGCTACGAAACTAAGCAGAATCGGACCTATGTTGATACGAGAGATAAGTCTTATTTTTATGTGAGGAATCTCCCCACAAGAGATGGCACATGTTTTTTGAAACATCCTGTATAGTACATTTTTATTCTGTTATAAAAATTAAATGAATCACACATGTTCTTTCTTTTAACAGTTTTATCGAAATTCGAAAAAAATATAAACCAATGTTAATATGTAATTTGTTTCAAGTTCGGTAGTTTTTAAAGGGACACCCTGTATATTTTTTTATTTTATTTGCCTTGTTATGAGCTTTCTACAAATATAATATACTTATTTTCACAAACAAGGTAAAAAATGCATTTTTTAACTTTTAAACATGAATAAACTTGTTTAAAAGAGTATTATTATTTTATTTTATTTTATTTAATCAGATAATTATGCTTTCTACGGTGTTATCTTAATAAACTGCACTGAAAATGAACTTGTGTAATTTTTACATAACACGGGTGTCAATCAGAGTTACAGAAATTGTTGATGCACTTGTGCAATAAGTTTACACACAGAAGCGTGGCATAACCAACATCTAAAACTTGAAGTCGAATAAATGATTCGATTGTGTTGATTACGCAATTCAAACAAGCCGCGTATGTGAAAAAGTTAAATATAATGCATTTTTTACCTTATTTATAAAAATAAATATAGATTACCTAAATTATGTTTTTAGAAATCCCATAGGAAGGCAAATGAAACGAAAAAATAATAAAATACTAAATAGTGAAAACCTCATCTTTGTACCTCTACTCAAAAATGAGGAATCCTGTAAAACACACGAAAATGGGACACTCTGTATATACTATAAATATCAAAATGAAAAACACATAAATTTTTTTCTCATCTATAAGTCAATATATTTAAAACTTCTTTTCATTTAACTAATTTTTAGATTTGACTCGACAAATTTTTATTTTGTTTCTTTGATTGTCAAATGTTGTTATGTAGCTTTTTGTAAAAATGAGTGTTATCTATTAAAATATGTTTGGTTTTAGTTTTTTTTTATTTCAAGTTAACTTGTATCAAATTTCCAAAAAAATTCTAAAGGTAAATGCATTCAATATAATTTTCTAACTAAATAGATGTTTTCTTAAATACGGTTATTGGCAACGCCGCGTCTCGTTCACGAGGGTTTCCGCATGAAATATTAAAGTTTACGTGTGCATTGATGTCTTTTGGCCGGTTCCAGCCGTCCCATTTACGTGCGTTATCTATTCGTAGTTTATTAATTATCTTTGATGAAAATCAAGCTTAAGAAACGCTGGCATAGAGAATTAGATAAATACAATTTTCGTTCTATATTTTTTCCTATAGCAAATTTGATACTTCTCCAAACTAGATTTATACATCACCCTTATGCATCACCTCCTTTCTCCCCTTAAATACCGCCCTCTCAAAACAAAAAGTCACGTCCTAATGTTTACCTTCTCTCTCCCTAGGTCGTTATCCTCGGATCAGATACGGGAAAAGTGCATAGATGGAGAAGGGAGAGAGCGCCACAGGGCTAGGTCGGTCGTTGGGTCATTGTCTTTTTGGAATTCTCCAATGGAAAATCCATAACATAAACATACGCGGCACGTAAAGGTATCGCCGGGGTTATTGGAGGGACGGCATAGAACGGACCGTAAGGAGGTTTGATTTAAATGGCGATTTAAGATCTTTGCGGAACGTGCCTTTTGTACTGATTTTCTTTATTATATTTTGCTTTGATAGGTCCGTTTTGGGTTTGCCTCTCTTCCAGGTATTTATTCTTAAACGATATAAAATTATACTAATCTATTTCAGAAAATACTTTTTTTAGTCACGAAAAGGAATATTTAAAAATATTATTTTCAAATTACTGAAAGTTTGTTATTCTTTTCACTACATACTACTCTTTACAGAGCTTCTTCTGGGATGTTCTTTGTCATTAGTTTTTCAAAAGTACACGAAATCTACATTTATCGTTCAATTCGAACCGCAATATTTGAGAGGTTATCCAAGGCAAATGTGTTTAAATTGGTTTGTCATTGCCTTTCTTGGGATAATTAGATAAACAAATAATATATAACTTGAATAAAACAGGGTGGTCCGAACTGTTTTCAGAAAACTTCGACAGCATATTCTATAGATAAAAATAAGTAAAATGTTCATATAAATTTATGTCCAAAAATGTTTCTTTTCGGAGATACAGGGTGTAGAAATGTCATTTTTATTTCGGGTTTTCCAAATGTATGTATGTATGCATGTCCGGTTTTACAGCGTTCTTCATCGCCATCCGGTCTTCATGCGCCACCTCCTTCTATTGTCGCAATCTCCTGGTAGTAGGTTCCTTTCCGACATGACTCTGTCGATTCCTTGATTCCAGGAGAGTTTAGGTCGGCCTCGTTTACGTCTGTCTGTAGGGGCCCACTGCAACTCTTGCTTTGGTATTCTATCGTCAGCCATTCGTTGTACATGGCCGTACCACTGCAGTTGTTTTTCTTGTATATCTTGTACAACGTTACCCTCCCCCTTCATTTTTTCACGTATTCTCTCGTTCCTAATTCTGTCTAAACGGGAGATTCGGGCTGATCTTCGCCAGAAGTCCATTTCGGTCGACAACACCTTCTTTTTATAGAAACTAAACTGTCATACCTCAGAGCCATATAACATTACGCTTTTCAGAATCACGTTATAAGTCAGTTTTTTGCTGTGATCCGAGATATCCCTAGACCAAAGCACCGAGTTCAGCGCTCCTATCACCTTTCTGCTCCTTTTGTGTAAATTGTGCCTTTTTTTCCAAATAATTTCTGAATTAATGTCGATATTTGGATGAAAATGGATGTCTGGGAGTATTTTTACATGAGAAATTTTATTTTGATGCCAATATGACTCCTACTCGTAGACGGCGCTACCTACATAATTTTTGACTGGTTTGATCATAATTCTTTCTAAAAAAATATGATAAAACAGTTTCTGTTTCACCTTCATCTTGTTCTTTCCTTTCAACCTTCAGTACAAAAACATTTAAAATTTATGATTTTCATCTAATAACTACAACATGTCCAATTTTTGTTAATGATAACATGTACTGATTATTTCAATTCCAAATATCTCATTCGTAGCGATTTATACTAAAAACCATTTTAACGTAAAAAATGGTAAAAATGTATATTTTTTTACTCTTTTACGTTTTATACAGATATGGATGAAAAGTTATTGCCGTTCAAACCACTTGAAAAATTTGTAAGTAGCTCCCCCTATAACCCATATAACCAAGATTCATATTGATGTCGAAATCAAATTTCTCATATCAATAACTCCAAAACACCAATTTCCATCCGAATATCTATATTAGTCCACAAATTATTTAAAAAAAATCAAGTAAATTAAAATTAAAGTAAAAAGAAACTTCTACACCCTGTATCTTCGAAACGAGGCATTTTCGGACTTGACTTTATATAAACTTTTTTACTTATTTTTGTCTGCAGAATATGCTGCCAAAGTTTCCCGAATACAGTTCGGACCACCCTGTATATTTGTTTAAGTTAGAACAAGGCCGTATTGGTTGGGGATCAAAACAGGTAGTAAAATGCACTCAATGACCTGTGATCAATGAAAGAGAAGAGTGCTTGATGATATTGCTTGACTCATGCTGACAGATACTTATTTTAAATCTTTGTAGGGTTTACGATTTAAAAAAGCATTGACCGGCCATGCCAACATTGTGACATAACAAAAGTGTAAATTTACAATTTTTTCATCAATTTCTACCTTAGTGGCATTAGTGACAACACGGCCAACTAAAAGTGAAATTAAAAAACTAGTGTCGGCATAAACAAACAATACGTACGCTAACCCTACACACCGATGTCTAGAAATACTTATAGCCGTCAACTGGTGTAACGAAGATGGAAACATCCGAACATCGAATTACCAAATATAACATAACTATATCAATAAATTCAATTCTTGACAGTTGAGACGTGGGACGTGAGACTCGTTCCGTCGTGACCAAGCACCACCAATACAAAAATTTTGGAGCTTCTAATGTTTTATTCCCTTTAACAAATTTAACACTTTTAAACAGTCACCTTTTAATATTCAAAAATATAAAAAGGGAAAAGATAAACATCTAGTAACTCTACTGAGAAAATTAAAAACAGGAAAAACCTATCAAACTTTATATAAAATTTAGAATTACATCCCTGATAAGATAGAATACAATAGAACGTGCCTTATAATACTACATCATAGTAAACCACCACTTCTTTATAGATTACGAAAAATCCACAATGAGGGGGTGTGCCAATTAGATTTATCACTAGTTTAAGAGATTCAGCAACTAGTAGTTTATGTATAAATTTCTCCTTCAAATTTTCAACAATTAATACATACCTACATAACAATAGGAATATAGAAGTAAATCATTCATACAAGTTTGTTTGTTTTGAAATATATCCCTTGGTGCCTCTTAGGGGAGTGATTGAGCTCTTGAAGTGCCCTCCATATACATCTTACGTTCTTTAACGTTAACGATAAATTTTTTGCCCAAAATGATGGTTAACCAATGGGTTCGTCTGATTTTAATATGGTGAGGATATCTTTCTAATGAAAAAATATATGAAATGGACCCGATAGACAGTAGGATGAATTTTATGAATCACCTCAATTCTCAAAATGACTCCATTAGATTTACGACTGCGAAAGAAAAAAAGTTATATCTACCATATAAAGGCGTTTTTTACTTAGAAATAGTGGATCTATTAGCAGTGTTGCCACTAAAGTAGAAATTGACGGAAAAAACTGCAAATTTACTGGAAATAGATTTACCGAGAAAGTGCAGGTTTATCTAAAAAGTGAAGATTTACCAAAAAAGTGTAAATTCGCAGATTAAAGGATTAAATGACATTGCCTTTATTTTGTTCCTTTCTGTTTGTAACCTTTCTTCTATTTTTTTTTTGTAGTTTCAAATTTTATTAAAACCAATTTTATATTACATCGTGTAACAAAAAAATGAACTGTCCCCGATTTTATCTTCTCCGGTCACTTGCTATCATCTAGTTGCCGTCCAGTCTAGATTAAACCTCAAAAACGTTAAAGTATGGCAACTATTTTCTCGACATTTAATTAATGGAACAATAAACGGTCATAAACGATATTTGTGAAAATAAAACCGTCCGTTGCGGCCGGGCCGGGTTCGATGAAACCAAAAATTGACACCAAATGCAATAAAATGGCCGTAAATGAAAATCGGGTTAAAAATAGATCGCATATTGTGTCAGCTCGATGCGGCAAATATCGAACGCTTCCAGACATCAAAGATGCAGAGCCACGTGGGGCATGTGTAATATAATATTGATGCCAATAAGCTCGATACAGTATGACTCAGACTAATATCGTTTGAACGAATAAAATCCACGTCAGGGTAGGTATAGAAATGATATTTTGATTTTAGCTTTACGGTTTTAAATTGCTGACGTTACTGATAAAGAAAATAGTAGTGTTCTTAATTGTTATCCATATCAAAAAAAACTTCAGTTTCTAAAATAATTTCTTTTTGGGTTTTGATACTATTTATTTTTCATGTTGTAACTTTAAAAAAAAAGCTCAAAGCGATCACTGTCGCGCAGTGCGGCGGATGGTAATTCTAGCGGGACAAAACCGTTTTGTTAGAAATAAGCCAAAAATGTGTACTGATAAGAATAACTAATAGGCATTCCAATTGATATACAGTACATCTGCTGGATCTGTGTCTATGAAAGGAATGCGGACCAAAAAACATTTAAATAAACAGCAATATATTTTATACGTTGATTTGACGAGTGCGTCACAGCAAATCGCTCCGCCCACTCATTTTATTGGCTACTTGCAAATTTGTTGAATTTTTATTGACGGGACGCGTCGTCTATTTTTTTACGAAAAATATCGAGAGAATATCGTTTCCCCTCTCACGGATACCCCGCAGCCACAGAACGGACATACTTACTGTAAACATGCAACAATTATTTTTTGTTCGTATATTTTATATTCTTTGTATTTCGATACATTTTTATCAACCAAATTTAATCGTTTTCTGCTCAGCAAAGCAGAGGTCATACGAAAACAAAATATTTACTAGTCCTTATACATCCTATTCCAACCAAACTATTGAAGATTGTCAAAGGTATGTATTATTATAATGCACGTATATTATTGGTTAAAATCCTTCGTGCCTTTGTTCTGCAGATATGAAACTTGCACTTTTTTTCACATATCGATATATTAAATAATATAGATCTTTTGAGTTACCGATAGTTACCAAAAAATAGTAGGCAATTTTGATGCTATAATGTTTGTAGTTTCCATATCCATATTTATTTTTACCGGTAGTTGCCAGACTGCTGAAAAAAAACATAACGTCTGGAACCGGTTCAGCCGCCAAGAATTTTTCGAAGCCCTCAAGGAAAAAGGTGTTTTAAAACCAATATCTAAGACCAGTTTGACCGTTTTGTGGGATGTTGTGATGCAATTCTTGAATCTCAACTCTCTTAGTGACGATGAAAAGAAAGATGTTGAGACCCAGATGCGATCATTTTTCATTGTTTTATATCGAAAGTGGAAAAAGTTGCTTTTCCTTAAACAAGTTTCGCAAATATAATAAATCGTAGCGAGAAGGAATTTTATCACAGAGAGTTCAAGCTTAAACCCTAAAAATTTAATTTCAACTAGCTAGTATAAAAACGAAACAAAGGCTCGTTAAAAGGATAATAGAAGGGCATTTAAAATAAGAATTGGGTTTAGAAACTACTATGAGATTTAGGGCTAATGGGAGTAAAGATGGTGTTGTAATCGTTGAAACTTTAACTGAAACTCTATCAAAAGGCACTGAGATGAATGACACCAATATTCAATTCGGCAATTTTTCTCACGATGAAGCTCTGGCTATATTTACGAATTTGAAATTAACACAAGCTCAATACCAACTTCTTAGGAAAGCGTTAAAATTAAAAGGTCTTAAAGATGCGTTTCAATTAGAAGCATATTTTGGCAGCTAAGACAAATCTTTATCCAGATGGCATGACAATTTCGGAGAAGGTTTCAGTAATTAATCTTCAATCATTACTAAGCCATACCTCAAGAAGATTGATAGAGTTTCAAAGATGTATTATTTTCTTTTGCATCAAACGGCGATGATTCTCCTATCAAACTTAACCTATAAGTTAAATGGGGTGCTGATGGTAGTGGTGGTTAGGCTAGCAGAACTTAGGAAGCAGAACCATTCTGCTTCCCAATTGGAAACCAATTTAAAGCGGAACTCAAGAACTTAGGAGACATCCGTAACCTAGAATGGGAATCCTCCAACGGTTTCTGTCAAGTCACACGAAGAAATTTCTCAGAACTTACCCAACTCAGAACAGACTGAGAAATAATCGAAGATTTTCATTATTTGAAGTAAGAACAATTATCTCCTCAACGAACACCTCAGTAGATTGAATCTAAGAAACAACGGCAAATGTAGATTTTCTGAGGAAAATGGGGAAACACCAGAATGAAGAAAGAACACCACAAAAACCATTCGTGCCATGAACTTTGGTACGACTGATATCGGACATGGAGAACTAACCTCTGTAAAACAGTCTCAGATACTGGCATTTATCAAAGCCCTGAGACTTTGCCCTTTGATATGTTACAAACCATATACACTATTCAAAACAATTATCGCATATTTGAAAATGAAAATCATTATTACATATTTCTAAAGGAAGCATTAATTTTTCTGCTTTCTCTTGCGGTTTTTTTTTTGGATAATTAGGCTAAGCGCTGATATGCAATTTTTAATTGGGCGACTATTTAGTTGCAAAATTGTAAACAATACATTCCTATGGAGCCGATCTAAAAAATTCCAAGTGTCTTGTTTTTCGAATTAATATTTTTGTTTAGAAAGTATGCAATAATTGTTTTGAGTAGTTTATTTATGCAAAGCAGTAAAATACCTAAAAAAAATATAGGGAAGGTTAACATACACAATTTAAAATTATTTTGAGTATACGGGTGATGAACAGAGTATGGTTAAACCGAATAAGCAACAATGGGCTTATTCTGTGATACTACTATGAGAAAAAAAATTGAAAACAAAGTGCATGTACTAAGTTTTTTGTTGTGTTTAATTTGTAAACTTTCTAGCTCAATAACCAATTACTGAAATGAAATCGAATAATAAATCACGTTTTCTAGTTACTAAACACGGTTATTCATATCGAGCACTGATTTTCCTTTGGAAATTCGCTTACTTATCGACAAGCGCCATCTTCTGGCACGAACGAGTTCATTCGCTCCAGCTTTATTCTTCGCTGAAATTACGCGAGCTTAAGCAAACGAATTCCTGTGTCGCTCCTGCCCGTTCTTAATTTAAAGGCGCCTTTATATTATTAGAGAGTCCCATATCGACCCATAACTCTTAAGAAAGTAATAGATAATGTCTAACAAAGAATTTTAAACGAAGACCTAAAAGAAACCTTACAAAGACCCGGTAACATGTTCTGAAAATGAAAATAAGTAAAAAAGCTCGTAGAAATGTCCTAAAATGCTTAGTTTCGGAGATACAGGATGTAGAAATTTCATTTTTATTTCGAATTTTTCCAAATAATTTCTGAAATGGTGTCTGAAGGTGTGTGTTTTTTAACATAAGAATTTCGATTTCGATGTCAATATGTCTTATACTTGTAGTAGGTGCTACCTGCATATTTTTTTTATCAGTTTAGTAGGAAAAACATTGATATCGAAAACAAATTTCTCACGCTCAAAAATCTTCCAGACGTCAATTTTCATCCAAATACCGACATTAGTTCAGAAATTATTTGGAAAAAATCGAAATAAATATCAAACCTCTACACCCTGTATCTCCGAAATGAACCATTTTAGAACATACATTTAAAGGCAAATTAAAATAACTTTTGTTGCACATCATAATACGACCACCAGCAAACTCCATAAGACGACGCATGGTGTCATTGATGACGTGCAACCAAAGTTGTTCCAATTTCCCTATATATGATTTTTTTACTTATTTTTATCTCCAGAATATACTACTGAAGTTTCCCGAATATAATTTGGACTACCCTGCATTTCGCAAAAAACAACCTTCAGTCAATTAGACTGGACCGACAAAGGATTAAAAATAGATGGAGAATATCTTAACCATCTAAGATTCGCAAATGACATAGTCCTAATAGTCAATAGTCCTGAAGAACTACAAACACAAATTAAGGAACTAAATACAGCCAGCAATAAAGTAGAATTCATCATCAAAATGAATTTAGCAAAAACTAAAATAATTTACAACAAACTAGTAGACAGAAAAGACATTCTAATAAATAACACAAAACTGGAAATAGTAGAAGAATACATATATTTGGGAGAACTAATACACAGCTCGGGATTTCTACTACCAGAAATCAACCGAAGAATTAAGTTAGCAAGGAGTACTTATGGAAGAAACTCAATCATATTTAAATCTAGAATGCCACTTAATCTAAAGACGAAAACATTCGAGCAATGTGTACTGCCAGGCATGACCTATGCATGCAAAAATCTGGATACATAAAACGAACATTATAAGGAATGGAAATTATACTCAATGGAACGAAATATGCTGGGAATAACCAAGGAGGAACAAAGAGGGACCATAAAAGAATAGAGTGGTTACGACAAAAGACCCAGGTCATAGATGTCATCCACAGAGTCAAATCCCTCAAATGGCAATGTGCAGAATACCTGGCAAGAAGGAGAGACAACACATGGACCACAAAAATTACGGCACGAGGAATTAAGAGACCTAGAGAAAAACCAAACCTGAGATGGGACCATGATATTAGAAAAATTAGTACGGATAACTTGGGACCGCATAGCCAACAATAGACAACAAGGGATCCAACTACAAAGGGAGGATCTAAATATGTGAGGGAGGCTACCCCATAATTGAAAGTGGTTCAATAAGCTGAGAATGATGATGATGATGACTTTTATTTTGATTTTTGTACAGGGTGAGTCAACGATAGAGTAAAGTCCATTATCTCATTTGTTTCAAGGTTTACAAAAAAATGTTTAATATAAAAGTTACAGGGATAGTTAAGATACACATTTTATAATTATTATAGAGTATACAAGGTGCTTCAAAAAAGTGTGGCGGCTATAACATATGTTTTTTTAAATGCAACAACCTATTTTTTATTTTATTTTTAGATTCTGCGTAAAATTCCATAATTTTTTTTATATATAATGTTATATACCTAAAATTAATAGTTTTTGTAATATTTCAATTTATTTAAACAAATGTTAAATTGCAGTGTGGTAAAAAATTGTCAGTGGTGCTATTGTTTCTGATGTTAGTACCAAAATTTGGTAGGAGAGTTTTATAGAGATGAAAAAAAAGATATATGTAAAGATATTTAAGTTAAATGATACAGGGTGTTCAAAATATATATCTGAATTTCAACTACTTAAAATTAAAAAATCTCAATTTTTTTAAATGGGACACCCTATATATTATCATCTTTTCTGATAGATTTTACAAAACTCTTCAACTTTTATTAAGTATGTCATATACGTATTTTTAATTGTTTGCGATTTATTCCCATTTTTTCTATTTTTACCCATATTTTTAATACAATTACCCTATAAAATCATAGTTGCCATGACAAAACAAAACTCTTTATTACTTGCCTTTAAGAAGTAGCTTCATAATTAGTTACAATTGCTGGTATTAGTTAAAATTAATTAACTTTACTCAAATAAACTAAATCGCAGTAGTGAATTTCTTGTGTATTTCTATATTATGATAAATGACACTTGGAATTTTTCGTCGAGGCGAAGAGCCACAGATTAGCGTAATACTAGATTACCTAATTGCTAAAGACTACTGATATAGGAATTTTCTTCGACATACAGTAAAGTTTTTTCTCGTAGTAATTCTGGTTTATAAATTTGGTAAACCCAATTTACTACTGCCGCGAAACCGTCCCATTACACACTGAAGATGTTTTCTAGATAATATACATCTATTCTTATAGTAGTTAGCAAAGTACTATATAATATATAGTACTGAACCAAAAAATGCGGTTTTCTAGGGTTGTCCGTGTATATCAGTCACATTGACTAATTCATTTGAAGAAAATCTGTAACTATTACTTCTACCATTTATACTTATTACAACAGATTAAACTAAAATTCAAATTTTGTTCTTAACTTGCTTAACGGACATGAAATTGTGATAATTATTACTTTTTGTCATGGCAACTATGATGTTATAGCGCAATTGTATTAAAAATATAGATAAACATAGAAAAAAATGGAATAAATCGCGAACTAATAAAAATAGGTATATGACATACTTAATAAAAGTTGAAGAGTTTTGTAAAATCTATTAGAAAAAATTATAATATATAGGGTGTACCATTTAAAAAAATTGAAATTTCTTAATTTTAAGTAGTTGAAATTCATAAATATATTTTGAACACCCTGTAGCATTTAACTAAAATATCTTAACATATATCTTCTTTTTAATCTCTATAGAACTATCATACCAAGTTTTGGTATTCCACCTTCAGAAACAATGGTACTACTGGCAATTTTTTACCACACTGCAATTTAACATTTGTTTAAACAAATTTAAATATTTCAAAAACTGTTAATTTTAGGTATATAACATTATATATAAAAAAATTATAAAATTTTACGCAGAATCTAAAAATAAAATAAAAAATAGGGTGTTGCATTTAAAAAAACATATGTTATATCCACCACACTTTTTTGAAGCACCCTGTATACTCTATAATAATTTTAAAATGTGTATCTTAATCTTCCCTATAACTTTTATATTAAATATTTTTTGGTAAACCTCGAAACAAATGAGATAATGGACTTTACTCTATCGTTGACTCACCCTGTACTTATCTATTCGTTCATTATAATTTTGGCATTATTCCAGTTTATTTTATATCCTGTGGATCATGAGTGTTGAACACTTGATGAAGGGAACTTGAGGGAAAGGGATGAAGGGAACATTTTAGGAAACTCTATGCTTTAACATTGTGTTTAAAAAAAATGTGCTTAAAACTTTGTGTTCTTTCAAAATAGTTTTATTTTATCTCGAAACATCAATCATCTCAAACAAATCAATTCTTCCATGCCCCTTCTCCGATCTTAACTTAAACTCGCTTTTATACTACTAGATAATTTTAGTATCGTACCGTAACTCTTCAGTAAGTAATAGACAATGCATAATAAAGAATTATACAGGAAAACTTAATAGAAACTAAACAATAACTTACCGATTATTATCATATTTTATTTTCTTCATCTTTTCTGAAACTATCAATTACACGTGTAATGTAAGCTAAAGTAATCGTAAAACCATTTTCGATACACTTGATCAACTTTGAGTGACAAGCGAAAGCGACAACGCTGTCGTCAGATTGTGATGGATTTATGAGATGAATCTTGATATAAAATTGGGAAACAATATATTTATTATATCATTTTTTAAATATTTTTACGTTTCATTTTTTATTTAAAAATTAATATTTTGGTAATTCATTTATTTATTAGACAATAGTGACTAACACTCTCAGTCGAAATATTTAAATTTAAGGCAGCAGCTACTAATCTACAAATCGAAATAAGTAGAAACTTCAATTTCAAAAAAACTTTGAAAGTGGTATAATGTCCTTATCAGTCTTATCAAAACTTACTTCTCTGATTGCAGTCAAGGGTAATAAAGACCTTTAATGTCACGTTCTCATTCAAAATAGTTTATTAGGAAAGCTACAAGCTCTTTGCTTCGACTGTTTAAATTTTTCGGCATATTTTCAAAACACAATATGAGAAATGAAATACAAAAACTAGAAAATTTTGTTTTTAAAAGAACTCTTTGTGCCTAAAAGTATAATTATTTTTAAAAAAGACTATGAAAATCGACAAAAAAACGTGAATTATTCCCAAAGATTCAACAACTACACGATATTATACAAAATAATGACTGACAACGTCGCTAATCGCGGTGCAATATGACCAACATGGCGATAATAAAAATCGCTTTAAACTAATTTTTGCAGCTTTAATCAAAATAAAATATCTGTTACAATCATTTGTCCTATGAAGTAAAATGAAGAACTGCTCGGTATCTTAAATTATACAACAAATTTAAACATTTTTACCAAAATTTCATTTAGTCAGGTTTATAAGCTTTAGTGTCAATTTCGATATAATTGATGACGTGTATAGGAAATTCCTTTGCGATTGCCTGTATTATTACTTGTAAGTGAGTTGTATAGATATATAGATAATAATTTAAAATTCAACTGGTAATTAAATTAAAGCTTTACCAAACAGACAACCAAACAGCACAATCATTTCTATGTTTCTTACTATATAATATTTGACATACAATCCTGAATATTACAATTTCAACCTAATTATCTTAAGAGCTTTACTTCTCACTCGCGAATGCACGTATAACTGGAAATAACACATAAATCCTTCAGAGGATCTTACAGCAGAAACCTGGATACATTCAATTTGATACACTCTACATGCTACGGTAATAATGTAGCTTTGAATATTCCATTTGGACTAAAAATAGAAAATGCGACACCAGGTGTAAGAGGACGATGCAAGAACGCGTTAAATTGAATCCTATTATCTGACTGAATGCCTCCTAGTTTGTGGAGCACGCAATTTGGAATATTTACGATATAAATGATTATTTGAGAGATGTATAATAGATATACATGTTCACTATATTCATCACTTCAGATGTATTAAATAAATCTTTAAATTATGACTCTGTTTAAATACAAATTTATCTTACCAACAAAAAAAACGTTTTAAAAGCCAAAACGGAAAACTAAAATAAGAAAGCTTGAAACGTTTTTTGCAGGTACTTTTATTTTACCTTTATTGTACTGGCTCAAATTATTAATATAGTGGATTGTAGATTTAGGAGAAGAAAAGTTACTCGCCGTGAGATTTATTGTGCCCCCCTTTCTTGAGTTATAACTCATCAACATCTGAGATGGTTTTACAGAGATTAGTTCCCCATATTCCATATCAATCGTACCAAAGTTTATGGCACGAATAGTTGTCGAGTCGCCGCACTCAGTGATGAGGTATTCTGGTGTTTAACCATTTTCTCCCCAGAATCTACATTCGCCGTTGTTTCTTAGCTTCAATATACTGAAATGTTCATTGAAGAGACAGTGTCCTGTTAAAACCCTCTTAAAATCCGAAGATTGTCCTTATTAAATCAAAGAAAATCTTTGATTTCTCCCGACCAGAAATTCTGACAAAATTTCTTTGACTGTCTTAGACCGTTGGAGTATTCCCATTCCAGGTTACGAATGGAATCTTCAATGTTCTTGAGTTCCGCTTTAAGTTAGTTTCGACAAGGGGAGCAGAACAGTTAGTGGAGTATTCGCTCCTTTTTTAACTAGATTACTTTTTCATGACCTTCTACCATTCGATGCGAGAGTAGTAGTACAGATACAGGGTACAGAGTAGGAAGACCTCCTACTCTGTTTTATTTGTTTAGGATCTCTAGGGATTCTTTAACCAACTTCGAATTGATAGTTACTGAATTATTATTGTATGCCCAAAGGTAGAATTCTGTCAGTTACGAATTCCAACTCATTACTTTGTCCTATTGTAGCTATAACGTGACAATGTGGGGGACGACTTAGGTAGAAATATCTCTCCTAGAAATTGTTTTGTTGCAAGAAGAATTTAAATGAAGTTAACTAGATCAAATTAAGTAGTCATATTATAGGAATATCCATCTTAATAATTAACTTATTCTTCTTAATTCGCCATCTTAGCCATCTTAGGTTCGCAGTCGATATTGTCTTGCTGAGCACCGACATTCAAGAACTGAACACCATGCTAAAGGAGCTAAAAGAACAATCCGAAAAAATTGGCCTTAAAATGAACTTGAAGAAGACCAAGATAATGAGCAACAATATCCATAACATTATCGTAGACAACGTTATTATTGAAAACGTAGACCATTATATAACATATATAATATATTTAGGTCATAAAATCAAGCTGGGTAAAGAGAACCAAAATACGGAGATCAAATGCAGGATCCATTTGGCATAGGTAGCATTGGAAATATGAGCGATATTTTCAAGGATAAAAAGGTGATCATCAACCTAAAGAAAAACGCTTACGACAGCTGCATCCTACCTGTGCTTACGTATGGCTTAGAGGCAATCACCCGAAAAACAACAGAACAACTGCGAGTTGCACAAAAAGACATAGAAAGAATCATGTTGGGAGTCACTATGAGGGAAAAAATGCGGAACACCCACATACGCCAAAAAACAAAACTAATAGATGTTGTTAAAATAGTGGCAAGTCTGAAGTGGCAATGGATAGGACATGTGGCAAGACCGGATCCAGACCGATGGCACCACAAAGTAATTTTATGGAGACCTAGGGGAACAACAAGAAGTGTGGGCCGACCAAAAAAGAGATGGGTCGATGATGTCAGAGCAGTGGCAGAAAGACAGGCAGTGGCAGGAGATCGCGAAGCATGGAAAACACTGGATGGAACTAAGCTGAGAAAGAGATTATAGGAATTAACTCATTAAAATTATAAATTTCATAAGTTACCAGAAAGAAAAGTTTATTTTTTAAAATTAAAATAAGCAAAATAAAACACTAATTCAACACAATACACCAAAAAGTAAAGTAAATATTTCAAGTTAACGTCTTCTTTTTTCTACTAGGGCTAATCTGGACGGGGCCTACTTTGTTTACGCGGAATCTGAACCGCGGTCCTCGGCCATATCATGGTCAATGGCCTACCGACTTGGCAATCGACTCTTACTCATGAGATATCCGATCTCATCCGGCCTCGAACCGACGTGAATGAGCAATATGTGTCAATAGATTTTACACTTTTGCCTTTACTGGACAACAGCACGATACAGAGTTTCGAACCGGTCACCCGTCCATCCACTAGTATCGCCTTACGTCGCTTAACTTCGGTGTTCTAATGGGAACCGGTGTTTCCACGTAGCTGCGCCGTTGCCCACAATATACCAAAACATTTTACTTTAGCGTTTTGCTATCCATGTTGGCATCATCAGCAGATGATTAAAACTAAACTAGTGAGGATTGTTTAGTTTTAACCATCTGTTGATAATGCTAACATGGTTAGCAAAACGCGCGTCCATTACAAAAGTAAGGTGTTTTGGTGTATTGTGGTGAATTAGTGTTTTATTTTGCTATTGTAACATGTAGTTCCAAACCCCAACTGTAATCACTAGAAAAATTAGAAGAATGCTTTTAACTGAAGCTTATTAACCGGCTTTATGAAGTTCGCAGCCAGGGATATTTAAGATTTTGTCCACTTTCAAGACTTATTTTGTTTTAAAATTAGATTCCTTAAAGAAGTTCTTCTTTGTTTTCTTTATTTTTTGTCTAATAGAATCGCTGTGATGTGTCAGATATGTTAGTTTTTCAAAAGAGAATAATACTTTTTTGTTTAAAATATGTTTCAAAATAATGAAGAGTAGTATAAAAACTGACTAGATTGTTGACTAAATGTTATTTTTATGTTATATTTTGTTCTTGATACATAATACACGATTATTTTTATTACCTATTTCTTATTATATTGAGATTAGCTATGTAAATATTTCTGAAGCACAATTCACATTTTTAATAAAATATAGGTCAAACAAGATATTTGTTTAATGCACTTTAACTTGTACTTTTTCTGATTTTATACAGGATGATCCAATAATAAAGGACCTCGAATGTAACTGAGCAATCATCAATATAATTGATAATGAGGTTATAATATTAGTAGAAAATCACCCTTTCCCGTAGTACTTGCATTATATACCATTAAGTAAGATTTAAATATATGTTATAACATAGTCCAGTAAAATCATGAACCTCTGTTCTACTAACTCATTATTTAAACTAATTCCTTTAAAAAATATTCGGATTTTGGTTATAGATCTTCAGTTTAGTTAGCCACGTTCAAAGAAGAGCAAAGCAGATTATTTGTTTAAATATTCGAACTATTTAAATTAATATCTTCTCTCTTTTTATTAGTTTAGTACACACTTACTTGAAAGTATCTCGCATCAAAAGACTTTCCTTAATTTGGGCGATATTTAGCTTAAAGAATTAAAAACGGTATATCCAACTTAAATTAATATTTTAGATCATTAACTTAGTAAGAACAATAGCTAATAATAATATAGTAATAGAATAATTAAGCTAAAAATAAAACACCTGGTGTAAGCAAGACAAGAAAAGTGGTGCACTTAATTGAATTTTATTACCTTAGCTTCATAAAGTTTGTGATCGGCAACTTCCAGACTTCCCCCCAGTTCAAGATTGATTTAATTATAAAAATCGATTCATTACGTAAATTAATGCTTTTTTCTTCAGCTTGATTTTTTCACTTTAATCGTATCGTAGCGCGTTGTCTTTGTCCTTAAAAGAAGACCGAGGATTCGTCGTGTCAAAGAGAAGAGTCCGCTTTGTTTGAAATTACATTTTCCTAATTGCACAGAAAACAGAATAAGGGTTAGTACAATAAATAAAGGAAAACTGACTGTAGAATTTTAAATAAAGAGTAATTCTTTGTTACATAGACAAATACTTCAATGTGTTTGGATTATACCTTTAAATTAAAGTAAGATTTTCTATATCTTGATATCTTTCATGATTTATATGGCTTTATATACCCTCTTATGGAAAAAAATATATCAAATTTTGCTATAATAACTTTTTTTTAAACAAAAAGTTTCGATGGAAAGAGAATGTATAGAAGTAGATACGCAATTCTCTTTATTATTGCATCCTAATTCATTTATTCATATTTTACATTAATTTAAGTTTAATTTAGATTTTAGTTTTATTATTTCATTTTATTCCATTATGATTATAAGTGGATCTATTATGTAAAAATATTCTCCTTCATTTCTGATCAGAGTTCAAAATTTCAGTTATTATTTGGCCACACTGTATAATTTTAAAAGAAAAAGCATTATTATTACACAACTAAAAAGAGTAGATAATAGAAAAGAAAGCAGCATTTGTTCCGTTTCATTCTATTCATTAATAGAAGAGCAGATAAAAAAAAACGATTTAACTACAGAAATAAGACCTTAATTTAACAATCTCATTTGAGTCTGTGTGTTTCCTTCTTTATATCTCTATGTAATTACGTTAACTTAAATTTAAATAAAACGAGCTAAGTCTTCATTCCACTGCCTCTAGGCGGTTTTTAAAAAATACAAATAAATAAAGGAAATGGAAAAAACAATGTAAAGATGGAGAAACAACAAAAGAAAAAAAGGATTCCAGAAAGGCTTGATTATGAATTAGGTTAAATTTCAAGTGCTCAAGTCAAAAGCTTTATAAAATTCTCTTAGTCAAATAATAAAATTAAATATAGTGCATTTGTATTCGCCTCTTGCTCTTTACATTATGTGTTTTGCTCATTGTACATATTGTACAGTAATTGTATAAAAGCAATTATTTTAATTATTAAATTTAATGATATGATTTAAACGTCAATTGTTTTATATACAAAAAAAGAGCTCTAAAAGTCTAAAATTGACTGGTTATATTTCCCACTTATTTCTGTCCTTCGACTTTATTCTCCACCCATTAACTCTTATCCATCTCAAGTCCTCTTCAACAACCCTTTTCCATCTGGTTCTCGGTCTACTCCTCCTTCTCTTTACACCTATTTCACGTCTCATTATCATTTTAGGAACTGCTGTTCCAGCCATCTCAGTCTTTGTTCTATTATCTATCTCATTGTTTATCTTCTTTCCTCCAGATCTTCCTCAGTATTTTCCTTTCCCAAATCTCTAGCCTCTAATTTTCGGTCGTATTAAACGTCTACGTTTCAGATGCATATATTACTATTGGTTGTATCTGGTTGTATATTAGCATTGTAATATTAGCATTCTTTGGTACATTGGCACTGTTAGACGTCTAAAGATGTTCTTGCTTATAATAAATCTCTGAAGTGCATTTACACATCTATTTCCTGACATTATTCTTGACACAATTTTCTGGGTTACATTTGACTTCCCTCAAAATACAGTTCCTAGATATGTGAATATATCTACTTCCTCTATAACTTGTACCGATTCGCTCTCTCGAATGTATTTGTGGACATCTTCCCCTCTCAAAATCCCTATCTGACCACTCCAGAAACTTAGTTTTCTTCCCATTAAACATTAAGCGCTTGTTTTGCAAATGTTTTATATTTAGGTTCAAATTATTTGTATTCCTCTTTATTTGAATCTTGCACTTATTCAGTCAGAACAGCCATACCGAAACTTCAATACCCGATCAATATTTTGTTGTTTAATTTATAACTAAACAAATGTCTGCAGACAATATTAATACAAATACCGTGTAGTATAAATAGTATCAGTAAAATAATATTATACAGGGTGAGTTTCCTACGATGTTCTCTATGGGTATCTCGGAAACCACTGGAAATAGACAGTCGGTTAAATGGGGAAAGAATTGCAGTTTTGTGGGGTCATAAATATGCGCCTTTCAGATTTTTGAAAAAGTTCATGGCTTACTAGATATTTCGAAAAAAAAACAAATTTCGGCTATTTTAAAAATTGTCCCTAATTCCATTATAAGCTATTTTAGACAAAAAGTTTTGAGATAAAAGTTGTAGATAATCACATCCTTAATGAGACTGTCTTCCGTTTTTTTTTCTAAAGCCTGTCATTTTTAAGATATGACACAAACATGTTTTTTTTTAAATGAAAACCATAGCTGACCACGACTTCATAAAAAGTGCCATTTTTTAAGCTTTTTAATGATATAAGCTATAATATCTTTTCTTCGAAAAATTACTGAGTTATAGCCAATTCTTATCATTTTTAAACAATTTCACTTAGTTAGCCATGGAAACAAGTTCAATCGCCGTTGGTTTCAGAAATGTGAAGCGGTCACATCCAAACTGTAAATTAAAATAAACAAAAAGTGTAAATATGAATTTTTCAAATGAAGAAAAGCGTGTAGATATTCAAGAGAGATAGATACAACGCGTATCGATACAACGCGCATCAACAACATGACTTACATTATGACACACCACCCCCCACCCCCCATAATGAAAGAAATGATAAAAATTATTTATATCATAATTATACAAACGCAGGGATAGGAAGAGGTGGACTAATTGCATGGGCCTCCTCGATCACCTGATCTATCCATTTTAAATTTTTTTATGTGGTATAGTTAACAATAAGGTTTACAAAAGAACTTATGAATTAAGAGAGGCACTCGAAGTGGCGGTACGAGAAAAGTTTAATTAAGTCGACCGGTCCTTCTGTGAGAATAGGTAGTAATTCAGTTTTAAAAAGATGCAACTCAAAACAATGGTGGATTTTTTCAACATTTTCTAAAATGACTTAAAGTGTATGTAGTGATATTATTTTTTAAGTTCTAGTTTGTGTAATGTAAATTGTAAAGAACCGTTTAGTAATATATTCTGACTTTTTATAAGTTATAAATCATAACAGAATAAGAATACCATGCAATCTAAGTGAAATTAGTCAAGAAAGATAAGAATTGACTTTAACTAAATTTAACTTTTCTAACATATCTGGAAAACCGTTCTCTAAAAAACGTAACAGTCACCGGTCAACATATCCTCAAAAATGTATGATCAAGAAAAGTTGAACCAATAACCCTATACGCTTTTCTTCATTTGAAAAATTCATATTTGCAATTTTTGTTTATTTTAATTTACAAAATTTGGATGTGACAGCTTTACATTTATGAGAGCAAAGACGATTAAACTTGTTTCCATGACTAACTCAGTGAAATTGTTTAAAAATGATAAGAATTGGTTATAACTCAGTAATTTTTCGAAGAAAACACATTGTCATAGCCAACTATGGTTTCTATTTAAAAAAATATGTTTGTGTCATATGTCAAAAATGACAGGCTTTAGAAAAAAAAACGGAGGACACAGTCTTATTAAGGATGTGATTATCTACAACTTTTATCTAAAATTTTTTTGTCTAAAATAGGTTATAATGGAATTAGGGACAATTTTTAAAATAGCCGAAATTTGTTTTTTTTTTTCGAAATATCTACTTAGTAAGCCATGAACTTTTTCAAAAATCTGAAAGGCGCATATTTATGACCCCACAAAACTGCAATTCTTTCCCCATTTAACCGACTCTCTATCTCCAGTAGTTTCCGAGATACCCATAGACAACATCGTAGGAAACCTGTATAGACTCCATGTTTCTAAATCACGAAAGCATTTATATTTTTCCGCCTTACATTAGGCGCTCCCGTTAATATTTCCTTCATCCTAGCGAAATAATTCAATTTTCTGTTTATAAATACAAGTCGTATTTAAAAAGAAACAATATGCCTGAAACTGAGCGAAGTCTCAATTGCCGTCAGCGGAGAGCTTTATGAAGCTTTCAGACGGATAATAACGTTCAATCCGAAGCATTTTTATTCGTCTTTTGTACGGCATTCATTTTTATCATTTCTTCTTCCTGGTGATACACTTAAATCTGCTATTTATAAATGTAGCAAGTCGGAGGAAATATCTTTAAAACTGAGCAAAGTATCAGATGTCGTTACTAGCGAGTTTTATAAAGTTTTCAATCATTTAATAATGTTCAGTTTAAAGAACTTTATATTGTCTTTCTTGGATTATCTGTTTCAATTTAGTGCTGATATAATTTTTAATAATAATAATACGTACATTTATTTACAGATTTGCATTTTGATTTCTAAAACATATTGGCATGAAGAATCTCAAGAGTTTAAATTTACACAATACGACAATCACAGAGAATGAGACTTATTAGATCGGGACTCAAAATTTCAAATGAACAAAACTATTAAAAAGCTATTTCCCTATAATTAATTAATCAACAATTTGTGAAAAATCGTTTAGTGCAGTCCATTTTACACTTAATATTAATTGCCAATGTTAGTTGTTTATTACATAAAAATGTTTAATTCATCATTAACATATTTATTATTAGAATCACAAAAAATCAGACAGAAACATACTTATTATTTTATTATTTAAAAATTGCTGGCATAAAAAGTATTTTAATTTGGTAAATATAATAATATGAATTTTTAGAAATTAATTGAGTAATCAATCGCAGTACAATTAATACCATCAAAAATACATCCTCATCTGGGACCGACGGGCTAACTTTAAAAATGTTTTTGAATCTGCCAGAAAGCACTCTGAATCACCTAACTACTTTAATAAACATGTCATTCCAAAATGGTATTTTTCCAAATTGTCTTAAGATGGCAATAATAATTCCTCTGCATAAAGGAGGAGACAAAGATGAAGCTTCTAACTATCGCCCAATTGCAAACCTTCCAACGCTATGTAAGATCATAGAAAGGTTGGTTAAAAGAAGGCTGGTATCTTTTCTGTTTAAGTACAAAATACTTACTGAACATCAATTTGGATTTCTAAGCAACAAGTCCACAAATGACGCTATGTTTTCCCTCCTTAATAAAGTTTACTCCAGCCTAAATAACCATCATTCTACAGGAACAATTTTCTGTGATTTCTCAAAGGCGTTCGACTGTTAAATCATAAGATCCTAATTAATAAACTACAGCACTGTGTGTTCAGGGGAACATCTCTCAAATGGTTTAAATCGTATCTGAGCAACAGAAGTCAACTTGTGAGGGTGGATACCACGTTGTCTTCTAGCAAGCCAATAGAATGTGGAGTACCACAAGGCTCAGTACTAGGCCCTATTTTGTTTCTTCTTTTTATTAACGACATTGCTAACATAAATATCAGTGGCAAAATATGTCTTTTTGCGGACGACACTAGCTTCACTTGGAGCAACAAGGACGTCACGGCACTTCAGAAGATTATATCAAATGACTTAATCAGCATTAAATCTTGGTCCGATTCGAACCTCCTCAGTCTCAACATTTCTAAAACTAAAGCTTTGTCGTATAAAAACTCGCTGCAGCCTTTTGTACTTAACAACACCACCATTGACGTCGTAAAATCTGTAAAATTCTTAGGGCTTGTTGTAGACAATTCTCTGGAATGGGACATGCATATCGAAGCTTTATCGAAAAAATTGAGCTCTGCCTGTTTTGCATTAAGATCTGTTTCTAAGGAGCTTAACTTGTCAATGGCTAGATTTGTTTATTATGCACTTTTTGAGTCGCACCTCAGGTATGCCCTTCCATTCTGGGGTACGTGTTGTGCGACTCAATTTGACCGCATTTTCAAGCTCCAGAAGAGAGCTGTTCGATATTCACTGGGACTAAACAGCAGAACTCATTGCCAGGACTTTTTTAAAAAATTAAAAATATTAACTCTTCCTTCCTTATTTATATTTGAATCCGTTTGCCTAATACGTAAGCATGTATCAGTTTCTCAAGAAAGGCCATCTCACACTTATCCACTCAGGAACTCGGAGCAAGATCTTTATCTACCTACCCCACGCTCAGAGTTAGTTAAAAGTTCTATATTTTACAACCCGAAAAAAATGCACAATCACCTGCCATTTGAAATCAAATCCATAACATCATTTTCTTCATTTCGCAAAGCATTGAACTCTTATTTACTAGACAGGGCTTTCTACGCCGTAAATGAATTTATATTTTGATAATCGAATTTGATCTTGTAAACACTGGTCTAATGTTTGCAATTGATATATTTACCAATGACACCGAAATAAATTTATTTAGAGGTCATTGATATTTACTATAAACTAACTATTGTATTGACCGACAAAGTACTAAACACACGCATATCTCATAAGGTTAAATTATACTAGTTGCCGGATTGGGTTTGCGTTTTTTAGGCAAAATTTAAAATCTACTGAAACAAACATACTGACCAGTTGTGATTCAGCAGAGTAGCAAGTGTGTCTACTACAGAGTAGCAAGTGATTCTATCTCCAACCATTACGAGTGGAGAATCAATAATCTATCCTCTTCAAAAAGTCTAGTAGAATGTAGAATGTAGAATATTTAGGAAGGGAGTTAATCACCGCGACCTTACTGACCTATTGTGTCTTCCCCTTTCTTGAGAGCGAGTGATAACTTTGTTTTGATTCCCATTTGGAAAACAGAACGTTTCTGCTCCAGTTAGTGGAGTGTTTGCTCCTTTTCTAGCTAGATCATTTGCTTCTTCATTGCCTTCTATCCCTTGGTGAGCAGGCACCCAGAGTAGGAGGACTTTATTTTCTTTGCCTAATTTGTTGAGCTTCTCTAGGCATCATTTGACCAAACTTCGAATTGACGGTTACTGAGTTGATCGCGTTTAGTGCTGCTTGACTATCGAATAGGATGGATTTCCTGTTTTCGATAGTTCCTAAGATAATTTACCTAATAAAAAAAAACCTAAGATAAATTTTACACATCTCTCGATAGCGTAAATTTCTGCCTGAAGGACACTGGGATGGGTGCCTATTGGTTCGGAGTATTTAATTTTCGGCCCAAATACTCCTATCCCTGCTTTTATTTTGGAAGCATCAGTATACCACGTTATGGTATGGTCTTTTACATGCTTAGTAAGCGTTTTTTCCTTCCAATCCTTTTTATTACTCAATACTAAATATTTTTGAATATTATTTTTATTTTTTTTATTCTTTGACATTGTAAACATTTATAAATGTTTATTTTAAACAATAAGACTGACAATATTATTTGTATAATGTTTTGTATTATTTTTTGTTTGTGTACCTTGTTTGTTTACTTTGTTTGTTTACTTTACCTTTGTCTACAAATTGTAAATTTTTTTGACAATAAAGGCATTTATTATTATTATTATTAATTTAAATAATTCCCTTTAAAGTAAAACAAACAAGTAGACGTATACAAAGTAAAAAGTATCATTACCAAAGTAAAAATGAACTGTATGGGCGCTTCTATATCAATGAAACGATGCAAATACGTATGCCATCAATCATTTTTGGCATGGCAACCTCGGTTTGTAGTCGTTAATAATGTTTTCGACGATTTAAAGAAAAGAGAAAAATACATGTCAGACTTAACGGGTATATTAATTTGCAAATCTTTCTATTTTAAAAATAAACACACAGATTATTTTTACGATGCACGTAATTTAATATATCACATAATTTAAATTTAACTAAGAAATTAAGATTAACTGAGTAGATTTTTCTAATTGCTAAAAATAGATCATAATCAATATATTTTCCTATAATTATATTAAATAATTTGTGAAATTTAAAAAAAATTAAGATCATATATAACTACTAGCGTCTACCAGCGACTTCGTTCGCATCGAATTAATCATTTGTAATGGTGATGATAAAGCAAAGCAAGAATTTCCATTAACATACAAACTGGATAAAACTTTCTCACATTTATGTCAGCATGAGAAAAAACAATATGGCGATATTATTATATAACTTTGGTAATATTTGAGGGGTAGTTTCATCTCGTTGGAATTTGACTTTCGAAAAATCCGTTTGCCAAAAATAAGCTTTTTACGTCAAGCAGTTTAAGCAGAATCGTGGTTAAGAAATGACCCAACTATTAGGAACACTGTATGATTTTTAAAAAAATTTCAAAATATGTAAAAAAACCAAATAAATTATGCTTGTTCAAGCGTTTTCCCGAAAGATTAACCGTTTCTTAAATAACAAATATTGTAATATTTGAGGGACGTTTTCACTCTCTTGGAATTTGAGATTCGAGAAACCCCTCCTTATCGAACCTCTACACCCAACAGTCAATCCGTTTACCAAAAATCAGCTTTAAACGTCAAGCAGTTTAAGCAGAATCGTGATTACTCAATGGTCATATTTTATGAAACACCCTGTATAAATTTATAAAAAATCTTAAAATATGTAAAACAACAAAATAAAATATACGTGTTGAAGAGTTTTTCCGAAAAAGTTACCGGTTTTTAAATAAAAAATATTTTAATATTTGACGGATAGTTTTACCCTCTTGTAATTTGAGATTCGAGTAACCCCTCCTTATCGAACCTCTACACCCCACAGTCAATCCGTTTGCCAAAAATCAGCTTTAAAAGTCAAGCAGTTTAAGCAGGATCGTGATTAATCAATGACCAGATTTTTCGAAACATTTTTAAAAAATCCTAAAATATGTAAAAAACAAAATAAAATATACGTGTTTAAGCGTTTTTTCAGAAACTTGACCGTTTTTGAAATAAAAAATATTGCAATATTTGAGGGGTGGTTTAACCCTCTTGGAACTGGAATTTCGAAAAATCCCTTCTTATCGAACCTCTACACCCTAGAATCAACCTGTATGCCAAAATTGAGCTTCTTACGTTGAGTGGTTTGAGCAGGATCGTGATTAATCAGTATGTCAATCATTTAAGGATTTTATATATTAGTATAGATAGATAAGATTTCATACTTATAAAAATTAAAAGTTTATCTCATCTCTATATTTCATATTTTTAGTGGGTAAAAATCTTTGCTGCCTTAATCCAAAGGAGACTAATTATTATCAGCAGTTTTAGTGTTTACAAAAAAAAATAACAAACTCATAACTAGCTTCCTGAGTTAATCTCAGTCTAGGTTTAGGGTGTCTCACTTGGCTAAAAAATGTGCATGTACTGCCAAAATATCATTTTACTGCCAAGCGACTGCCAATGATAGCAAAGAAGACTGCCTATGACTGCCATGTAATTACTATAGGCGACTGCCGTAAGACTGCCAAGAAAATTTGACACATTGTGGAATTGTTTAACCAAGTAAGGAATTTATAAAACATTAAACAATTAAGCTGTGCCTTTTCTCGATAATTTGTTTTTGACTCATCTCAATCAATAGCCTTATCTTTATTGGAGATATTAGCCTTTGAAGAAGGCAGTAACAATTTACAGCAAGTTTAACATTAAAAGGATGACTATTCTTTTTATCCTCATCATCCCATCCACGAATTAGTGGTTATTGTTTTTCTAATGTCACTGTCTTTGGTGGTAGTTACACTAACAGGGTTGATTTTGAGCCCAGAAGTCGATGCTTTTACCATGCTTAACTAAAGTAACAGTAGTCGATACCCCCAAGTTCTGGACGTAAAACCATTTCCCACTTCTTAATGGCAGTAACATTACGAAAACAGTATACACACTATATCAACACAACTATGAAGTGTTGATGAGGACCAAAAGCAAAGGCATGCTTTCAATGCTAAAATTGCTGTAACTCGTTACTGTCTAATTAAAAAAAAAAACAAATATCTGCAATAAAGATACAACCATAAAGATTAATTAAAAAAAATTGTGTGCCCTCTGTGCGCATATTTGAAGTGAAACATCTTACTAACAGCTATTAAATTGGAGGATTTCAAGGACATGTTTGAAAAGTAACATATAATGCTGTTTTAATAGAAACATTGTTTTCAATTTATTTTTGTAATCTGTACATTTTCTGTTTCCTGCTTTGTTTCCTTAATACCTTGCAAATTTTGTGATATACTGCTCAAAATATACACTTTTATGCAAATGCCTAATAATGTTAAGGTTTAAATTTATTTAAGAAGAGAAAAAATTTTGAACCTAACTTCGTCGGCGGGATAGCCCTGGCCATTAAACCAATATACTACTACTAACTTAACTTCGTATTTAGGTATAGTGGTTTAGAGTAATTTTGTTAAATTATACGAATATTCTCGTTTATTATTGGTTGGAAATAAATATGACGATGTCCTCCAATGAAAATGCCAGTTGCTTAACTCTAATAATTCTAATTCTGAGCTAGCAAATGAGTTAAATGCTTTATTTAGACCGTTATTCAGAAGCTACAAAAATATACTTGAAAATTTACTTCCCAGCACACAACTAGAGGATATTGGTAAACAGGTATAGTATCAACTTTTTTATAATGCTCTTCTTAGCTTTAAATCAAATGTCTTTTGGTGTTTGCGCAATCCTTACCACTTTTTTTCTCGCTAGCTCGTGCGTCAAAGCATGGTCAAGGTCATAACGTGTCAAGGCCGTGGTGTGTCATGGCCTTGAATTTTTACCCCATCAGGCGTAAATTAAGTTTTGCTTCAAAAAACACACTATCGAGAAAAGGTCTTTTTAAGTTCCTGAGTTTGTTAATTCCACTGGGCGTTTTAAACTTTCGCCCAAATAACAATTTGGTTTTTCTCTATAAAACATTTTATTCAGTGCAATTAAAATATTAAAGGCCACCAACTGAAGATAGTAATGAATTCAATATCTGTATTTTCACTCCAAAATATACAAATAATTTTGTGAGACTATTTCCTTCAATACAATCATTACTTAATTGATTATATTTACTGTGACTTTTTCCTTTTCTTGTATTCAGTTCCTGGCCAAAAATACATAAATAAAGACCATAAAAGAAACATATAAATCAGAACTAAAGGCCCTTGAATACTGAATACTCACTAGCCCAAATACTTTTGGGAGTTTTGACTAGTAAATAATCTAAATGAAAAATCAAATTGAGGTCACTGTCACAGAATTCAATCAATAATACTCGCGAATTCATCGAGTAGTCATCTAGTTTTGTAGTCTCTATAAATGCACAATGATATTTTTCACTATATTTCAATTGTTCACTTTATATATCAATGTCAGATTCATTAGATAATAATAATTTCGAAATATGTTTTACTAGCCTTTATACTTCTGAACCATTAATATTTCTTGCTTTGCAAGCTTTGCATATTAATAAACAAAATTAAAAACATCTATTATATCATCTACGATAACGGAATCCTTGGAACCATGCACGAAAGAAGAGAAAAAAAACGCATGCGTCACCGAACTCACCTTGTCGAACTGGCGGCGTTGCCTTGCTTCAGGTAGGGATGCACCCTGTTGGCGTTGGTGTCCAGCAGGTTCTGCTGCTGCTGTGGACTGCCCTGGGCATTGGACGAGGCACCTGGAGATAGTTTACCGGCTAGCGCGTCCAACGAGTGCAACATATTTTCGTCGTCGTTCGAAAACACAAGCAAAACTGATCCCGAGATTATAAAAAAACGATATTCAACACACTAACACTCACTCGCGTTTACAAGCACCTGTACGCGACACACTGAGCGCCGAACGGTGAATCTCGACTGATAAGATAAGAGATAACGAACGGAGTTTTATCATAAGTTATTACGGCACATATCGTGTTTTATCTTTATCTTTTTTGTTTCGCTGATGGGCTCTCTTTCCCTCTTCCGATGGTAGTGTGAATATTTAGCAGCTGGTAGTAGATTCTAATTGCAGTGTTGAATTTTTGTTGGATGGTTGAGTGATGGTGACGTTGTTCAGGTATTGGCAACTGGATTTGTATTTTTTGTTCTGAAGCCTTAAAAGATAGATAATAGTTAGAAAAAAATTATGAACAGAAGAGTGATATTTTTATTGTGATAGAAGTAAAACCTCTTGAATCTAAAATCATATCCGAAAAAAAACTTATTGCAAATGACGCATGGTATAACATAGATTGAGTTTTAATATAATTCTGTTTGGTTTCCGTTGGACTTTTATCTACTATAGGACTAGATATTTCATTAAAGTTATATTATACCTAGTGGTGCATCATCGGTGGAAATATAGGAAATCCTATGCAAATTTTGAAAACCCTATTGTGATTCCCTGTTAATTTTACATCGAAGTGGTAAATAGTTTTTCAAAGGTCTGGGTATGCTGAATTATTTATACGGATATATACGGATATGATTTGCTTCAGAATGGTTACTCTGCAAAATCACTCGACAATATTATATCCAATTACAAGGCTGGCTCATTGGTGTGCCACCCTGAGGAGGATGCTCCCTCTCTCTCTTGACGATTCCATATGTCAAAGGAAATAGCTAAAAAAAGGAATAGCTAGGTAGTATAAAATTAAAACCGTTTTAAATCTGGGACTACTCTAAGAAGTATCCTAACAAACACAAAACCGGAATCATCAAAACAAGAGAAAGAGTGCATCTACCAGATATCTCTGGAATGCAGTGAGTCGTATATTGGAGAAACAAAATGTCTTCTACATGTACCACTTGACAAACATAAAAAACATACGCAAAGAAGTGAAACAATGAAGTCGGGCACTGCAGATTATGTGTGGTCCAAGCACCACAACATACAATGGTCGGAAGACTGGGTTGTCCACAATGCATCCCATTGGAAAAAGCGCAAATTTAAAGAGGCCGTATTCATATTTAGCAATAACAAAAACCTTTAGCAATCCAAGTATGGAAATTTCAACAATATGGCAACCACTCATAAAACGCTCCAATGCAGGTATTCTCAGTGGGCAACCTCATGCTTGACTGTACTCAACTTCTTCACGGGCTCTAGTACTCGTATACAGGGTGTTTCAAAAAACATGTGCCATCTCTCATGGGGAGATTACTCACGTAAAAATAAGATTTATTTTTCATATTAACATAGGTCCGATTCTGGTTTGTTTCGTAGTTACAGGGTGTTAAAGCCTTAATATTTTTTTGATTTATTATAATTTTCTTCCAAGTACTTTTAGTGTTTCGAATGAAATTTTGAGGGTAAAAGTTGCTATAAATGCGACATATTTTAAAGCTAAAAAACTGTCGACATATTCACTAGGGCCGTGCATATGGGTTATCAATAGAATATTTTTCTAACAAAATCATGTAGGCCACTGACTTTTTTTTCTGGTGTTAGCGAAATAGTATAAGCAGTTTAACTCCGATTTATAGTTGTCTCTTGATATTTTGTCGATTTCGGCCTCCTTGATGAGATAAACGCAATTTTATTAATATGCCTTAACCAAATCTAATAACAACCTTTAAAAAATTTAATATAAGTACTCATTGATTCCTCATCAAAAAAATATAAAAAAGTTCCTATAAACATGGGTATGGAAATGCATAGTTGCAGGATGTTAAAAATTTTTAAAATTAGGTTTTTTGTAATTATCTTAAATACCATTATTTTTTGGACTATTATAATTAATAATAACTAATAGTAATAATATTTAACAATAAATTAGGTAAATTACATAATTTATTAATTTTATTTTTATTTTTATTTTATTAACTGTGGTTAATAAAATTGCGTTTATCTCATCAAGAAGGCCGAATTGGATAAAATATCAAGAGATAACTTTTAATTGGCATTAAACGACCTACATAATTTTTGATATCAAAAGAAAAAGTCAGTGGCGCACAGGTTTTTTTTGAAAAATATTTCAGTGATAACCTATAGGCATGTCCCTGATAAATTTATCGATACTTTTTTAGCATTAAAATATGTAACACTTATAGTAACTTTTACCCTTAAAATTTCATTCGAATAGCTAAAAGTATTTGGAAGAAAGTTATAATAAATCGAAAAATTATTCAGACTTTAACACCCTGTAGCTATGAAACAAAGCAGAATCGGACCTATGTTGATATGAAAAATAAATCTTATTTTTACGTGAGGAATCTCCCCACGAGGCATGGTACATATTTTTTGAAACACCCTGTATAAGCTCGGTAGTTTTAGAATTTAGATCAGTTCACACTTGAAACACATGAAACATTGTGTAAGTAAAATAATTAAAGACAATGAAAGTCCGAAATTATTTTAGTTTCAATACTGTTGTCTACCACATTCAAATTAACTTAAGGTATGTTGACATTTGCCTGGTTTTGCTTTGTTACCTGTTCAGTTTTAATTTAAAAATAAATGCAGTTTTTGTTAAATTCTGCATACGCAGACTTTTAGAAACATCTTTTTGATTTTGCTGTAGCATCAAAAGGGGACATTTGGACAGTTTAAAATTTGCATGGGATTTCTTATGTGTCCAATGATGGATATATCCAAATATATACAGGGTGGGTCCTAAATAACTGCTAATATTTTTAGGGGTAATATATTTCGACCCTAGAAACAAGATTATGAGTTTTTTTTTGCGATTTTTTTTAAATTTCGAATTTTTTGGAATATTTGTTTAGATTTTAGTTAAAATGCATAATGTGTTGATAATATGGCAACATAGGTAGTATGTTGCCATATGATCCAGTGATTCTCAAAATTTTAGCATAAAATATTCTTTTTGGAATTTTTTTATAGCAAAATAACTCGGTTATTTTGGATTTATTTCAAAAACGGTAAAGAGAAAATATGTTTCTTTTATCGAGATTTACCAGCCTTGGAGATATTTGCACTTATTTAAGACTCACCCTGTATAAATTATTGCTGAAAATTATTGCCGAATATATAAAATCGCTGATGAAAAAAACGAATACAGGCTAAAATCTGCAAAATTAAAAAGCATTTAAGAAAATGTATGATTAAAAATCGTTTTAAAAACAACCTTTTTTAAAGCAGTAATATTTATTTTACATTGTTTTATTATAATAGCTCATGATAAACTCTGTAAGTTATGGAATAATTTGGAATTGATTATACAAGGTGTTCAAAAAATGCACTGCTAATCTTAAACAATATGAAAAAACTTCCTATAAACATGTGTTTTAAAACGCATTCTTCAAAAAATCACCTCATGAAATTTCGAACGCCCTGTATATTAATATTCAATTATGGTTTTAACAGAAAACAATTTAAACACTACTCAATCTACATAGTATTATAGTCCAAACCTACTATTTATACTGTCGTTTCCTCTTTGGTCGCCGAAACACACGGCCACTGCATCCGCCACATGGTTCACCACAACAATAAATAAATGAAAATAAAAGCGACACAAACGAAAAATTAAAACACACTGTCAACAACTACGGCGACGTTGACGATGGTGTCTGCACGTCGACAAAAATCAACTAAAAAATTCAAACAACACGAGAAGGAATTGTATTGTACTGTATGTATGTATGGGATAGAGCGATTGCTTGCTAGGAGCACACGATTCAAAGCCTGAAAGAAAAGAAGCACATGGGTTAATTGTACCGTCAATCGCAAAACGCGCCAATCGAGATTTTTTTTGGTTAAAATTTCTGTTGTTTAGCGCATCAGCGGATATATTTTATTTCGTCCAACACTACACAGACTGTGGGGGTGTACGAGGGAAAGTGTTGACACACTTTCGAGCGTACACTCAAGCGGGGCAAAGACAGACGACACGGAACGATCAAATAGGAACTAATTATAGCAAATAAAATGTCTTATATGGCACAGCTCTTGTTTATTTATATTTCTTTTAATTTTAATAAAATTTTTCATTATTTTTATAGTTTATGATTCTTAAATTAAGATTACTAGGAGATTAGTTTACTAGGAGAAAATTTCTCCTTTATATGGATTTTATATTAACGTTCATTTATATGGAACATTAATTACAGTTTAGATAAAAACGACTGATATTAAATAGGGTTCACAAGTGAATTGGCAAAGTCCTAGAAATTATGGAGAAAATGAGAGTTAAAGTTTTTTAATGTTAATTAAAATAAAACAAGCTGGAGAAGAAAACTTGACATAATGCTTTATTATATTTTAATATTGTCTATTAATAGTTTTTTATTCGATTTTTATAAAAATTATGGTATATAGGCGGGATAAAGGAAAAAAAACCTTTCATGTGTTGTCTTTTATAGTGTGTTACGTTACGTTTATTTGAAATGATGATATTTTTCTTCTTCGTGCAGTTTCATTAAGATTAACAACATGTCAGATATCTAACTATTTGTAAAAAAACAGCCTAACTTATTGATGTAGTAATAGTGAAAATAATGATAAATCAAACTATACTTTCAGAATCGATAGAATTATACATTTCAGATTTGATAATCTGAGTCACTTGGTACAAATGGTTCAGACTTGTTTCATTGTCATCTATTTTATCAAAAAAAAAAATATATTTTTAGCCCTAAACTTTAGCACATGTGTTAAAATAGCACACAGCTTTAAATTTTATGGATTTGATCCAGTTCACTTCTGAGAGAAAGCAACTGAATATTCAGAAACCGAGCAGAAACAGGCTATAGCTGCTTAATGCGTGAATACTTCATTTCTGACTTGATTCATTTCTCTCCTGGAAAAATAATATTTTATAAACGTATAAAGACGATTATCTTAAAATAGTAGGAAAGATAGAGTTCTTATTATTATGTATGTTAATATATGCGCAAGAGGCCTACATTCAAGAGGCCTACATTCTTCACTTAATAATTTTAACAACAGCAGATAGAGGTATGGTAGATATTATTGAATGCGGATTTCATAAATCATATAGAGTTAATAATACAGGATTGAATCCCAATTCGTGGCTGAGCAAAATTGATTCATTATTTGTTCTGATATAGTGCCTAAGTGACTGTATATTATTTTTCTCAAACCTTTAGACAATAGGGATTTGATCGTAGCGATTTGATCCGTTTTGACTCAAGCTCTTTTTAAGTAAGCTAATCCAATCCAAGGATATTACGCAGATCTGCTAAGAATATAACGTAATATAGCTCTAAAGAGCTGGTGCCACATAAGTTTTGAGTTATTTACTACTACAAACGGACAGCACACTAGACTTTGCAACAATTAAAAACTGGTTAAAGTAAGCTGCATGTATAGTAAACAGGTCGGATTTTGTTGCTTCGTTCATCTGTATATTCAAGTATAATAATAACAGTCGAGTTTTAATTAATCAATACTTATTTACAAATATAATAAAAATCATGGGGGATATCATCGATTCGATATTATACGTCGAATATGGTAAAACTCAAATAAAAATTACCTAGGCAGGTAATTGTCTATGAAGATTATACACCAGTTTTCGGATTATAGCTTCGGAACTAATTCAGCTACTTTTACCACTTTTAGAACATTAATTAATGTTAGTACTCTCAGTTTTGTTGTTATTGGAACCCATTGGACAATATCAAATTTCTCTATTTCTTGCATTCCTGCTATGAGATTATGATTTTAATGTGCCTAAATAATTGACAGTAGCGATAATAACTTTTCCCATAATTGGCTCAAGTATTAATACATGATACATATTAATACCTCAGGCAATCATTCTGAGGTTTCTGAAGTAGTCCCGAAACCATAAAATCAAATCTAGGTAATGAACGCTATCTTCAAAGGGATTTAGGTCCTTGAAGAAATATTCTTGAAACCCTGTTAATATGTCATATTTGGTGTCATGTGTCATCAAAATATTAACTAATGAATTTCGATCATAAGCCAATGATTAATGAGATAACAATATTAACAAGGTGGTTGTTAAATTACTTACTTTGTTAAACTGTGGTTACTCCACTGGGGCGTTTCATCAAAATATCAAACTTTCGTTTTTCCCTTGTATAATAGAGACACGGAGATCGTAACTTTTAATAATTGAAGAAGAAGCTAGGGAGACAAATAATTCACAAAAACGCCTTAAAAAATCATCAAAATCAACCCATTAAGACAAAATATATAGAATAATAATATTTTTTAATATAATATTTTACACATAAAAAAATTAAGGTGTCTATTTTTCTGCCTGTTGGTATATATTTAAAACAGTAATAATAATTATTTATACAATTTTAACCGACTTACTTTTTGGAAAACAAATTACTGTTTCCTTAACCTAATTAAAACACAACTTGGTAGTGAACCATTACAATGAACCAAATTAGTCAAAACAAAATACATTCAGTCGTTCTCACAATCAACACAGCAGAACACTGTAAAAAGCAAAAGCTTCTCTCATCATCACATCAAAAGCTTTTCTCTCTCACTGGACTAAAAACTCTAAAACAACCTAATATTCTCCAGCTTAACAGAGATAAAAATTATAGCTTAATTAGTTTGCCCAGTCCCCGTAAAAATCCCTTTGGAACGTGTCGCTGCAAAAGCGAATCGCTACGCTTGTGGAATATTTTTTCTAGCCAAAACAAACATATCTGGTGTCTGAAGGGAATGAAAGCAAAACATGAATTTCCGTGATAGGTCGACTGGGGAGACCCTAGGATAAAAATAATCTCTTTAAAGGCGCCCGCTTACCACTAATCAACACCAGTGTGAATTACTTCTGCAAATTTTTCTTTAAAAGAGAGACAAATTTTGCCATTTAAAAACCATATTTCATTCTACTGTATCTTTGATGACAAAGTAATTGCATAATTGGAAAACTATTTCAAAAGTCAATCCAATCTGGATTCCAATCTAAATCCAATCAATCCAAACATTTGACATAACCGAACATCGACATTGCTCCCTTTAAAAGCTCCGCTTTTTCGAGCAACTGCTAAGACGGAATATGGAATTGAAACGATCGGGGGACAGACACAAGTCGAAGGATATGAAATATAGTCGGCAAACGTAATCGGCTCACTTATTTCTCCAAGCTGATTTTCCGATATGGGCACGCTTAGTTGACTGCGAGGCGGGCAGAGAGTGAGCGCTTTCGAGGATGATTTGATAGTGCACGGCTTAAAAGAGCCAGTCTGGGAACTAAGTATATCGAGTGGAATCTCGAGAGATGCAGTTTTTATTTTGTAGAATTATTTTAAAAAGTTGGTACATATGCTTTATTTAAGAATTAAATAACTAAATAAATGCCTTTATTGTCAAAAAATTTACAATTTGTAGACAAAGGTAAAGTAAACAAACAAAGTAAATAAACAAAATAAACAAACAAAAGAGAAATATAAAAATTTAAATCAGCATCAAAACTAAAATACGTAAATTTAAGTAGATACAACTGATTCTATACAATTAAGATTAAGGGAATCCAATCTGTGGAACCAGACCAACTGCGGCCACTAGAGGATATTGCCAGTGATAGGAAAAATAATGGCGAACAAGAGTCCACATCTGCTAGACAAAAAAAAGGACTATATGCTCACCAAACATGATTTTGGAGCAAAGATAAGGATTCGCATCCCGACAAGGTAAGGACGGGACAGCAACCAAGCAATGTACACTCAAGAGATAGCAGTCTATACCGATGCTTCCGTAACTTCAGGAAGCATAGGTATAGGCATCTTCTCAGAGGAACTAGACATCCGACAATCTTTAAGGCTATCGGATGGCTGTAATGTTCTACAAGCGGAGGTTTACGCTAGAAAGGAAACGGCCAGTTGTACATGAGGGAACATCGTTGATAGATCAACAGGAGATATGGTGATCTACTCTGACAGCTTGGGTGCTTTAAGAAGCATCACCATGCAATCGTAATCAGTGAGATCGAAAACTGTGATGGACTTCTGAGAAGTATTGTACTGGCTGCGCCAAGGCGGGCCATTCTGTGCTTGGTGGTGCCACACCACAGCCTTCCTACCAAATGGCAACCAAGAAGCGGACGTACTCGCAAAACATGAAAAAATGAAAAACAACAAATCACCTGGAAAAGACGGAATAACAACAGAAATGCTAAAGTACGGCGGAAAAGCTGTAGTTAATACTCTTCATATTAATTTATTTATTAACCCAAAAAGAACTTAGGTGTCATCACTGGAAAGTGCCCCATGGGAGTAAATTTCGTGAGATGGAAGATTTCCAACGAGGACGACTGCAGAGAAAGCGGAATGGAAGAAGAAACCATAGAGCACCTGATGTGCCACTGTCCGGCACTGGAATACGACGCTTTAAAACTTCAGAGCAAGGTTTTTTGGATGGACTACAGAAAGCAGCAGAAGTGACATCGGAAACTTTGCAAAGAGCTGGAAGTGTTATAAAGCAAAGAAAGAATGAGATGAAGGTTTGGTAAAATAATACAGGGGTATCGCAATGGGCCCAAGGCTACCGAATGAGAGATCAAACATGATCCCAAACACCAGCAATCTAACCTAACCTAAGTATAATAACTGGCACTAAAAATAAACCCTATAAAATTTTCGTTTGAAATTGGCGTGTCATCAAAATATCAAACTTTTGTTTTTCCCTTGTATAATAGACACACGGAGATTGTAACTTTCAATTGAACAAGAAGCTAAAAAGCCAAATAATTTACAAACGGCTCAAAAAAATCATTAAAATCAACCCACTATGACACAGTATAATTAACTTTATAACACATGAAAATTTTGTGGTGTCATTTTTCTGCCTGTCAGTGTATGTTTAAAACAGTAAAAATCATGCAATTTATGCAATTTTACCGACTTACTTTTTGGACAACAAATTACTGTTTCATTGACCAAATTAAAACACAACTTGGTACTGAACAATTACAAGGAACCAACACAAACATATTGATAAGTCAAAACAAACTTCACTCAGTCATTCTCACAATCAACATAACCGAACACCACTGTATCACGTCAAAATTTTCTTACTGTACTAAAAAGCTCTGAAACAATCTAATTTTCTCCAGCTTAATAGAGATAAAAATCCTATAACCTCACATAATTATAATTTCGACACGTGACAGTTCACTTCAACGATTTTAACATAATTATCGCTTAATTAGTTTGCTCAGTGCCCGTAAAAATCCCTTTGGAACGTGTCGCAACAAAAGCGAATCGCTACGCTGGTGGGATATTTTTTCTCTGGCCAAAACAAACATATCTGGTGTCTGAAGGGAATGAAAGCAAAACATTAATTTTCGAGATAGGTGGACGGGGAGACGCTGGGATAAAAATAATCTCTTTAAAGGCGCCGTCACTAATCAACACCAATGTGAATTACCTCTGCCGATATTTCTTTTCGCTCCACTCATGTTGTATAGTATGAGTTTTTTAAAGTTTGACAGGTAATAACTTTTTTTTTCTTACTACTAACTTGTTCTTAAGCAGATTTAGAGTTACTAATGAACCAGGTTTTGGATTTTCTACAGACACATAGCCTATAGAAATTTGTAATGTTTTACACAAAATCGAATGTTAACGCAGAAAAACAACAGAATCCAGATAGCTTATGTGTTTTTGTTGAATTGGCTGATTTTAAATATGTGACTGAGAGTTAATAGTATAGTGCAATAAAACTGTATATGTTAAAGCATTTTACCACTCACTGCCTTATCACGACATTGTCATATATACTAGACGTCCGATTTATATGAAATTTGGTGTAGTTATTCCTTAATCAGGTTCACAGGATCACGAGTGTGATTGAGACATCTTTAGAAGAGAATAAGGTATGTTCAGCAATATTTCTAGATATCGTACAAGCATTCGATGAAGTTTGGCACGAAGGCTTAAACCACAAACTCAAAATACTACTTCCCGCCCAGTATTCAGAAATTTTAAAATCATACATATCCGACGTTCCTTCAGGATTAAGCCAGGTGATGTCTACTTTAACCTAAGAAAAATCGGCGCATATCGATTTCACTAATAAACGAATCCAGTGCATATGCCAGTATATATAAATCAACAAGTAGTTCCTTATGAAAATACAGTTAAATATCTTGGCACTTGATGCTAAACTCAAGTGGAAATCGCATGTGAAGAAAAAATGTGAGGAACTCAAATTAAAGTACAGGAAAATGTACTGGTTACTAGGGCGACATTCAACCCTGTCAATATATAATAAGCTTTTGCTTTATGAACAAGTCCTGAAGCCAATATGGACTTATGGTATCCAACTGTGGGGTTTTACCAAACAAAACAACCTCGAGGGTAAAACAAGGTACTACGAAGTATTGTTGACGCACCGTTGTATATTCCCAATGGCAATCTACATAAGAACTTAAAAGAGGATGATGTCGACAACGTCATCAGAAAATATGCTTAAGACATTTTTTTTTTTTTTTTTGCTTTTTGACATGAAGAGAGGCTCCATCAGCACATCAACATCGAGGCCCACCAGCTCCCATATAGTGATGGCTTAGAAGACTGAAAAGAACAAAACCATTTGAACTAGTGTCGTGAAAAGTGTTACTACAGCCCAGTGCATTTTAACATAGTGCTAAACAGAACTGACAGAACCAAAATTACTAACATAGGATTAGTTTTTGTATTTAACCCTAGCAAATTAAGTCAAAAACATGAAGCTTATTAGTGAAATTTTACTAGATTGCTATATTAATTCCCCAAGGGTGATTAAAACAAATCCTTAATCGACATAGATATCAATTAAGAACGGAGTCCAAATTCCATCCAAACTTACGCAAAGTTTGGCTCAGAATCTGAATCCGAAAACTACTAAGCCTATTCACAAGATCAAGGCATTCACGCGTGAAAAAAAGGGGAAAAAAATGGTTCTTCTGAGAAGACCTTCGATAATATTATATCAAATTGTGTCTCATTGGTTCGTCAACCTATGGAAGATGCTCTTTCTCTTGACGATCTATATAATAAAAGGAATGGCAGAAAAGCTAGAAAACTAGCCAAACGATATGCCATAAAAAGACACTCGGGCATTTTATTAATACTTTATATAATGTGATTCATTTAGGTCTAATAAAAAATTGAACTTGAATTCGAACAATAACTGCGAAGTCTAGTACTAAGAAGTGTTTTAACAGAAGCAAAATCAGAAACACCAAGAAGAAAAATAGGACAGTTAATAGTTAACTTGTGATTCCGGTCATTCGTATATTGGAAAGCCAAAATATCCTCTAAAGTGAATGCCTTCCTCTAGTAAAAAAGCTCTGTAGTTTTAGCACTTAGATTAGTTTGCATTTGATAACGGTCAATGACAACATCTAACCGAAATGTTGTATAAGTAAAAATAATAAAGATAATGGAATGCCGAAATGCTTTTAGTATGAATACTGAATCATTTTTTGTAAACACTGCTTCATTAATCGAACGAAGACTAATTGTCAGCAGTGGTTAGATTATTTCAAAAAGGGCGACTTTCACAAATCTAAGATTTGACAGCATTCATGAGACATAGAAAAGCGATAGCCTCTATAAGAAAAATAAATAGGCTTTTTTAATACCATTTAATAAAAATAAATGTATTCCTCAAGCGTCTGGAGATGTTAGTAATGTATGGCAATTGCTTCTTTGATTTTAAAGGACATAACATACATAAACATAACATACGCAAAAATTAAAAACGAATTAATAATAATCATACAGAAAGTCTGAGGCTTTTTGGTTTTACATTTTTAGCAATTGTTAATTTTGAAGTTTAACTTGATATATGTTAAATAGTTGATATGTTAAATAGTTTTTTTCGTTGTTCTTTGTGTTTTTTTGCTCCCGACGACGCGACCGAAAGAGGTATACTTTTCGAAACGTTAAGCATTTTTTTGTCAGTTAGGCAAATTTGTTTTATTAGTAAACCACTGCTGACAATAATTAGTCTCCGTTGGATTAACGTAGCAGTGTTTACAAAAAAAATACTATTTTTTGTTGCAGTGTAACTATATAGTTTTATGGTCCAGTAAACTATTTTCTTTCAGTGGCGAAATATCTACAGGATTTTTTTAGAGAGATCCGCACAGAAGTATATACATTTTTTACTGAATCATTTTTTACCACCATTTAAAGAAACGTAATGGTACCTACGCAAACATTCTTAGAATAAATCGAACTAATAAAATAATAAACCAAGATAAAGTTCTTTTAAATAAATTATCAGAAACTAGTTGTACAACTAGCTAGCTCGACCTCCCGGTTGTTTTTCTTTCTCTTGACTTTAAATTTGGCTCTCTTGGCCGAGAACAAATTAAATCTTGAGAGAACGGGACCACAAAACCGAGAAGAGCACTTAAAACCACTCGGTTCGCTGCGAACCGGTGCAGTGGTAAAAATGAAATATCTTTGTTGTGCGCCGATTTGGCTGGTAAGTGGCGACGAATTATATCTACTAAAAAAAAAGGATATTTAGAGTCAAGACTCTCCTCGAAGATCTGACCTATATTTGTACCAATTAATGAAAGCAAGGATAATCACACTATTATAAAGAAAACTAATCGTCAGGTAGAATGTTGTTATACCTATTTTAAAAAAAGTGTAATATTAAAGAGAAACATGGTAATATTCTACAGTATGTTCTCGGATTGTCTTATAAGAGGAAAACTTTTTGAAGTGAAACTTCTTTACGCACGTTGGGAGTAAAAATTCAAGGCTGTGATATACGGGTAACGATCTGTGCCATACGCGACTTTGAAAATCATATAATAGTAAATTTTCATGCATATTTTCATCGATAGGTTTGTAGCTTCTGAATAACGGTCTAGGTAAAGCATCTAGCTCTTTTGCCAGCTCAGAATTAGAATTTAGAGTTAGTAACTCGCTTTTTCATTGGAGGACACTGTCATATTTATTTCAAACCAATAGTCAACGAGAATATTCGTATAATTTAATAAAATTACTGTAAATCACTATAAATAATGAATTGTTTGTAACTGAATGAACTAACTAACTGAGATAAACAATTGTGATTGATTATTTTATTTGAATTTATTTTAAGATAAAACATTTGTTAACAACATTCTGAGAATTTGAATAATGAATTGAATAATGACAAGTGACATCTGTCTAAAAAAGACAGATATTTAAGCTTCATTCAGAACCTCGCAATTTGTGGAATAAATTAGTAGTTTCAATTAGCGTAGAAGTTTGTTCCTTTTATTTCAATGTAAGCATTCATAATGTCATAATTATTGGTAGTCATTTTCAATTAGTAGAAAAAGTTAACAAACTTTTGACGTTTTCACGAATTATACTTCAAAATTTGCGAAGAATGTCATTTTGGCCTTTGATTATCATCCGTCAAGAAAAATTGTGGTTAGAAATCAAAAGTTGATTGTTTTATAAGCTAAATATTAGGCTTTCTCTATGGATACAACTGAGTACCGTAGGAGAAGTTGTTGCTAGGATATTCTATTAATTTTAATTGTGTTTTTTAGATATTGTGAATGATCGTAAACTAAAAGTATAGAGTAATTGAAACCACTAATTTATTCCACTAATTGCGAGGTTCTGAATGAAGCTTTAGACTGACAATTTGGTTATGTAAAATTTAGAGTGACAAATTTGATTATACAAAAGAAATACACATTCTATGAGTTTACTGGTTGCCTAACGATTAACATTAATTTAAAAATAAATCACAAACATGAATAATGACCAAAACATTTAAAGAAAAACAGACCACACAAAAAAAATTGTTGGTTAGTAGCAGTTAGTCGTACTCAGTGTAGTAGTATTTTGGTTTAATGGCAACAGCTGCCAGGGCTATATAGGGGTGATATAAATACCATTTTTTAATAAAAATTAAAAAAACATTATAGATTTATAAAGCTAGAATACGGTTTTATATTAACTCTAATTTTTTATAGAACTTTTTGATTACGATTTTTGGTTAGGTTAGGGTTAGTTATTACGATTCTTTTGATTAAGCTTAAGTCCACTAAAATACAAACTGGTATAGTTATTATCCGAATGAAGTTCTCTTTTATATTATGAATTATAAATTGACCGCTGAAAAATGTCACTCACACCACATATGAGGTATTTTCCATTTTCAGAACCCGTTTCATTCATTTTGAAAATACCTTTTAAAATTTTCAAATTAAAGAATAAACGTTTTATGAAAATAAAAGTGATGAAAAGTACGAACGAAAATATTTATCAAGATAATATCATTTATCGAAAAGGAAATCGAGGTATCCATCCGTCCGAGTTTGGGCCTCGGCCAATATTGACAGATCACGTTTCGCAATCTTTCTTTAAATAGATAATATAGACATAGAGATATTTTAACGTGTTTGAACATGAAAGCGCATTTACGACGGATATAAATATCGACGTTAATTAACTTTAACCGATCGACCTTTATATTAGTTTTACGCTCCGGTGTGTCGACGATCAGGCATATCAAAAATATGGCCCCTTGTTTGTTTTAATATATTTATAGTTCGAAAAATATATAAACACTAATATAATAAATCAAAGTTAACTAAAGGTGGAGTCGAAATGTTTATTTTTATATATATATATTTCGATGATTTTTTCTGGATAAAAAAATTCTGCCGTAAAATCTGGGCGCGTTTATTTATATTATTTTATTAAATATACGAGGAAAAACATACAGTAGAGGTTGGAATCTTTGGCGCTACACATCGTCACCTATACCACGCCTATTCCTTTGAACATGCGAGTAGTCCGAATCAACCGACTAGGACACCTAGGATAACCGAGATCTAATTACGGTAGTAAATTTGAATGTAACAGACCATAAAAGGTTCGTCTACACCTAAGAAATTTCTTTCACCAAAACTAAGATTTTCAACTAAAACATTTACAAAGTAATGCAAATAATTACTTATAGATGAATCATTTCTTGAATTCAGAAATCCCTGGGTCAATGCAAAAATTATAACGAAAAAACCATTTACCGCTAAACGCAAAATTAAAGAGGATTTTTTAACACAATCTAATATAAATTAATATATTGCTCATGCGTCTCTAGAGGTAACTAATTTATGGCTATTGCTTCTTTGATTTTTTACCTATTTCAGGGTTGTTCACCACATACGACACGGAGTATTGTAGCAAAACGATTAGATTTTTACAAATTGTAAGTTTTGGGTTTGTTGAAGGACTATTAGAGCTACAATTTAAAAATATTTTTACAAGATACAGAGTGTCCCAAATAAATAAAAAATATCAAAGTTGTATTTTTTTAAATGGAACACCCTGTATATTATTGCATTTTTGGTTTCTACGACTAAAATAAAGGTAAATTTGATTAAGGTTTATTACACTTAAACCTTACCGTTTTTAAAATATTTTCAATTTTGCGAAATTGCAGTATAAATTTTAAGGCTTCATTTCTCCGAGGATATCAAAGTTTTTAATACTAAATATTTACTGAAGTTTATTTATCGATCAGTTATTGTGTTGCAATAATAAAAATTATACTACCTTATACAGAGTGTCTAAAATTTTATTTTAAATAATTACTAGCTTTAAACAGCAATAACTTATTTACATTAAATAGGACACCCTGTATATTTTATGAGAATCAGATGCACAATTTAATTGTCTATCAAATTGTATTATACCACTTCTTACCTATTCCTTCAAGTTTTCGTAGAAAATGCATTTTCTTATAATTTAGACCTCATTTATCAATATACCCATGGAATATTGACATTTTAGATTGTTTTAAAACAACAAATGTACAAAATGTACAGACTAGTAATATTATCGTTTTAGTAAAACGATAATATTACTAGCCCATTTGTATGCAAAAAGAAAACTATGTAAATCTTTATAAAAAGAGTATACCATTAATTAAATATACCACCAGTATTTCCGCCCAAATACTAATTAACTACATACTTAATTGTGTTCGTTAATAAATTATTCTAAATAAATGTGGATTTGAGTCAGAAATCAATATAATAATAAGTTATGAAAATGAACGTCTCTGTTGTTATAAATAGGCATTTGTCGAAAAATTAAATATCATTTTTAAGGTGTTACTTTTTACCACACTGTCTAATACACATACATAATTCAGCTTTTTAGTATTTGGAGCAATTATTATTAATCAACGCAAACAGTCAATTAATGTAGTTTGAATACTGGAATCATATTAATTGGTCCTTTTTAACAAATATTTAAACAGTTTTTTTTAATGAAATAAACGAACTATATCGACAATATTAGTATCTGTACTCTTTAAAAATTTGGTACATCTTTAAAAATAATCTAAAATGTCAGTACTCCATGGGTATATTGATAAATGAGTTCTAAATTACAAGAAAATGCATTTTCTACGGAAACTTGAAGAGATAGGTAAAAAATGGTATAATACAATTTGATAGACAATTAAATTGTGCATCTGACTCTCATAAAATATATAGGGTGATCCATTTAAATTAAACAAATTATTGCCGTTTAAAGCCAGTAATTATTTAAAATTAATTTTTAGACACTCTGTATAAGGTAGTAAAGTTTTTATTACTGCAACACAATAACTGATCAATAAATAAACTTCAGTAAATATTTAGTAATAAAAACTTTGATACCCTCGGAGAAATGAAGCCTTAAAATTTATACTGGAATTTCACAAAATTGAAAATATTTCAAAAACGGTAAGGTTTAAGTGTAATAAACCTTAATCAAATTTACCTTTATTTTAAGCGTAGAAACTAAAAATGTAATAATATATAGGGTGTTCCGTTTAAAGAAATACAACTTTGATATTTTTTATTTATTTGGGACACTCTGTATTTTGTAAAAATATTTTTAAATTGTAGCTCTAATAGTTCTTCAACGAATCCAAAACTTACAATTTGTAAAAATCTAGTCGTTTAGCTACAATACTTCGTGTCGTATGTGGTGAACAACCCTGTATACCGTGCTGGCAATTCTTAGCCCGTGGTTACATTGGATGCGTGTCCGTGCGTTTTTTTGGTCGTACGTGCTCGGACGTGCACGCAAAAAAAAACAAACAAATGGTATCTACGCAGGCGGTTACATTGCATCGGAATTTGTGCGTCCGTGCAAGTACGTCGATTACCGTTGGTCGGATGAAAACAAACTGGTTTGTTTTTTTAATACGTGCACATCCGGGCGTTCGAATTTTTATATCTCTGGGCCCAATACATTCCCGAAAAATTTGAATATTTTTGAATACCAGGTTTATATATTTTTATTTTAGATATATTAATGTTGCTGGAAACATTCCAAAATATTCAACAAATTTGACCGTTTGCTGTTTTAATTCACCAAATACATATTCATTTTCTTGCTCTTTTCTTGCATATAAATCATTTACCTAATATTTTCTTCTGTTCATAAGTAGTTATTTTAACATTAAATCCTCAGACAGCTTCAAAGTAGTGGCGTCCGTTTTGACAAACTCGACACACAGGTCACCATGAATGCGCATCTAATGTAACCACTAAAATAAAATAGTCGTGTGACTAAATTCCGTCAGAGCTCGCACGTGTCAAAAAACGCACGGACCCGCGTTCAATGTAACCGCGGGCTTACTTTTGGGTCGATATTTATAAATGTGGAAGTAAATCGCATAGGGATCTTATTAAGTCGGAGTGAAATAAATGCGACGGTGTGTTCATCACGTTCGAAAACCGCTTATTTTTAAAATACTTTTTTTTCGAAAAGATAACTAGATAAAATCATTAGATAAGTTTCTGAGCATCTGAAATGGAATTATAAGGATATCGTTAGGGTATCCATATTTTTTATAACGAGAAAACGTCAGTAATCGCGATAATTTAAAAACTCAACTTTTTAACACATAACTCAAGAACCACTTCAGATATTGATTTTTTTTTATTTTGTTCGGATTTTTTACAATATTCAAATTCAAATTCAAATTTCTTTATTAGACCCCATTAAGTTTTACAGAATAATATTAGTATTAATAAATGTGTGTCTAAAGGGATCGCACTGCGATTAAAAAACCGATACAATGGCACAAAGTGCCAGAGTGGTGCGACCCCCCATTATATGTTTAAATGAGAAAAATTTGAGAGAGGTTTTTTTTCATTCAAAAATTTAAAAAAAACCATCCATTTATTTTTAGTGCATTAAGAATTAAAACATTGTTTGTTCAACATAAACTCTAACTACAGCAAAATTGCTAGATGATTAGTAGAGATTAATAGTAAGTGTAAATAAAGTGTATTTCTTTTAGTGATGTGTCGGTATTTGAGTAACGCGATTTTGGAGCGGTATTTTTTTGTAACGTCGTGTCGCGCTCCACAACGAATCAGGAACCTGTTACTGAAGAACGACGATCATAATGCCGACAAAATTATAAATTATTTATAATTTGCAAATAAATTATTTATAATCGCTCTTGAAGTTAGCTGAAACCGTAGTAACCGCATAGCGACGTGTTTAGCTCCAGCCGTCGCGATTTTGTCGGTCGCCAACAGTAGTAACTGGCATTGGTATGTACGTAGCGTCGCGCGTGTTCGCTCCAGCCGTCGCGCTCCTAGAGCCGTAGTTCCGTCTGTCGCGAACAGAAGTAACTGGTCCCTGCTGTAACTAGCTATCGACGCTCGACCACGGCGGCGCGGCGATGTACTTCGTTCCAGCAGTGGCTGGAACGCTTCTAGGGTTCCGGTTTTGCCTGTCGCCATTTGGTCGGTTATTAATTACTATTGGTGTTGTGCTCCCGTCGCTACGTTACTTTCGAAATAGTGATTTTTGGTATGTACTAGGCATGGTATAAAATAGCGTTGTTTGAAAGATGAAACTCAAAAGCAAATAAAATTAAATAAAAATATTTTATTTGTTTTTATACATTTATATAAGTTTTATTGTTTATATCTATTTTTAAGGTTAGGTTAGGCCAATAAACAATTTTTTTCGACAGTGGTTTGGACTTTCTTGATTTTAACATTAAATATATTATATTGCAATACACATAAATATGAGCCGTTGACTTTATTTAAACGAAAATTGATGGAAAATAACAAGGAATGTCATAGTTTTTCTAAAAATGAAATAGATTGGCTATACACAATTATAAACTCGATATTTGGAAAATGAGTGGCGGATAAAAGTTACATTAATCTACAAATATAGATAAGTTAGATATATTTTTGGCGAGGACCGCGACACTTTGGAAGTCGGAACCTCGGTTACAAAATCGCGGTATTTTTCTGGAACGGTCGCTATTGTAACGCGACTCATGTGGAACCGGTAGGGGAGAGGGGGCAAGAGTGAACAGGTGGGCAAGAGTAAACGGCTCAATAATATTTTTAATTATTGAAATTTTCGCCACCAATGGTTATTTTAAGGCGAACCGCGTGCCGTGGACATGTTTGTGTAACTATGACCCAATTTTGAAAAAAATAAGCAAAAAAAAGGTGAGTTTTTGTTATAATGATACATCGATGTAAGGATTAGTTGTTAGTTTATACCTTTTATTTATGTCTGGTAGTTATTTTTGTTTTTTTTGTATTCTATAACCGATCTGTAGAACCTAACCTATAAATTCATATTAGCTTGTAAGACCACCAGTGCCGTGTTGTTACAAAAAAACTTTGTTATTTAATTATCCGTTATGTGAGGCAAGAGGAAACAGCTGTTTTCTCTTGCCCCCAATTATTCTATTAATTTTTTTAGGATGGTTCGCAAATACGTTCGGAAAAGCAGCAGGGCTTCCTATTCCGAGGAAGATATGAGCAAAGCAATAGACGAAGTTCAGTCAAAAACTCTTGGTTTGCGAAAAGCTGCTGAAAAATATGGCATTGCGGTAGCGACTCTTCAGAAGCGAGTTAAGAAAAATCAGTTTGTCGTGGTTAATATTGGTAGATATAAACCTACATTTAATACTGAACAGGAAGAAGAATAAAAAAGCCATGTATTGTCTCTAGAAAAATTGTTTTATGGAATTTCCCCTACAGGGCTGCGACGTCTAGCATTTGAATTTGCCGAAGCGAATCATATCGATCATCAGTTTAATAAAGAAAAGCGGATTGCTGGAAAACAGTGGGCACAAAACTTCATATCAAGAGTTGGGGGTTTGTCAATTCGAACCCCAGAAGCAACAAGCATGTCACGTATTTCTGATTTTTCCAGAGCCAAAGTTCAGCGATTTTTCGACTTACTACAAGAGGCTCAACTAAAATATCAGTTCAAACCAGATAGTATTTTTAATCTTGATGAGACTGGGGTAACTGTAGTTCAGAATCCAAAAAATAATAATAGCGCAAAAGGGAAAAAAGCAAGTTGGGAGAGCTACTTCTGCTGAACGTGGAAAAACGGCCACGGTTGTGGCCACGCTTTTGGATCTTTTATTCCTCCAGTATTGATTTACAAACGTGTAAGACTGAACCCCCATTTATTAACCGGGGCTATTCCAGGAACCATAGGAATTCCTAGCCCCACCGGTTGGATAGATACGGATATCTACTTTAAGGTGGCCGAGCATTTTATTAAATCAGTTCGAGCTAGTAAGGATAACCCAACGCTACTTATCGTTGATGGACACAGCAGCCATAAATCTGTAAAGGCAGTAAATTTGTGTCGAGAGCATGGCATTGTTGTAATAACATTACCACCACATTGCACTAATCGCCTTCAGCCCCTTGATCTCACGGTGTTTGGTCCTTTTAAATCTTATTTAAATTCGGAAATGGATATTTGGATGACCAACCATCCAGGAGAACGAATTACAGAATATGACATGGGTCCTTTAATAGGCAATGCATTCAGGAGAGCAGCTACTCCTAATAATATTTGCAGCGGCTTCAAAACGTCAGATATTTTTCCATACAATCCAAATGTTTTTTCCGATGACGACTACGCCGCAGCAGATGCAGTTAACGCTGGTTTGAAGGAAGTATTAGGTGATAAAAATATGAATAACGAAGAAGCAAAAGACAAGAAAAGCGTAGACAGTGACATAGAAGGTGATATAAAGAAATTAGAAAGTCCTAATGTGTCTGTGTCAGAATTGAATCCAAAATCTAAACAAAAAGCTTCTAAAAAAACGACCAACCGAGTTCAGCAAAAGTCAGAAGTTATAACAACAACACCGTATAAAGAGTCTTTAGAAGAAAAAGAAAATAAAATTGTAGATTCTAAAAAAGTACTGAGGGTAAAAAGGAATATATGTGACGAAGAGCCAGGTGTATCGGGAATAAAAACAAAGAAGAAAGTTGTCAAGAAACAAAAACGAAATAAAGAGGACGATAACTTTATTGTAAATGCATTTATTGCGGAGGTAAATTCAGCGACTCTGCCGAAGACTGGATAAGATGTGCTACATGTGGCTTATGGTCACACGAGGACTGCACAGACGTTGAACCTCTTGATAATTTTTTTTACTGTGACTTTTGTCGTCGTTCTTAGGATTTTTTATCGTCTACTCTTGCCCCATACCAGAGGGGCAAGAGTGTACAGTTACAATGTTTTAAAAAATGTTTGTATTTTTGTTATTTCATGTTTTGATGAAGTTTTTTATGCATATTTTTCTAGTTTGTATTACCAAAGATTGTTCTCCAATATGCAAGTTTATTTTAACGTCTTGTATTAAATTTTAAAAACAATCAAAGCTTAAGTGTTCACTCTTGCCCCCCCTCTCCCCTATTCCCATCACTAATTCCTTTGCGGCAATTTATTTTACTGAAATCAATTGGATTCAAATGCAATATACTTTTCTTCCAGGAGAGGCACATTTTTTAGAATTAGTGAAATAAAAATGCTATATATATAACATCAATTAAAATGAAAATACTTTCTTATCTGCTAACAATCCAGAAAACTTCAAAAATTGAAATGCATTACTTATATTCTATTTCCCAGATAATACTTAGTTTCGAAATCGAAAGAAAAATCTTAAAAACCTACAAAGAACACTGTTATTATAGTTTAAGCACATTATGCTTAAAATGCAATAATTCACAAAACTTGCGATTTCCAGAGCATTACGAATTATATTTTTCCGTCTGGCGATTATACACTAATTGCCAAATTATTCAACGGTCGGCATTCCTCACGCACACACATGCAAATTCTAATTTTAATTGTTTCAAGTTTAATTTAATAATAGAATAAATAATTTAAAACATGTGCGCACTCAGACTTGTCAGTCAGTGCATTTGATATCAAAATTATTATGGGAGGATGGCGTAAATAAATGAATCGGTTAGTTATAACGTACAGGGTGGGTCAAATTCGACGCTTTTAAATGGAAACACCCTTTTCTATAGGTGATAGACAAAAACTAATATCGGTGTCTGGAGCTCAATTTTTGTCAAAAACATGATGGTGAAAACCGCATATCGATATCTGTTACCGTTTCGGAGTTACGGGGTGTTTTTCAAAAATATGCATTTTTAACAAATCGCTGTAACTTTTTTGTTATTGGAAAATTTCGTATTTCTATGAAAACATTTCCAAAGCACCTTTTTACGTAGAATATAATGGTTTAAGTATATTTTTTTTTAAATTAATAATTTAAGAATTATCAACAGAAAATTTGATTTTTATATCGGACGCCCTGTATATTTTTAATCTATTGAAAAGAATTTAAATTACCTTTCCAAAAATATAAGACACTTGATATTTTGCTCGATTCCTCTTCGAGATATAGAGTATATAAAAATTCGCCCGCTTTAAATAAGTAGGCTTTGAACGGCACCGGCTGTAATGCAAAAAAATTCTAGCTGTGAGCATCAATTAAAACCAAAAACCATATTTGATTGAGAGATGCAGAATTTTATAACAATTTAAAATATATTTAACCAACATCAACACATTTAAACTATATCTAATAACAATAAAAATAAATAGCAAACCAAGACATGAGATTTTGCTACAGGTGTTCGACATATCGATAGTCTTCTGTTGTGGACAGACGGGGCAGTTTTTGAATATTTCTCGCGAAATTCATTAACTCAGTAGGGGTGAAAGATACCCTCTCATAACTGCTAAGTATTTCTAATTCTTGTCTAGATTATACGGAAGAATAAGGAACCTTAATTCTTCCGCAAGTATATCCATAGTATTAGATCCATGGGCACTAAGTCAGATGGCCTCGACGGCCAACGTCTGGGATCTTGGTTAGCTATTCAATTATTTTTGAAAATGGCTGCAAAATTTGTTGATTACTTCAGCGTTCAGAGGCGGTGCGTCGTCTTGCTGGAAAAAGATGTTTTGGAGTTCCATTAAGGGCATATCATCAATAAGGGGTCCAAAGCCTACTAGTTTAAAGTGGCGAACTTTTTAAAAATTCTGTATTTCGAAGGGGATTATAACAAAATATCAAGTGTGCTATATTTTTGGAAAGGTAATTTTAAATTATTTTCAGTTAAATAAAAATATACGGTGTGTCCCAAATAAAAAATCATTTTTTCTGTTCATAACTCTTAAATTATTAATTTTAAAAAAATTATACTTAAACCATTATATTCTACGTAAAAAGGTGTTTTGGAAATGTTTTCATAGAAATACGAAATTTTCCATAGCAAAAAAGTTACAGCGATTTGTTAAAAAGGCACATTTTTAAAAAACACCCCGTAACTCCGAAACGGTAACAGATATTGATGTGCGGTTTTCCCCATCATGTTTTTGATGAAAATTGAGCTCCAGACACCGATATTAGTTTTCCTCTATCTCCTATAGAAAAGGATGTTTCCATTTAAAAGCGTCGAATTTGACCCACCCTGTACACATAAATATATCGGTAGTCCAATCTAAAGGTCTATTATATGTCTGTATTGAGTTGTATGTAATTTGTAACTATAGGAATGTTGTCAATAATACAGATCATGTTAACTGCGTCCTTTATGTAAAATTTGGATATAAGTAAAGAGAAAACGTTTTAATAATTCTTAAACAGAAATTTAACTGCCTAAAAAGCAGCTTTACGTACTAAGCTTTTTTGTGTAGATATGTATTTTTGAGAAATATTCTAGAACAAAAGAGTCAATTTGAAAAACTATGCGACTAAACCTGCTACTAATAGTCCAGTATATAAAGGTTGAAACTACGGCATAATTCGTCGAGCTGGACTTTTCAGGCGGATTGTGTACCTTTTGGGAAGTAGTTATACAGAAACAAATTGTAACACCCGGCTCGGCCAGTTTTGGCCAAAATGATGGCCCAAAATTGCCGAAAGAAAAGTTTATCTCAAATATCTGCCAAAATATGCAATTTACAAATTTTTTCTTGGAATAAAACCTTAGGTAATTAGCTATAAAAATGGTCAGGAGATAGAAGAGGTAGAGTCAACAGCCATCAGATTTTGGAACTTTAAATTTTGTCATATTTGTCAACATTCTTTGGCCAAAAAAAATTCAGATTTTTACAAATTTATTCATATTTTCACTAATAATAGCTAATTTACCAAGATTTTTTTTTTGTGCGGGTGCCAAATATCACAAGCATTGTCATACATAATATCATAAGTCATATTCCACAGCCCCTAGACCATCAAGGGGCGTAGGACGCTACTTGGATGTTGACATTTTAGACCAAATGGTGAAGGTCCATCATATCCGGGAAAATAGGCGAGAACAATATACTCTGAAAGAGTTGCAAGATATACCGGTAATTTTGAATTTTTATCAATGATTTCCAACTCCTTATTGATCTTTGTTACTTATAAAGTTAGTATGCAATTTTCTTTCATTTACTGCACTTTCCGGAAATCATAAAAAACAGGAAAAGTTATTCACGAATAGTTGTTTTTCATTAAAATGTGATTAAACAAATACTTCAAACTTTCTGAGTTGCTTAAAGAGACTCTAAGAAAAACTGTTAAAAAAATCTTGACAAATAAAGCTATTATCAGTGAAAATATGAATAAGTTTAAAAATCTGAAAATTTTTGGGATAAGAAATGTTTGCCTTTTTTTATTATCATAAAATATGACAAAATTCAGATTTATATAAATTCAGAAGTTCCAAAATGTGATAGCTGTTGATTCTACCTTTCACATGAACTTTGAATCATCAAAAAATATTAAATTTTAGCTGACTTATTGAACAATTTGTCCTATCAATCAATGATATGCTTATAAAATCTATCTCCGAAACGTTAAGACTTGGAGGGATATTCGAGGCGAAATAGCTCGAAAACTACTAATTCTACTTAAAAAACGATCAGAACCGTTTTTATAGATAATTACCTAAGTTTCATTTTTTATTCCAAGAAAAATTGAATTTGTAAATTACATATTTTAGCAGATATTCGCGAAAAACTGATTTTTAGGCAATTTTGGGCTATTTTTTCGGCCATTTGGGGCAATTTTTTTGGCCAAAACAAGGTTTTCATGTCCTTATTTACTGAACTATAAATAGTATTTAAGAATGTCCATTCCTTGAAAAAATATTGCCACTGAGTCAAAAATATAGCAAATAAAAAGTAAATAACTTTTGTTAAAATACTACTCCATTAGAATGCAAACGGAATCCAGCGGTGTATGTATGATCAACATATTATCTGCATTGCCCAACACATTTTTGAATGACTAATGATTAAAGACAAGTAAAAATAAATAATAATTAATGGCAAATAATATTAAGTAAAAAAATACTAAAATTAGATTTTTATTAGTGCATTAAAATGTAAAAACTATACAATCATCTGCCTAGATTGCTAATATGGTTAGGACAACGCTGTTCCACATTTCAAAATGTAATACTTTTGATGCATTTTAGAGAATATTTATAATTGTGTATCTTTCTGTTGTATGATCAAAGTACTAACTTAAAATATATGCATGTATCTTTTATGTTAACGAATTAATATTTTTCTGCTCGATTTTCCAAATGATTGAATAGACTAAAATATAATACAAATAAAATTATATTGACATAACATCAATAGTACACAAAACAACATAAATACTCGTCTGGGCGATTATATTTATGTGCCAACAAGTGCTACTGAAAAAAACGCTTAAAAATAACCGAACATCGGCACAGTGTATCTATAGCTTTCAACGCATTATTAATAATTCGTCTTTCATTAAATTATATTTAATTGTTTGCTAAGCTAGTATGGGATGGGTCAACATAAAGCACGTATATAATCCTGATTTATACGATATACATCTGTTAAATCACAAAATAAATCATATTTACTGTGCCAGACTTCAAAATGGGGAAACTTGTTGCATTTTGAGTAAGCAAAAGATATTCGAAATATTTAGAATATTTAAATAACTTCTTGTTTATAATTCAAGTGTTAATAAAACCTATTTTTACAAAAATATAAAGTGTGTTACATTACTTATAAATATTTTCATTGAAAAAATAAATTTTCTTAAGCTTTCACAATTTCTTTCATGTTTTTTTTGTCTTTTGTTAAGCAATGAGGTTTTTCTAAAATAGTACAAGTATTTTGCACATTTAACAAAAAATAATAATCTTGATTGAACCTGACTAAATTAAGATAATAAATTTACGTTAAAGTGGTGAGTTCTGTTTAAAATTTAAATACCTATTAACTTAAATAATCTTAAAATAACAGCTAATAAAATATACTGAAACGGAACGAAGCTTCTGGTTTTACCAAAATTACTAAAGCTTCACAAGCTTAAATTCGTTTGACGTTAAAGTTGTTGGGTTTTAAAAGCGGTTTTTGAAATTAATTATTAAATAATTTATAATATTATATTATGGAAACTCGTGCTAAAATTACATTTAATTATTTTTCTTTTATTAAAATACAAAAAATTTGTTTGAAAAATGCAAAATTTATCATCAAAATTTAATATTTCTATGTTTTTCTTTTAAATGGATTATTAACTTTTAAATGGATTTAAGAAAAAATATATATTAGATTGTAATAATTGATTGATTTGTAATTTAATAAAACAATTTAACGTACAAATTTAACTGCTAGTAAATTCAATGCACAAGAAAAACTAATAGGAAAGTTAAAAATATATGTATATACATATATCTTACCTTAGAGTGTATTTTGGTTATTACACCAATACTAACCTAACCAAATTAACTTCACATATCCTTTAATTTTTTCATAAACTATTTAAATACATGAATTTATTATAACAATACAGTTGGAGATTAAAACCTTTGGTGTAACAGCAGCAAAATAAAACACTAATTTTGTGGTGAATTGAATGAATACACCAAAACACTTTAATATTAAAACAGGGCCCCTATTCTGTAACTTTGAAAACACTAAGCGCTTTTAGACGCTCAGCGTATAGTCATATACGCTGAGTAATGAGTAATGAGTATAACGTCAGTTAATTTTCGCTGAGCGCGCACTTAATTAACGATTTCGGTATTCTCGTCTGACGCGCATAGCGTCTTTACTGATTGCGCTGAGCGCTTTGAAAACGGTTGCCTTAAAGGATCGTTTTGCTTGTCGAACTGTCAGTGAAAATCAAAAAAATTGTGATTTTGTGCGTTATCTTGCTCTTTATTGAAAATTACTACTTCTTCTATAAATTCCTCAATAAGTAATTGATAATTTACGACTTGGCAGCTATAAATATTGTTCAAAACATCGAAAATGCTGAGAAGCGTCTTCAACACTTCCCTCGTATAATAAGAATAATGACATATCCATAGAAAAATAGCTTGACATAACTCAACAATAGGTTATGAAATTCACGTAACATTGACATTTTTCATTGTTACATCCGTCAGTTATCAACTTTTGACTATTACCTATATTAGAAATTGTGATGTTGCCAGTATGTGCCCAACGCATATCCAGAACACGATTCGCATGGCAACGAGAATACCAAAATCTGACCATACCAAAGACTTGCGTTTGTAGACTTGCCTTGCGTTTCGCTGATCAAATACTTGCGCTCACCGCTTTGAAAGCGTAACGTTTTTATGTTAAAGTTACAGAATATGGGCCCTGGACGCGCGTTAGGTTAGGTCGCTAAACATGTTCAGATCAACAGATGGTTAAAACTTCAACAGATGGTTAAAACTTTGAGTTGTAACATGGTTAGCGAAACGCGCGTCCAGTGATAAAGTAAAGTGTTTTTGGTGTATTGTGGTGAACTAATTTTTTTTCCATAGCAACTGTTAAAATTGCCTTATATCTATCAAAAATAGTAGATGAAATAGTACTTTAACCTCAAGGGTAGATTAAATGATACTTTAACAGCGAGGAGAGGTTAAAAACTTTATTTCTTCTCGCACGTTTTTTAATTGCTTCCATTTTTGAAAATTTTTGTATTCCTTTTCATAGGTTATTCGGGATTTAAATGGAAGTAGTTTGGATATGGCGTTTGTCGCCTCAGCCTGCATATCTGTTGGTAATTTACTTATTTCATTTTGAGCCATTTATGGCTCCAATTCAATCAGCAATCGACACGAAAGAGAATTAAAAAATATTGACTCGAAACTGACAATTAAAGAGACAGCTTTATTTATTTGTCAAACTACATAGAAACCAACGCCAACCCAGCACAATATTTTTTCTACTGGTAATAAATTCCTTGAAATAATAATTTCTGAATATTTTTTAAAACGTATCTTGCTATGGAAAAAAAATATTGTTTTATACACGACGATGAAATTGCATTATTGTCTCCCGAAATTAATTCACTCGCGATTTCATCTTATTATTATAAAATACCATTTTATCGTCTTGTATAAAAAATAACTAATTTTGCTTTATTATAACAGTCAAAATTCAAGGTTTATATATTTCTGTCTAAAGAAAGCTACAATTTTTTAGATGCAGGGAACCTAGCCTTCTTACATATTTTTATCTTATAAAAAGAATATATTTCCTTTTTTCAGAGTAACCTAAACTTTAATTTGTCTAAAATAAATTTAACTTTTTTGGATATTAAAACAAGTTTGTCGGTTCACCTTAAGAAACTAAACTTCAAAACCACAAGTCACAATTTTGAACACACTGAAGTAAATAATAGTGTAAGAATTCAATAGAGTAAAAACATGGTCAGAACTCACAATAATGCACTTAAAATGTAAGAAATAGCAGACTATTCGTTTATGAATCCCCAATATATTTGAACCTTCGATATATTATTAGAAAAATTGACTCATTTTAGGAAATATCGTGTTTCGAGTATTATACAGAAAGATTTCAGTTAAAATAATTTGTCAAGCAAAATATAGCTGCAATACTTGTCTTGTAAGATTTATCTTGATACTTACGGTTTTAAGTAGGCAACTGAGATGTAAACCATAAAAACAGTTAACTGATTCATGTTATGATCCGTGGTTCTGCAGATGGCTTTATTAGTTATACAAAAATAGAAAGTTACGATAAAGAATATCCTCACGACACTAAGATAAAGCATAATAAAAGTGCTTAAATTTTATATAAAAGCATCATGAAATTAATGATTTTTTCAAACCTTGTTGATTTATTATTATCAGGTGAATTTCATTGCCATCGCTGACTCCGTTTTTATTCGATCATACGGTAACAATTTAACACATTATTACTAATAAAAAACTCTTCATAAATATCAACACAGTTTTCCAATATACAAAATCTTGATTGTGTTATGCGATATTTGTTTGATTTAAGTTTGCTTATGAACACATAAATTAAATATAAATTTAGATACTCTCCGAATTCTCACCGAAGACACAGGTGTCAGCGAAAACTTACGTTTCTTACTTAAAGAATAAATTTAATCTTACGATGGTAACGCGGTGTAACAGAAAGAGACAAGAAAAAAGCATAGAATCTATTGAGTCAATCAAATCATCCATAACATAACGATATTCCAAATTCGAAAACGAGATGAACTTAGAGTCACTTAAATTTTAGATAAATATACAGAAAATTCAGTAATTGTAGGAGAAATATCATAATTCTTGTACCACCTGTAAGCAATATCTAATTTTAGGATTGAATTTTTACCAGAATAAAGAAAAATTTAACATTAATATTAATTAAATGTTCTTCAAAAATGTCAACAGTTTTCTTTGTAATAAACATAAGTTGAAAATTCATTAAAACCAACTACATTCCTTTTTAATAACTTCTATGACATATTTTAAGCTATATTTATGATTGATTCTGATCACAAAAATTAAAGATAAATTCAGAGAATATTCAAAACTGTAGTTAAAATATCATAGTTCTTGTGACACTTTGATGTTTGTTACTTATAAAGTTAGTATGCAATTTTCTTTCGTTTACTGCACTTTCCAGGAATCACGAAAAACCGGTAAAAGCCACTCACATTAAAATGCGATTAAACAAACACTTTAAATTTTCTGAGTTGTTTAAAGAGACTCTAAGAACAACTGTTAAAAAATCTTGACAAATAAAGCTATTATCAGTGAAAATATGAATATTTTGGGCTAAGAAATGTTTGGCTTGTTTTTTTATTACCATAAAATATGACAAAATTCAAAGTTCCAAAATGTGATAGCTGTTGATTCTACCTTTCAAATGAACTTTGAATCATCAAAAAATATTAAATTTTAACCGAGTTATTAAACAATTTGTCCAATGATGAGTTATAACTCAAGAAAGGGGGACACAATAGATCTCTAAGGTCGCAGAGATTAACCCCCTCCCACTTATTATAATTCTAATTCTAAACAATTTGTCCTATCAATCAATGATATACTTATGAAATCTCTTATCTCCGGAACGTTAAGACTTGGAGAGAAAATTCAGGGATATTCGAGGCGAAATAGCTCGAAAACTACTAATTCTACTTAAAAAACGATCAGAACCATTTTTATAGAACTTCATTTTTTATTCCAAGAAAAATTGAATTTGTAAATTACATATTTAGGCAGATATTCGCGAAAAACTAATTTTTCGGCAATTTTGGGCTATTTTTTCGTCCATTTATTCAAAACTGTAGTTAAAATATCATAGTTCTTGTGACACTTGTAAGCAATATCTAAACTTAGGTTAGCATCTCGCCGGGGTAAATAAAAATTTAACATTATTATTAATTAAAATCTCTTCATAAAGATCAACATGGTTTTCTAAAATTATAATAAACACAGAGAAGTTGAAAATACCTTAACAATACTTCATCTTTAATATATCTTCTATGCGAAGTTTTAAGCTAGATTTAAGCTTGCTCCTACATGCTGATATGATAAATTAAAGATAAATTCAGAGAATATTCGATTTAAAAAAAATGTGACTGGAAACACAGGTGTCATTCACGACAAAATTCACGCTTGATACTTCTAAGATATATTTAATCTTACGATTGTAACACGGCGTAAGAGACAAGGAAAAGGCATAGAATCTACTAATGTCATGATTCAATCAAATCATTATCAGACCCATAACATAACGATATTCCAAACAAGAATACCAGATGAACTTAAAGTCACTTAAATTTTAGAAAAATGTAGAGAGTATTCAATAATTATTTTAGGAACAATATCATCATTTTTGTGACACTTGTAAGCAATATCTCTAGTAGCTATATACTCAATATTACCATGGTAAAAATAATAATTATATTATTAATAATTAAATGTCCTTCATAAATATCAACATAGTTTTGCTATATATAAAATCTTCATTGTAATGAATATAATAAAACTTGAAATTGCCTCAACAACAATAACATTCGTCTTTAATAACTTACTAACCTACTAACTATGCGATATTTTAAGCTAGATTTTTGCTGCTTAATGACGATGTTAAATAAAAATTTAACATTAGTATTAATCAAAAGCTCTTCATAAAGATCAACACCAGTTTTCCAAAAATAATGAATAGAGAAAAGTTGTAAATACCTTAAGAACAATTTATCTTTAATATCTTCTATGCGATATTTTAAGCGAGACTTAAACTTGCTCACACTTGTTGATCACATTAATTAAAGATGCATTCAGAAAATATTCGATTTAAAAAATAATGTGACTGAAAACACAGGTATCAGACAAAACTCGCACGTTTGATACTTATATAGGATATTTTAATCTGACGATTCTAACTTGGCGTAAGGAAGAGGACAAAATAGTAGAATCTATTGCTATCATAAATCAAACTTTAACAGGCCTTAAACCCTTCGTTATTCCAAACTCGAATACGAGATGAACTAGCAACAAAAACGCAACCCACAACCACGCTGTTTTGTTTCTATATTTTGCGATTAGATTTGATAAGAACAGGTAATAACGTGAATCGGAGGCCAATAATTGGCCGAGATAGGTCGCCGCTTGCACTACCTGGTGGCTGGCGCGGCCGGCCGACGAGGACGCGTCGTCGTCCGCGTGCCGTCTGGCAATTGCCCTCGCGTCGCGGCGCACATACCGTCCGTCCCGACGTCTGGCACTGCACTGGGGAGACGCCGCCGACGTCGCTGCCACCACCGAGGAGGACGCAGCGACCGAAGCCGCCACCGACCGATTCAATTTCGGCGGCGGCGGCGGTGGTGGTTCTTGCGCCCTCTGATGGTGTCGTCCGACGTGGCAAAACGACACCGGCACGGATGAAGAGAAACTGAGATAAGAGGAAAATATAGACGTCAAATTGTAAGTGAATTATTTGTAGTGACACACTAGCAATGTATCTATCAGTCCAAACCGCACAGATCCTCAAAGAAGCTTTGTTCGGTAGTGGCAAAACCACACAAGTACAGATGATGAGAAACTGGGGAGAAGAGGAAAACACAGACATCAAATTGTAAATAAATTTGCTGGAACTTTGTGCCCCGTTGCCCACCTAGCTTACCCACCAAAAAATTGTGTCGCCCGATCGCGACCGCAATCGACGACATCAATTTTTGACATTTCTTACGTAAAAAAGTCTCAAAGTGACACGTGTAGTACACGGTCAAGTAGGCCTTGATTAGCTAGAACTTGACCTTGGTTGAGTCTATCGACAGACCAAATTTCACTTAAATCGGATGATATTTTCTCCATTAATAGCGGGCTCGAAGAGACCCATCTACATTCCGAGTTTCAGTTCCCTAGCTCACATAGGGCCCGAGCTACGGCGCTCCAAAGACCCATCTCAACATCCTCATTGGCCTTACCACTTTTTCGATCTTCACCACTTTTGTGACGCGTGTCATGACGCGAGCTCATGTGTCGCGGCCTTGAATTTTTACTCCCATCGCGTTTAAAGAAGTTTCACTTAAAAAAGAAAACTTGGAAACATTTTGTGGTGTATATGAGTGGAAGAGGCATAGAGGCGCTGTAAAAGTAATAATCGTAATAAACGATCAGTGGGGGTTATCAAAAAAAGTTATCCACCGGGGTTGAAAATTATTGAATTACTAATATCGCTATTAAAAGAGAGGGGTTGATGGTAAGAAGGATCAAAATTTAGGGTTGTACAGTGTGGCCTCTGCCTCTCATACGACGCGGAGGCTCCAAGGATTGTATTGAAATGAAATTTTGTGACATATGTAGGTTAATTTAGAGCACTTTTCAAAAATATAGAATGTTCTACAGGGTGTCCCCAAAAAATTGACACATCAAAGTTGTGTTTTTTATAATGGAATACCCTATATATTCTTTGATTTTCGGATTCTAGGAGAAACGTAAAGGTGAGTTTTATAAGAAGAGTATGAAAAGCATATAACTAAAATGCAAGGTTTTTGGCATATTTATCATTTTTCTAAAATAAATCACACTTTTTAAATTTCACCAGAAACCACCAGCTACCTAAATTGGAATTTACCCGGTATAGCCTAATATGTAGTTAAAATAACTATTGTACTTTAAATCAAATTAAAACTTGACCCAAAAAGTTATATGGAGTTATATAGGGTAAGACAAAATTAATATTGAAATTAGTCACCTCTAATAGCAAGTTAAACTTTTATTTTAAATGGAACACCCAGAATATTATTTCGGTATTTAATGGGAAATTCATGTCGCTTCAAAATACTATTAGGGTTGCCTACCTCTAAAACAAAGATTTTCCTAGATATTTTCATTTTTATGATTTAGTGACAGTAGATCTTTATTATTTGATAAAATCTAGGTCGCTGTGATATGTCTGACGTTACTTCAACATACATGTCTAATTAGATCAACTTTAACAACTAGTTATCGTTTTGTGTCAGTTAAAACAAAAAATATTCTCAGAAATTTGCCGAAACTGGAAACTTATCCTACATCAGAGAGAATTGATATGATTCTATTAGTTGGTGAGTGCAGTGTGCAATCACCAATTAATAGAATACTTAAATGCTTCTAATTATATCTAGTCTGGAATAATGAATTTATGCAGTGAACAGGAAAGCAAGCATTTTGAGCATTTAATTTCATAAGTTTATATCTAGTTTTAATCCTGTAATAATGGAAATATGTCTTAAATGTGTATCTTTTTATTGCCGTTGAGTATTTTACTCTACAACATTTAATTTTTGTTAAATTAACAAAAGCAATATCACAGCCACCCTAGACTTTTCCAAATAATAAAGATCTACTGATGCAAAATGATAAAAATGAAAATATCTAGAAAAATCTTTGTCCGAAGGGTGGGCAACCTTAATAACATTTTGAAGATATATGAATTCTCCATTGAACATCGAAATAATATACTGGTTCTATTTAAAATAGGGGTAACTTGCTTTTAAATGTGACCAATGTTCAATATTAATTTTGTGTCACCCTGTATAACTTTTCGGGTCAAATTTTAATTTGGTTTAACATAAATGGTTATTGCAATTAAATATCAGGCTATACAGACAGTAAATTACAATTTAGGTAGCCGTTATTGAAAAAATTTAAAATTTATTCTTCATTTTCACAAACTGTGAAATATGTCAAAATTAAAACTAAAAGAGTTTCGGACTTCCATTGTCTTTATTTATTTTGCTTACACAATATTTCGGTCAGAAGTATCACTGACCGTTATCAAGTGTGAACTGATTAGCTAGATGAAACTAGGTAATTGTCTTCTCGATTTATATCAAGTTTGTTTCTTTTTTTTATTAGAAAATGGGCAATCGCTTTGAAACCTTTTTCCATTAGGTATGAATATGGAAAACCTATTAAAGCCTTTCTGGTGATACTCCAAAATGCTGGATAAAAAACAGTATGTAACACAACGCAATGAATAAAATGAAATGACGATAAGGACCGCTTCTTTGCGAGAATGTGTACCTTATTAGAGAATCTACACTTCCTAAAAGCTTGACAGGGGTATTTAAGATGCTGGGAAGGAGCATGAGAAAAAAACTTTCCAGTAATATAATTACTGAAGAATCCAAACGGTATATCACAGAACTCTCTAATAGTCTCAGAAATGCTGCCTTAATGCTGTCTACAGTACCGGTATGTACTACTTCAGGCTGAGAATATGCAGAGCACGAGACTGGTAGAAAGCCTGAAGTTTAGACATTGCAAGGAACGTGATGGCAGTTCCACTTAGCAGATAACTAGTTGGATTAGCAGGATTAGGCTTTAATTATTTAGTATAACTATTTTTTTTTCTGTTTTTTCTGTTTCAAATATTGAGACTCGCTGGTGATCCAGTCATATCCAAAAGGCATAATTCAGATTCAAAAGGCACTGTGCTTTAAGAAAAAAAAGGCACCCTACATTTTTATGTAACTGTACACTATACCGGGGTGTAGGGGTGTGTTGGAGAGGTAGTACCTTTTGTCTGGTACGGTCACACCAAGCGCCATAGGCGGGCGGAGGTCCCAGATAACTGGTCCTCACGAGACACCCAACTCTCACTTGCTGGCTCCAAGCGCCACACCCCGGTACACTGTGTTGACCCACAGACTAAACCAAGTGAGGGTAGCCAAATATGGTGAGCAATGAGCCGAGTGATCGCCGGGATAAGCGATCGCACTCACTCTGCCAACGGTCTTTTCTCAAAGGGCGGAAGAGCGGAGTGTGGAAGGGCACTCTTTTGACCATGGGGTGAGAAATCGTCCTGAAAAAAGGCGGATGAACTTTAAGAAGTCAACGGCATAAGGATATGGAAGGCAACGAGAAACCACCATATTAAAGATCTCTAGAGATTTCTCAAGACAAACAAAACATGGCAACGCAACAAAAGTCAATGGCCCCGAGTCCGCGGCAGACCTTAGATGGTCAAGGGGTGCTAAGAATCCCCGCGTAGAAAAACTCGAACTATTTAAAAACCAACTGTGCAAGGACAGTAAAGATTGGTACATGGAATGTCAGGTCCATGTATGTGGCTGGAAAACTTCACAACATAAGACAGGAAATGAACAGACTGGATATAAATATACTGGGAATAAGCGAGACAAGATGGCCGAATAGTGGACAAATAAAGGTTGACGACTCAACACTGTATTACTCCGGAAACGACAGCGCTAGCCACCCGAACGGCGTTGGAGTTCTTTTGGACGCGAGAACTGGTCCTTCGGTCCTTAACTTTATTCCTATGTCCGACAGGGCTATGATGATACAACTTAAAGTCACACCAAAGAATTTAAATATTCTCCAGGTGTACGCTCCAACTGCCGACAAACCAGAAGAGGAAATTAAATCTTAGTATGCTGAAGTGAAACAACTGCTATCTTACAGCAGAAAAAATGAAATTACCTTTATATTAGGAGATTTTAACGCCAAAGTTGGCAAAGGGAAAAGCGAGGATGTCGTTGGCGACTATGGAACAGGCGAAAGAAAGGAAAGAGGCGACACCTTAATCCAATTCTGTCAGGAAGAGAACTTCTTTATCTGCAATACGTGGTTTAAACTACCTGCAAGGCGGCTCTATACGTGGAAATCGCCACAAGATTCAAAGCAAAACCCAATACGTAACCAAATTGATTATATATTAGCTCCAAAACGATACAGAAATGGAGTACTTAGTGCAAAGACTTACCCAGGAGCGGATGTTGGGTCAGATCATAATCCCGTTGTGGCACGAATCCGAATGAGGCTCAAAAAAATTGTTCGGAAGTTCACTAAAAAACCCAACATGAGTTTACTGAGAAGTGAGGCACAACGACAAGACGTGTCCAACAAACTCAACGAGCAACTAGGAAAGATCCAACAGCCAAATGCCTCTCAAACCCCTGGACTGGAAGACCACAATAACATAGAGAACATCTGGAAGAAAATTAAAGAAGCGCTGCAGGAAACAAGAACAACTAACAACAAATAATAACGAGAAGCACCATAAAGCGTGGATGACTCAAGAAATTTTAGACTTCATGGAAAAGCGGCGAAGTTTTAAAGGCACAGACCCTCAGAGATACAGAGACACTCACAGGCTTATCAGAAATAAAATCAAAGAAGCCAAAGAACTGTGGATGATGGAGAGGTGCCGCGAAGTCGAGGAGCTCCAACAAAAACATGACTTCTTTATATTACATAAAAAAGTCAAAGAAGTCACTGGGAAACACAAACCTCGAACATGTATCAGAATCGTGGACGGTGAGAATAAACCAATCCTAACCGAACAAAAACTAGAGGAGGTATGGACCAATTACATAAGGGAACTGTTCGATGACGGTGGTCCCTCTTTTCACTCCCAAATAGAAACTGAAAATGGTCCAGATATAATGATCGCAGAAATCGAGAGGGCTTTAAAGAACACCAAACACGGGAAAGCAGCTGGACCGGACAACATCTACCCAGAATTGATAAAACTAATAAACGGAGACAATTTAAAGTTATTGGTAAACCTCTTCAAAATTCTGTATACAATACCGGAAACATACCGCAGGACTGGCTAAGGTCGACATTTATACCTATTCCTAAAAAAACTGGTGCAAAAAGATGTGATGAGTTTCGTTTAATAAGTCTGATGAGTCAAGTCCTAAAGCTGTTTTTAAAGGTTCTGCATAATCGAATCCGAAGAAAATGTGAGCTAGACATAAGTTAACAGCAAATGGGATTTCGCGAGGGACTGGGGACGAGAGAAGCCCTGTTTGCGCTATCGGTGCTTTTGCAGAAGTGCAGAGATCAACGAAAGGAGGTACACCTATGCTTCATAGACTACACGAAGGCATTCGACTGCGTCAACCACAGGGAATTGCTGAGCATCCTTGAAAGAAGAGGCCTGGATACCCAAGACCTGAAAATTATCCAAAAGCTATACGAACAACAAGTAGCGACAGTAAAACTACAGGACACTGAAACAACAGCAATACCTATCAAGCGTGGAGTTAGGCAAGGATGCGTATTGAGCCCTATGCTCTTCAATATGTACTCCGAACTAATATTTCGAAATGCGCTTGAGGGATCAGAAGACGGCATAAAAGTGAATGGCAGGCTGATTAACAACATGAGATATGCTGATGATACCGTCGTTATTGCAGACACCACTGAGGGCCTGCAAAGACTTCTTGATAGACTGTCCTCGGTGGGCGACTCAATGGGTCTCAGGATAAATACAAACAAAACAAAAGTCATGGTGATAAATAGAGATGCAAGACAGGCAACGGAGGTAGTCGTAGGTGGGACACCAATAGCAAGAGTCTCAAAGTTTAGATATTTGGGCAGTTGGATTAGTGAAGACCTAAACCCAGACATTGAGATCAGAGCTCGAATTGAGATGGCTAGATCAAACTTCCTAAAATTGCGGAACCTACTGTGCGATAAACGTCTCAACATCCATATAAAAGACAACTTCGTCAAGTGCTACGTACTTTCCACACTTCTCTACGGGGTTGAGTCGTGGACACTCAAAGTAAGCGCAATGAATAAGTTGGAAGCATTTGAGATGTGGGTATATCGCAGAATGCTGAGAATACCATGGACTGACCGTGTCTCGAATGAACGAGTTCTAAACCAAATGAACAAGGACCGAGAACTCCTCGACATAATAAAAAAGAGGAAAGCAGCCTATTTGGGCCATATCATGAGACATAGCAAGTATGAATTCCTTCAGCTCATCATCGAGGGTAAAATTGAGAGAAAGCGCGGCCCCGGACGACGGCAATGCTCCTGGCCGAAGAACATCAGAGATTGGACAGGCCTGGACTCACATACTTTGCTGAGAAGAGCGAAAAATAGAGAGGAATTTGCCATGGTTGTTGCCGATCTTCATTGAATGGAGAAGGCACTTTAAGAAGAAGAAGTACACTATACCAACTTAAAAGGTTTAGTACTCATTAGCTGATGAGGTAGAATATCATTGCTGGAAAGCTGAACCACAAGAACTGTTGAATTGCTTCTATAATCTAAGCACAGAATATATAGCTACGTGCCAAACTACACAAGTACGGAGTAGAGAATTACTAATTACGGTAAAGAGAATTAAAAGAAAGAGATAAACGCAGATGCCAAATTGTAAACAAATTACTTGTAATGTCACCTAATTATTGGATTAATCCAACTACATCAAGATATTCGCTCGCCTTCCAGTTCATCACCCTTCTCAAAGTATCTCTGTTCAGCCGTGGCAAAACTAGACCAGAATGGATGGAAGAAGAATAAGGAGAAGAGAACAACATGGGCGTTAAATTGTAAATCTCTTACTTGAAATGACACACTAACATTGTATCAATCCAATTACACCAAGATATTTTCTCGCCTTTTATCTACCCTTCTCAAAGCATCTCTTTTCACCAGTAGCAAAACTACACCAGCAGAATAATAAGAAAAGAAAAGAAGAATACAGAGAAAAATAATTAACTCATTAGCTCGAATCGAAAAGTCCTACGCCCAGCTAAATGAAAAATGGACAACGAAGTAATCTTCGAATCTATTTCGAACATCTCGATTCAAATATTCGATCTCAATTCGAACATAACACGGAGCATTAACAACATAGAATGTTGGTGGTATATAGATTAAGAAGCCACTCCACCATACAGAAAATTATTTTGCCTGACATTTTTACGATATCGCACCACTATTCTTAACGCTGCACCCGAATATGTCGGCATATAAAATCCGGCTGCACTTGTTTCCACTGCGAACAGAACGAGATCATAAATTCCGTTTGCGAAAAGCTCTTTTTAGCGTGTCTGGTTGCCGACGTGAGAGAGAAAAGGGGGCATAAAGAAATCCTCTATGGCTAATGGCACAGACATTATCAAATCTACTGAGTATTAGAGCACTCCGTTTCATTTATGGGCGTTACATTTATTATTTTTGTAATAACGGACGGTAATATTCTGGAGGAAATGTAGAGCGGAATAATATTATGACGCGGAAAAAGTGGAACATCAGTATAAAGTTTTATATAGATGTTATTTTAGAGTCTGTTTAACCCTTCTTTACGTTTATATTTTATCCGATTTAAATATTATCCGTTATATACTATAATGTAAGAGGAAGATAATTTGTGGCTGAAGGGTTAATGTAATAAAGTTCGCGGGCTTAAAGTGATTCTTTAGATGAAGAATAGTCTTTTTTTAATATATCTTACACAACGTTACGTCAGATGTATCACTTACCGTTATCTGAAATGTAAACGAATTTAAATCCTAAAACTACTGAGCTTTTATACTAGACTACATACTACTAGACATTAACCCGTGAAAAAGAAGATGCAGTCAACCGTGAGGTTGTCCACTGGATCGGTGCGCTTTATAAGCAATTGCCATATTGTACAGACTTCCGTACTAGGATTGCTTATAATGGTTTATAATAGTTAATAACGCTTAAGAATAGTTTATAATATTACATTATTATTTTGTATTCAGCATTAAGTGATGCTTGGTCACTGGATATGGTGTTTGCTCGATGACATAAAGTTCTAACTATTCTTAATTGTTTGAGAAGGTCGCTCAAATAGACTGGGATCTTGTAAATGATAGTAACATAAATATAACGATAAATTCTATCGGTTTATACGCATTTTAAAAAAAATGTTACTTGCATTAATTTCCAGAAAAAAAAATGTTGCATGTTTAGACTAGCCTTTTGCGAATAATTAGCTCAGTGAGGAATTAAAAGCTATGAGATACCAGAGAAAGCATTTGATCGGGTTCAGTTAGAATATCTTTTACATTTACTCTAAGACAGATAAGTACATCATAATTTAATTAAAGTCATAAAAAATACATTCAGTGCCAACAAAATCCAGGCAAATATCGATGGGGAGCTCCCTGACGACGCTGTTCTAGTCACAGAAAATAAGGACGACCTCAACAGACTGGTATATTGCTTCAACCTTTAGTAAAATCTCTAAATATGATAATTTCTGCCTCTAAAAGAAAGAGCCTGTCAACATCAAAAATACCTATCAGATCCAAGATTGTCGTGGACACAAGAAATGAAAAATTTAAATATCTTGGTATAGAGCTATCCGGTTATGGCAATCTCGAAACAGAGGTAAGACAACAAACAACAAAAGCAATAAGAGGGGCTGGATGTCTGAATGACACCCTATGGAAAAATAATCACATAGGTTTCAAGGTCAACTCAAGTATATCGGATGCGTCTCAAAAGTGGCTCACCCCTATAACTTTTTTATTTTTTTTTAGATATAAAAATAGAGATTTGGTATATTGGTTAATATATGACATAAATTAGGATTAATTGACGTATTCAATTGTTTTTAGCCACTTCCTGTTTAACCGGAAATTACTACAACTTTTGATTTTTAAATAGCACCCTCGGTATTTGTTTACCTTATTGGATAGAAAATGACACTCTGAATAGAATGACGTATCATACGTCAACTTTTGACATTTTCGAATATGGTTTATTTGAGACTGCAACATGAGATTCATAACGACAATTTGACTCGAAATGCTGTGTGTGATGACCAAATTATTCATAAAAAAATGTTTTTTCCTAATATGCTACTGAGCCATCCTTGTTCCATTTGAAAAAAATTGAGAAATGATTAAAAAATCGATTTGGGCATTTTTAACCTAACTAAGATCACACTAAAAACATTAGACGATGAAAGCTATTTTTCCAAGGCTCCTTGATTAAAAATTAGTGTTTTTAACACAGCCATGGCACTCTAGATTGAACTTTAAAATACAATTTTGTTTTAAGCGAAAACGTCAAAAGTGGACATATGATATGTCATTCTACTCAGAGTGTCATTTTCTTTCGAATAAAGTAAAAAAATATCGAGGGTGCCATTTAAAAATCAAAAGTGGTAGTCATTTCCGGTGAAACAGGAAGTGGCCAAACAGAATTGAATACTGAATACGCCAATCAATCCTAATTTATGTCATATACTAACAAGCCAAATATCGTTTTTTTATCTGATAAAAAAGTTATAGGGGTGAGCCACTTTTTAGAGGCACCCAGTATACAAGGCTGTCGTCAAACCCATAATGTTACATGCCTACACAAAAAAGATGTCTTAATGAAATGTTTCAAACCAACTGAAAACTGTTACTACAATGATTTCAGTTCTTTTTTTTTCAAAAAATAACTAAGAATATATATACAAATACCAGAAAGTCATATTTCACACTTGCAAAATCTTTTTCGTTCTATATTTCAAAATAAATTTCAATTGCACCGTCACTACTCCATTCGAAAGAACTACCGAGCACCGGATTCCTCGCAAACAAGTTCTTTCTTTAAAAAATATTTCCGAAACTTTATATTAGATATGATAGCGCTCGTTCTATAGAAACGATTCTTGACTGAGTCGTTCCTTTTCCGACAAAGGATTGAACTTTAACAATCCGCTCGCGCGCTAGTCGAGGCACCCTTAATGCTTCTCATTAAAAGTTTAGCCGATTTCGCCTTTTTGACTGGCGACGGGCAAGGGGGTGGAAAGGGTGGAAAGGGTGAAGCGTGATGGGGAGGGGGGAATTGTAAAGCGGAAGTGCAAGTTGTTGATTGGTGGATTTAATGAGACTTATTGTGTTCTTATCTTTCGTAGATTATTGCAAACTGTTGAAACAATTATATTTTATAAAAATATAAATTTAAGTGGATAGGTGATTCTTTTTTATTACCATGCTATTGCATCACATGACACTGATACCATACTTTGTCTGCTTTTTTCCAATTATGGTGTAGCCTCCATCACATATCATTATCACCTTCACTCTTTGTAGTTGGGCCCATTATTGTCTATTGTTAACTATACGGGCACTTACAAGTTATCCCTGGCAATTTCCTAATAATATCATGGTCCCATCTCAGGTTCGGTCTTCGTCTAGGTCTCTTAATACCTTATGTGTACCATGCTGTAATTTTTGTGATTCATCTGCTGTCCGTTCTTCTTGCCAGGTGTCCTGGCCATTGTCATTTGAGGGATTTGACTCTGTTGATGACATCTATTACCTGGGTCTGTTGTCGTATCTACTCTATTATTTTACGGTCTCTCATTTACGGTACACATAGTACACATTGGTCGAATGTTTTCTGCTTTTGATAGAGCGGCATTCTAGATTTGAATATGGTTGACTTTTTTCCATAAGTACTCCAAGCTAAATTAATTCTTCTGTTGATTTCTGGTAGTAGGTATCCCGAGCTGTGTATTAGTTGTCCCAAATATATATACAGGGTGGTCCGAACTGTATTCCGGAAACTTCGGCAGCATATTCTGCATATAAAAATAAGTAAAAAACTTCGTATAAATGTATGTCCTAAAATACTTAGTTTCGGAGATACAGTGTGTAGAAGTTTCATTTTTATTTTGGTTTTTTCTAAATAATTTCTGAAGTAACGTCAATATTTGGATGAAAATTGATGTCTAAGAGTTTTGTGACACGAGAAATTTGATTTTGATCTCAAAATAACTCCTATTTGTAGGGGGCGCCACCTACATGCGTTTTGACTGTTTTTAAGAGTAATAACTTTTCGTCCGTACCTGTATAAAACTACTGTCTAAAAAATATACATTTCCATGAATTTTTACGTAAAAAATGTCTCTTGGTAAAAATCGCTACGAGTAACCGCTTTCAAGATATTTAAAATGGAAATAGTAAATACATGTCATTATTGACAAAAAATAAGCGCACGTTGAATAGAGTTTAGACTGAAATAATAAATTTTTATTTTTCTAAATTAATCATAAATTTTTCTGCGAAAAAATGATGATAAAACGGTTTCTGTTGAACTTTTGGCACAAAAAGATTTCAAATTTAAGATTTCAGTCTAATAACTATTTAGTCAACATGTTTAATTTGTCAATGATGACAGGTATTGATAATTATTTTTATTTCAATTTCAAATATCTCGAGAACCATTACTCGTAGCGATTTTTACCAAGAGATCTTTTTTATGTAAAAAAAATTGTTAATGTATATTTTTTTACTCAGTAGTTTTATACAGGTATGGACGAAAAGTTATTACTCTTCAAACCAGTTAAAGCATATGTTTAGGTGGCGTCCTGACACCAATTTTCATCCAAATATTGACGTTACTTCTTTAGTTATTTGGAAAAAATCGAAATAAAAATGAAACTTCTACACCCTATATCTCAGAAACTAAGCATTTTAGGACATACATTTATACGAACTTTTTTACTTATTTTTATCTGCGGAATATGCTGCCGAAGTTTCCGGAATACAGTTCGGACCACCCTGTATATTCTTCTACTATTTCCAGTCTTGTGTTATTTATTAGAATGTCTTTCCACTAGTTCGTTGTACATTACTTTAGTTTTTGCTAAATTCATTTTGAAACCCACTTTATTGCTGGATGCATTTTCATTAATTTATGCTAGTAGTTCTTCACGACTATTGGCAAATGACTAGGTCACCAGCGAATAGTAAAGATATTTTCCATCTATTTTAAATGGTTTGTTGGTCCAGTCTCATTAGTTAAATCAGTATTAATCATCTGCACGTCCAGTGTTAAAATTAAAATATTTTTGAGTAATATGGTGAATTACTGTTTTAATTTAATAATTGTAACAACAAAGGTTTCAATCCCAACCGTATACTTCAATGGGTACACGGTCTTCGGAACTAAATCTTTATCGTATGTTGGTATGTAAGTATTGAATTAATAAGAGGGGGCAGATACTGTGTGATCGAAAAAAATGGCGTCAAAGACGGCTTGGGAATGACAATTTCAACAATGTCTTTTCTAAGATATGAGCTCTACCTCGAGATTTTTCCGCAACTATACCTAATAATTTGAACAAACAATGGTGAACATTTCTACTTTACAATAAAAACTGTTAGGCAGGGACAATATGCTTCCTACTTATTAATCCGGTAGACAAAACTACGGGATTAATATCATTGGCTAATACGTGCAGATAATGCAACAGGAATCACTTTGTGAAGTAAAAGCAAAAATTACACCAGAGCACAATAATATAGCTAAAAATTATAATGCGTACACTACCTATCAGAGTTTATTAGGAATAAATGCATTTATACCAAGATTGACTGAAGACCAACAGAATAACAGAAAAAAAAACGTGTTACTCTAAAAAGTTGTTGTCTCGGCAGCATAGACAAAACCACTGATTTCAATAGAAAAAAATATCAATCAGTTATAATGATTCATTGTTAAATGGTGACGGCAAAACACGGCAAAATGCGAATATTTCAGAACGCTTATACCGGGTGCGTCTCAAAAGTGGCTCACCCCTATAACTTTTTTATTTTTTCGATCGTATTTGATCGTCTAATTTTTAGTGTCTCGTCCTGACCAGTTAGAAAATACTCAAATCGTATTTTAATCATATCTCAGTTTTTTCAAATGGAATAAGGGTGGCTCATTAGCATATTTGGAAAAAGCATTTTTTTACGAATAATTTGATACCACACACTTTGTATTTGGAGTCAAATTACGAACCGCAAGTTATAATAATTTTAAATAAACCATATGCGAAAATGTCAAAAGTTGACATATGATATGTCATTCAATTCACAGTGTTATTTTCTATCGAATAAAGTAGAAAAATACCGAGGGTACCATTTAAAAATCAAAAGTTGTAGTCATTTTCGGTGAAACAAGAAGTGACCGAATACGTCAATCAATCCCAATTTAGGTCATGAGATTTTACTTAAAGGTATTTTATAAACTTTCTCAGTGAGAATATTAACTCCCCTGTGTTTCATATATTTTAGTAAAAGGGACGTAAGAACTATAAGAAGTGAATTTTTGTTTTCATGTTTTGACGATATCTGAGAGTTCCTAGACATATCAAATATCGTTTTTTTAACTGAAAAAGTAAAACAGTTATAGGGGTGAGCCACTTTTGAGACGCACCCGGTATATAGTATATAAGCTTACATAAAATGATTCCCACTAGATTATAGACATTACTTGTAAAATATCCTGTTAGGGAATTTAATTTCGTAAATAATAGAAAATCTCCTTTTAATTTCTCATTTTTAGACTTTTACCCCAAATTTGCTGTAATATAAGAATTTACAACATGAATCTATGATAGAAATAGTATAAAAAAGGCAACAAGTTAGTCAAAAGCCATCTCCATTGAATGGAACGGGATGAAAAACGTTTCTGCTCGAAAGAGGGCACTTAAAACGCGAACTGCATACGATATTTCGCGAGCACTCTATAGAGAAACATAACATTAAAACACGTGTTCGAAAACTCAATTTTAAAACACTTAAAAAGTTCGGTCTCTGGAAATCACGTCACATCACCGACTCCCTAAGTTTTCCAATTTCAGGTTGAACGACAAAACCTAGAGTTCGTGTGTGTTGTTATAAGGAAAAAAGAAAAAGTTTGCGGTATAAAAGGAATAGTACCCAAGAAATAAGGGACAATTTTTAAACAATTTTTTACATAAAAACGGTAGAAAATATTTAATTTATACTTAAGAGGAAAAACTTTTTTGTTATTGACATTTTCAGAAAAATGCGTTCTTCATAAAAAAAATTTGCTTGTTTTGAAATGGTTAAATCCCTCGTTAAATCCCGTTTATACTATTCCAAATTACCATACCGTTTTGGAGAAAATTAAGAAAAAACACATGAAAATATAGTTGAATTTTTTCTAAAAATCAAATGGAGTTTCTGTGGCAATATAATTTCCATTTCCTTCCTTGATAGATGGTTGTTATTAATTTTGATTAACGTCATATTTTTACTGTTGTTAAAGTATCACATTTTCCGATAACTATATGGAAACGCCGCAATACACCTTTTTTTAAATGGCTCAATTCATTTACGTGGAATAACGACTATTTTAGGTTGAAGTTAGACGTTGACGGAGAAACCACACATTTCTTTTAAGCTAAGCAGAGCAACAGTCTTCTTGATTTTCTTTCACAGTAATGTAATTTAATATAATAAGGTCCAAATATAATTAATTACCAGTGTAAAAGGTTTTCTATTATATGTATTTATATAAAAAATATGTTTTATTTGTATAATATTAATAAATAAAATGGGAGAGACGGTTTTTGGAACATGTCTGAAGATTTTGGACTGTATTAAAAGTAAAGTAAAGCAAAGATTTCAGTTAACGTCTCCTTTTTAAGGGTTAATCTGGCAGCAAAGTAATACTTCGTTTACGCGGTATCCGAACCGCGGTCTTCGGCCATATCATGGTCAATCTTACGTCGCTTAACTTCGGTGTTCTAATGGGAACCGGTGTTTCGACATAGCTGTGCGGTTGTCCATTAATGATATTGTATATAGCTACAAAAATTAGAAAATATAAGAGAGGTGTGTATTATAACCTGATATGCCAAAGTAAAACTAATTTTTCAAGTTAAAAGTTAGAAGAAATATTTATTTACTAATATGATGTTACTGTTTTTCTGTTTATTATTTTTATAAAAAAATGTTTAATACCTTGTATTCACTAATAATGCTTATATCTGCATTATTTTTAAGCTGATATCGGAGATATTCTTAATTAAGATTTTATTTTGTTTATTTTTTAATTGTTTATGTTTTATTTTTTCCTAAATAAAATTTTGTAAAAAACAATGGGTTTTGTGTGAAATGACACATATAAAGATTTGATGAAAATTGGGGACAAGTTGGTGACGGTATACAGGGTGTCCCAGAAATAAGTGCAAGTATTATAAGGGGTGGTAGATCTAGATAAAAGAAACATATTTTCTCTCTATCGTTTTTCAAATAAGTCCAAAATAAAGAGTTATTTTACTTTGAAAATTTCCAAAAAAAAATGATTTTTTGCTAAAATGTTGAGAACCACTGGATCTTTTCTGGATTTTCTGTCTTGTAAATTTAATCTAATACTTATGTTGCCATATTATCAAGAAATTTTGTTTTTAACTAAAAACTAAAAAAAAATCCAAAAAATTTTTTAAAAGAATTTCGAATCTTCAAATTTTTTTTTTCGCGCAAGAAACCTCATAGGCGTGTTTCTGGGGTTGAACTATAGGTACTACCAGTTAAAATACTTTGAGGTGACGACATTTAGGGTAATTGTATTTTTTTAGTTCTTGTTGTTTCTTTAAATTCTTGAAAATAATCAAAAATATCGGTCAAATTATTAAAGTGTTATTTAAATTTTAAATAATATAGTGAATGTCCCCTAGTGTCATATTTAGTTTTCTTGTAAGCCTTATACTAATAATTCGAATTTTATAGCTAACAGAACTGAAATATTTCCTTAGTGTGACAATAATTGGGACAATTACCATATAGAGAAGCAATTGCAACTGTTAAATTGATTTTAGTTTCATTATTCGAAATCAAGAAGTTATCCGGTTCAGCTAGTAATAATAACACAAGATAAGAATAAAAAACAAAGAATTAGTGTTCTAAATACTCTAGACCTACAATATTCAAAATAGTTAGATCAAAAAATGTCTTTAGAGTTGAATTGAAATATTGAAAATTAAAATGATAATTAAAATAAAGTATTATTAGAGTTTGCCAGATTAAAATATCTTTGGCGTCTCGGCAATTTTGTTGGAATCCTTTCCTCGGTATTTTAATCCAATACGCCGTAGTATCCCAAATCATCTGAACCCAATTTTAGTGCTCATCCATTCATCTTAATTAGGAAGGGAGGATGTCGTTCTTTTTCCGTTTTTATCTACTCGAATAATTTACTGATTTTAATTAATTTATAGAAGAATTAGTTGACCGGATTATTTGCGAATCTCATTAAACTGTGTTGTCAAAGTTAACAAACTTCTCGGAAGAAGTTTTAATTTTTCTCCTCTGCGATGCTGAAAAGATACTGTGGTCAAAATCGAATTAGGTATTAGAAAATGACTGAAAAATAAATAAGAAAATTTCGTCTCGAAAATTTCTTAAAGTCATATATTAATATGTGGATTAGGGTGTCCGGTTATTTACAAAGTTGTTATCTAAAAAAATAACAGACAAATACAAAAAAAAGTCTCTTACAATTTTTCGATAAACCTACCCCTTCAAAGGTTATTCACGGTTAAAATTAACCACTCGGTAAATTCCTAAATTCTTCAACTTTTTTGACAAAATTATGATTATTTTTGAAAAATTTAATCTATTACTGTAAAAACATACAATTCTGATAGTGTTAAGGTTGGGAATTAAGAAATCTTCACGTCTAATGAAGTTTAAACCATTTAAGTACAGCTGATTTATTTTAATAAACATTTTTTAGTTGGATTAAATTGATTACAATCTGAATTACATATTGTTTTTCATTTTTTGTCGTGCATTCAATTGTTTTCCATGATTCAAAATTGTTTACCATGGTATCATGAAAATTGCTTTTTTTCAAATAATAAATTCAAAATAATAGAAATAATTTTTAAATTCCTTGATATGTTAACGTACTACACAGGGTGTTTCAAACTTTTACACAAATATCCAACATTTTGTTTTCCCTCGTGTAATTGACAGATGACAATTTTCATTTTTATTTTAGAAAGAGATACTAAAAACTCAAATAATTTAGCAAAAAATTGGTCCACTAGAACACCATATACAGGGTGTTTCAAAACAAATACGAAAACTTGTTCAAAATAAAGGGTAGTTTGCTTTATAAACACTGGGTCAAGAGTCAACCATTAGGGAGATACCGCGGTACAAAGATGGCGGAAAAATAATGTTTTTATTTTTTATCTTGAAAACGAAAAACGATAGACTAATGAAATTTTATGGAAGGATTACTGTTATGAAAACATACTTTCTGGTAATTTTCTCACTTTTTTAAAATGAGTGGAAGGGGTTGAAATAAACTACCCCTATCATTCTTGTTAACGAAATTAAAAAAAACTTATCAAACACATGCAAAAAAATTAATTTGGATAGTTTAGTTTGTTTAGAAACTTTTTATCTCTTGTGTTTTTTTGGTAAAACTCACCGATTAAAAAATAAAATGTAAAGCATTACATGTCAGGACAAAAAACATTTTTAGATAAAGAATCTAGTGGGCTGTTCTAATTTTTTTAGGAAAAAATCTCGTCGGCCGCTGTCACTTTTTAGGATGTTTCTAATATTATTTTATTGACATTACTCTACTACAATACGTTTTTATCTAGATTCTTATTATTATCGTTATTATCACTAGATTCTTTATCTAAATTTTTTTTTATCCTGACATGTAATGCTTTACATTTAATTTTTTAATTTCAAATCGGCGAGTTTTATCAAAGAAACACAAGAGATAAAAAAGTTTCTAAATAAACCAAGCTATCCAAATTAATTTTTTTGCATGTGTTTGATAAGATTTTTCTTTAAATTTCGTTAACTGGAATGATAAGGGTAGTTTAATTCAACCCCTTCCACTCATTTTAAAAAAGTGAAAAAATAACCAGAAAGTGTGTTTTCATAACAGTAATGCTCCCATAAAATTTCATTAGTCTATCTCTTTTCGTTTTTAAGATAAAAAATAAAAACATTATTTTTCCGCCATTTTTGTACCGCGATATCTCCCTAATGGTTGACTTTTGACCCAACGTTTTGAAGCAAACTACCCTTTATTTTGAACAAGGAATCACCCCCTGAAGTTTTTCGCATTTGTTTTGAAACACCCTGTATAAAACTTTAAAATACATGAAAATGTTTAAGGCGCCTGTTTTTCGTGCCGGTGAGTGTAGTTAATTACCTTTAGCTACTTTATTTAGCTGTATCGAAAAGTTTCGAACATTAATTCCATTACACTAGGTCAATTTGGTTAAAAGTTATATAAATTTATAAACATCTGCTTTTAAAAAATAAATCAATATAACGGGCTTTTTATATAAACTAGATGGCACAGTTAATTTTCCAACAAAGTCTGTTAAGGCGTGTTCGTGGTAATTAGTTTAAAATGTAATATTTTAGAAACTTTTTACACCCGCTGACAAGCTAACAAACAAAACTTATCAATTTAGTGAAAAGTGAGTCGCTTTGTCTGCATGATTGATAATAAACTTATCGAATAATATATTCATTAACTTTGCTGAAAGTAAATTAACTAAATTAAAAAGCTCGATAATAGAATTAAAATCCAAATGAACTATTTATTAACCACACAAGGTGTACTTAGGCTTTGACATAAGGTGTCAAATTCAACGAGCGTAACCATATTTTCTCGATATATAATTACATACAAACTGACTTTTAAATCCTTTTATATTATTTGGAACGTTTGAAATTGTTTAAAAACTTATATGTGGAGTTTGAAAAAAATAGCATGTTCTATTCGGGGTAAAAATGACTTTTTGTGCCTCGGCTGTACCTATGTCGAACGTACAACCTCGCCACAAAAAGTGTCATTTTTACTCCTAATAAAACAATATACTATTTTTTATTAAAATATGTTTTGACTTTTCAATGCCAAAACATATCTTAATGTTTCCCTGGTTACTGATTGTATGTGTTGGCCACAGTCATCGTAGCTATTTTTCCAAGTAGTATTTTAAAACACTTTTAAAAGAGAATGTATCATTATATGAATTAATGTTTGTTTAAAATTTATATAAAAGGTATATTGAAATAATATAACAAACTAATTGAAGCCTGGCGCATTCGCAACGACATCACAAAAATACTTTTTTTTTTTAATTAAATAAAAAACAAAAAATCCGGCGACGACAGTTTTTAGAAGAGCCAATTAGCTATCTTTTAGTAAAAAAGCAACTTTCTAGAGCAAGTCGTTACTTCAGTAGAGACGACACAGATAAACATTAACATTTTATATATGTAGATATTTTCAAAATAATAAATACATGTATCCTTTATATCTTGATTAAAAAAATTTAACGGTCCATATTTTTAGTAAATGTTGTCAACGCAGCGAAAAACCGCTCCAAGTTAGCATTCACGTCTAATATCGTTCTGCGCATGCTCAGTATCGTATTCAGAGAGAAGGATAGGCTTATACGATAATGTTGTTATAGAAATAAATAAATAGATAAAGATAGATAAAAAATAGAAAAAGGCACGTGAAAGTCCCGTAAACAAAGTCGTCTGTAATATACATGTTACAGTGAAAGTCGGAAATTCAGTGATTGTTAACATTCACTAGGAAATGCTAGCAATTACGCATTGGACCAGTGAATGTAATTGTAGTAATTTCTAACATTCACTATATTGAAAGTAACATTTAGTAAAGGTTGCCAGTAAAAGTTATTCTATTGTAGAGGGCGAGTGTGGTGAGGAAAGATGTTGGTGGAAGTTAGAACAAATAAAACTTTTAAGAATATTGGATCACCTCAATATTCAAGCTGATCCACATATCTTAAAATTACAATTTACTTCTTTAGTATATTTATTAAAAATTATAGATAATAACGACATAACCTTCTAAAAATATTAAAAGAGAAAACATAGTAAACATTTTGAAGTGTACAAAACAATTAAAAAAAAACATTTATAAACATAAGATTACTTATTGGTACAAGGTGTTTTTTAATAAAGTTTTTCATCGTGGACAAAATAAAGTATGCCCGAATTTTCTTCAACTGGAGTTAGTTTAGTTAGTTAGTTTTTTCAAACCTGCTACTTCAAGCATAGCAAAACGTTTAATAGGTTCATAGTCACTAGGTTCCTTAATATATTTTTCTCTTGCACGCTTAACTTTTGCTATGACTTCATTATATTACAAAAACGAATAACAAGCACTATTACATTCTTGCGAGTGCCTTGTTTGCCTTAATTTTTCACAGAAAATTTCTTCCGTAGCGTAGGGAAAATACCGCACAGCATTTTTTACAACAATAACAAAACAATTTTAAATAACCACAAAAAAGCAATGCGAATTTACGCCAGATGTCTATCAACGTTGCCAACGTTTAGCCCAATTTAATGTTATACTTATATTGCCTATTATTCAACTTATCTTTATTTATCCTTATATTTTATAACATATGGCAACCGCGATAACTGAATCTTTCAAACTCACTGCTATTGTCCAGGGAATACTAGCATTCACTAGTAAAAATTGCTGTTGAACTTTTACTGGCGTAGTCTTAGAATCAGTGAATGTGAGATTTTACTAGTAATTGTTAACAATCACTGATTTCCAACTTTTACTGTAACATACATATGGCACAGCTTTATCCACGAAGTATATAAGATCTAAGCTAAAAACACGTTCCTGATTTTTTTACGAACATCTTATTTCGAACAAAGAAAGGGGATTTAGAACTTAAATGAGTAAAGTTTAATTCCCAACCCTGACCGCATAATCTCAAAGCAACATTAGATGCCGAAGTAAATTTCTCTGTTATCCACTATCAGATCCCCCAAATATCTTAACTCTGCACATGTCAGATCCCATGCAACTTTATCCAATCCCGAGGCGAATATTTGGAAGCGTTAACAGTGATTATCGCGCGTTGTGTTACTAGACTGTAAAAAAATTAACTAACCAATTTTAAATTTAGAATAACTTAAATATATCTGTTTGTTCTATAACTTTATTATTATAATGTTTAATACACAGTCTATACTTGATATCAATTTAACATTTAGTTACGTAATCAAGGGCGCGATTTTTAAATTCATTGTTGCCAACCATATGGGCATATTCAGCGCCATGCTAAGTGTAATTTAAATTTCGCGCTGGGGATTCAGGTGGTAGCTCTGACATTGTCATTCGTTTTGACACTTTAGTTTTGTATTACCTATTTTTGGTTTAAATAAATAGTGTGTTGTGATACTTAAACAATGCGTATGATTGGTACATTCTTGGTACATTCTGATTTTTCAACTTATAGAAACGTTCTTATTCTTAACAATTTTCTGTAGTGCGCTAACACATCTATTTCCTGCCATTATTCTTGCCACAATTTCCTAAGTTTTTTTAGGGGTCAGCAAGAAACTGACCAAGATGATAAAATTGACACTCCATGAGACAGTAAATAAAGTCAAAGTAAACAAGAAAACAACGGAAAATGTATAATCAGGGACGGATTAAGACAGGGAGATCCACTATCTCCAGTATTGTTTAGTGTAGTATTAGAAAAAGTTATAAAAGATGCGGGAATCAACAGAGAGGGCATTCTGTATACAAAAAAACACCAATGCTTAGCCTTTGCAGATGATTTAGTTATCTTAGCAAGAGAGAAAGAGTTGATATCGAAGATCAAGCGCAAAAAGTAGGCTTAGTGTTTATTGAGAAGAAAACAAAGTTTATAGAGTGGTCACATAGGGATTTTGAGAAGAGAAGATGTCGATGATACGTTGAAATGATTGTTGATTTCTGCTGGTCATTAAAAAGGGACAATCCTGGCATGGAGAGAGGCATTTATCCAGGAGGTAGAAAACATCCAAAAATAAAAAGACATAAGTAGTATTGTTTCAGATTTTGTTATTAATAATTAATATAATAATCATACAATAAATATAAAAATAATATATAATAATCACTATAAAAATATCTTTAACACAACGTAGGTTCCTTTATTTCACTTAAATTGTTTTTTTTATACAGTTGGCCAAAATATTACCTCTTCAACTTTGTTGAATGAATTTGGGTTATACTACAAGGTTGATAAAAAAATCTTACGTGATAAAGGAAAATGGTGTAAAAAATGGAATAAAATCAGATCGAAATCAACTTTCAAAAGTTTAAAAAGTGTTGGCCTGTGTTATTAATGTTTTTGGATTAACATTACACTTTAAAATGCTGACGTTGCAAAAAAATACTTTTATTATTTTACAATGCATCTTGTTTCACCCCCGTATAAAATCCCAATTTCAATTTAGGTTGCCTGTTGCGGCGGAGCGTGGCTCCCTTTATCTGCCCCTTTCGTCTTTCCCATTCCCGCCGCCTCCGCATCGCCGCCCCCTCGCGCTGTCTGGAAGTCAGGTGAATCTGATGGATGAAACTAACCCTCGACTTTTCTCTTTTAACTCATTCTTTTTACGCTGCACTGACGGCACACACACCTTCCGCGTCTCGCTTTCTTTTTATTTGTAGGTATTTTTGTTTTTTCTCTTTTTCTTTTTTGCTTTAACATTGATATAGTGGAGTTTCAGTTGGAAATGGAATTCAGGTACAAGGGAAAAAAATCAAATTCTATATTGGGTGGCGATTGAGATTATCGGCTTCGGGTTTGAACTTCTGATTTCAAGAACTAAAAGTGACAACAGACAAAGTCTTTTTTTTTATAAAATATAGTCTTTTAATTTGTAGCCTTAAGCTTCATTCAGAACCTCGCAATTAGTGAAATAAATTAGTGGTTTCAGTAACACTTTATACTTTTTAGTTTACGATCATTCACAATATTTAAAAAAAACACAATTAAAATTAATGGAATATCCTAGCAACAGTTTGCGTTAGTCAGTTGTATCCATAGAGAAAGCCTAATATTTAGCTTATAAAACAATAAACTTGTGATTTCTAACCACAATTTCTCTTCACAGAAGATAATCAAAGACCAAGGCCCGTATTCTGTAACTTTGACATAAAAACGTTACGCTTTCAAAGCGGTGAGCGCAAGTATTCGATCAGCGAGACGCAAGGCAGTCGATTTTGGTATTCTCGTTGCCATGCGAATCGTGTTCTGGATACGCGTTGAGCACATATTGGCAACATCACAATATCTAATGTAGTTAATAGTCAAAAGTTGATCACTGACGAATGTAACAATGAAAAATGTCAATGGACGCATTCAGTACACACACCGGTTAGTCCACCGGTGTAGAAAATTAAAGTGAATGGGCGCATTCAGTAAACAGACCGGTATTAACCGGTAAAGACCTACCGATAACTTTTCATTGAACGATTAAATTACCGGTACGTAAATAAACCGGAAACACAATACGGTAGGCTCTCAAGTGATCGGTGACCACAACCGGTGAGTTACCATTGGCATTCACTTTAATTTTCTGCACCGGTTGAGTAACCGGTGTGTTTACTGAATGCGCCGAATGCCAATGGCAACGCACCAGTTGTGGTCACCGATCACTTGAGAGCCTACCGTGTTTTGTTTCCGGTTTATTTACATACCGGTCGGCGCAGTTTGTCATAATTGTCATCTGTCACTTTTTTGTTGTTTCGATCGTTCAATAAAAAGTTATCTAGGTCTTTACCGGTGTGTTTTTTATTGGGCGCATTCAGCCCAATGTTACGTGAATTTCATAACCTATTGTTGAGTTATGTCAAGCTATTTTTCTATTGATGTCATTATTCTTATTATATGAGGGAAGCGTTGAAGACTCTTCTCAGCATTTTCGATGCTTTGAACAATATTTATAGCTGCCAAGTCGCAAATTATCAATTACTTATTGAGGAATTTATAGAAGAAGTAGTAATTTTTACTAACTTTTCACTCAAGAGCAAGATAACGCACAAAATCACAATTTTTTCGAATTTTACTGACAGTTCGACAAGCTAAACGATCATTTAAGGCAACCGTTTTCAAAGCGCTCAGCGCAATCAGTAAAGACGCTAAGCGCGTCAGACGAGAATACCGAAATCGTTAATTAAGTGCGCGCTTAGCTTAACTAACGCTTAGCGCGCTAATTAACGTCATATACGCTGAACGTCTAAAAGCGCTTAGCGTTTTCAAAGTTACAGAATACGGGTCCAAATTTTGAAGTATAATTAGTGGAAAAATTAAAAGTTTTGATAACTTTTGCAACTAATTGAAAATGTCTACCACTAATTTTGACGTTCCGAATGCATTGAAATTAAAGATTGAAACCACTAATTTATTCCACTAATTGCGAGGTTCTGAATGGAGCTTTAGATTGACAAATTCATAATCTAGGCGGACAATTAGTATTTTTGGACGTAGTCGTATAACTAATATAAAATAATAATAATAATTTTTTTTCGTAGGGTTGTGCACCGCCAAAGTGTTGAACCTCGCACCTACTACTACTGCCATTACTCGCTGACGAGTATTTGCACACGTATCTGAAGATGGTTACGCAAGGCGTTTTCTTTCATGAAATTTTCTATGACTGGAAAGCCCGATACGTGATGTTATCTCTCATCCGCACTCCGGACATTCAAAATTGTTTTGTTGCATCTTTACTTTTTGGTTGTCGTTGTTAACTGAGTTTACAATTCTCCTCCATTGCGTTCTATTGTGCGCTTTCTTTTTTCTATTCTATTTTTTTTTCTTTTTTTCTTATTTCTTCTTTATTTTAAAACATTTTTTTTAACTTTTTAACATACATTTTTTTAAATTAATGTTTGCCAGATCCATATATTTATGTCAAATTTAAAGATTAGTAATTTAGATAGAAATCAACTGTTAGGCTGAGAACAAACGAGGCGTTGCAAAAAAAGTTAACTCCTTGTTGGAGCGTAAGTTTGTACCACTTGCAAGCAATATTTCTCTTCTTAACAGTTGGAGTGTTTGGCTGTGCCACTCTATCTGAGATACAGTACGTCTGTCCGTTCTGCGGCTGCGGGGTATCCTTGAGAGGGGAAACGATATTCTCTCGATGTTTTTCGTAAAAAATTAGACGACGCGTCCCATCAATAAAAATTCAACAAATTTGCAAGTAGCCATTAAAATGAGTGGGCGGAGCGATTTACGGTAACGCACTCGTCAAATCGACGTATAAAATATATTGCTGTTTATTTAAATGTTTTTTGTCCGCATTCCTTTCATAGACACAGATCCAGCAGATGTACTGTACCTGTTATGTTCACTGCTCTGTCCATTCCTTTTTGATAATAAATCCTATGCCGCTTATCCTTCCAGTAGGTGTATACTCTGTTTTTTTTTCTCAGGTAAGATTTCGACAGACGATGACAGAAGAAAAGCAGATGACGTCCCATACCAATCTATTTATTTTACTAAAAAAAGTTTCTAATATTTTTTAAGTTAACTATGGATGGGTTTAAATATAAATCCGTCATGCGTCGTCTCTTGTTGTTTTTAACCAGTTTTATTGGTTTATTTCAAAGATGACAGATCATATTTCAATTTTATTGGTTTGACGGAACGATGAACGACAAACGGACGCCGATGCGTATGAACTCGCCTTTAGATTTTTGAGGCTTGGCAAAGTCTTGCCAAATTATAGGCTATAATTTTGTATCAACTTATGTCAAATATCTGTTTTCTGTCTTTTGAAGTTAAGTGGAGGAAAAATCGAGAGAAAATTAACTGTAGACCCAGAGGCACAGTTTATAGTTAATACTTGCTGCTCAGGCAGAAAGTCTTATACACCAATAAAGTTACAATCAATAAAGTTTGTATACCATTTCGTTGTAGATAAGTGCATCTCATATATGGTACAAGGATTGTACTAAACATATACTGGAGTAGTAGCTGTAAAATATCGACATCCCACGATAAGTAAATAACTTATTTTAGTACTACAGAAAAATGATGTCAAAAGGTACTGGTTTAGAAAAATTAAGATTAAAGTTAATTAATCAGCCTTTAAGGTATAAAATTTGGTAAGTCTTATTATTAATAAAATAGTTTGTTTTATTTATTCTCGTGGAATATTTATAACCTGACCTAACCAAATTTATATTTGTACATAAGTTATATTGATAAATATAATAATAAATACGGGAAGTTTCTTGAAGCTTGAAAGTAAGAAATAGTTCTTTTTTATATTTTTTTGATATGTGGTGTTTTGTTCTTGTTTGTTTTGTATTAACACATACCGTTTTTTTTAATAAAATAACTCATTACATTTTTTCAGTTTTATACAGTTTTTTTCACAATAGTTAGTAGTAAATATAGTAATTTCATGCTATGCGTTCCAGTTGTACCAACTTATTTCTTTGTAAAATAAAATAAACTACTTTGAAATTAAAATGACAGACATATCTATCACTGTCAAGGATCTTGTCATTGGACAGACTATACCTTTATAGTAGAACATGTTTTCCGATTGAAGTTCCATCAGATCTTCTCCTTTCCGTCTTACTTCGCTGATTCCATGGATGTCCCACTTGATATTTAATAAATAGCAATAAATGGTTATATATTACGAAATTACATATTAAGGATTATTTCTATTTAAACCCTGGGATTCTTCTTCATCTTAAGGCTCCTTAACGTCTGATTAACTTTAAAGTTGATGCTAATAGGTAGTTTAGAAACATCCGCACTTGATTAAAGAAACTTCAAAAAGAGAAGCCAATAAATACATCCATCTATTACCATTTTCAACAATAAATAAAGAGGCTACTATTTTCTTTGTCCTATCCTAATCGACGGGATTTTATTTCAGAGCGTTGGATCAAAAGACAAAATCGAATTTTAAATTTCCGACGCGCACGAGACGAGCAACCAATTGCCGTTAATTTACCGGTTCGTGATATAAACTGCACGTTAAACCAGAGATTAAATTCGGCTTAATCGGGCAGACGGAGTTTAATTAAGACGTCAGTAGTCGTTCGGATATGTTCGGAATAAGGGCGAAAGGGGCCGGTATATTTGGAGGTGACTAGAAGAAAATGACCCTGTCGTTGTCAGAGTTAGTGGGAATAATTACAGAGTTCCTAAATTTAAAAATAATAACTAAGAACTAAATAATTTATACTCGCTTAACAACATACATACAATCATTACTCGCTGACGAGTATTTGACACGCATGAGAAGATAATCACGCAAGGCGTTTTATATATTTCCTGCCTTCCTGTGACTGAAAAGGCCGATACGTGATGTTATATCTCTACCGTACTCCGGACATTGAAAAATCTCATTGCTTTGTTGCCTCTTTACTTTTTGGTTGTCGCTGTTAACTGAGTTTACAATTCTTCTCCATTGCGTTCTATTGTGCGCTGCTTCTTCCCACTCATTCTGCATGTTAATCCCCTTTAAGTTTTCGTTGAAAATATATTTGTAATTTTGAGTTATCCACCCGGCCTCCTCTTACCGTTTACAAGCTCACCGTAAAGCAGAGAATTTGGTATGCGGTTTTTTTGCATTCGTGACCAGCCCATCTTGAACGGTATTGTGTAATCATGACTTCAATGTTCTCGCAGTTAGCTGCTTCAAAGACCGATACATCTGAGACATGGTAGAACCATTTGATTCTTAAGGGTTTGGTGTCTCTAAGTTGGTTAAGTCTAAGGTGTCTCTGTTGCAACTTGTTTAACGCGTTCATGTGTCGGCGATACGGCACCCAGGTTTCGCTTCCATATAATATGGTGGGGATTATTATTGCTCGGTACACTGCAAGTTTCGTTTTTGTACTCAAGTCATGATTGTAGAAAACCCTGTCTTTTAATTTCCAAACTGCTCTTGAGGCGCTGCTGATCCTGTGCTGAATTTTCAGATTCAATATTGGCCTTTTCCGAAATCAAACTGCCGAGGTAATTGAATTCCGCTACATATTCCAATAGTTCTTCTCCGATTTTTATAGAATTATTGGGATCTTCTAAGGGGGAGTACATACACATGATTTTAGTTTTGTCTATGTTCAGCTTAAGGCCCAAAGCCTCGTATGCCCAGGTATATGTGTTCAACATTTCTTGTAATTGCTGTATCGTCTTTGCAACTAGAGCGCAGTCATCAGCGTATTGATGTTCTGTGATGAATTTTGTCCGTGTATTTGCCCTTAGTCTTTTTATGTTGAACAGACCGCCGCCGCCGTCGTATCTGTATCTAATGCCCAATTCTCTTTCCTGCAGTTTGCTATCCACTATAATGGAGAGCGCTGCCATGAAAATGCTGAATAGGAGAGGCGCTTTACAACAAAATTTGAAGCTATAATTTAAATTCGAGCTACGTCGGTACTGGATATCAAATGGAAAGATTGGGCTCCCAGTTTTTTTTGATAAAAAATTTAAATCCACCTAAACCAGTTTTCATTAATGATAGTACTTTTTTTGTTCGCTATTGGAAAACAAAGAGAAGTTCTGCGGAACTCAAGGATCCGGGAAGACTCCATCCGTAACCTAGAATGGGAACTCTCCAACGGTATAAAGCACTTGAAGAAATTTCTCAGAACTTACGACCAAGAAAATCAAAGATTTTTCCTGACTTTAGTAAGAACATTCTTTGGATTGTCCCGGGTTTTTTAAAAGGTCACTGTCTTCTCAACTAACACCTCAGATTGAAGCTAAGAAACAACGGCAATACAGATTCTGTCGGGAAGATGGGGAAACACCAGAAATTGAGTGCCTCAAGACGACAATCGTTCGTGTCATAAACTTTGGTAGCGGTGATATCGGAGATCTCCGTCTACCAAAAGCCAGTGTTTCACACTTCTTTGTAAAATTGCAAATTGCTCACTCATTTCAATTGAAGTATTTGAATGATATATAATTTTTTTATGAATGCTTTTTATAAACTTTGAAAAAATAGAGTTAATATAAAACCGTATACTATTCTAGTTTTCTAATTTTATAATGTTTTTTTTTTAATTTTTATTAAAAAATTATAATTCTATTACCAGGCCGGATAGCTGTGAAGATTAGTCGAATTGCATTGTCGAAAGTTGTTAACAAAAATATTAAAATAAAATTTTAATCAATCAAAATTGTTTTTCTCCATCATTTACCGGATTAATAATACAGAAATTAGAGCTCCATTACAAACAATTCAATATTGATAGTGATTTACAGTAATTTTATTAAATTATACGAATATTCTTGTTGATTATTGGTTTGAAATAAATATGACAGTGTCCTCTTTTGTTAGTTTTTTGATCAATTTTGTCAAACTTTATAAAGCAGTTTGCTGTCACATAATAAAATTAAATTATTTCTTTATGACATGAAGCTTGTTAAACCACGGATATAGAATCTAATTTAGTCGAATGTGATTATACTATCAAATATGAACATATGATTGCAACCGCAGTGGATAATGAGTTAATAATAATCAATTGTGATAGTGATTAAAACTAATAATTGAACTGTGGTCTTATACAATTAGGGAATCAGATAAATATAACTAAAAGTAATTTAAATTATTAGTTATATTTTGATCGAAATATAACAACAGTTTTTTCCCAAATTTCAATATCCACAAAACACTTAATGCTTCCTCTAAGAAGGCTTATTGTATTATTAGGACTTAAGAAGACTCTAAGAAGACTTATTGTATTATTTTTCTCACTAACACTACAGTTTTAGTATCATGTACGAGGTAAAAGTTGAAACTAAAATAATTTCGGACTTGTCTTTATTTATTTTGCTTACACAACGTTTCGGTGAGAAGTCTCGCTGACCGTTATCAAGTGTGAACTAATCTAAATCCTAAAAAAAACAACGCTTTATTGTACAAAAAGCCAAAACAGCTTCATCGACAAAGCATTCACAAAACAAAAAAGCACAAAAACAAATATACAAATAATAAAAAGAAATGTCATACAATACAAATCATATATATATCATATATTATATATCATAAAATCAAGAGTTATAAAATATTAAATAATACTAGACCTTTAACCAGTATGTGAGATGATCAAAATTGTTCATGATTAAACATCAACAAAAAAGTCGTTTACCGCATATAGGACTCTAAAACTACTGAGCTTAAAACTTAGTATAATAGAGCCGAGCATTCACCATGAGGTTATCCAATTAGAATACCTGTATTGGAGCGTTTTATGAGTGGTTGCCATATTGTTGAAATTTCCATACTGGAATTGCTAAAGATTTTATTATTGCTAGATATGAATACAGCCTCTTTACATTTGCGCTTTTTCCAATGGGGTTCTTAGTGGACAACCCGGACTTCCGACCATTTTATGCTGTGGCGCTTGCACCACACATGATCTGCAATGCCCGACTTCTTTGTTTCACCTGTTTGCGTATGGTTTTTTATCTTCGTCAAGTCGTACATGTAGAGGACGTTTAATCTCTCCAATATACGGCTGATCGCACTGGCAAGGTACCTGGTAGGTACACTCTTTCTCTTGTTGTGATGATTCCGGTTTTGTTTTTGTTAGGATACTCCTTAGAGTAGTCCCAGACTTAAACATAGTTTCAGGCTCACCACTCACCAGGCACCAGTGAGTCAGACTTGCAATTAGATATAATATTGTCAAAGGATTTTGCAGAGTAACCATTCTGAAGCAAATCGGTTTTAATATTACTTAGTTCAGAATTGAGAGATTATTGGTTACTGCATTTGGTTGCGTCAGAATGGTTCGACTGAGAATTTAGATATTGTCCCGTATGTGTGGGTTTTCTATAGCAGTGCAGCAAGGTAGAAGTTGATTATGTTTGCTTTTGGACTTTATGTTTGCTTTTGAACAGAAGAGATGCAGCTGTGGTCCTCATAGTTTACAGTTCCTGGTGACAGTACAAGGAAGAAATGGTCGAGCATAGTACTAGTACTTTTTTCTTGTCTAGAACCATGACATCGTACCACAACGCCAACTTTAAATGCGACCGGCTATGGATCACTGTCAAGAGTGTCTTCTACTAACCTTGATACCGGGTTCTATCCAAAGTTTAACTAGCTTAATTTATCTAAATAAAAATATTTATGAAAATATTATTAAGTATTTTATTAGAAGAATTTCATTTAATTTTGGTTTTAGTGAAACTAGTGGGACGTGGAATAGGTGTTTGGAACTGATACAGGAACGGACAGGGCCGTAATAGAAGTCGTTTTTACTACCTCTACTCTGCAATGGTTACTTTTGCATATTACTTAACCAAACACTACCGTATTTAAAGTCGATCTTTCATTGATAGTCTGTAACTGCAAAATTCAGAACAGAAAAATGTCAATACTCAAAATGCAAGATTGGAACAGCAAAAAGAAATAATGTCATCATTTGGTCTGTTAGAAAATATCTTTTTGTGTAATCGTTATGATAAATTTCCCGCTTTATGGGCCCTGTCATCGCCTTCCTCAAAATATTTTCTGCTCTCTCTAACACTTTATCTTGCTGCTCCGTTCAAGCATTGTTAACATCTCGTGTAAAGCGTCCCATTAGCCTAATGAAGTGATAATTCGACACGCTGGAAAAGCGGCTGAAACTAGGCGTCCCGATATAAACCGACGCCGTTGGCCGGCATTCCGCAGGCCAAGCGTGAAATTCGTAAGGCCGCTCCGCGCCGTGCGTCGACCAAACGCAAAAAGCGTTTGTGTTTTCAAAAAGCGAGGGAAAATAGGCAAGGTGCGTGTAGGTGAGGGTATGAACGCGCAGAGGTTTTGTGATATATGAAGCGGAACAATTGGCGTGGGTGAGGGCAAATCACGACCGGAAAAAATTCTGCTTTAAAAAGGGCTTCGTCGTATAGCTGGGTAGCTCATTTTTATAACAACATTATTGTTATGAAAAATATTTTTTTATGCTAGTATTTAAAAAAAGTTTTACGCCGACAACGGACTTTGTCTTTTGACTCAACACATTAAATAAATTAGGTTTTATAAACTTTTTACTTATAGTCGACCTCAACAATCTTTATTTAATATTTTGTTAATTATTGCAACAACAACAAACGCATAGTGTCCTATCTTTTCTAACTACACTCAGAAAAAAAACTCTAATACTTTATATTGCGTCCCCCGGCTGCTATAACTGTCTGTAGAAGTCGATTCATAATGTTAATGAGGCTTTAAATATATTGTGTTATGTTTTCCCATTCTTCTTTAAAGACCGAGCGAATATTCATAATTTCGGCCACATTGAACGAGATCATTGACTTTTACACAATCTTCGACACTAAGAACCATATTAAATCGTAGATAACAATAATCACCAAAGCCACCTGGTCGTTATGAAGAATAACATCAAAAAGTAACGATGATTGAAAGAATTGCAAAATGTTTGTTGCATTTTTTAACCAAGGCATGTGTTAACATGAGTCAAAACACAAAATATTCAGGAGACATGGTTCTAACCGAACAGTAATGTTTTAGGAAAATTTGCTCACGAAATTACTCCACAGAGTTTTAAAGATAAGGTAAAAAACAACTCTTCAATTAACCCTGTATAATAAGTCAAATACTAAAGTTTATAATAAACTCAGTTTACAAATTAAACTTGATGTATTTATATACAGTTTACTAAAAAAATCAAGGAAATAGTGCAAAAAAATAAAGAAAATATAGCATTTTAAATAAGACGAAAAATTTTTCTGTTGCGTTTTTTTGTATCTTCGTATCGATGAAGAAATTCGAATAAATCTATTAAAAGGGTGAACTGTGAACATGTGTCTGATATGTCCTTTATTGGAATGAGACGACATCATATGGCGATCCTGCTTAAGGAATTTGATTTAAATATTTACTTACCGAAAAGGAATACTCGTATATACAAGAGAGGATGAATGTTGAAAAGTGAATGTAGTGCCAGAAGTTAAACTAATTTACCATGGGACATCTCAAGATATTGACAAACTCAAGATATTATTCTGAACTAACAGATAATAGTGTGGTCAACTCCAACTTCAGCGTAGAATAGGAGATAAGTTAGTTAGGGGATTGGAAAATGTATTCAAAAGGTGAATATGTATTTCATTTTTCCTGTATTGGAATGAGACGGCCTCACACACTACACGATTTTAAAGTATCCGTCAAGATATTAAATCTTCTTCTTTTTCTTACAGTGCCATACTCTATATAGAGCGTCGGCTACCTAGAATCCGAACGGCACTATTTGAGAAGCTGTACAAGGCGTATATACTCAAGGTAGTTTGCCATTGCCTTCCTTGAGGTGGCGGCTCGTTGGTCGATCTACTTAGATAAATAAATATTTTTATTTAAATAAATAAAGCGACCGTACTGGCTGGGGGTCGAACCCAGTACCTTCCGCTTCGCAGATCGACACACTAACACTGGAACTACGGCCTACAACGAAGAATAGATTAATTAGATATTAGATTATTAATAAGATATTAGATAAGCTTAACTAAAGTCGTTGTAATATAGCTTAACTTTTTAAAGTTCTTTGAAACAAAAAAAATGCATTTATTAGTTATTATTTATTAATTAATAGCCGTTGCAAAAAAACTCATCGCAATCTTATTAGAATATTTTGAACAGGAAAGCGGTAGTAATGGCCCTTTATGTCGGTTAAGTGCTGCTAAGAATGCGAGTTTTGTTGATGTAAATAATTAATACCTGTTTATAAATTTATAGTTAATTTATTTTTATTTCCTAAAATATTTTGATTAAAAGAAAACATGTAAAAGTGGGCTACGTTGTGCCGATCAAGCTTAATCTAAGTATGATCTATGTATATGTAAAAGTTATAATGAAAGAACTCTATGATGAATTAGCTTCTAAACAAACAATAAAAGAGTTTTTTGTATTCCAATCTCCAATCAAATATAAACAAATGTATAAACAATACTGAAAACTCTCATTCACTATATCCCATAAAGCATAAAACGTCAATGTAAATGTCTGACATTGGTGACAATTCCATAAACTGCGATTGCTGTGCGACCATCGACGCGATACTCGATCCAGAATTAAGAGCGATAATTTTCCATAGGGACGCGCGACAATTTAATGAGCCCATTAACTTCGAAAAACCATAAACAGACGCCGGTAGGTCAGTATTCAAATTCGTCGCCGAAAATGGCCGTTATTGGGAAAACATAGCGGGCCATTATGCGAATTTGCGACGAAGTTTATGCATTCGATTATGGGCAGTATTGAATAAGTGATTTCCCATGCATTTTAGTAGTCGATTTTGCTATTAAATTTCAAGGGAACTTCAAATAAAAACGCTGTTTAAAAACTTAACTCCGAATATTCGAAATCATTGTTTAGCTTATTCGTTTAGGTTTTCATAGTTTTTTAGTTTGCAATTATTGATAATTTCAACTTTAATTGTGGCCGTCTGGAAACACTGTCTTGCTGTTGTTCCGTGGCAAGAGTGTCAAAAAAATCTATTAACACACACTGCTCATTCACGCCGGTTTGAAGCTGGATGAGATCGGAGATATTTCGTTAGTAAGAGTCGATTTAGACATACGTCAAGTCGGTAGGCCATTGACCATGACCATTGGCCGAGGACCGCAATGTGCCTCTGTATGAGATGTTCAGAATAACAACTGACTGCCTGAAGGCAACACGTTTTGACTTCCCCGCCACACGTCAGACAGAATTCGAATATATAGCAAAGCTTCGACAATCCTTGGATAACAGGCACCCCCTTTATGCATCTCTGCGATAACTGAAATTTCGTCAAGGCTTCCTAAACATCGTAAATGTCATACCACCAAGCGAGTTTCACCTACATCAAGATCTTAGAGGTTGCACAGGAATCCTTTTTGCTAAACTGGTGAAGGTATCACAGAATGAGGACACCTAATGTGTATGCAACGAAGAACAGACCAGACCCCGAATTCTTTAACTTAGAAAACTCTAAGCGATTTTAGACGCTCAGCGTATATGAAGTTAATTTTCGCTTACCTCGCACTTGACTATTGATTTTTGTATTCTCATTTGATGCGCTTAGCATCTTTGGCATTTTTAATGGCGGTATGGGCCCGTATTCTGTAACTTTGAAAACGCTAAGCGCTTTTAGACGCTCAGCGCATATGACGTTAATTTTCGCTGAGCTCGCACTTAATTAATGATTTCGATATTCTCGTCTGACGCGCTTAGCGTTTTTACTGATTGCGCTGAGCGTTTTGAAAACGGTTGCCTTAAAGGATCGTTTTGCTTGTCGAACTGTCAGAGAAAATAAAAAAAATGTGATTTTGTGCGTTATCTTGCTCTTTAGTGAAAATTACTACTTCTTCTATAAATTCCTCAATAAGTAATTGATAATTTACGATTTGGCAGCTATAAATATTGTTCAAAACACCAAAAATGCTGAGAAGCGTCTTCAACACTTCCCTCGTATAATAAGAATAATGACATATCCATAGAAAAATAGCTTGACATAACTCAACAACAGGTTATGAAATTCACGTAACATTGACATTTTTCATTGTTACATCCGTCAGTTATCAACTTTTGACTATTACCTACATTAGAAATTGTGATGTTGCCAATATGTGCTTAACGCGTATCCTGAATACGATTCGCATGGCAACGAGAATACCAAAATCGACTGCCTTGCGTTTCGCTGATCGAATACTTGCGCTCACCGCTTTGAAAGCGTAACGTTTTTATGTCAAAGTTACAGAATTCGGGCCATGGTATGGTATTAGCATCTTTACCCATTGCGCTAAGCGATTTGAAAACGACTACCTGAAAGGATCGTTTTGCTTGTCGAACTGTCAGTAAAAATAGAAAAAAAAATGATTTTGTATATGTTCTCTTGCTCTCTAGTAAAAATTATTTCTTCTTCTATAAATTCCTCATTAAGTAATTGATAATTTATGACTTGGCAGCTATAAATATTGTTCAAAACATCGAAAATGCTAAAAAGCGTCTTCAACATTTCCCTCGTATAATAAGAATAATGACATATCCATAGAAAAATAGGTTGACACAAGTAAACAACATGTTATAAAAATTCACGGAACATTGACATTTTTCATTGTTTTATCCACATTTGACTATAAAATTCCTTAAAGAGAAATTGCGATTCCGCCAATATGTGCTCAACGCTTATACAAAAAACGATTCGCACGGCAATGAGAATAGCAAAATCGACTGCTTGGCGTTCCGACAATCGAATACTTTCGCTTACCGCTTTGAAAGCGTAACGTTTTTATGTCGAAGTTACAGAATTCGGGCTCAGAGGGCTTGTTAATAGATACAGAAACTAAATTTATTCTTGCAGTTCTAAAGATTTACGGTTGGTAAGAAAAAATGGTGCCCGGTGGCATAGATTCAGCCAACAGCTCTCGTCTACCTATTCAAAGGTTGTGGATTCGAAACCTACAGCCGGCATTTCATCAGCCCCCTTACACACATTACTTTCCTTGTAGACCAAACGGCTCTAGTATGGTAAGCTGTACATTGCTACTCCCAAGGCTCTATATACGGGAGCTATTATTATTATTATTATTAAGAAAAAATGTACTTAGGCCAAAATTGGGCGGAAATTATTTGAACTTAATGTATCCGGACACAAGAATCAATTTTCCTTATATTTGTTATTATGTTGTTACGGGATTTATATTCTCATAGATTTCTTTTCTAATTTTATTTATTTTCGGCTTAATATTGTAATTTTAGAGACAGTTCTTGAATTTAGTTTATTGTTTTATCAAACCTGGAACATTCGCCATTTCTTTAAAATCTAAAAACAAATCGGTAAATAATATAATTTCTAGGCTAAAATATGTTTATTTACTGTTGCCTTACACTTTTTCTTTTAACAACATAAAGAAGGATCTAATTTCACTGTAAATTTCTCTGTCTCTGTACTGCTTTATAGTTCTTCGAAGCTAAATACGTTGCCTTCTATTTCAACAAGTTAAATTTGGTTTATATTATCATATTTTACACAAATTCCTTGGAATGTACCATTATTGTAAAAATGCTATAGCTTTTTCCATGATTATAGTATGAATTTCACTCTATTTTGAATCGAACAAGTGTTGATATCAGTATAGCACATTCAATTGTTGAACATCATAAACTAAAAGCAAATAAAACGTTTAGTAATTATTAATAGATACTTTTAAATAGATTACTTACGATGTGTGGCTGATATTTAGTCTCTTAAAGGCTTGCAAAATCGTAATTTTATTAAAATTAGCTTGAGTAATGTTTTGACAGCGATGTGTTTACAGCGGAACAATATTTGAGGTTATTTTGTAATTTCTTATTCTGCGGCAACGTAAATATCGAGCATATTAGCATTAGTTACCGAATTAGGGTTTGATTGACAGTTATATATGACATTTTTATATGATGGTGACTTTTTGAATGTTTACATTGTATATTGGTTGCGTAATATTATTTTCTGTAGTACTTTCGATTTCATTCTTCGATTTTCCTTTACTTTCAATACTTTCGATTTATTGTTTTTTTATATTTTACGTATTTCATGTTTGGCTCTTAGGGAGTATGTTATTTGGTTTATTGGCAACATTGATTTGCTGTGTTTTTTTTACTGCCCTTTTGTCCGGTGTTTATCCATGAGTCTTTCTTCTAGAACGATCCGTCTGGTGTGTAGACACGTTTTGGGATCAAAGCCTTGTGCTGATTTAAGTTCTAGCAAATTCTGTTAAATAATTACTTTGTGAATAGTTTTGCCGTTTTGCACTATTCAAGTGGAGTTTTCCGATTTTCCCAATTATTTTAACAGCAAGAATTTGAAGAAAAGAGTTAATGAATGGCCACATGACATCTCAGGTATGTTTTACGCCATTTTGTAGTTTTTCTTGAAGGTAATTTTGAACTTCTTTTTCAGGCCATTTAATTTAATTTAATTTAATTTAATTTAGTTGGATTTATTTGGATTTAATTTAATTCCTATTTAATTCTATATTCATTTTGGATTTTGGTTTTGACCATTTTGTAACATTTGGTTACGTTTTATTTGGTATGCTGCCGTTTTCTTGCCAGCCAGTATCCAGTTTCTTCACCATGTGGTTCTGAGCTAACCATCACCTCATCACCTAGCTCATTTGATCCAGAAGACCTTCTGAGACCGACCACTATGGGATATTGAAGCCAGCTCACCGTCCGCCGTCCGCCGTCTCCATAAGCAGTCAAAAAGTCAGCAACCATCTGAGTCACCGACCACCGAGATTCTGGAATGTCCTGATAAGTACCCATTTCATTTTACTGTTTTGAGTTATTTCCGCCGAACAGTTTTATTAATCGTTTATTGAGTTTAATTATTTTTGCGTATATAAGATAGTTGTAGTTTAACTTCTTTAGACTTTTTACTTGCGGCTCGATCTGTGAACTTACTAGTAAGTATCGCGAGTATTTCCGTTTTAGTAATTTATAGCGTTTGTTATATAACTATTTTGAGATTTAGGATATCGATATAACCGTATTAAGTTTCGACACTCTCGTTCAAGTTACCACTTGTGTACTGCTGATACCTTTTGAGCTGTATCTTTTTTGTAGTAAATTAATTTTCATTAATTTTAATTACTTTAATTAGTATGAATGTACAGCATTACTAAGTCTATTTGAGTATAAGATTTGAATATTTTATTTGATATATTGCTATATTTCTATAATTTAATTTGATATATTGACAACTGATTTTCCTGTTTTACCTTGAGCCATACATACAATATTTAGAGTTTTCCATTTTTATCGTGATTGCTGCTGAACCTTTTTTATTAAATGAGTTTTAGTTTGTTGCTGTCTCTTTTCCTTTCTCTTTTGATTCATATTATCTAACCGTAACATAGTTTTATTTAATTTTACACAGCTATAATATAAATTATAGTTTTTCTGTTGTCATATGAGAAAAAAAGGTTTTAGATATTTTGACACCCCCTTTTATAGCTCTTTTTATATCAGTAAACATAATTTTATATAATATTTTAAGTTACCTTTCTCTTTCTATTCTTATTCTTATTATCTTATTTTCTTTTCTTTTTTTTATTATTTTTTTTTTCTTATGACAATGTTGTTCTGGTGGACATGTTTAGTCTATAAATATAAATCCACTAAAAAAAACTTACGCTTTTTAAATGTAACAAGAGTAGTTTACAAAGTGTCTTATTTAGAGAACATATTCAAAGGAGATTAGATTGATTTGGTGGCTTTAAAACAATCAACTCTCGCACCGGAAAAGAAAGCAACCAGGTAAGAACATATTTAAACCCTTTAAACACGCTAAAGCGACAATAAATTTCAGGTTCTGTATAATTTATACCCTTTGAATTCGTAATGAAAATACAAATCCCTGACAATATTATGCTGAAGCAGGACATCAATCTTTTGAATAAAGACTACAAAGGCTACATTCTGTTTTACCGCACGCACATGTTCGTTAATTGAGTTACAATAATGATAAATGGGAGGTAGAATTTCCTTGATATTTAAATATTCGGATAATATATTACATTTATATATTACTATCCGTTCTTATAAAAAACATTCTAAAATTTGTAAATAGTTTTCCAATTTAAGCTTAGTATTTATTGTATATCGACACTCGTATCGACACAAATCGTATAAAAGGGACTAAATATTTTGTAATACTTACTCGAAATCACAATGCATATTTGTAATGATGTACGCTCACCTGTAACAAAAAGAAAATATTATTACTCATAGTCCAGTAAACGAAAGTTGAAACCGCGGCCTAATTCGTCGACCGGGACTTTTCATAAGTAAAAGATTAATTGGTATTGTTTGTTGTTTTCAGGCGGATCGTGTACCTTTTGGGGAGTAGTTTTAGAGGAAAAATCGTAACACCATGCTCGGACAGCTTTGGCTGAAAAAATGGCCCCAAATGGCACAAAAATCAGTTTTTCGCAAATATATGCCAAAATATGCAATTCACAAAATTTTTTTGGAATAAAAAATGAAACAGGTAATTACCTATAAAAATGGTTCTGACAAATTGTTTAATAGGTAACTCGGCTAAAATTTAATATTTTTTGATGATTCAAATTCATTTAAAAGGTAGAATTAACAGTTATAACATTTTGGGACTTGAATTTTGTCATATTTTATGATAAAAAAACCGGGTAAACATTCCTTAACCCAAAAATTTTCAGATTTTTACAAACTTATTCATATTTTCACTAATAATAGCTTATTTGCCAAAATTTTGTAACAGTTGTTCTTAGACTTTTTAAGCAACTCAGAAAGTTTGAAGTTATTGTTTAGTCACATTTTAGTAAAAAATTGAGATTTCCGGAAAGTGTCGTAAACAAAAAAATTGGATAATTCCGAATAGTCGAAATGTTTTATTTTTACAAACAACTTTAGGAAAAAAATGTGTCTGGATCATTTTTTGCCAAGGACCCAATTTTCCATTTGGCGATCATGAAAATCATCTACATGCCATATACGGCTAATATTGGCGGAAACCCCATTCTGTGACCTTTTAGAGCCGTTTTTAAGCGTTTTTACAAGTATCAGGACCTTTTTCGTAAATAATGACCCAAGCTTCATTTTTTATGCCAATATTTTTGTAAATTGCATATTTTGGCACATAGTTGCAAAATTTTAAAAAAGACGGCGTTACGTCTGAAATGAGGACCATGTAATTCTACATAGACATATAAAAAACGTATATAGACATATACATATATATTTCCGGGGTAAGTTGACGCCTTTTCTTTTACAAGACGTTAATACACAATACACATTATCAAAATATAGTTTACAAGTAAGTACTTTTGTAATGTACTTTAAATTCCAATGATGTCATAATCAGGTGTCATTGTCAATAACTTCAGCGATAGAAATAGCAAATCAATTGAACATTTAAAGAACAAACTGATATAGGTTTATTTTTGACCACTACCATTTATTTTCTACTCTGAAATAATTTTTAGTCAATTCCTTTTTGTTTCTTTTAAGACTCGTAGTTACAAATTTAATAATATACAAATAATATGTACTTAAGGAAACATTATTGCATTACTGCGAGGCCCATTTCTAGCATAAGACTCTAAGTGAATTTCCTATTAGAGTGTTATAAGATAACGGTCACGTAGTTTTCATATTACTAACTTCTTTAATAACACAATTAAGCCCTGAATCGCCTAGAGTCCTGTTCGGTAACGATCCTCGGTCTAATTATTTTCACACTAAAGCGTTTTATTTAGGGCTCCAATTAAAGAGTATTAATTCTATTATTTATATCATTAGCTCCAATGATATCCCTCTGTATTATAACAACCCAAATTCGTTCAACAAAGTTGAAGAGGTAATATTTCAGCCTATTACAAACAATTTAAATGAAATAAAGGAACCTACGTTGTGTTAAAAATTTTTATTGTGATTACCTCGGATGCGCTCGACAGAAGCAGTATTATTGAAATTTGAGGAGAATAGGCTATGTACATCAAACGCTAAATTTGTAAATAACCCTACTTATTTTATTAAATGAAACAGAAGGAATGCCGTACTCTGCCTGGAATTCACCACCAATAATAATAATAAAAAAACTGTAATCATACCAAAGTTGGTAGTTTCATACATTCAAAACATGCCACATTTATTACATTCAAAACGGAAGAGGTTTTTGTTAGAACGGGTCCCCACCCGTAGGTACTAATGCCCTGGTTGCGGAACTAGAAGCTGAAGTTGAAGGTTTGTTGCAAATATCTTTAGATTATAAGTTATTCTATTTATTGTTTTTGTTTGCTCTTTTGTGAGCTAAGATATCCGCTCATTCACGGTCGAAAAGTATTAGTACATTCAACGAGGCCCTTATTCTCACACTGAACTACCAACATCGGTACGAATGGACAGTAAGCGATTATATTTAGAATACTTTTAAACTGAAATTATTCACAGCCTAAATCGATTCCATTAAATACATACACATACACCTGTTACATCATATAATTCTCAGATAAAATAAACAAGGAAAATTTGTAGCACAGAATATTAGAACAGACAAATAAACTATATGCTTTAGTTCTTCTTCTTTGGGTGCCATGTGCTATGCCGCACGTTGGCGATCATTCGTCTGTTTTATGGCTATAAGATGACTAGAGTGCCCTCTTCGGCTCGTCGAAATATGGTTGCGGCGTCAGGTATACCACTCCAGTTTCTTATGTTGCGAAGCCAAGAATGCTGTTTTCGACCCGGTCCCAGTCGGCTATCGATCTTCCCCTGCAGCATTAACCTGGGTATGGAGTATTGACGTCCCCTTAATATATGTCCTAGATATGATATTTTGCGTTGTTTTACGGTATCCATTAGTTGTCTGTCTACTCTGGCTCTACTTAGGACTTATCATTTGTTGCATGCTCCGTCCAGGGTATGCGCAGCAATCGGCGAAGTGTCCACATTTCAAAAGCCTCAATTTTTTATTTTATTGATTTTACATTAAGTGACCAAGTCTCAGCGCCATACAACATCACAGGCCACACATAAGATTGAATTACCCGTATCTTGGTATATAGGGGCATATTTCTATGCATAAGTAAATTCTTAAGTTTAAAGAAGGTTGTTTTTGCACGGCCGATTCTTCTCTTAACTTCCTCATCGCAATCCCACCCTTCATTTAGGGAGGCGCCAAGATAGGTGAAATTTGTGACCCGTTCGATGTTCTCTCCATTGATGTTAAGATGAGTATTGTACTGGTGTCTGCTGAGCACCATCATTTTAGTTTTCGCAACGTTAATATGGAGCCCAAACTGTTCACCGCATTCGTTTAGTTTATTTAGCAGAATCTGGAGGTCCTCAAGGTTGTTAGCCAGAATTGCGGTGTCATCTGCATAGCGGATATTATTTATTCGGATGCCATTGACTTTAATACCGCTCGTCTCACTCTCCAAGGCCATCTGAAAGATTTTCTCAACGTAGATGTTAAACAGAATGGGTGATAGTACACATCCCTGCCGAACTCTCTTCAATACTGTAAAGTTTTCCGTTGTTCGATGACCATCAATACGGATCTCCGCCGACTGCTGCCAATACAGTTCTTTAATTATTCTGTTTTACGAATAATATTTTAAAAATCAATAATTTTATTTATACAGAGTATTATTATTATTATTTTATTTAGTATAACAGAGTGTCTTAAAAACGGAATGTTTTGAAATTAATTGAATATGTCTATTTTTAAATAAGCAGTTCTTCTCAAAATGTTCTTAACAAAACAATAAAATTAAAACAGAGAGAATGCATAGGAGAGGAATTACAATAATTAAATAATAGAATGTAACTCCACCTAAAGGAAACATTTCTATCAGTTAATATATTCCTAAGAAAACTCTCTCTATGGCACTCTGCAATATATCTGCGAAACTTCACACTATGTCTGCTATTATTTATTTCAACACCGTAGACGTAAGTGCATCTTTCTCTTTCAGCTTTAAAAAAATTACAGTGGATAACAGAGAGAAAGAACACTGTCGCAATACCTCTCCATTATTATTATTTACAGGAGACAAACGATTATTCTCCCGGAAGAACGGAAAAAGTGTTCCTTTGTAAATCGTTACTCTTTGTTTGTAGGAAATCTAAAAGAAAATATATGAATTGCGAGATTTCTCTCAAGTTTATGTAGCCGGAGATTTCAGTAAGATAAACCCGAAGCGATGTAAGGTAGACATACATATATATCCTTGGAGAAATAAAAGAGTATAATATAAAAATTATGTTTATAGACTTGGAAATCTAGTAACGTAGTATAGAAAAACAATAAATCAAAGAAATTCTTCTGGCATGTTTATATACAGGGTGGTCCGAACTGTATTCCGGAAACTTCGGCAGCATATTCTGCAGATAAAAATAAGTAAAAATGTTCGTATAAATGTATGTCCTAAAATGCTGAGTTTCAGAGATACAGGGTGTCGAAGTTTCATTTTTATTTCGATTTTTTCCAAATAATTTCTGAAGTAACGTCAATATTTGGATTAAAATTGGTGTATAGGAGTTTTTTGACATAAGAAATTTGATTTTGATGTCAGTATGACTCCTACTGGTAGAGGGCGCCACCTACATGTGTTTTAACTGTTTTGAAGCGTAATAACATTTTGTCCGTATCAGCATAAAACTACCGAGGGGAAAAATATACATCTCTGTGACTTTTTACGTAAAAAATATCTCTTAGTAGAAATCGCTACGAGCAACCGTTCTTAAGATATTTAGAATGGAAATAGTCAATACATGTTATTATTGACGAAAAATTAACACGTTGAGTAGATAGTTATTTCACTGAAATAATAAATTTGGGAAATTTTTATTTTTTTTAAATTAATCATACATTTTTCTGCAAAAAAATTATGATAAAATAGTTTCTGTTTAACTTTGGGCACACAAACTTTCAAATTTATGGTCTCAGTCTAATAACTATTAATGTTTAATTTATGTCAATGATGACAAGTATTGATAATTTCGATTCCAAATATCTCGAATAACAATACTCGTAGCGATTTTTACCAAGAGACATTTTTTACGTAAAAAATGTCGTAAATGTATATTTTTTTACTCAGTAGTTTTATACAGGTACGGACGAAAAGTTATTACTCTTCAAACCTGTTAACAAATATGTAGGTGGCGCCCTCTACTAGTAAGAGTCATATTGACATCAAAATCAAATTTCTGATGTCAAAAACCTCCCAGACACCAATTTTCATCCAAATATTGACGTTACTGCAGAAATTATGTGAAAAAAATCGAAATAAAAATGAAATTTCTACACCCTGTATCTCCGAAACTAAGCATTTTAGGACATACATTTATACGAACTTTTTTACTTATTTTTATCTGCAGAATATGCTGCCGAAGTTTCCGGAATACAGTTCGGACCACCCTGTATATTTCTGGTAACATGGATATTTAGCTAGTTTTATAACTAACCAACAATTTTGCAAACTAAGTAAAGGCTAACTAGCTGATATTTTGATGGAATTCATTCTTCCAAAATAGCGAGTAACCAGCAGGTTTTTTACATCCAACTGGTTAATATGGAAAATATCTCCACATTCTAGTTAAAATGGGAAACTAACTGGAAATAGATGCTTGGTTACCATGTAGATTACAAAATATATTTCGGATCTTGTTAATATAGTGTTTTTCGGCATGTAGGTTATGGCAAAATAACACATTTCATATTAATTTATAAAAGTAAATAAATTTAACATTAAACATATACTTGTTCATTTTTGTATTCATCAACTTATTAAACTATTCTTATTTTTCGGTTTTCTGCTATTTTGCAGTTTTTTAAGAAACTACTTATATAGACTTTTTCTACTACTCCAGTGATGACTAATGAGATATGGCGGTTGATTCACATTCCCGAAAGTTCTGGGAAATATAAAACAAAATCAACAATAAATTCAATTTGGGAAATCATGTTAGTCATCATAGCAGTAGCACAAGTAACTCATGTTTAAGTATGTATAAGTATTTTAACTAACATGTATAAGTTTTTTTTAAATATTTCAAAATACTAGAAAACCGTATGATAAGTAGTTCCCTAAGTTGGCATAAACATCTGAAAAGTAATTACCATTAGTTGACCATAATAAATAAAAAAAAACACATAAATAAGTGCACAAGCACAAGCAACATGTAGAAAATTAGGCATATACATGGTACAATTATACTGCAAGTGAAGTTAAGAATAAATCTGGAATCTGGATTTACTGTCTGGATTTGTTAAATCTGAACATACTAACCAAAATGAATACATATATTTCATAGCAATTAAACTTTTAATTACCTAAATCAAGCGCGCGATTTTTAAATTCATTGTTGCCAACCATGGACATATTCGGTGTAGGGCAGAATAAATAAAATTTAAATTTCCCGCTGGGGTGGTTGCTCTGCTGTAAAAAATGTCAAGTTGCCACATTTACTTATCTATCTATCTATCTGACTTTGTCGTTTGTTTTGATATTTTAGTTTTGTTTACGAGATTTTGGTTTAAATGAATTATGTTGTGGTACTTTAAGCTTAAAAATTTTTACTAGCAGACTTTGCAGCCGAACATTGTTCTTTTACAACCTCTTTTAGCGAGAAGTGTACAAGATAGCTTAAGCTGTAAAAAACTCATCGCAACTTTATTAGAATATTTTGAACAAGAAAATGGTAGTAATGTCCCTTTGTGTTCCCTAATTGCTGTTAAGAAGATGAGTTGTGTTGATATAAATAATAACTGTTTGTATAGTACGTATTACTCCATTAATTTATGATCTCTATTTTTTTGTGAATACTCGTTTGGCAATTACTCCATTTTTTATGCAGCTCAACTAAGTTCTGATAAGCTGCATTTTTTATCCATATTAATATTTTTGCCAGAGACATTGTTTATTTTTCGACATAAATACTTATGAATTCTTCCAAATTTTACCGATCTCGTGAGCGTGTATCACTCATTTTTGGCGGTAAACGAAAGACAAGAATTACATACAAATAGAAGGGTAGAATCTATTTGAGCTTTCAAACGAGTAAATACCACATACGATCAAGTAAACTTGCGCAAACGTAAATTGTAACTTTCTTAAGACTTGTACAAACTGTAATGAAGTTCATAAAAATTTCTAGGACACCCTGTATATTGTGTTAATATTATACTAGAATAATAGGGACTTTATTTTCTTTTAATAATGAAAGTCAATGTATTTTATTGTTAACTCATTATTGTAATGAACGTCATTAGTGTTTCAATTGTTGAATTAAATAAGTTAAATATTTAATTGCCATTTTGTAAGAGAGTTTTGATCGGTTTTGGTCGCTGTGGTTCGGTGCAAGAAACCGAGACGTTTGCGCCGCTCTCCCTACCAGTGCAGGTTGAGTGGAGGGGAGCGTCAGTCGAGTACCTCGGCTACAGCAGCTCTAGAGAGGCAGTATTTGGTCGCACGTGAAACAGTGAGGTTCGAGTCCGGAGTGCCCTGCCAAGTGCCCTGCTGCCAGCCGCCTGCCGCCGTACTGTATAAGGTAAGCACCCACCGCCAACGTGATCGAGAGTAGGTCGTATTCTTTTTATTGTTAATACCGTTTACTTTACTGCCTTGACGCGTTACAGGGATAAGGGAGACATAGATAGTTGTATTCGTTCAGGTGGGCCAACAGTCCTCTTAGGAGGTAGGGGCCTGGTTGATCGGATCACGTGGACGCGAGAAGCGGAGATAGTTGTATTCGCTCAGGTAGACCAACCGTCCTCTAGCGAGGTGGGGGGATATTTGACCGGAACGCGCGAACACGGAAAGCTAGCAAAACTTGTATTCGTTCAGGTGGGCCAACAGTCCTCTTAGGAGGTAGGGGCCTGGTTGATCGGATCACGTGGACGCGAGGAACGATTTCTTTTGTTAGAGAAAGAAAGGAGAGTGAGACAGATAGCGGGCAAGGTAGTACAGTAAACACACGGGTCGCGAATGTTCACGGAGCTAAAACAGGACTTCGCCCTAATCCCGAGGCTGGTTTTGTAGCTCCCGTATTTTTCTAGGTGTGTCGTCCGGACGACACCCTGCATCAGTGACGCTGGACGGGATCTCGCCGAAATCCCGAGGTTGTCTTGACCGGGCGGTGTGTGTGCGGGCTGCGCTTATCCACACGATGTACAACTCGCCGAGACGTCGCTAACGCCGTGATCGATCCAGGGCTCGAGTGTGTGTATATCCCACAGGACGCTGTTAGTTTCGCGATCGATCCAGGGCTCGCGTTTATGTATCCCTCGGCACGCTGTTAATTTCGCGATCTATCCAGGGCTCGCGTGTGTGTATATCCCACAGGACGCTGTTAGTTTCGCGATCGATCCAGGGCTCGCGTTTGTGTATCCCTCGGGACGCTGTTAATTTCGCGATCGATCCAGGGCTCGCGTGTGTGTATATCCCACAGGACGCTGTAAATCTGCCGATCCGAGGTTCGTGTTACGTTGTCAAAACGGACGCCGTTCCAAGAAATGTTGCTAGCTGTGACCATCGGGACGTCTGTAACGACGTCGCCGCCGTTTAGAGAGTCGCGTCATAGTAGAGTATGTTGCTCCGGTACTTACGTGTCTGTGTTCATTAGGACGCCGCTAAATTCAACGTCGATCAGGAACTCGCGTCGTCTTATTTGATAGAACGTCATTTCGGGAATGCGTTTTGAATTCGCGTGATAGAATCAGTCAGAGAGTTGCATCTCGGGAATAATCGATCAAAACTCTAGAGGTGCACGGTTGTTAGTGTAAATTTTGTTCTGCGAGGTACTAAATATTTATTTTATTTTTATGATTGTTACAATTAAAGAACGCTAACTTGCTTTGATTACTTTTGTACATAATTGATTAGTTAAATAAAAACCTAGTGTTACGTTATAGTTAATTGTGTGTTTTATTTTTTTTTATCTCATCACTCCCTGGTATCTCCACTGAATAAAAGCTACCCGTATTGGCACTAGTGTTCTCTCAAGCACTTTAAACATTGGGATAGTGCCCGAGGAACCAAACCAAGGCAACTCGGCGTCCGTGACCTTTCTCTAAAACGGGGGAGTCTCACAAAACAGTGGCGCATCTAGAGGTTGAGTCTGGGAGGGGTAGTGGCAATATTTAAGTAAAGTACGAGGAATGAGTTAAGCAAATTTTCGTTGAAAGGTATTGTCACTGCGGGAAAAATAACTTGGATTGGCCTGGACTTTCCATTTTGACCGATATTATTAATTCATTTTGTAACGATTTTATTTTATACAATATTTTAACATATTTATAAATTTCGTTCTGGGAGGGATAAATACCCCCATTACCCCTCCCGTATATGCGCCCCAACATTATTAAAAACGATTTTAATAAACGAAATCTAGTAACTTCTTTAAAACCCCAACGACCTAAAGCCAAGAATAAAGAGGAAAAAAATATATTAAGTTGACATTATTTTTATTATTGTATTATAGGGTTTAGTTTCTATTAAAAATAACACCTGAAAGTTTCTTTTAACTAAAGATCTCGTTCCATATGAGGCAACAATACGTAAATACCACAGACCCAAGTACGTTCAACTGTGCTCGCCGGGAAATGGCGTGATGGGGAACGACCACTATCTGACATTATTCCCGGCTCCAGCTTTGCACGGGGTTGACCTTTTTAATACACTTCCGGCTTTTCGGGGCGTTTAACTTTTACAGCTTCTTTCGACAGAAAAGAGGCGGAGTTCAAATGGCTTCGGACATGAGAAGTTTAAATTGTCCGGCTTAAGTGCAGCTAGTTGTTATATAAGTAATGGCTCTATATTATTCTGGCTGGTTCATTATAGCAATCTTATGTTTTTTTTAAGTTCGACTAACTAAATACCTAACCCGTACAATTTGCAGTATTATTAATATTTGTGTAGCTATACAAGGTGTTTCGTAAGTAGTCTTGTGATGCCTCATATGTCTTTAAGAAAAAAAATATTATAAACATGGGGTCTAAAGTACTTCCTTCCTACAGGGTACCAAAAATTAAAAAGTTCAATTACTATATCTTTGGAAGGGAGAAACGTTTGCTCGGCATGTGAAAGATCATACCATAACGTGGTTTACTGATGCTTCCAAAATTAAAGCAAGGACAGTATTTGGGCCGAAAACTAAATACTCCAAATCAATGGGCACCTACCCAGCATCCTGCAGGCAGAAATCTACGCTATCGAAAGATGCGTACAATTTATCTTAGGTAGGCACTATCGAAAACAGGAAATATCCATCTTATCCGATAGTCAAGCGCACTAAACTGATCAGCTCATTAACCATCAATTCGAATTGGTCAAAGAATACCTAGAGAAGCTGAACAAATTAGACAAATAAAATAAAGTCCTCCTACTCTGGGTGCCCGCTCACCAGGGATTGAAGGCAATGAAAAAAACAAATGATCTAGCTAGAAAAGGAGCAAACACTCCACTAACTTGACCAGAACCGTTCTGTTTTCCAAGCGGAAACCAACTAAAAGCGGAACTGAAGAATCTGGAAGAATCCATCCATAACATAGAATGGATTCATTCATAGTAGTAACATAGAATGCATCCGTAACATAGAATACATAGAATGGGAGTCCCAAGACACTCGAAAAAGTTCCTCAGAATTTACGACCGAGAAAAATCAAAGATTTTCCTTGATTTAAGTAAAAACAATCTTGGGATTGTCACGGGGTTTCTAACAAGACACTGTCTCCTCAACGGACACCTCAGTAGGCTGAAGTTGAGAAACAACGGCGACTGCAGCTTCTGAATTCTGAAAAAGGGGAAACATCAGAACAGCTTATGAGTGCGGCGAGACGACAACCGTTCGTGCCATCAACTTTGGTACGGCTGATGTCGAGGATGGAGAACTGGCTTCTGTGGAGCCATCTCAGATACTGGCTTTTGTTAAAGCCCTAAGATTGTATGATGAGTTATAACTCGTTATAACTCAAGAAATGGGAACACACAATAGATCTGTAAACATTCTACAATCTACTATATCTTAGTAAAATAATATTGATTATATATTTTTTATTGCGTAAATACAGTTTCTTTTATTGCGTAAATACAGGAAATACAGAATTCTTCTTGCTGCAATTTTTCAGTCAGTTCTCATTCTGTTCGTCTCATAATATGTCATAATATAAACAATATCAAAGATGAATATGTAACTGTCTGATTATTTTTGTACAGCGCGGCCTGGATACATTTCTCGATTTAATTATTGTTTGTGGCGAAAACCAGCAGTGATCTCCTCCTTGAATTCTGTAGTTAATCTCGTGTTATGTTATTATTAGAGGTGATTGTATCTCCAAATTATTTAAACTGGTGAACTCTTTTAAAATTTTATTGGTCTTTTGTCACTTTCTGTCCTAATCTGTCTCGTCGTACTATTCTTGTTGTCGGTATATATTTTGTTTTATCTTCGTTGATTCATAGACCAGTTTCTTCTGCAGCATTCTCCAGTTAAATGAACTCTTCCTTGGCATTAATAGCAGTTGTATTTCTTAATGTATCTATATTATCCTCTCAGAAGTTCATCACAGAACTTCAATACGCTGATGACTGTGCTCTAGTTGCTAATACATTACAGCAATTGCAAGAAATGTTGAACACATATACATGGGCATACGAGGCCTTGGGACTTAAGCTGAATATCGATAAAACTAAAATCATGTGCACTCCCCCGGAAGATCACAACAATGCTATAAAAATCGGAGATGAACTGTTGGAATATGTAGCGGAATTCAATTACCTCGGCAGTTTGATTTCGGAAAGGGCCAATATCGACTCTGAAATTCAGCACAGGATTAGCAGCGCCTCAAGAGCATTCTGGAAATTAAAAGACAGGGTTTTCTACAATCATGACTTGAGCACAAAAACGAAACTTGCGGTGTACCGAGCGATAATAATTCCCACCATGTTACATGGAAGCGAAACTTGGGTGCCGTACCGCCGACATATGAACGCATTAAACAAGTTGCAACAGAGACATCTTAGACAACTCTTAAGAATAAAATGGTTCCATCACGTCTCAAACGTATCGATCCTTGAAAAAGCTAACTGCGAGAGTATTGAAGTCATGATTACAAAGTCCCGCTTAAGATGGGCTGGTCACGTATGCAGAATGCAAGAAAACCGCATACCAAAATCTCTGCTTTACGGTGAGCTTGTAGACGGTAAGAGGAGGCCGGGTGGACAACTCAAAAGGTTCAAGGATATTTTCCACGAAAACTTAAAGGGAATTAACAAGCAGAATGAGTGGGAAGAGGCAGCTCACAATAGAACGGAATGGAGAAAAATTGTAAAGTCAGTTAAGAGCGACAACCAAAAAGTAAAGAGGCAACAAAGCGATGAGATTTTTAACATCACGTATATATAGATAACATCACGTATCGGGCTTTTCAGTCACAGAAAAGCTCATGAAAGAAAACGCCTTGCGTGACCATCTTCTGATGCGTGTCAAATACTCGTCAGCGAGTAATGGCGGAGCTACATATTATCCTCACCAGCAAAGTGCGATTTTGATGTCTCAAGAGAAGAATTATTGTGTGGGCTTTCTCTCTTAAACAATATTAAATATGAATGGTTATAACACATCTATCTATTTAAGACTACCGATGATTTTAAATGAAGGTCGACAGTTTTTCTTTATATTTTACTGCATTTCTAGATACCTGTAGAAAATCATTTGTAAGATTAATTAACTTTTCCGGTCTACCATGGCATTCTACAACTCTATAGCATTTAAAGTAGAATTGTGAGTTGTGGTATATTCTTGTCGAATTTTAAAATTCATTTGGTTGTACTCATAACATGTAAGGCAATAACCAGAATTGTACCTTCGTTATTAACGGTTTAAGTAATACCGAAAAATAATTTCAGTAATCTTACCCGACGCCAAAATTACAGCTCCGGCTCGAAATAAAACCCCGTCGTCCTTTAATTAAAGTGCGATAAAATGTCAAAGAGTCGAAAAGTCACGCCGAAATAGACCCAAGCGGCATTCGGCGGCCGCAACACAATTATACCGATAGGAATGGCACGTATGTACGTATACGTCGGTCGGTTCCATGCCAAAAATATCGCCGGCTATATTCGGCGTATCGGAAATGCCGCTTTGATAGCGGCGAATTCGATTTGGAGCCGAAGATAAAATTGGAGCCGGTGTAATGAAGCCGAAAGGGAATTCTTTCGGACGTTGTCGGATTGTCGTGGCTGGTTCTTTGTGTTCGATTTTCTTTTATACTTAGGGCCTAAGTCGAATTAATTAACTGTGGTTTAAACAAAATATTAGGTACTCTAAAAATATAAATATTCACTTATATATCAGATAACAGGAGTGTTTTTGACAACTTTTAAGGTCAATTAAATGCGACAAAGAGTTAAATCAATAACTTTGTAACTGGTTATTCAAAATAAAAATAAAATAATTTATACTGATATTCAGTATAAGTTTTATGAAAAGAGTTAAAGCTTTAAGCAAAAAGATACACAAAATTAGAAAGAAAGAAAAAGTACAGATATAAATACAAAGAGAACACACACTTGGTTGAAAGGCTGAACGCGCACAGAAAAAGTTAAATTATTCATTTAGTCAAAGTGCCTCGGAAAATAATTTTTGTCTTTTGTAAAAATATTATATTTTAAGGAGTAGCAAAATGTTTTATATACAATCAAATATGCACGGCGACAGATACAGAACGAATCGTGAATAAACTAACTACATTATTTGATATCAATTAAACTTTTAGTTTTGTTACATACATCATTGTTGTCAACCATGGACATAAATCGGCGCCGGGTTGACTAACTGGAATTTAAATTTCGCGCTGTAGATTCAGGTGGTAGCTCTGCTGTAAAAAATTTTAAGTTGCCACATTTATTTATTTATTTCCCGATATTGTCATTCGTTTTGACACTTTACTCTACTTTAATGTTTACTAGCAGACCTTGCAGTCGAACATTGCTCTTTTTGAACCTCTTTTTTATTGTGAAGTGGTACAAGATAATAGCCGTATAAAACTAATAGCAACTTTATTAGAATATTTTGAACGGGAAAGCGGTAGTAATTGCCCTTTATGTTCCTTAAGTGCTGTTGAGAAGGTGAATTTTGTTGATGTAAATAATTACTGTTTATATATTTATAAAATATTTTGATTAAAAGAAAATATATAAAAGTAGGCAACGCTGTGCCGATCAAGGTTAATCACGTGACTAATAGTTTATTTGGTATGAACTGTATTATCATAAAATGACGATGCAGCGATCAACGTCGATCAGCCTGATTATAAATAAACGAGCCTAAACCTGCCTTACCGATCGCGGCTAATCAATGTGCGTTAACCCATTTAATTTGCATTGCAGCATCACATCAAATTTAGTCAAAAACGTTTGTGACTAAAACTGTTTTGTTCTTCCCGTGTGCGTCCAGGCTTACATTTAACACAATGCTTAAAGACGTATGCAAGTTTGAACTGTTAGTATGTAATATTACTAATTATGATTGTTTGTAAGTTAAAAATCTCGAATAAAAATGCTTATAATAATTATTTCTTAAACTGCGTTACACGTTAATCTTCTTGATATTATTTGGAATTTTATTGTAAAATTTTAATCCCTAACAGTCCATAATTTCGCTATTTTTTTTGTCCCGAATTTCGCTATTTTAAAGAAGTGTTGTCGCACTGATTTCTGTACAACCCAGAGTCCGAATTCTGTAACTTAGAAAACGCTAAGCACTTTTAGACGCTCAACGTATTTGACGTTAATTTTTGCTTAGCTCCCACTTGAATATATTTGGGTATTCTCATTATAAATATTCTTCAAAACATCGAAAATGCTAAGAAGCGTCTTCAACATTTCCCTCGTATAATAAGAATAATGACATATCCATAGAAAAATAGATTGACATAACTCAACAATAGGTTATGAAATTCACGTTCAACATCATCCGTTTGACATTTTTCATAGTTTTTTCCACATTTGACTATTAGCAAATTATTAGATACCTGAGAAATTGCGAGCAATATGTGCTCAACGCGTATCCAGAAAACTATTCGCATGGCAATGAGAATTCCAAAATCTACTGCTTAGCGTTCTGCTAAACAGCTACTTTCGTTTGTCACTTCCAAAGCTTAACGTTTTTATGTCGAAGTTCCAGAAAATGTTCAGATTGAGGTCGAATTATCACATCTAGAATAGGAATGTATAGCTACAGAGAAACACACAGATGAATTTCCTAAATCTAATTTATTCTGATGACAGATTTTATTTCTGTTCGTTATAGGGTGGTCCGAACTATTGTAGCGTTTTTTAAACAACTACCACTGCGAACGGCAGCTTTTCATCGGAGAGCAGTCGTGGATAAGGTATTTCACTGGAAAGAAAACTAATTAATAACAATAAACAAAAAAATAGATATTGGGCGCCAGGCATGTACAGAGAAAGAAAACACAATTGTAAATTACTTAAAACTAATGACTATATTCATTCATGATGTTCGTTGCTGATACATGACATTGTAGAGTTCTAGTGAATATGTAGTGGTTATATGTCAAAGAAAGTGGTGGTAAGAGTTGTACTAAATATCCATGAAAACAACTATGATAAAATACAAGACATGTAAAGTTTAAGAGAATATATGAAATGTAGCATTACTTTAATTAATTTGATATATTTTATATGATGTTAGTGCAATAATAATATCTATAAAAAAGTAATACTATTACAAGACATAATACAATGAAACCTAAGATCTAAATTATATTTTAACTACTAAATCGACATGAATGTTCTTTTAACAATCTAACCACTCAACATAGTCTATACGATATTATTTAAGATGTACATTATTGTTTAAGACTGTAAATGTTTTAAATGTTAAATGCAAAACTATAACTTAAATCTACACTTAGCTGTTCTTTATGCAATCCTGCTTAAAACAGTAGCAGCGCGAGGAGGTCTAGCATCTCTGTACTGTCTGTCGGCGATCCAGGCTTAGAAATGGGGGTGAAGCAGCACGGGGCTCAAGCCACATCCACGCTGGGGCACTCTATGTGTAAGACAAATCAATCCTACTGGGGACACTTGTCCATGGGACATCCGTCCATAAGATAGTGGCACAAGAGAACACTACTAGGACCTTGAAAAATAGTCCATACCTTGGACACTTGTCCGTAAGACAATGTCCGTCCGTAAGACCCTAAGAACACGAAACTCTTGTTTAAAATCAAACACCGTCTAATAAACAAAATGAACCTACCTCGAAATACTTCCGAGGGCTCAATAAATAATAAACAATCTGTCCTTTCTTCCAAATGACATTCTGGAGGACAAAAGCAAAGGGACGCCAACGTGCCAGCCAAATACAAATACAAGTTGGGACATCCGTAACTCTACCCTAAAAATATTCACTAATAATATCGAATCTAAAAGGAAAATAACTCAGCTTTACCTGTAGCTTCGAATGGCAGCTGATTCAGATAATACAGCCAGATTTAAATGACCACCATTTCTCAACACTGGGACTAATGGCGTCTAAGAGGCCAAACGGTCCAACCAAAAGTGAAGTTAGATCACAGAGAATTGACAGAAGCGATGTTGACAGCGCGCGCTCCCACAGAGCGATACCATAAATCCTTACAGCCGTAGCTACTGACTAGGCTTATAGCTGGGAACGTAAAAATTGCGCGTCAAATAAACTATCCGGCTTGAACGAGAGGGAATCCGGTGATGATAGGCCAGACATCATACATCATATGTAAAAAAAACATGTAACGAACTAAAAACGTTACACTATATTCCGGAAACTTCGGCAGCATATTCTGCAGATAAAAATAAGTAAAAAAGTTCGTATAAATGTATGTCTTAAAATGTTTAGTCTCGGAGATACAAGGTGCAGAAGTTTCATTTTTATTTCGATTTTTTCTAAATAATTTCTGAAGTAACGTTAATATTTGGATGAAAATTGGTGTCTGGGAGTTTTGTGATACGAGAAATTTGATTTTGATGTCAAAATAACTCCTATTTGTAGGGGGCGCCACCTACATGCGTTTTTACTGTTTTGAAGAGTAATAACTCTTCGACGATACCTGTATAAAACTACTGACTTAAAAAAAATTACATTTCCATGGCATTTTACGTAAAAAATGTCTCTTGGTAAAAATCGCTGCGAGCAACCGTTCTCAAGATATTTAAAATGGAAATAGTCAATACATGTCATTATTGGCAAAAAATAAGCACACGTTGAATAGAGTTATTTGACTGAAATAATAAAAATGTTAATTTTTTTAAATTAATCATAAATTGTTCTGCAAAATTAAACAGTTTCTGTTGAAGTTTTGGCACAAAAAGATTTCAAATTTAAGATTTCAGTCTAATAACTATTTGGTCAACATGTTTAATTTGTCAATGTTGACAGGTATTGATAATTTTAATTTCAAATATCTCGAGAACCATTACTCGTAGCGATTTTTACCAAGAGACATTTTTTATGTAAAAAAAGTTGTAAATGTATATTTTTTACTCAGTAGTTTCATATATTTATGGATGAAAAATTATTACTCTTCAAACCAGTTAAAGCATATGTAGGTGGCGCCCTCTACAAATAGGAGTCATATTGACATGAAAATCAAATTTCTGCCAGAAACCAATTTTCATCCAAATATTGACGTTACTTCTTAAATTATATGGAAAAAATCGAAATAAAAATGAAATTTCTACACCCTGTATCTCCGAAACTAAGCATTTTAGGATATACTGTTTGACCAGCGGATCTGAAGCTACGGAAGGAATGAGAGAAAAAAAATCAATATTGCCACGTTTATCTATAAAATAGCAAATTTGCCAAACATGAACTATAAATTTAATATATTTTTATTATATATAATGTGTTTAGCATATATTCTGACGTATATTACTAAGGAATTTTAACGTAGTTCATATTGTTCGATATGTTTTATTTAATAACTTATTTCTTTCATTCTGTATAATCTGCTTATTATGAAAGTTGAAGATTTTTCAACGATATCATTGGCAAACCGGCATCGCCGCGCATGGCAGCCTATTCATCGAACATGATTGGCGAGAGTACGTCACAGGATTTGTTACCACGCGGTTGCCATGGCTTTTACGCCTTTCCTATTCGCTTGCTTTATCCCCAACTTCACGGTCTCTTCTGAAAAGAGTAGGAATATTGAATACTATTGAAATATCCAGTGGCGGTGTCATTTTTTTGATCATTATTACTTTATTTCATTATTTTATACCGGTTATCCTAAACTTTATTCCTATATTTTTAGTATATTTGATAGTTAAGTTGTGTTTTATTGTTTTGTTATCTTGTTATAATGTTTTTCGTTCGTAGTTTTTAATTATTAATATCAAGTTTGATCGTATATTTGTGTTTTAAAACGAATAAATTTGTTAAGGGTAAGACGCTACATAGTCAGACAAGAGAAATAATAGCTAATTTATATAGGTAAGTTAATAATAACGTGGATGAAATCTCATTTGGTGTATTTCCTTGTGTTCATAATAGGGTTTGCGATGAAGAAGCTACAGAGAGTTCGCTTGAGTTGCCGCTTAAACGTAAACTTGAGCGGATATTTCTTTATACCGGAGTTAGCGTATCGGCTATAAAAAAATTCACACAGAAGATAAAAAAAAGGCTGAAAACTAACCCCGATAAAATGATATCCTCTCTGGAAAGAAACGACCACGTGAGACTGCTGTCGAAAAGCTCAACGACTTTTTCGAAGTGGTCAGGAATTTGATAAATAGATTTTATCTCGAATTCAAACTCGTCCCCACAATTAGAAAGCTTTTGCAAAAATTGCAGGAAGAATCGAATTTTCCTTTTGCAGGGAAACGCTTAGGGGGTTATTAAAATCAAATGAATTTTTTTGGCGTAAATGTTAAAATAACAGATAAATATTAATGGAGCGGCCCATTATATTGCAGAGAGAGATATAAATATATATACGCGAAATTCGAAAATATAGCCAAGTATTATCTATTTGGATGAAACATATGGGTAGACAATGACCTAACCTTTAAAAACTGCTGGCGGAGCGATACCATATCTGGTGTAATAGGCAATATTGGATCTACTGGTGAGTAAAATTATGTTTTGTTTGCGCTTCCAAAGTTAACTATTTTCAAGGATTTTTTTTTGCTGGAAATAGTTATGTCTAAAATTATGTATTATAGAAAAAAATATAGTTAGTACAGATATATAAATAAATATACCTCAAGACTCAGTCTTGATCATCTGCTGATGGCAGACATGGTTAGCGAAACGTGCGTCCAGCGTAAAATTAAGCTTTAATAAAAGCTTTTAGTGTTTATCTGCTAACTCAACAGTAACGATTCAAAGAGCATAAAGTTTTTTGAAAAAAAATATTAATCTGAGTATTATATTTATGATACACATTATTTTCATATAACACCGTACGCCCATGCCTATTTAATGAATGAAATTGGGCGTGTTTTGTTTACAACTGCGTTCCCCTGCCGATACCCCGTAGCTACAGATCCGTTGGTCACACTATACATTTTTACGAACTTTTTTACTTATTTTAGTCTGCAGAATATGCTGCAGAAGTTTCCGGAATACAATTCGGACCACCCTGTATATTCGGAAATGAATAAAGCATATGTATGTATTACTTATATTTTGAAAGTTCTAGGTACATAATAGTTGATTTAAACCAGTTCTCATACAATGAACTGGTCCCCTATGATACCAATTTAGTGACTCTTAAATTCACATAATGGTCCTTTTTTCTATCTTAAGTCGTACAATTCAAACTGAACCCCACTGCGTGCCATACTAATAATTCTACAATGTTTGATATAAATTATCAAAAGCAATTTATCCAGCACCGCCTCGATGTTATTTTAAAACGATAATTAATATACGCAACCTATAATCGGTCGGTAATTAATTTGCCGCCATGTTTACGATTCTGAGGTCTTTCCTGCCGTTCCACTAGTCTCATTAATGATTTATCCCGCCAGTCAATAAAAGGTAATTTAACCGTAGTCGCAGACGACGCTGCTGCCGCTTGCCTCGTATGACAGGCCATAAATGAACTCACCTGGCGACGCATGCAAAATTTATGGAGAGTAGGAGCCGGCAAACCTGCTTTATTATTGAGTGTATCGATGGCGACGTGACGTTTTTAATTTGAACGTTTCTCGAATATCGCCTGTGTAACTTTCTTAGTATATTTCCGTACGTGGTAATTTTTTTTTCTGTTTATAGAATATTTTACATTTCTATTGGGATTAGTTTTCTATAGTTGTAGGAAAAACCGATATTTTTAAATAACAGTCCAGACAGTTACTATTATTATTTCTACAGTTTATACCAAATAAACAGTTAGTCACGTGATTAACCTTGCGATTTTTAAATTCATTGTTGCCAACCATGGGTATATTCGGCGCCGGCGCCGTGCTGACTAACTGCAATTTAAATTTCGCGCTAGGTATTCAGGTGGTAGCTCTGCTGTAAAAACGTCAAATTGTCGCATTTATTTATTTATTTCCTGACATTTTCATTCGTTTTGACACTTTAGTTTTGAATTACCAGTTTTTTTAAGTTTAAATGAATTGTGTTGTGATACTTCAAGCTCGAAAATGTTTACTAGCAGACCTTACAGCAACTTTATTAGAATATTTTGAACGAAAAAGCGTTAGTAATGGCCCTTTATGTCCTTTAAGTGCTTTTAATAAGGTGAGTTTTGTTGATGTAAGTAATAACTGTTTATATATACACTCACCGGCAAAAAAAACCGGCCACTAAAAACTAGTCCCAATTTCAAAGTTGGATTTCTCGCGAACCACTCATTAGATTTTGATGATTTTTTTTAAATTGTAAATGAATTCTTTCTTAACGGATGCTACGTCAGAAATTTTTATTCCGAATTTATTTTGAGCATATACAGGGCACAACAATAATACGAAGTTTTTTGCCCAAACGTTGTAACACCCTGTAGGGTGCAGCAGCTGTAGTAGCTATTCAAACCACATTGTAGCCTCATCTTTTGTGAGCATTTTGATTTTTAAATCACGACACTATCTCCAATATATGTATTGGAGATACGCTGCTTTAAAACAAACGCCTCGAAAAAAGCTTTAAAATCAAATCAAACATCAGAACGTAGACGTAAACTAACTAAAACATGAAAACTAAAAAAAGGTAAAGGAAATTTTAAGGGACTAATATCTAGTGCCCACTCGCTTGGTGAAATTTCCCGTTTCCATATACTGATTCCAGGCATCCTGGACTGTTGTTCGAAAAATACCCAGGGTATCGGAGACATAACGTCTTCGGCCATCCTCAATTAAAGCCACAATATGAGCACCATCCGTTACAGATAATGGCATTTTTTAATTTGACAACCGTTTTTCTCATATTGCAAATACTCATAAATCCCTTTTCGCTTATGTTGCCTTGATTATTTACACATAAAACTTTCTGCCTTTTCCGAGATGAATTCTGAATTTTTTCTAAACGTTCGTTTTAAAACAGCATATCTCCAATACAAAAAGAGATAATGTGGTGATTAAAAAAACAAAATGCTCATAAAAGATAAGGCTACAATGTGATTTAATTTAGCAACAGTTACTACAGCTGCTGCACCGTACAGGGTGTTACAAAGTTCGGGCAAAAAACTTCCTCTTATTGTTGTGCCCGGTATATGCTCAAAATAAATTCGGAATAAAAATTTCTGACGTAGCATCCATTAAGAAGGAATTAATTTACAATTTAATAAAAAAGATCATCAAAATCTAATGAGTGGTTCGCGAGAAATCCAACTTTGAAATTGGGACTAATTTTTAGTGGCCGGTTTTTTTAACCGGTGAGTTTATACAGGGTCCGGCAATAGTGCGTCGGGCATCTGTAGTTCCTAGAATAAAAAACTTGGGAATTTTGTTTAAGTGCAAACCTAAAGTATGTACTAGGATGTATTTCAGAAAAATGTTTTAACTTCTATAGTGTGGCTCAAAAAAGTGTAAGTGGATCTGCATGATTTGTTTTTAAATGGAACACCCTGTATATTATTGCATTTTTGGCTTCCTTTCAGATCATTTTACATAATCCTAGGACATGAGTAAATATATTTCTATAATTTCAGAGATATTAATAAATAAATAAAAATTATATATTTTTCAGCCTTTTATATTTTTGAAAGTTTGGCGTAAAATATTGAACATCCTGTATGATTTACGATTACCATATTTACAGCAAAGTAAGAACAGACCATCTAAAGTTTTGATGAATCTAATAGAATTTTGATTTCAGAACAGTTCTTGTATTTTTAATATTTTTTTTAAGAAGGGTTGAAAAATATATATTTTTGATTTATTTTTTAATATCTCTGAAACTATCGAAATAGATTTACTCATATCTTAGGGTTACGTAAAATGATCTGAAAGGAAACCAAAAATGCAATAATATACAGAGTGTTCCATTTAAAAAAAATCATCCAGATCCACTCACACTTTTTTGAACCACCCTATAGAAGTTAAAATATTTTCCGGAAATACATGCTGGTGCATACTTTAGGTCTGCACTTAAACAAAATTTCCAAGTTTTTTATTCTAGGAGCTACAGATGCCCGACGCACTATTGCCGGACCCTGTATAATTAATTTATTTTTGTTTCCTAAAATATTTTGATAAATGAAAATATATAAAAGTGGGCAACGCTGTGCCGGTCAAGCTTACTCACGTGACTAAAAGTTTATTTGGTATGAACTGTATATCATTAGCAGCTTAAAATAACAGGTGTATGTTATATTTTTATTTTAGCTTTAAACATCTAAAAGAGTTTCAGGATTGTCGTGTATAAAATCAGTTGTCGTAAAATCATAAAAATATATTCATATTTCCTAAAACAATAAAAAAATAATGCAAAATCTAAAAATAACTAAGTATTACTGGAAATAGAAAAATGTATATGTTGCTGTAAATGTCCTAAATGCGGTAAAACCTAGGATAAGCGCGCTAAACCTAGGATTTACCAAAAGCATTAACTAACTAGGTTAGCCTGGTTATTTGGAGGGTGTTAATGCATTGGTTAGCCTGGTTATTTGGGGGGTGTTAATGCATTGGTTAGTTGGTTATTTGGTGGGGTTGGTTGGTTTTTACTACCACTTGCTTTTGGCAAATCCTAGGTTTCACCGCATTTCGGACATTTACAGTAACATATAAATATTTAAAAATAAATTACTTATGTTAATAAAATAAAGAGCATTATTTGCAGAAAGCAAATAGTATCAATAAACTTGCTCAAGTCCTTGCAACTACAACAAACCGTTTCCAATGGCGGAACTCCTCGAAGCTCTCTCAAACCCAAAGAGGTCAGCGCCAGGCCCAGGCTCAATCACTTATGAATACTCCCAAAATATTGAATCAAGCTCTTCTAAAATTGTATAATAAACTTTGGAGTAGAGGACACTTTCCAGCTCAATGCAGAACGCTAATAATTATTCCCATCCTACAATATGGTAAATATCCTTAACTCATCGGCTTCGCCTGTTGTGTAGGGAAAATTTTCCAACGAATAAGTTGTCGTTTAACCTGGCTATTGAAAAATCGAAATCTTATAGGATAATTGCCAGTTAGATTTCTGAAAGGGAAGATCAACTTTAGATAATTTAATTTTTATCGAAAATGAAGGATCCAAATCATTTAAGAAACAAACTCATTCAACAACTTTTTTTTGACATAGAAAAGGCATTTGACATGACCTGGGGATTTAGAATTATGAGTATATATACAAATCAGTTTATAACGTCTTCTGATTTCCAGTCTCCATTGGTCTCTGTCTGTCGAGAGGTTTTCGTCTATTCCTCTTGTTCTGATGTCCCCGTCTATTCCTTCTCTCCAACTCCGTCTAGGTCTCCCTCTCTTGCGTTTGCCTTATGGTGTCCAATTGAGTATTTTTTAATTTTGATGTCTTCTGATATTCGGTGTTTAACGCCCATGATGTTCTGAATTCTTTCATTTCTAACTCTATCCAGTTTCGATTTTCCGGCCGCGCGCCTCCAAAAGTCCATTTCTGTAGCTTCGAGTAACTTAAGGTTTCTTTTTTTCAAAGGCCATACTTCACTACCATAACTAATGATACTTTTAACTATGCTGTTATAAATTTTGTGTTTGTTTTCTTTTGATACGGCCTTATCCCATAAAATACTGTTGAGTTGTCTAATTGCTTGTCTTCCATGGTTGTTTCTGCACTTAATTTCTTCATCAAGGCTACCAAGGGTGGTAATGTGCATGCCAAGGTATTTATATTTTTGGCAGTGTTTTATTTCTTGCTGTTGCTGTTCTAGGATTATGTTCTGTTGTTCGCCGCCGATACACATATATTCCGTCTTCTTAAGGTTTACCTCCAGCCCCCACTTGTTATACTTTTCAATTAGTTTGCGGGTCATATATTCCAGATCCTCGTAGTCTTGAGCTAGTATTATTTGATCATCAGCGAAACAAAGAGTGTAAAGTATCGAGTCGTTTAATAGTATCCCCATCTGTTCACACTTCCTTTTCCACGTTTTCAGAGCTTGTTCCAAATAGATTTTAAACAGTGTGGGCGATAGACAGCAGCCCTGTTTAAGACCTTTGTTTATGCTGAATCCCTTTGATATTGTTTTTCCTTTCTTTACTTGGCTAATGTTGTTCTTATAAAGTTCTTGGACAGCCTTAATTAATGTTATGCTGATATTCGTTTTCTCGAGGGCTTCCCGCAATTTAGACTGGGGTACACATCATATGCTTTCTTGAGGTCTATGTAGAGGAGATGTATTTCTTGATTTCTTGCCATCTTTTTCTCAATTATCTGTGTTAGTGTAAATAAATGGTCGACCGTGGATCTACCAGCTCTAAATCCCGCTTGTTCTTCAGCCTCCATATCCCGGTATTCTTCCTCAATTCTCTTTTTGACCAATTTTCCATAGACCCTTGAAACAGAGCTCAGCACGGAGATTCCTCGATAGTTATCGTCTTACTTCCTTTCTTGTGTATTGTTGTTATATATGATGTCTTCCATTCTTTCGGTATATTTTCACCATTAAGGCACTTTTGGAAAAGACTAACGAGCTGCTTATATAATTTATCCGTGCCGTACTTGAGTAATTCTGGGGGAATTTCACCTGGACCAGGCGATTTTCTATTTTTCGGGGTTTGGCAAATTTGTTTTACTTCTTTGGTATTGATCCTCAGTGGAGAAGCTGCGGTTCTTATTTGAATGTCGGATTGTGGCTGAAATGTTTGTTGATATTCGGCCCTTTCTTCAGTCAACAGTTTAGCAAAGCATTCGTCCCATTTTGGTAATGTAATTGGTGAGATGATATCTTTAGTCTTCTCTTTTCGAAGGGACCTTATATTCTCCAGCTTTCAGTACTTCTACTACTCTATATATATATATATATATATATATATATATATATATATATATATATATATATATATATATATATATATATATATATATATATATATATATATATATATATATATATATATATATATATATATATATATATATATATATATATATATATATATATATATATATATATATATATATATATATATATATATATATATATATTAATTATGAGTAAGATGCATAAATGGGGTTTGCTCAAGTCGTGGATGCTTACCTATACTCATCACATTATTTTTAACTGAAAGGACTTTTAGGGTACGTTTGAGAAATGTTCTCTCCAACAAAGAAATTGGACAATGGTGTTCCCCATTGATCCTCAGCAATAATCTGTTTCTAATAGCAATCAATGATCCAGCCAAATGAATGAAAATGTTAAAAAATGCATACAGGGTGTCAAAAAAATAGTGTAAAATTAATAGTGTAAATAAAAAAGGACAAAAGATGTACCAAAATTAATACTCTCTACCAAAATGGAAGGTATTCTTTTAGGGCTATTACGGAATTTAACACGATCGCCATCGCTGTGGTATTAAAATGTGTGTAAGAGTACCAAATTTCAAGAAAAACGGTTTGCAAATATCCGTAAAAATAAATTTTATTTGTTGTTTCTTAGGTTTGTGGCTAGAATCAATTAAAAAAACTTCTTACTCTCTTTGAAACAAAAGAAGTTTTTTTTAATTGATCCTAGCCACAAACCCAAGAAACAACAAATAACTCGTATTATATAAAGTCTAAAGACCTATAGTAAGTCTATAGACCTAGTCTAAAGATATAACTACATTCAATAACTTAAAATAAATAAAATATATTATTTTTATTTAACCTTTCCAGGGCTGTAACTTCTTGGGGAAGCATTTTAAGGCATATGTTCATAGGAACGTTTTGGTTTATTTTTATCTGTAGAATCACCCACCAAAGTTAGATATACCATTTTTTTACACCCTGTATATCCCCTACTTATATTACTTAAATTTTACACTATTTTTTGACACACACTTAAATTTACCAACAATAGTTTAATAAGTAAGTATTCATTATTTTATCAAGAAAAATAAAGCAGACGGAAAGAATAGATATGTTACTAGTGATATTATTCTGTGAGGAAAATTGCCTCTTTTATAGAGAATCCATATATCTACAAATCATTGTAAAATAAATCAAAGAACTACTTCTTTGTTTTTCTTGATAGAATAATAAATACATATTTAATAAATATTATTTATTAATTAAAACTATAGTAGGTAAATTAAAAAGATTAAAAATAAAAATTAGAAAGAATTTGAAAAGAACTACTAATTGTCATTGTAAAGCTACTAATGTTTAAAATAGACCAGCAATAATCGATACCTCTGTATACATTAAAGGAAGCTATCAGATTTTTCAGTAATGTTTATTTCTCTGGCTTAAAAGTCAACAAAAGAATTATAGGGTGTTGACAAATTTTTTATTATATCATGCATATTTAAATATCCCAAAACCCAAAGTTTGTAAACATATTTAATCCTTATAATAAATGCCTTATTTTGTGTCCAAGGATCCAAATATTAAATAAAATACCGTGTGTTCCATAAGAAAAAATGTAACTTTGGTAAAATATAATCTTAGTTCTGACATACCCTGTATATTTCAAAATAATTTTAAATTATGCACATTGCCTTCCCATATATACCCATAAAATATTTTGTTTCTACATCTTTTCGTTTTGGTATAGTCAACCGAAGTGAATGGGGTGTGCCACACTTATAAATTCGTAAATTTTAATAAATATTATTAAATTATAAATATACTAGCGTGTACCAGCGACTTCGTTCGCGTCGAATTAATCATCATATATATAAGCAGTTTAAGCAGAATCGTGGTTAAGAAATTACCCAATTTTTGGAACACCCTGTATAATTTTTTAAAAAAATCAAAATATGTAAAAAAACCAAATAAATTATGCTTGTCCAAGCGTTTTCCCGAAAGACTAACCGTTTTTTAAATAACAAATATTGTAATATTTGAGGGTCGTTTTCACCCTCTTGTAATTTGAGATTCGAGAAACCCCTCCTTATCGCACCTCTACACCCCACAGTCAATCCGTTTGCCAAAAATCAGCTTTAAACGTCAAGCAGTTTAAGCAGAATCGAAATTTATAAAAAATCTTAAAATATGTAAAACAACAAAATAAAATATACGTGTTTAAGAGTTTTTCCGAAAAATTCAACGGTTTTTAAATAAAAAAAATATTTTAATGTTTGAAGGATACTTTCACCCCCTTAGGATTCGAGTTTCGAAAAATCCCTTCTTGTCGAACCTCTACACCCTAAAGTCAATCTGTTTTCAAAAAATCAGCTTTTTACGTCAATCGCTTTAAGCAGGATCGTGATTAATCAATGACCAGATTTTTCGAAACACTCTGTATACATTTTTAAAAAATCTTAAAATATGTAAAAAAACAAAATAAAATATACCTGTTTAAGCGTTTTTTCGGAAACTTGACCGTTTTTTAAATAAAAAATATTTTAATATTTGAGGGGTGGTTTCACCCTCTTGGAACTCGAATTTCGAAAAATCCCTTCTTATCGAACCTCTACACTCTAGAATTAAACTGTATGCCAAAATTGAGCTTCTTACGTTGAGTGGTTAGAGCAGAATCGTGATTAATCAGTATGTCAGTCACTTAAGGATTTTATATATTAGTATAGATTATTAATTAGATTTATTGAATATAGATTAAAACATCTGCGCAAAACTATTAAACAACATTAGGAATAGGAAATGAGCCTTAATAAAAATCAATTACAGCATGTAACTAAAATATTCTATTTTATGTCGTATTTAGTAATTATTATAAACATCCAAGAAATTAAATTATTCATAATTCACCAAGGAAAACTATCGTTTGTAAACGCTCTTCATAATTTGTCGTACTATGATAAACTTTCCTTTGGATTAATAATTAATTCGCGTTCTTTTTGTAGCCGTTTAAACCCGCTATTATCTAAAATCAATACTCCAGAGGGCTCTTTGCCCTATGAAATATGCACTATGTCGATTCGACTGGACGGAGAAAACTTTTACTACTACACGCTACATAAAACAGCTATAAATTAATAGCTTAGCTCTAGATTTCCTATTGTTCTAGTTTATTTTCGACTGTTAATTTGTAGGGAAGGTATTAATTGGAAACTTTAACAGATTTGTCTTTAAACCCGATAATTTATTTATTTAGATAAATAAAGTAAAGTAAAGATAATTATACAGGAAATACTTATGAATGAAGATGATAAAGTTTTATTTAAATAAAAATATATCTGGGGCAACTCCAGTATATTTCAGTTTTTCATAAAACTTTGAAAAGGTTACGTGAAATGTGAAATATTAAACGTTCTCAACTACACTATTTTTAGCCTATGCGATGCCGAAGAAATTAATTCGTGTTTAGCTGCTGTTCTCTAAAATAATTTAATCAAATGCGAAAAGCCTAAATCAATAATTTTCTAACTTGATAAAATGATTAATTAAAATCAACATAAAATTTAAATTTGGCATCGAAAATTTTTATATAGCACATTTGGTCAATTTTTTTTATTTTTGTCAATTTTTTATTTTTAGCTTTATTTCCTTCGGTTTTTTAGCAAACTGTATATAATAAATATATCAACTTTAACTTGTAAACACAGTTTATTAAAAACTTTAGTATTTGACTTATTATACAGGGTTAATCAAAGAATTGTTTTTTACAATGTGCAACAATTTTGTGAGCAAATTTTTCTAAAACATTATTTTTCGGCCAGAACTATGTCTCCTGAATATTTTGTTTTTTGACTCATGCTTTGGTTAATGTTTAAGAGCTAAATAAACTTGCCACAAACATTTTGAATTTTTTTCAATTATCGTTACAATTTGATGTTCTTCATAATGACGAGGTGGCTTTAATGATTATTGTTGTGTACGATTGATTATGGTTGTTAGTGTCGAAGAATTTGCAAAAGTCAATGATCTTGTTGAAGATGGTCGAAATTAATATTATATTATTATTATATTAATGATTGTTTGCTTGATCCTTGAAGATGAATGGGAAACATAACAAAATATATTTGCAGCCTCATTAACATTATAAACCGACCTCTACAGACAGTCTACAGCAGCGAGAGGCAATACAAAGTATTAGAGTATTTTTTACAAGTTTTTTGTTTGTTTGTACACTTAGTTATTACAGTTATTTTTTTTAATATCCTTAGCTCTTTTAGTGTTACTATTAAATTAGTGTTATTAGTGTTTTTAAATTTTAATATAGAGTTGTACGTAGATGATGTGCAGGCTCGTGACGTTAAAAAATAAAATCATAATATAACGATAAATGAAAAAATTGCAAAATGTTTGTGGCAAGTTCGTTTTGCTCTTAAAAATTAACCAAGGCATGTGTTGACATGAGTCAAAAAACAAACAATTCAGAAAACGGAGATGCAGAATGTTCGACCAAAAAATAATATTTTTTTTTATGATTTGGAAGCTTTTATGCTACTATATATCCAGATTAGTCTTCTTATCAGCTTTGTCGCAACAATCACCATTTCTGCATTTTTATCAAAAGTAAACACAATGAAAGGCTGACGCGGCTTTGGATTTTGCTTTTACGTTTGAACTGAACTGATCAGTTCATTTCAATCTACTCCGGTCAAATCAGCTAGTATAAATTTAGCATAATAAACCTACAAATTAGCTGATGCTTTTCGGAAGACAAAGTGTAACAATAGAGAATATCGAATATCCGTTCAGTTCACTTATGCAGACCAAACACGCTAGAAACTGAACAGTTCAGATCTCTGCTACCCATTGACGGAAAACAAAAATGACTTAAATTTCACTGTTTCTAATAGACATTCGCCTTAAAAATAATAAGTTTAAAAATGAGGTTTAGAGCGACAGATCAATATCTAAATTAGAGTTTTTACAGATAATCTAAGTGAGTAAAATTGACGAGAAGACAGTAGCTAAAACACTCAATTTTACATCCATATCGGTATTTTGTATAACGTTTGCGTATGTTAAAAATAGCAAGATAGAGTTTACTATATTTTTCTTTATTATGCTAGAACGACAGTTCCACTTGACAGTAAACGTAAGTAGTAAATTGACGCACCACTTGGACAACAATTTAGTATAACAGTACCTAGATATTAAGAACAAAAAGAAGACATTCCCTTCTTAAACAACAAATTAACATGCACTGGTGACGCCGCCCTAAGGTCCTCTAAACACCCGAAAATTATTGAAAGTTCTCTCGACGAGTCCGTAAACGACGGAAGCCGTTAAAGCCTCTATGTATTAAATTTTTATTGAGCGTTTTGGCCGAATTGCCGGGGAACGTCTTTATCTGCATAGGGAAGAAGTTTCAGACAGTTCCGAAAGTACGTGAAAGAAATTTCTATGGCACTTTTCTCTCTCCCGTTCCTTCTCCAAGACGCTGTCTCTCTCTTAAAATCGGCGAGTGTGCAGGTGGCGAAAATTTAATTCGAGAAAATTTTTGTATTCAACTTGACGTCGTAATTCGGCGACTACGGAGCGTTCCGATCGCGACGCGACGACCGGTCCGGACGGGGATTGCGGTATCGATCGTTTTTCTCGGTCTATTGTCGTCGCGATATTTTACGGAGTGACGGATGAAATATTAAACAGGAATCAAATGTTCCCCCTTTTATTTTCTATTATATTGTGCGGGTGCACTAAAATAAGATTTATTTTGGCGTTTATTTTTTCAGCCAGAAGTTCTTTTACGCATAATACTTTTACAAATATACAGGGTGAGTCTTAAATAAGTGCAAATATTTAAGGGTATATCCACCCCCTAAACACGTCTATGAGGTTTTTAACGCAAAAAAAATTTGAGGGAGAGATTTTTTTTATTAATAAATAAATATTAAATAAAACATTATCTTCATAATATGGCGACATAGATAGTAGATTGAATTTACAAGAAAGAAACCCCCCAAAAAATCCAGTGGTTTCCAAAATATAAGCAAAAAAATCAATTTTATTTAGAAAATTGCAAAGTAAAGCATCCCGCTTATTTTGAACCTATTTGAAAAAACGATAGAGAAAATATGTTTCTTTTATCAAGATCTACCAGCGCTGAAAATATTTGTACTTATTAAAGACTCACTCTGTATATCAATTTCTGCCCTGTACTATATTACTAAAGGGAGATGGCCGATTCTACACTAGCGGCCGCCGCACAGTGGTACCCAGACTGCGAAAAACGCGAAAAATTACATGCACCCATACGGTGGATATAAAATTATGTTTCTAGAGTGATTTCGTCATGATGAGTCCGAATCTGGATTTTTTTTATTTATTTAAGCTTGATTTAAGCTGGGCTATACAGGGTGTCCTAATAAAAAAAATCGCACCCCACTTTTCGAATAACAAAGTAGCCCTATAAAACGTTTCTAGGCTGATTTTAACATGGCGAGTCAGAATCTAGAATTTGTTATTTGCGTAAACTTGATAGCTCAGCTGTACAGAGTGTTCCATTAATAAATTCCCATCTCACTTTTCCGAAAAAGGAGTACCACTAGAACAGATATAAAACTATGTCTTTAAGATGTCATTATCTTTTTAATATAATTTAACAAGTATTGAGTTTTTTGACTAAAAGCATATTATCCATCACTATTTAGTTTTCGATTAGCAAAGTATCAATCTTTATTTTCGTCCTCTATAATTTCGATCTCTTCGCGTTCTTACAGAATTTTCCTAAGAGGGTAATCTCTACTACTTCATCCTCAAACGAATATTTGTGGCAGTACATCTATGCTGTCAATCTTGAAAAGAATATACAGGGTATTCCCTCTATATTATCTTGTTATATTATTTGCCATGTTAAAATATAATATTCTAATATACTTATTTTCATAAAAAAGTTAAAAATGCATTATTTATTTTCTTAAGATAGACAGCCAGTTTAATCAAACCAATCAAATAATTTATTCGACGTAAAATTTTGGTTACGTTATTCCAGTATGTTATGCTAGTTTCACTGTGGGAAATTATTGCACAAATGCATCAAAAATATCAATAACTCTGATTGACAGCCCTGTTATCTAAAAGCTGCACAAATTCATTTTCAGTGCAGTTTATTAAGATAATGCCATGGAAAGTCAAATCCGGTTAAATTAAATTAAATAAAATAATAATAGGTAACTCTTTTTTTAACTAGGTTGATTTATATTATAAAAATAAATAATGCATTTTTTACGTTATTTATGAAAGTATTGCGTATACAGGGTGGTCCGAACTGTATATCAGAAACTTCGGCAGCATATTCTGCAGATAAAAATAAGTAAAAAAGTTCGTATAAATGTATGTCCTAAAATGCTTCGTTTCGGAGTTACAGGGTGTAGAATTTTCATTTTGATTTCGATTTTTTTTAAATAATTTCTGAAGCAACGTCAATATTTGGATGAAAATTGGTGTCTGGAAGTTCTCTGACACGATAAATTCGATTTTTATGTCAGAATGACTATTATTTGTAGGGGGCGCCACGTATATGCGTTTTGACTGTTTTGAAAAGTAATAACTTAACAACTAAAAAAATATACATTTCCATGACTTTTTACGTAAAAAATGTCTCTTGGTAAAAATCGCTGCGAACAACCGTTCTCAAGATATGTAGAATGGAAATAGTCAATACATATCATTATTGACAAAAAATAAGCACACGTTGAGTATAGTTATTTGACTGAAATAATACATTTTTATTTTTTTAAATTAATCATAAATTTTTCTGCGAAAAAATGATGATTAAACAGTTTCTCTTGAACTTTTGGCACCAAAAGATTTGAAATTTATGATTTCAGTCTAATAACTATTTAGTCAACATGTTAACGTAGTCAACAGAGCCAACATGATAATTTCGATTCCAAATATCTCGAGAACCATTACTCATAGCGATTTTTACCGAGAGACCTTTATTATGTAAAAAAAATTGTGAATGTATATTTTTTTACTCAGTAGTTTTATACAGGTATGGACGAAAAGTTATTACTCTTTAAACCAGTTAAAACATATGTAGGTGGCGCTCTCTATAAGTAGGAGTCATATTGACATAAAAATCAAATTTCTCATGCTAAAAAACACCCAGACACCAATTTTCATCCAAATATTGACGTTAGTTCATAAATTATTCAGAAAACATCGAAATAAAAATGAAACTTCTACACCCTGTATCTCCGAAACTAAGCATTTAAGGACATAATTTATACGACCTTTTTTACTTATTTTCTTCTGCAGAATATGCTACCGAAGTTTCCGGAATACGGTTCGGACCACCCTGTATATATTTTTAGAAAGCTCTTAACAGGACAAATAAAGCAAAAAAAATATACAGGGTGTCCCGTTTAAAGAAAATAAATTTCAGTTATATTTCGAAAATGATAGCTTCCAACGGAAAACTAGTTACGCCACTGGAATCTCTTAGGCACAAATTGACTTGCATTTGTTTCTGTCATGTCACGTTTATCAATTCTGAACAGGTCGAATCTTCCGGTTCATTAATTATTTTTCTCCATGCATGGAATGTTTTATTGTTAATAAAACGATTGAACAGATATCTGGAGTATAAAATTGACAGTTAATTTATTTAGAATTTTACGTAAATGGTTCCCTGTTCAGTTAAAGCGAATTAAAAACATTCAGCTCCATAGGTGCGTGAGGCGATGTAATGAGCACGTTGAACAATCGACGGCGGACAAAATTAATGAAATATATTTTTTACGAATGAAATGTGAAGCTTATTAGTATTTAATTAAATACGAGTATTTATATCTGCATAAAACGGAAATTAAATAAATGGATGCATATTAAAAATACTACTAATTAAAAACAATACATATCATATTATTGTTTGTTTAGAGCTGGATGATTATATTTCAATTATGTTATGTTATGGAAATTGAATTTGTATTTGAATATTTTTTCAGTTAGTAGTGACATTTAGACTTATAAATAATTTTCTTGTATAATAATAAATAATTCATTAAAATGCTTGTTAAGTGTTTAGATAAATAATTGAACATTTAGATAATTATTGAACATAGATAATTGTTACAAACAGTTTACAGAAACTCTCTTGAAATTATTTCAGGAACACTAAAAGTCTTAGAATACTACGGTAAGCTTTGAAGTTATACATAACATTAATAAATTAATAAAGATTGGTGGGCCAAACCAGAACAGTATTAACCCAAAATTCCCAATCTAATAAATATAGCAATCGATAAACGATAATTTCACGTATAAAACGATTTCGAGTGACAAAAAAGAAAACGACTGAATTATTTATAGTTAAGAAAGTCGGACGCAAGGGCAACTTAAAATTCCGTATAGGACAACGGCTAGGAAAAGAGGTGAAAGAAAAGAAAGGAGTCGCCATCGAATATTGCCGATGATAAGTTCGGATTTATTTCGTCGTCCCGCTCGGACTAGACCTTTATTTTCGAAATTTATTCGTCGGCGATAAAACTGCGGAGAATGCAAAGCGAAGAAAAGAGGAAAAAAGAAGGAAGATAGCTAGTACCGTCGGTAAAATAGCGTATGCAGAACGGACCGAATATATTTAGTAGGAGAAAAAAGAAGGTGGCTTGAATGGGATTTTAAAAGGGCATATCGGATGATTAATTTTCAATCAATAGTGTATTCTGGAAAATCTATTCTGAAGAGAAAATCTATTGACGGATAACTTTTATGAACTTCTAATGCAATAATTAATCTTCTTGGACTTTTTTATACAAGCTTTAATTTAACTTGTCGTTTTAGTTGTTTGGGTTTATTCGATTAGGTTTAAATTTATTATAGTCGCTGACATGTAAAAGTCCATACCATAAGGTGGTAAACTGATGCTTCCAAAATCAAAGCAGGGACAGGGATAGAAGTACGAGTATTTGGGCCGAAAACTAAATACTCTAAACCAATGGGCATCTACACCAGCATCCTGCAGGCAGAAATCTACGATATCGAAAGAAGCGTACAATTTATCTATCGAATTAACTATCGAAAACAGGAAATAGCCATCTTATCCGATAATCAAGCAACACTAAAAGCGATCAACTCAGTAACCATCAATTCGAATTTGGTCAAAGAATACCTAGAAAAGCTGAACAAATTAGGCAAAGAAAATAAAGGCCTCCTACTCTCTGTATCCACCTCGCTTACCAAAGAATATATTTCGTATGAGAAGCACAAATACAGGATATGTGAATACATTCTATAAACATACCCAGAGATAACCATATATAAACAAATAAATAGTTGTAAAAGAAAAAAGAAAACATGCATGAGAAATATAAGGACTTCAAAAAGTATTACAAGTATATATAAAACATATATGTAGTCAGGGACAAAATTTACATTAAACATTTATATTGAGGTCATTTATCCAGTCAATTGCCGAAGAAGTAGCGCAAAATAAGTTCTGGATGCCCCCAGGAAAGGCTCTGGATGGACATTCGTTCAAAATGTGTTCCATCGATTGTCGTGGAGCGCCACAGTCGCACGCTGGTGAGTCTTCAATTCCCCATTTATGAATGCCATGACCCACCTAAAACGATTTAGACGACTCCAGGTATGACGAGGAAGGTCCATACCCAAAGTTCAAGTTCAAAGTTGCGTGTTCCCAGACTGCTAGCCACAAGCTCGTTCCATTTGGAGTGCATATTGTACTCGCTCTTAAGTTCGTCGTCCATACAGATTGGGTTGCGGGATTTGAGGCGCTTAGAAGGAGGAGGATTGATAGACAGTTGAATAGGTAAGCCGTCTTGGGTGGAAGCCTTCATCCACTCCTTTTGTGCCATATCTCTTCTGCGAATTTGAGGGGGGGCAATATTCGCCATGATCGGGAGCCATACTGTTGGGGTTGATCTTGATGTCCCAGTTACAACTCTCATAGCTTCATTGAGCTGCACGTCGATTTTATACGTGTGGTGACTTTTGTACCATACCGGTGGCACAGTGCTCTGCCGCCGAGTAAGTTAGAGCCAGCGCGGCAGTTCTGAGTGTGTTTCCATCCGCACCCCACGAAGTTCCTGCGAGTTTTCTGGATTTAATTTTCTGTGCGGTTTTTGTAATGTGCTGATTATAGAATAAAGTCCTGTCCAACGTGATACTCAGATATGTTGGGCATTGATTGTGTCTAATTCTTTCTCCCCCAAAATATACGTTCAGTTCCTCTTTAGCTAACCTATTCGACAAGTGAAATGCCCCAGTTTCCGATTTTAGCCGGTTGGGCTTAAGGCACCATTTCTTGTAATATGCATGCAGTATTTCAAGATCTCGCGTAAGCTGGTTGCGGCCTGTTTCCAAGAATTGATGTTGTGTAGCCAGTGCCATGTCATCTGCGTATATAAATTTATAAGCCGTAGTTGGCGGGACGTCATTTGTATATACGTTGAAAAGAAGTGGAGCGAGTACTGACCCCTGTAGGAGACCATTATTAAATGTGCGAGGGGAGCTAGTTTTATCGTTCAAATGTACTGTTATTCTTCTGTTGCTCAGCATGTTCTGTATGAGGTTTATGATCTTTCTGCAGGGAATTATTTGTTGGAGCTTGCTCATCATACCCTTTCTCCACACTGTGTCGTAGGCTAAAGATAAATCAACGAATACACATGCAGTTTTCATCCCCGTCTGGAAACTTGCTTCGATGAAAGTGGAAAGAGCAAGAACTTGATCAGTCTTTGGTCCACTTTGTCTTGGCTCTGAAACCTCCCTGTTGTTGGATAAGAACGTCTTCGACTGATGGCGAAATTCTGTTATAAAGTAGTCTCTCCAGCAGTTTATAGGTCATGCTAAGTAATGCAATGGGTCTATAGCTTGAAGAGACGTCAGCCGGTTTTCCTGGTTTAAGTAGGGCAGGGATCTTCGAATGTCTGAAAACATTGGGGATCTCGCCGGTCCGAAGGATGTTATTAAAGAAGTCCAAGAGCCATTGTTTAGCTAAATTTCCGAGATTTTTTAGGAACTCCGGAAACACGCCATCCGGGCCAGGAGCCTTCCCCTGTTTCATTTTCTTTATGGCGCTATTTAGGTCATCCATGGAGAAATCATGCGACCACTGAGACACGGAACGTATTGAGTGAGATGTTGTTGTTACAGCTTTTTTGATTTCTCTGGAAAATTCCATATTCTTGCTTGGTCTTGGATACTTTCTCGAGCCGATCTGCAATTGTGTTCGGATGAATGCTTAGTGTTTTTAAGGGTGGAGGGGCAGCAACTCCAAGGCGTCCAAGGAGGTTCCAATCCTTCCTGCTTAAGTGGGTGAAGTCTATTCCTTCGGAAGTCTCTCTCCATCTCTTGGTTCTAGCAGAATCTAAGGAATCTATCATTTGTTGTGCAATTTGGGGATCGCCAGTGTCCTCGAATGCTCTCTTCAGGTTCTCCGTGTCATTTGACCAGCATGGGATATACTCTTTACGGAAGCCTCGTGGAATGCTCTCCTTAGCTGATTTGGTCAGTACCTTTACAAACTTCTTATAACTCTTCACTGTGGCAGGCAGATGCTGAATGCCTAGTTCGACTGCTTCTTGGAAAACGCTCCAGTTTGCATTTCTAAAATTCCACCGCTTGAGTTTAGCAGTTCTAATTACTGGAATTTGAACACCTACAGTGAGAAGGACTGGTCTGTGTTTACTGTTTGGAAATTTACCAAAGGATAGAAGGCAATGAAAAAGCAAAGGATCTAGCTAGAAAAGGAGCCGAACTCCACTAACTGGATAAGAGACTGTTCTGTTTTCCAAGCGGAAACCAGCTTAAAGAGGAACTGAAGAACTTGGAAGACTACATCCGTGATCTGGAATGGGAATTCTGCAAAGGTCTAAGACACTCAAAAAAGTTCCTCAGAACTTACGACCGAGAAAACTCAAAGAATTTCTTTGATATAAGGAAAACAGATTGTCACGGGGTTTCTAACAGTAGATTGAATCTGAGAAACAACGGCGAATGCAGATTCTGTGGGGAAAATGGGGAATCACCAGAATACCTTACCAATGAGTGCGCTGAGACGACAACCGTTTGTGCCAAAAACTTTGGTACGGCTAATTTCGAAGATGGAGAGCAGGCCTCTATAACGCCATTTTAGATACTGGCTCTTGTCAAGGTTGACTGTATGATGAGTTAACTAATAACTATTTAGTTAACATGATTAATTTATGTCAATGACGACAGGTATTGATAATTTCGATTCCAAATATCTCGAGAACCATTAATCGTAGACCTTTTCTACGTAAACCGAGAGACCTTTTCTACGTAAAAAGCGTCGTAAATGTATATTTTTACTCCGTAGTTTTATACAGATACGGACAAAAAGTTATTTAACAATAACTTTATTCATACTGTAGACGGCAAAGTAAATCTTGCCTACGCTCTGTATAGAGCATAGAGCTATAAAAACAGAAGAATGTCAATCCGTTCTTTCTTCAAATTCAGTACCAAGTCATTTTGTATTTTCCATTCTGCATAAGTTTTTATATTCTCGTTAGTATTTTCCGAATATAATATATACTTTAATTTCTGTTATTTCTAATAATTGTTTTATGAGTTTTGTATCTACTGTGTATTTACATGAAATTACTAAAGAAGCATGAGTATTTCGCCACTGAAACAGAAATCTAAAATAATAAAATGTTTTTTGAAAACGCCACTAACAAGCCTAACGGAAGCCAGCTATTCGGTGGAATTTCCACCATAAAAAAATTGTCTAACCTACAAAAAATGCTTAATTTTTCAGAGGGTATATCCCGTCATCAGAAAATGCTGCTATAAAAATTCTTCAAATGTAACTACTTTGAGTATACTTCAGTGTCTTGGCAAAGACACATCTATTAAAACCGTTGATATACTGATAAACTGAAAAAACATTAAAATATTCAATGCTCATAACATGTTATACAGAACATAATATAAACGGACATCTAAACAATTATATGAGGTATTGTTTTTAATTAGTAGTATTTTTAATATGCACTCATTTATTTCATTTCTGTTTTATGCAGATATAAATACTCGTTTTATATTATAATTAAATACTAATAAGCTTCGCATATCATTCGTAAAAAATAAATTCCATTAATTTTGTCCACCATCGTCGATTGTTAAACGTGTTCATTAGATCGCCTCACGCATGTATGGAGCTCAATGTTTTTATTTCGCTTAAATTCTGCAACGAGCCACCATTCACGTCAAACTCGAAATAAATTAACTGTCAATTTTAAACTCCAGATATCTGTTTAATCGTTTTATTAACAATAAAACATGTCATGTAAAAAAACAATAAACGAACCGGAAGATTCGACCTGTTCAGAATTGATAAGCGTGACATGACAGAAAAAAATGCAGTGTTGCCGATATCATACTTACTTAACAATCCTGAATTATTATTGTTCTTAATATAATTTACAGATTAATAAATTTTTTGCTAAAATATAAAAGGTATTTAAACGTATCTAGATGTAGAAATACACAGTAATTTTAATAATTATTTTTTATAGAACTTTTAAGTTTCATAAGAGAACATCGCAAATAATTGATTATATTGGAGGTCGTTATAGTTTCTGCAGACGCGTATTAATATTATAATCAGTATATTTTTTTGTAATTAGGGTAATACTAACTCAAACTAGGGCTCAAATTATGTAATTTAGAAAACGCTAAGCGCTTTAAGACGCTCAGCGTATATGACGTTAATTTCCGCTTAGCGCGCACTTAACTACCGATTTGGGTATTCTCATCTGACGTGCATAGCGTCTTTACCGATTGCGCTAAGCGATTCGAAAACAGCTACCTTAAAGGATCGTTTAATTTACCGAACTGTCAGCAAAAATAGAAAAAAATGCGTTCTCTTGCTCTTTGGTGAAACTTCTTCTTCTATAAATTCCTCAATAAGTAATTGATAATTTACAACTTGACAGCTATAAATATTGTTCGAAACATCGAAAATGCTGAGAAGCGTCTTCAATATTTCCCTTATATAATAAGAATAATGACATAACTCAACAAAAGGTTATGAAATTCACGTACCGGGTGTCCCACTAAGAATAGCTCTCGGCTGTATCTCGGAAAGTACCGTATGATCGAAAAAAAAACGGCGTTCAGTTGGCTGGGAAATGACCATCGATGACATTTCCCATAAAAATTTACATATAAAATAACAGCGATCTTCATTTCATAGCCATCGTTGACGCCGTTTTTTCTCGATCATACGGTATTAGCCGTATGTCTTACGGAAAAAAATATTTATAACTACAGAGGCTATGAGAAATTGCTGGAAATTATTTTCAAGTTTGTAGAACGACCGCTAGGGGGCGCAACTGCAACAAAAAATAAGAAAATGGAGTTTTTACACAATTTTGCCTAGATAAGCTGTACTATAAGTAATAGCTTCATAATCTTCAGTAAATTTTGAATATGTTTTTGTTAGAGCCATATTCCTCTATCTACCAAAATAAAGTGGTGGGGGAAGGTTAGATCTGTTTTTATTTAAATATTGATATCTCTGGACTGGATGATCGGAATCCAACAAGCGAGGGCTCGTTTAAAAGAGCGTTTCTTACTCTATATTATACCATATAAACAATAATAATAAGATTTTGAACATAGACGCTACGGGGCGTTGTCTTACAATTTAACTAACATTGCGCGTTTTTTCAAAAAAATTAAATGCAATAGTATATGTAATTTTAGCTGATCGGAAAGAGTAGAAAAAGCTTAAAGAGTCAGCGAAAACCGCATTTTGATATCTTCTTTCAAACCGAAGATATTAGCAGAATTATAATAAACACAAAAAATAAGCCCTTAATTACCTTATTTTTACAATAGTATCAGTAGCCCTCTTGATTAGGCCCATTCTAACAAAAAAAAATAAGATAGAAACAGTTAGTTTATTTTAAAATCGACGAAATACCAGAATACCATAATACCAGATGTATTAATATCTAATAATTAAGATATTAATAACAGTGGACAAGAAACGATGATTCAGTGAAGTCATGGTAGGCTGTGGAAAAAAGTTGCTTTTGACGTAATAGTATAAACGTCAAATTGTTATTAGATCAACATTTTGATAGCCTTAGCAGCGTTTTTTATTGCTTTTATTATTTGATGTAGTTGAAGTTGTTGGCATTTTGAAGAAGCAATCAAAAGATAAAAAACGCTGCTAAGATTATCAAAATGTTGATCTAATAACAATTTGACGTTTATACTATTACGTCAAAAGCAACTTTTTTCCAAAGCCTACCATGACTTCACTGAATCATCGTGTCTTGTCCACTGTTATTAATATCTTAATTATTAGATATTAATACCTCTGGTATTATGGTATTCTGGTATTTCGTCGATTTTAAAATAAATTAACTGTTTCTATCTTATTTTTTGTTAGAATGGACATAATCAAGAGGGCTACTGATACCGTGTTGTAAAAATAAGGTAATTACAGGCTTATTGTTTGGTATTTATTATAATTTTGCTAATATCTTCGGTTTGAAAGAAGATATCAAGATGCGGTTTTCGCTAGCTTTTTAAGCTTTTTCTAATCTTTCCGATCAGCTAAAATTACATATACTATTGCATTTAATTTTTTTGAAAAAACGCGCAATGTTTGTTAAATTGTAAGACAACGCCCCCTAGTGTCTACGTTCAAAAGCTTATTATTGTTGTTTATATGGTATAATATAGAGTAAGAAACGCTCTTTTAAACGAGTCCTCGCTTGTTGGATTCCGATCATCCAGTCCAGAGTTATTAATGTTTAAATAAAAACAGATCTAACCTTCCCCCACCACTTTATTTTGGTAGATAGGGGAAAATGGCTCTAACAAAAAATATTCAAAATTTACTGAAAATTAAGAAGCTATTACTTATAGTACACCTTATCTAGGCAAAATTATGTAAAAACTCCATTTTCTTATTTTTTGTTGCAGTTGTGCCCCCTAGCGATAGTTCTACAAACTTGAAAATAATTTCCAGCAATTTCCCATAGCCTCTTTAGTTATAAATATTTTTTTCCGCAGCGCCTACGGCTAATACTTTCCGAGATACAGCCGAGAGCTATTCTTAGTGGGACACCCTGTACATTAACATTTTTCATTGTTTTGTCCACATTTGACTATTAGATACTTGAGAAATTGCGTTGCTGCCAACATGTGCTGAATACGTATCCAGAAAACGATTTCCGCTGCAACGAGACTACCAAAATCGACTGCTTAGAGTTCCGCTAATCGAATACTTTCGCTTACCGCTTTGAAAGCGTAACGTTTATATGTCGAAGTTCCAGAATTCGGACCCAGAGCTTTACTTTGATAACCGCATAAATTTATGACAGTAGAGTATGAAAGTTAAAGAAGAGTACAACAAAGACATTGCAAGCAACGGAAATATACTTCTGGAGACGTTCTGCAGGAAGATCGAAATTAAAAACAATTAGAAATAAAAGAATTCAAAAGACCGTGAATAGTTCTCACACTCATTCAATAAGAAAACACTGAGATGGTATGGCTAAATCCAAGGAGTCTGTGCAAATATTTTCAGGGGCTGGTTGGTCTCGATAAAAGAAACATATTTTTTCTTAGCCGTTTTTCAAATAAGTCCAAAATATCCGAGTTAATTCATTTTGAAAATTAAAAAAAATATATATTTTTTGCTTAAATTTTGAGAACCACTGGATCTTTTCTGGATTTTCTTTCTTGTAAATTTAAACTACTACCCATGTTGTCATATTATCAAGAAATTATATTTTCAACTAAGAACTAAAAAAAATAAACATTTATTCAAAAGAATTCAAATTTTCAATTTTTTTCAAGAAAATAATTCATAATCGTGTTTGTGGGGTCAAAATATGGTGTATGATAAAAAATTGCTGAATTTTTGGATTAAGGTGTATGTATATGTTCAGAGAAGTGGCAATAATGCTCGTTATATACAGAATATTTAACAAGGGCATATGTGCACGAAAGTGGAAAATATAAAATAAAAATCTGACCGCTAGCGTTCGATTATTTAATCCGCTAATAATAAATAATCCGGCAGCTACACAGACGAGCCGAAAACGATCGATAGCCTGTCCAACCGACTGGCGTAAATAATGAATGTTGCAGCTTTAAATAATTATTTAACTTCCTTTCGTTGGCCCAAATACTTTGACTTTCTGGATTTGAATTTTTGATACTGATTAGGTGTAAAAAGACGTGTTCCGATTACAAATTAAAAATTATCTTCATAGATACAAATCAAATATTTTCAATAGTTACCGACAGTTTTCTGAACTTAATTAACACTGTAACATTTATTTCAACACTAATTGAATTAAAAAATTGAAACATAATGAAAAAATAGTTGGCTCTTTAAATAGTAAGTACATATAAGTACTAACCAGAAATATATAAATAATTAATAAATAAATAGAAAAACTTTTAATCATATAGGTACAATTAAGAATTACTAAATTGCTATAGAGATGCTTTGTCTATAGTCAATCATTCCCCTAAAAAATAGAGAGCAAATTCTTATGAAATAAAAGGATTAGGTTTAAACGTATAAATAAAGAAAAAAGAGCTTAGAAGTGCATTTACAGGAAACACTTACTTGCGGAAATCAGAGTTTCCACTAGTGGAGCTCCCGTGAAGTTCCCATGAAACCGACCTTCGTCATCTTTCCACGGTTAAGTGGTTGCAACTCAGATTGTGTGACATGATAAAGTTTCTCCAAATTTAAAGTTCTACAAAGAACAACATTCACCCAAAGCGTGTGCATTTAAAATCATGTTTCTGATGAACATAAAAATGTGGAATGGTTGGCTCAGAACATTCTTGACGGAAGTGTAGTGTGTGATGGTATATTATCTCCAAAGAGCGAAAATATGCGTATATACAATATATAAGATCTGCTTTTTATATATTTGTCCAAAGCAGAATTGGAGAAGATGTAGGTATTGAGCAGTCCATTCTTTTTTGTATTGCGCGAATAGTGGTATAAGAATACTTGAACAAACTAGTTATTGAAGTCAGTTTCGTAAAGTTACCATGCTTAGAACTGCGGACGTCAGTTTAGATTTACAAAGACCATTGGAGCACTAAACTGTATACATTTACACATGTGAGCGTAGATCAACCTAAAGTACATATTTATCATCGCGGATGTATACTGACCAGGGTGTACATAACAGCAGAATCTGAAAAAATATCGACGTACGGAGAACGCCGTTCTCATTGCTGATCAAGAATGTAGCTTTGGCTTATGACACCTTTTCGAGAAACTATCTACACAAATGTCAAGACAAAAGGATTAAGATAAATTGATATCAAAAAGAGAGGGTAGTAATTAAACCGTATTTTTGTTGTATACTGATAATGGTCCAGATTTAATTGTGGTTTATATAATTTAAAGGCTTTTCAGGATCCAGATTTTAAATTCAATGATGAATGCGAATTATTTCAGCTAACAATCTTTATTATTTCACGACCAGTTACTCGTTTTTCTGAAGCATTTGCTTGCAGGTATAAGGTAATTATTATTTATACTGTATAAAGTAATTATTTTTACATCTCCCTTTAGCTCTAAGCATTTGCTTTTGTCTTACTTTATTTGTTTTATACATTTACTTTATTTGTTTTGCTCATTGGTACGACAAATTAAAAAGATGTGTATCATGTTAAAACAAATTATGAACAAAATAATACATTCTGTCTATTACAGCAAAACAATTTAATACTTTAATTTTAATATTAGTAATTTTACACTATTCATGTACGATTTTTTTTAAATTAACTTAAATTATAAAGGTCTTAGATTAAAAGAACGCCTGCGCAGCGGTCTCATAAAAATATTTATATAAAGAAGTGTTGTTAAAATACTTAGACCATGTATATAGTTTATGTTTCTTCATCTTTTTCTAAAATGTTAAGCGTTCTATGGTTCTAGGCAAATTTGCTTACAAGTAAAAAGCCACTGAGAAGTTGATTTCCGCTTGTATTCTAAATAAGTAACATTTTACAAAAAAAAAAATTCTAAATTCTAGTCATTTTTCCCGAATATTTCAACTTATTTCACTACAATAATTTACGATAGTTTGTTATTCTAATTAAAAATTGTTCCTGTTGTTCTTCTGTGTTTCTGTTACTGTTGCTGTTTTCTACTCTTGCCATATTTCTTTTGGCATTATTAAAATTCTATTATTCGTTTGTTTTCTTTTTTGAAAACGACTTGCAAACCGAGTTACTTATTTGTCCTTGTTAAACTTTATAAACTGAAACAAAACGAAGTTTTTTTAAGAACAGGCTCAAACACGAAAAATGAGACAATTCCGCTAATACGCGAGTGATAAATGGCGGACCAAGAAAAATTCCTCTCGCGGGCCATTCTAACGGGAAAAAGAAAGTTTTAATATACTTCGTGATTATGATGGAACATCTGCCGCTACTGGAAAGGACAAGAAATCTAATTTGATTTTTCCGGCGGCGCAGGTGGAAATCCCTTATTTTTCCAAATTACCCGCTTTAATTAAGGAAAGTTTAAAATTATGTCTTAAATGAAAAATTCAGACGTGCAACGTATCTGTTGAATATATTTTCGGGCTTAGTTTTAATCCTCGTGATGTTGAAAGCTGTATAAAATTTGTATCAATCTAAAACTAAAGTACAGCAATGTTAAATAATTTGTGTACTAAATATTTTAGATTCAGGAGTTCAAGAGTAATCGTCATGTTATTCATCATCAGCCAAATCTGATTGAAAATCTATCTAAATAATCATCTTTTTGACTGATAATTTATATTAATAATTTATTGGATGATCTTCAAATTTTGAGATAAAACTACATATTGGGTATCCTGAAAAAGTACTGATCAAATTGTACGTTTTTTAAACTGCAAAACCCACATTTCTGCACAGAACTGGATTAAGCACAAACTTTTGCTATAGTATACTATTTTTAATTACAGCACTACGCATAGTGCACTACGCAACAGCGCAGTGTTGCCATGCTTTTTCTGATTTACTCAAATTGATTATAAACAGTTTATAAGAAAAGTGGTTAAAAACTGTAGTCAATTTAACTTATTAACTCTTAACTATATTTTGATAAACATAAAGGATACTTATATGGGGTATTTTTATAGCGTATTTAAAATGCTAAACCGCATTTTTTTAATGTAACGCTAGGTATATTATTTTCCTTTCAGATGTAAGTTACGAAATGAACATTTTTTGTATTTAAAATATTCCTAAATTTTTTAATGGAGTCAAAGATATTCGCGGCACTTTATTACATATGGGTCTTTCAACAGTATTTTTTTATGAAAACCACCTAATGATTTTTTCTGGTATTTTACCGTTCAAGGAGCTATACAGGGCTGTTCACCACATACGGCACGGAGTATTGTAGCTAAACGATTAGATTTTTACAAATTGTAAGTTTTGGGTTCGTTGAAGGACTTGAAGGACCTTCGACAAGATTAGAAGTACAATTTAAAAATAGTTTTACAAGACACAGAGTGTTCCAAATAAGTAAAAAATATTATAGTTTTTTTTAATGGAAGACCCTGTATGTTAATCAATTTTTAGATTCTACGGTTGAAATAAAGGTAAATTTGATTAGCGTTTATCACACTTAAACCTTACCGTTTTTGGAAATATTTTCAACTTTGTATAATTGCAGTAAAAAATTTAAGGCTTCATTTCTTCAAGGGTATTAAAGGTTTTAATACTAAATATTTACTGAAGATTATTTATTGATCAGATATTGTGTTGCAATAATAAAAATTATACTATTTATAAAGAGTGTCCAAAAATTTATATTACTAGCATTAAACGGCAATAGCTTGTTTAATTTAAATGGAACATCCTGTATATTTTACATGAATCAGATGCACAATTTAATTATCTATCAAATTGTATTATACTATTTTTACCTATCTCTTCAAGTTTTCGTAGAAAATGCATTTTCTTATAATTTAAACTTCATTTATCACTATACCCGTGGAATATTGACATTTTACATTTTTTTAAAGCAACAAAATATGTACAAAATATACAGGTGGTAAAAATAATAATATTGCAAGCCCATTTGTTTACAAAATGTAAACTATTTAAATTTTTGTAAAAGAGTATACCAATTTTTACTAATTATTAATATGCCACCATTATTTCCGCCCAACAGTTAGTTAATTACATACTTAATTGTTTTAATTAATAAATTATTCTAAATAATTGTGGATCTGATTCACAAAATCAATACAATAAGTTATGAAAATGAACGTGTCTGTTGTTATAAATAACCATTGTCAAAAAATAAAATAAAATTTATAAGGTGTTACTTATTACCACACTGTGTAATACACATACAAAATTAAGTTTTTAGTATTTGGAACAATTATTATTAATCAACGTAAACGGTCAATTAATGTAGTTTGAATACTGGGATCATATTAATTGAGTCTCTTTAACAAAAAATATTTAAACAATTTTTTATCTTTTAATGGAATAAGCAAACTATATCTACAATATGAGTATCTGTACTTTTTAGTATCTGAAAATTTGTTACATCATTAAAAATAATCTAAAATGTCAATATTCCATGGGTATATTGATAAATTAGGTCTAAATTATAAGAAAATGCATTTTCTACGAAAATCTGAAGAGATAGGTAGAAAAATGGTATAATACAATTTGATAGACACTTAAATTGTGCATCTGATTCTTATAAAATATACAGGGTGTTCCGTTTAAATTAAACAACTTATTACAGTTTAAAGCTAGTAATTATTTAATATATAGGAAAATGGCGTCGACCGAGTAGCACGCGCCAAGCTAGCTCCTGAACGAAATATATAAATATAGTAATTTATAGAGTTCAAATAGTAATTAAAAGTGTGTCAATTGAGTTGGAAGATGAAGAGAAATACAAGGAATAATAACCCAAAAGGTATTTCGAACTCCAGTTCTACGAATTTGGATTTGGCAGCTAAGGTAACAAACCTTGAAAAGCATGTACAAAATAGCATTCAGCATCTTAAAAGTGTTGTTACCAGTCCCAGAACCACTGATGTAGAAGATAGAAATATATTAAGTAGGCTTAATTTGTTCCAAACTGAGATGGAAATGGCCATAAAAACGATTAAGGATGAAATTACTGAACCTGCTCACTTGAACGTCCGTTCACTTAATACAGGTTTTGATGACTTAAGAAACTATTTTAATGAGTATAATTTTGACATTGTTGAGTTTCCGAAACTTGGCTGTCATCGGATCATAATGATTCGGCATTTGGAATAAATGGGTATAATTTTATAAGAAAAGACAGGGATGGCCGAGGTGGTGGTGTCGGTATTTATATAAAAAAACATTTTCAATATCAAAATATTCAGTTTGATATTCCCACGGATATTTGTGAAATAATTAGTATTAAATTTAAACTAAACAAGAAACATATTTTATTCATAAATATTTATAGGGCGCCATCATTGGACACTGATAATTTTATCGATACTTTAAGTGACCTAATGAGTATGACAGTGCCATTCTATGATTGTGTGATTTTTTCAGGCGATTTTAATATAGATTTTTTGGGCGAGTCTCGTTTTTCATCCAGAATCACTAATCTTATTGATACTTTCAACCTTGCTCAACATATTACGCAACCAACGCGCATCACCGATACTTCATCAACATTAATAGATGTCATAATAGCAAATATCAATATGCCGTGCATTTGTAGCCATTCTTTGGCTATTTCTGAGGAACTATCAGATCATTGTTTGGTGTATTCTATATTTAACCTAAAAACCCTTAATAATTGTGAAAAGTATATCGAATTCAGAGATTATGACGCTATTGCGCTTGATGAATTTGAAGAAGACGCAGTGCAATTACCGTGGTACCAAGTCTTTTATATTAGTGATATAAATGAAAAATTACAAGTTTTCAATGATTATATTTTGTATCTCGTTAATAAGCATGCCCCAATTAAACGTAAAAAAATTCGTGAAAGACTGTTTATGCCATGGATTACAAGTAATATTAAATTATTAATTAAGGTGAGGGACAAGGAATAATTATTTAAAAGATAAGAAAGATACTCGCTTAGAGTACTACAGACATTTGAGAAATTACACGAAACATGATATAATTAGAGAAACGGTTGCTTATTTTAAAGATTTTTCAATGAAAAAAAAATAAAGACTTCTGGAACACGGCTAAAAAACTTAATATAGCCAGCAAATCAAATGTTGATATACCCGCAGATTTAGCTAATGCAGAAGGTCTTAACACGCATTTTGCAAATTGCAGTGACCATAGATGACTAACCAACTAAATTCTACCAACATAACACATTTTCCACTTTTTTCTAATGAACTTAATTTTCAATTAATTGATTATGCTACTTTAAATACTATAATAAACTCCATATCATCTAATGCGATTGGTGATGATGAGATATCAATTAGAGATTTACAGCTTTGTTTACCATTTTGTAAGGACGCTTTAATAAATATAATCAACTCTTGCATACTTGATTGCGTATATCCAGATATCTGGAAAAACTCTATTATTAGACCTCTAGCCAAGGTATCTGTTCCAAAAACTTTTAATGATTTACGACCAATCAGTGTTCTATCGGTGGTCTCTAAGATTATTGAGAAACATATTCATAAGCAGTTATTTTCATTTTCTACCGAAAATAAAATAATGCCAGAGTGTCAATCCGGTTTCAGAAAATATTTTAGTACAACCACATGTTTTGTAAAACTAGTGAATGACATTCGAGTAAATATGGAAGACAAAAAAATCACCTGTCTTGCTTTGCTTGATTTTAGCAAGGCATTTGATACTATAAATTATGATATGTTACTAGCTAAACTCCATTACTTCGGACTATCAGAAAAATCTATAACGTTTTTTAAAAATCATCTTTCTAATCGTCTGCATTGCGTTCAAGTAAGACAGGGAAATCATCAATTAAAGTCAAATTACGTTTCTATGACATGTGGAATTCCTCAAGGATCCATATTACGACCATTGTTATTTTCATTATATTTTGCCAATATGAATAAAGAAATAGAATTTTCTACATTACAACAGTATGCAGACGATTCACAAATTTACTGTGCTTTCGCATCTGTTAATTTAAAACAAGCTGAAGAAAATTTTAAAACAGATATTAATAACATATACAAATATTCAATGAAACATAATCTAAAATTAAATGCATCCAAATCATGTATTATGCTGCTTGGAAATAATCAGACTATTCTCAATTATCTATCAGACAATCTTGATATATGTGTTAGTAATACTAAAATACTAATAGTTAAGGACGCTAGAAATCTAGGCATATATTTTGACTCTAATTTAAAATTTGATATGCATGTAAAAAATATATTGAAAATTGCATATATGCGACTAAAAGGTTTGGTTTATTTTAAGAAACATCTTACTCAGAATACAAAATATTATCTGTGCAATTCGCTAATTTTGTCCTTGTTTGATTACGGAGATGTGGTATACGGCTCTTCATTGACTCAAATGGTTGCTAGATCCATTCAAAAACTTCAAAATTCCTGCATGAGATTTTCGTATAATATCTCATTTCGTACACATATTACGCCATATTTAAATCAATTTAATATTCTGTCTATGGTAAATAGGCGAAAACTTCATATGTTAACATTTATCTACCGTATCTTAAAACTGGCCAACCGCCTTATTTAAAATCATTGTTTATACCTTTTGACCAACTCATGTAACAAGAAACTTACATTGTTTCAGAATACCTCAACATAGGACGGCTGGCGTTCAGAAATCGTTTTCTTTTCTTGCGCCGCAATTATAGAATTATCTTCCAATCAGTGTTAAATGCTTTAAATCACATTATTTTAATAAATATGTTAAGAATAATTTGATGGTTTTACAATCGAAAATAATATAGAACTTATTTCTGAATATATCTTTTCTCTTTTGTTATTTTGGCAAACTGTGGTGAACGGGCTTTTAATTTGATGTGGTTTTGACTGGCTCACTGCTCAGCTTTACAATTTTGGAAAATATTTGTGTATGTGTTGAAATTGTATTTATATACTTTTTAACATTGCTAAATTGTCTTGCGGACGCTTTGTTCTGTGCGCTCGGGGTTTCTTTTTGCTTTGCCGGTGGTCCTCTGTTTTTCTTACGGGTTTGTTTGTTGTTGGTATATTATTGTATTGAAAATTAAATTCTGTTTAGTTATTTTTTACAGGGAGTGTGCCACACTGATGCCTTTGGCAATCAGTGAATCGGTTTTATAATCGCGGTGCACTCCTTATTAGGCTATTAGGCTATTAGTCAGCTAAAGTATGGTTTGTATTTTGTATATTTTTTATATTGGGCCTAATAAAAAGATTTGATTTGATTTGATTTGATTTGAATATAAGTTTTTAGGCACTCTGTATAACGTAGTAGTATTGTTATTATTGCAAAACAATATCTGATCAATAAATAAACTTCAGTAAATATTTAGTATTAAAAACTTCGATACCCTTGGAGAAAGGAAGCATTAATTTTTTACTGCAATTTCATAAAATTGAAAATATTTAAAAAACGGTAAGGTTTAAGTGTGATAAACATTAATCAAATTTTTACCATTATTTCAATCGTAGAATCTAAAAATAAAATAATATACAGGGTGTTCCATTTAAAAAAATACAACTATTATAATTTTTACTTATTTGGGACACAAAATTATAACTATAATAGTCCTTCAACGAACCCAAAGGGACAACCCTGTATAACAATAACATAATACCCCAAATATCTGCAAAACTTATAAATACACAAAAAAAATAAAAAAATACACAAAAAAAAATATTATATTTTAATTCTACATTTCCATTTTTGACATCTTCGTCACCAAGAGCGATATTAGACTTCATCGGACACATGGTCACCCTGTAGTTAGACAAATTAATTAGATTAGCTGCCCATGTGTATTTTATCTGCATTTCAAACTAATTCAGTTTGTTTTTGAAACTGTTAAGTGACACTTTTCTCTAATCAAACCATTCTGAACTATGAATTAAAATATTTTTCTAAAAGACACTTTGATTAAATTTTTAATTAATTTTCTGTAACAAAGTAGTACAAATTCCTGTTATATTATTTAAAATGAAATGAAAACTAAAATAAAGAGACACATACACACACACCGTGGCTAAATTCACCTCACGGCAACATTTTTAGAATTAATGAATTAAAGAAATTATTTCGAGTTTTTAAAACAGATTAAACTGTAGGTAAAAATCCGCCCGAATCGAAAAGCTTTTTCATTAAGTTGTAATAGAAGCAAAAGCACTTTACTAAAGAGAAATATATCTTTGCTTTAGAAAAGCTACATCGAGATTTTATATAAATTTAATTAAAGTTTTTTTGCTGCCCGACTCATTTACCTTTGTCACTGTCAAATTAAGCATTTCCCCACCTGTTTTTCCCTTCACCGACCGCCCACGAACTCTGTCTATCTGTTATGTCAAAAGGGAAAATTATGAATCTTGATATAACGTCGTCGAGTTTTATATTAAACTTTTCGACTGTTTTGTTCTTTAATAAACTGAACAAAAGAGCGAAAATTGGAATCAAGAAACACGTTTTGAGTATTATTAATTTTACATTACTTTTATAAATTATTGCGCAAGATACTTAATATACAGGGTGGTCCGAATTGTATTCGGGATAGTTCGGCAGTATATTCTGTAGATAAAAATAGGTAAAAAAGTTCGTATAAATTCATGTTTTAAAACACTTCATTTCGGAGATAGTAGCAGTAGAAGTTTAATTTTTATTTCTATAATAATTGAATAGGTGAATATTAAAAGGAACTAACTCCAAAATTTAAGGATTTCACTTTTTTGCCTCAAGTCATATTTTTCAGTGTTTCTGATCCATTGGTAAAGAAAGGAACTATCTCCCATCACTCAGCTCGTTGAAAATTGTACTTAAGATATACAGTTGAGCCGTGAAAGGAACTAAATCCCGGAGTTAGTTCGTTTTATTACTCAATCTTTGAATAATGTCGTGGTCGAATGCGTGAGGTGGCGCTGCGTTTGTGTAAATTTTGTTGCTATACGCCCGGCGCCTGCCACTCCTTGACAGTCTACCGATGCACTTGTTGTTTGCGTGTTTAACGTGGTGTAAACGTAAACGTATTGAAAATAAAGGACAATGAGGATGAAACATGTAGTGTTCAAATTCAAAAAGGAAAAAAACGTCAGCGCCAGCCAGAGACCTGGAAGTGTAACGTCCGAAAGCTAAACAAATTAAAAGGAGAAGAACATAAAACTTCAAAAGGAAATGTCGTACTAAGGAAGACGATCGTATCGCCTATATGCAGGTAAGGTTAAAGTTAAAGAACTAGAGCATCAGGGCTAACTATTTTATGGTATTCATATAGTATTCATATACTTGGCAATTTAGTGCACACTGATTGTATTTTTACTTCTGTTTAATAACGTCATCAGTTAATAAAGGATAGAGATACACTGAGTCACTAAACTGCTCTGAGTGCCCAGTTGAAAACGGTTTTAGTGTTTTACTCTGTTGTCGAAACTTATAATAAAAAACAATGTATTTTTATTACTTTCAGATGTAAAATGGCTTGCTATAAAAAGTTCACAATCGACCAACAAACTGATGTGTTAAAGACCTTCAATGGTATGGATTCTAAAAATGAACAGGACCTTCATTTACAACGGCTTATGGAATGCTTTCAAATAAAACGCAGAAGAGGACAATTAGAGAAACGTAAGGCTAGTTTCAAATTTTTTTGTCTTCGCAATAATGATCGAGTTGCAGTATGCCGACAAGCATTTATGAATTTGCATGTTATCACCCAAAAACGTGTTTATCGGATCACAACCTTACTTGCTCAGGGGTTAACTCCAAAAGATAAAAGAGGGTTGAATGTTAAATCTCATTGTATCTCTGGGGATATTTGCAAACAAATCCACGAGCACATTAGCTCTTTTCCCACCAAAAGCACCCATTATGGACAAAATGAAATATCTTATTTGGATGCAAGACTTAATGTAAAAATTATGTACCAGCTATTTAAATCACTTTATCCAGATTCAACTGTCAAGTACGAATTTTACCTAAAGTATTTCCACGAGAACTTTAACCTGCGATTTGGTCGGCCACAAATTGATGTTTGTTCATCCTGTGAAGAACTGGAAACCAAATTAAAAAATCCGCATTTATCTCAAACTGTAAAGCTAACTGTAGAAGGTGAACTTCAAGTTCATAAAAGAAGAAGTAAAAAATTTTATAACGAGCTAAGAGCCACTCGGGAACTGTGCAAGTCCGATGAAACAGTATGCGGGCTTGTATTTGACTTCATGCAAAACTTGCCATTGCCCCATATTCCCGTGCAAGAAATTTTCTACATGAGGCAAATATGGGTATATGCTTTTTGTGTTACAAATTTAAAAGATAACTCGACACGAATGTATGTATATTCCGAAGGGACAGCCAAAAAAGGCGCAAATGAAGTGTGCAGCTTTCTTCTGGACTACATAACAGAGTGTGTCCCAGAAACAGCAAAAACATTGCTTTTGTTTTCCGATTCCTGTCCGGGTCAGAATAAAAACCATACCCTAATTCGTTTTTGCTTGGGTTTGGTTGAGTCAGGGAGATTTGAAAATATTATCCAGAGATTCCCCATAAGAGGTCATTCATTCCTAGACTGCGATAGGACATTCGGCTTGTTTAAACGAAGTATAAAAAAAGCAGATCGCATTTATCATCCCATGGAATATGTTGAGTTAATGGCCAACGCAAAATCAAACATAACAGTAAAAGTAATCCGTACAGAAGATATCAAGGACTTTAATAAGTGGTGGCCAACATTATACAAAAAAACAGTGCTATCAGCGGAATCGTACGGCAGAAACGTTCCCCGTCAACAAAAGCAAAGTTTTACACCAGCCTCTTTCATGGAGTTCAAATATCTCCAAAATGGTAGTCTGCAGACATCGGAGTTTATCGGGGGCTTAAAAAAGCACACCTTTCAGTTAAAACAACCAGGAATCAGACCGAATCCTTCAAAGATATTTGATGCTTTGGACATTGCATATCCTGAAAAAAAAGTGCCAATTAATAAGCATAAAGTTGATGCTGTCAGAAATTTGCTAAAATATATTCCCGAAGAAAATGAAGATTGTAGGAAGTTTTATGAAGATTACCTTACTTGGCCTACTACTATGGAAGAAAATTAGTTTAAGATTGATAATGTTACGTAGTATAAATAAAACTGGATTAAAACTTATAAATTTATTTAGTTTATTTTTTCCTAAAAACCATTTGGTTTTAAAAAGAACTAATTCCAACGTTATTTTTTCAAAATATGTTTTTTGTTAAAACAAAAATATTACTAATATTATCGTGAAAAAATACTGTAATATAGTTTCTTTAAGTCTACTATAACGTTTTTTGTCAAACTCTGTAAATGTTTTTTATAGACAGTTTTTTTTAATTTCTCAGCATTTTAGTTTTCTGGAGTTAGTTCCTTTTAATAGTCGCCGATTCAATTGTAAAAAATAACGCGGATTCCACGTCTGAACCCGAACCAAACCTTTTAGGACCAGCAACAACATCCGATCCATCTAAAAATCTTTGGGCATTTTTGATGACAAATTATCCCAAAAAAAATCCGTTGTAACACCGACAACAACAGCAATGTTAACTGTAAAACAATATTTGCAACTACCCAATTTAGACAGAACAAAGTGCCCATTTGAATTTTGGAGTCAAAACAAAAGTATGTTTCCGGAACTCTATGAATTGGCTCAAAAATATTTAAGCATTCCCGAACTTCTGTCCCTTCAGAAAGAATATTTTCTAAAGCAGGACAATTAACCAATGTTCGACGAAATCGCTTACTACCCAAAAATTTGAATCAGATTATTTTTTTTAAATAGTTATTATTCACACTAATGTTTTTGCTTTTAATTGTTTATTTAAATATTTAATTTGTTATTGGCTTTCAATATTTGTTGTTTATTATTTATTACTTTTATTTAACTATTAAATATCTGCGTTGAAAATATTTGTACCATTTTTTTGGTTTTCTATTTAAATTTAAAAAACATATTATATTATTATTATATATATTATTTTTTAGGTACGAACATACTTATTTCCTATTTTGTTGATAAAAATGTTGTTTTTTGATTTCTAACAATGTATAAATTATAATCAATGTTTCCATTAATGTAATATGTTATATATTTCTTTTTTTTTTTTCAGTTAAAATTTTAGGATTGAATTTTCTTAAATATATACATTTGTTTTATTCAATGTTTTGAATAAAATAATTTATATAATTTAAGCAATTTTTCCATATTTTGTTTTTAGTTTTTAGTTTTTTAGAATTAAAGAAGTGTGTTCTTATTTTTTATGTACGCAATATCGGATTACTTATTTTGTTGATAAATTTTGTTTTTTATGTATGAAAACATCAACTTTCCTCTTTTGTTAAATAAATAAATGTTTTTTATATTTTAAATAATAAAAACTGTTTTATTCAATAAAACTATAGTTTAGCGAATACATTTAACTGACTTAATCACTTAACAATTCGAATTTCGGATATTAGTACTCAGTACTCATTAAAGTATTCGATTCCAAATTGTACTCGATTCCGAAGTACTCGATTCCCTAAAGTATTCGATTCCGCCCATCACTATTCTGAACCACCACCTCAACTGACATATGTTCCAGAAGAAAGAAAGTGTTCATTGATTATTTCTAAAACTGACAGCTCTTTCAACACGTTCTGGTACAATAGTTTATCTAAATTTTCTAATTTCTCTCGAATGCAGCGTTGTATAGCTTATTACGATTTGTCTATAATTTTAAACATATAAAAGAAAAACGGCCCTTGACAGTGCAAGATTTAGAAGACTCATTGATGTTCATTTTAAAAATAATTCACGAAAAACATTTCTATACTGAAATTTCTCATCTCAAAGCGAATGAAAATCTCCCTAATAAAAAGCTCGCTGCTTTAAATCCCTTTGTAGATTCAAATAATATAGTGCGAAGAGAAGTAAGATTGAATAATGCCAACATCTCATATGACCAAAAACATCCAATCTTGCTTCCTACCAATGACCATATCGTTACTCTCATGCTCATTCAAGAACATCAACGGCTTGGTCACGCAGGCCCACAAAATGTTCTTTCAAATTTCCGCCTGAGGTTCTGGCCATTGGACTGCCTTCGAACAATTAAACGCATAATAAGAAAATGTGTTTTATGTTTTCGTTTCAATGGGCAATCTACTCAACAAATAATGGCTAGTTTACCTGAAGATCGTGTCAATATTTCTCGACCGTTTCAAAAAGTCGGTGTTGATTTTGGTGGCCCATTTTTTATCAAGTGGTTCAGGTTACGCAAGGTATCTCTAATTAAATGTTACATTGCCCTTTTCGTTTGTATGGCTACAAAAGCAGTGCATATTGAGGTTGTTTCCGGTTTAACCACAGAAGCATTTCTCATGGCTCTTAAACGATTCATATCTCGAAGAGGAAACCCCTCAGTTATTTATAGTGACAATGCAACTAATTTTGCAGGTTCAAAAAATCAATTAAAAGAACTCTATGAGTTTTTTAAGAGACAGGACAACTCTGACTCAATTAAAAATTTTCTCAGTCAAAATGAAACCGATTGGAAATTTATTCCTCCGCGTTCCCCACATTGGGGGGGACTATGGGAAGCTGCCATAACAAGCACGAAGTATCATTTAAAGCGTCTAATAGGAACTTCTAATTTTACCCTTGAAGAGTTTACCACAATTTTGCAGCAAATCGAAGCTATCCTTAATTCGAGACCATTGTGTGCTTTGTCCAATGATCCTTCAGATTTAAATTCTTTAACACCAGGACATTTTCTGATTGGAACGTCATTAACAGCTTTTCCCGAGAAAAATTTGTCAGCTCTTCCTCAGAACAGATTGTCGTTCTGGAAACAAAGTGCTCGCATACAACAAGTATTCTGGAAACGCTGGTCCATTGAATACTTGAATAGACTTCAAAACAGACCAAAATGGCTCAAATCATCAAAAAATATTGATGTTGGAACTCTCGTTCTTTTAAAAGAGGATGACACCCCTCCCTTGCATTGGCCATTGGCTAGAGTTATAGAAGTTTTTCCTGGAGGCGATGGAAAAATTAGAGTTGTAACACTTCAAACATCAAATGGCAGCTATGTACGACCAATCACAAAAATATGTTTATTGCCCGATCAAGACATTACAGTATGCGAAAAAGAATCTTCTTAGTTTATAGTATATATATTTTCTCATTTGTTTTATCGTTTTTTCGTATCTTCATTAACATAAAAACAGTTTCTTGAAGCTTAGATGCTTCAATCAATTTTTATTTTTATATTTAATATAGTTTTTGTCGCGTAATATTTTGTTCGCACGCTTCACGCGGAAGCAGTAGTACGACGAGAGAGTCGAAGAGAAGTGTTCGAACCGGAAGAGTGTGCATACAAGTGATCCGCTGTTCCTTAAATTCGCAGTTGACCAAAGACGCTGCAGATTTCGCAACAAAACAAGGTAGGCGAACAATCGACCTCTTTTCTATTTATTTAATGTAATTTTCATCGCAAAATATCATATCGCAAAACGCATTTTTTTCACGAACCGCAGTCTCCAGCAGATATAGCTTCTCAACTTCTTCTTAAAAACACTTAAATTAGTTTCACATTTTAATAAATGTGGGAGATGATTGACAACTTTTATACCATTTATACCGGGCAATTCCTTAACCCTATAAGATGTATCGTAGCCATATTATGGCAACATTAACAAAACCATTTTATTCCGTTCTCGCGACTAACGTACTGTTTTGGTCAACGTTGTTGTATGGCTACAAAAATATCTCGAACGGAGTAGTAGGGTATCGCCATCTAGAGACACGATTTAGAATTTTTTTCTAAACAAAATGGTTGCGTTCTCTCGGCTGTGTGCATAGCGCGTAACGCGGTGTGTTATTATTGAATATTTTGGTAAGTAATAGTTTGTTTTCAATTCTGCTTTTTCGCAGGGGTATTTTACGTGGATTTATCGCCCTAAGTCATATATCAGTTATGTTTACAGTACAAGTATTTAGGAGTAAAATAAGTTTGAAATTTGACGTAGACATATGGCAACAACAAACTTCAACGTTTTTCTTTCAGATCAGTGTCGATATGAATTCGTCAAATTTTGCTTCTATTAGTTGTTCCAAATTTTATGCGCAAAAGAATAAAAATGATATGCCTATACCTTACGTCCCTAAGGAGTTACGGGATTCTGACCTATCGGACTACGGCAGTTCTGAAGAAGAAGAAGAGATATAAATTGAAAAAGGTGCGGGCGACCATATTCTTGCTTTTGAATCGGAGTCGGAAGAAGAAAGGGCTATGATAGATGAAGATATCGTCGTTTCGGATTCAGATGTGGATAGTGATTATTCGAATATTGAAGAAGAGGAGCCAATAAGACCACCCAAGAAGAAAACAAAGAAGCAGACAACTACTTACAACTGGACGGAAGATGACTTGCCCATGGATTTATTGTTACCCCCAGAGATTCCACAAGTCGAAAATATAAAACTGCCTTTAGAGGACTTCATCAAATTCTTTTCGTTTGATCTTATGCAAGAAATAGTGGATCAAACTAATCTATATTGTACTCAAGTGACCGGTAGCTCTCTTGACCTGGATAATTTTGAATTTACCTCTTTCTTCGCAATAGTTCTTACTATAGGGATAATAAAACTACCAGCAATTTTAAATTATTGGTCAATTCATACAAGAATACCACGTTGCAGATGCGATGCCTGCGAGACGATTTAAAAAATACGCCGCTTTCTTCATTTTGCCGATAATTCCCAAATCACAGATGAAACAAAAGACAGATTCTACAAGATACGCCCATTAATAAATAAAATAAAAGCAAATTGTCGACAGTTTCAACTCGAGAACCAATATTCCATTGACGAAACAATGGTTCCTTACAAGGACTTTTGCCGGCAATCTTCGTCAGTACATCAAAAACAAACTCCATAAATGGGGGTTCAAATTGTTTGTTAGGGCAGGCGTTTCGGGCTTTATATATGATTTTATACCGTACCAAGGAACGCATACTTTCAATGAACTTCGCGATACACCAAACGAACTGAATGATTACGAAAAGTCACTTGGAGCAGGAGCATTTGTGGTGATAGCGCTTTGTAAGAGTATTTACGAGAAACCAAAAGCTGTCGTATTTTTTGATAATTATTTTTCTAGTTTGCCACTATTTATAGATCTAAAAAATCAGTTTGGCATAATGAGCCTTTATACAATCAGGTCTAATATGACGTTAATAATTTATTAACACGTTGAGCCCCGGCGTGACACTGAAAAAAATGTTTTGTTGGGACCGGTTTTTTTCTGCTTCAAACCCTTATATTTCGTTTATACATACAGTGTGACCCACTCAAGACCGGGCACCCTCCATAAAATCTGTGTTTATAGTCCGATTTTGATGATTTTTTTTTCAAATATAAAGTTTCAAAAAATGTACTTTAGGGCTCAATGTCATGTTATTTCACAAAAAACAAGGCCTACTTAATAAAGTTTTTGTGGTGAAAAATTTGCAAAATCATATTAGCGATTTTTTTTCAAAAAATTTGAGTACACCCCTACATTCGGCATCCCCAAAACAGTTCTGTACAAATTTCGTTTAAAAATATTAATTATTAATAATTCTGCAGTTAAATTAAATAATTCCCTATTTTTGCCAATTTAACGATGAGTTATCACGTAACCCTTGAAAAAAACAATCCACAACAATGGGTTTTATTAGCTGTCAATTCTTGCAGCGTAGAATTGAATATTAATTTAATAGCACGCAGAAAAGTGTTGTATCAAGAAATATTATTTGCATTATGGAACAATTAAATATTAGGGATAAAATTGAAATTATTCGTTTAGTGGGTGATAACTATCTTCAAGCAGGAGAAGCTGCCAGAGAATTTAACAACAGACATCCCGACAGACCTGCAGTAAGTAGAAGCACGGTTCAACGAATAAATAGAGTTTTTAATGAAACTGGTTGTGTGTCAAAATACTTACTAAAAAACAGAAGGCCGGAACATCGAATAAATAGGCGGAATGAGGAAATATTAGAATATTTTCGTAACAATCCTCGTGCAAGCATTAGAGGCGCCAGTGTTGATTTGGATATACCAAGGGAAAATATTAGGAGATGTTTGCGAACTAATAAAGTTAAACCCTTTAAACCAAAGATTTTACACACTTTGGAAAACGGAGATGATGTTAGACGATTAGAATTCTGCTTATGGGCTCAAGCAGAGTATTTAAATAATAGAAATTTCTTAAAAGAAATTTTATTTAGTGATGAGGCAACATTTAGTACAAACGGAGTAGTATCCTCTCAAAATTCGCGATTCTGGGCAGTCGAAAACCCTGAATGGGTGATCAATACAAGAAGACAGTATTCTCAGAAATTAAATGTGTGGTGTGGCATACTTGATGATAGAATCATTGGTCCATATTTTTTTGAGAGAAATTTGAATAGTCCAACGTTTTTGAATTTTCTGATTAATGACTTTTGGGATGCAATACATAATTTACCATGCCAAACCCGTTTGAATTTAAAATTTCAATTGGACGGATCACCTGTGCATAACGCGGCAGTTGTCAGGGAATGGTTAAATGAAAATTTTGAAAATAAGTGGATAGGTCGAAATAGCCCGCTAATTGGGTGGCCACCGAGATCCCCGGACCTAACACCCCTTGATTTCTTTCTTTGGGGTTTCTTAAAGCAACAAGTTTACAAGTCTAGACCTCAATCTGTAGATGAATTACGTATTAGAATTACAGAGGCTTCTGCAAATATTACACCACAGCAGCTTAGGAATGTAACTGTTAATCTAAGAAAAGATGCGACAAATGTATTGAACTGAATGGAGGGCTGGTAGAAGCAACTAGAATTATTTGAATATGTTTAACTTATTATTCGGTTATTGTGTTGCTTGTAGTATTTTTTTATCATTGTTTGTAATAAAACTCGTTGTCGTGGATTGTTTTTTTCAAGGGTTACTTGATAACTCATCGTTAAATTGGCAAAAATAGGGAATTATTTAATTTAACTGCAGAATTATTAATAATTAATATTTTTAAACGAAATTTGGTACAGAACTGTTTTGGGGGATGCCGAATGTAGGGGTGTACTCAAATTTTTTGAAAAAAAATCGCTAATATGATTTTGCAAATTTTTTACCACAAAAACTTTATTAAGTAGGCCTTGTTTTTTGTGAAATAACATGACATTGAGCCCTAAAGTACATTTTTTGAAACTTTATATTTGAAAAAAAAATCATCAAAATCGGACTATAAACACAGATTTTATGGAGGGTGCCCGGTCTTGAGTGGGTCACACTGTATGTAGGTAAGGTTTATATACGTTTATATACGCCAAAAAAGGAATTTTGAAGGTATTTTTGTTTGTTTATTTTTAAGTCATCGCGTTGGTGCCACCCCGTCCTAAGGACGAAATATTCTTATTTGGACCGTGAGTACCCAACGCAAAATAGGTAGTAATAATCATAGTTTGATAGAAGGCAAAAAGAAAAAATGTGTTGTTTGCTACGCAAGAATCAAGCAGGAACTGGGTAGAGCAGAAGCACAAAATAAAACGCCACGATCAAAATACCTGTGTTCTGTTTGTAAAACCAGTGTCTGTATTTCTTGCTTTTTTGAAGTGCATTCGGCTAACAAAAATGTTTAAAATATATTTATCCTAATTAGTTATAAGTTGTACTGTATTTTTAATGATAATAATATATAAAAAAAACTGCTAAAAAATTATTGTCTGTTTTACCATGCGATAAAATTTATAGGTTCTAAAATTTTCCCAACCCGCTAACATGCATGTACCCTTTGGACCGCAGATTTTCAAAACCGACTACATTTACACAGCAGTGTGCAATCGTCTTGATGCCTCGGCGTCCGAAATCAAATCTTACTGTGTGGCATCTTTGTGATATCACGCGGTCCCAGGGGTACACTAAAGTGAGGCACCAGTGAAATGCCACCCGGGGCTTAACGTGTTAATCTAATACGCTCATCTCCGATAAAGTTCTTCAAAAGCGAGGCCAAGGGTCATACGATTTCAAAACTGTTCTTCTTCTTACAGTGCTATACTCTATACAGAGCGTGGGCTACCTCTCGCATGTACTTGTGATGTGTGTCATCAGTATTTCACAAGTACACGGGACCTACAGTTTATCGCCGAAACCGAACGACACTATTTGAGAGGCTGTACAAGGCAAATATACTCAAGGTGGTTTGCCATTGCCTTCCTTGAGGTGGCGGCTCGTTGGTCGCTCTATTTAGATAAGTAAATATTATTTTTATTTAAATAAATAAAGCGACCGTACTGGCTGAGGATCGAACCCAATACTATCCCATCTCTCGCACCGCAGATCGACACACTAACTGCTTGCGCTACGGCCGGCCACTCAAAACTGTTAAGGATAAAAATATAATGATTTTGAAATGGGCCGATAACAAGTATGTTCTGTTAGGCAGTACCGTTTGCGGGCTTGAACCAATGGGAACAGTTAAAAGGTATTCTAAAGCAGAGAAAAAAAAGTGGATGTAGCCCTCAATTATCTAGAATTATAATAAGCATATGGGGGTGTGGAAAAAGCCAATGTCCTTTTGGGACTTTACAGAAGTCCAGGAAGAGCTCGTAGATGGTACATAACATTATTTACATATATGCTAGACATGTGTGTTGTAAACGCGTGGATTTTATATACAGGGTGGATTTTATATACAACAGCCAGGGTATTTATTTTTTCAAAAAATCCAAAAACACGTTAATTTTGTTTGTGAGAGGGATAACTTTTGCCGCAAAAATGATTGCAAAATATTCAACCCTCTAAGCGGGGGAGTCATCCCCCAACTTTTTTTAAATAGAAAGGGGGGTCAAGTGGCGCCGCAATGAAAAGAGCTTTCTATTCTCTATATTTCCCCGCTTCGTTTTTGAAAATCGGTCTAGTCATTGAGAAAATATGAAGGATTGAGATTTGAAAAGTTTATTTAAGCATTTATCAGAGTAAATGATAATTAAGGATAAATTCGACCAATTTACTGTTTTTTCTTATTATTTCTAGATGTTTACGCATTTTTTCACTTGCCACAACGTTGAACGATCAGGTGCGGTAGTTGCTAGATAGCTGTTCTGTGACTTGTACGTTGAAGTTCTTCTCAATATCGTTAAACTGACCCACAATAGAATTTCCAAAAATACCAGCCCACCCATTCAATTTCTGAGGGGTTTGTGTGTGTACCTCGTGAAAAACCCTGGGGTTGTCCAGCCCAGTACCGACAGTTATGCCGATTAACTACACCGTTCAAAACGAAAGTACACTCATCCGAAAAACATACATTAAATAGGAAATTATTATCATTCGCCACTCGTTCACTCATAGTTTCACAAAACTGCAGGCCACGATCAAAATCGTCTTCGTTGAGTTCTTGTACCAACTGAATTTTTTGTACGGGTGGAACTTGTGTTTTTTTTTAATATGCTTTGGAAACTTGTACGATTCCCGCCGGTCTCATTAGCTAATTTTCTTGTACTCAGAATACTGTCCATGGCAACTTGGCCCAATACGAATACCTCCATAGCTTCATTTACTACAGGATTTTCCCTCTGCCTCTTTTTATTCATAACGGAACCAGTTTCGCGAAATTTTGCTACTAACTGGCGAACAATTTTGCCATAAAGGTGTTTGTCAGGATGGCGTTCATTGAATATCTGCGCAACCCGATTGCAAACATCTAGAAATAATAAGAAAAAACAGCAAATTGGTCGAAGGAATTTATCCTTTTCATTTACTCTGATAAATTTTTAAATAAACTTTTCAAATTTCAATCCTTCATATTTTCCCAACGACTCGACCGATCTTCAAAAACGAAGCAGGAAAGTATAGAGAATAGAAAGCACTTTTCATTGCGGTACCACTTGACCTCCCTTCCCATTTGAAAAAAATCGGGGGATGACACCTCCGCTTAGAGGGTTGAAGATTTTGCAATCATTTTTGGGGCAAAAGTTGTACCCCTCACAAACAAAATTGACGTGTTTTTGAATTTTCTGAAAAAAAATTACCCTGGCCGTTATGCCTTGCGGAACATTTTCGATGGGCCACCCTGTAGATCCGAATCCGCGGCACTAAAACAAAAAGCAGTCGCCTTAAAAAAAATTAAAATGGAAATAGCGCAATCTCTAAAAGACACTGGGAAACCAAAAAGGAAAGGTAGACCCTCGTATAATACTCAGCCCAGAAGTCGTATAGAGCAACCAATCAGACCACGACCTGTGGATGCTTCAAGGTTGGATAATACAGCTCCTTGGCCTATGCACACATCTAAAGGCCAGTTGGTGTAGATATTGCACAAATGGGTGGTCTCGAATTGAATGTCAAAAGTGCAATATGCGCTTATGCCTGACAGAGAACAAAAATTGATTTTACCATTTTCACCACTGAAATATTTTTTATAGTCCAATTTACATAGTTGTTTCTTAAGAAAAATGCGTTACTTTTTTACTGTATAACATAACAAACAGTCGTTAATAAATGACTTCTATAAATATGGATGTTTTTTCTCCAAAGATAGTAAAAATACGGTCTTTAATTTATAGCGCCATTTTCCTATACTGTCAATGCAGATATCTTACCTCCGCAAGTTTCATGTGGCCATTTGGCTACAATCATTGCGTACTGCTAATAATAAATGTAGCCATATGGCAACATATTCAAACTTCATTTTCCCTTACATTATAAGGGATTTCAAGTATCAGAATGCGTTCTATGACCATAGCGCATTTGAGCAGAAAAGCATTATATTTTTCTGAGCACGATTAATTATAGTGAACCTTATAGAATTAAGTATATTAAGTCTAGAGTAGGGAATATCCAGCTCAACACACCCTTTCGTATCAAGTCCATGCACATCATTTCTCGATCTGCCGAAACTGTCTGTTGTCGATGACAAAAACTACAACACTGGATTCGGATCCCGAAATGGCGGCGCGAGCAAGGATATGCGCGTAGCGTTCCCGCCAAAGAGATTGGGCCTGCCGGTTGTTTTAAGCTGCGTATAAATATGTCGAGACGAGTGCGAGAGACACCCGAGACGAGTCAACCTCAAGCGGATTTGAGGTTGACTCGTCATATTGGGACGGGGTCTGAGCTTCGAGCCGAGCCTATGCCCAGCCGGACGGCGTTGTCTCCGTTTTTCCGGAGCCTTTGGCGAACCATCAAAGGATTGGGGCGTCTATTTAACCAGTGGCGTATACACCGCGGCTCCGCGGAACAATTGCCTCGAGTCTCAAGGGGCTCGGATTCCACATCCATTTTATATAAAAATAAATATTTTTCCTTTATTTGTAATAATGTTAATAATGCATCCTAACTAGAAAGATGCAATTTTGTCTTCTCTAAAATAGTATAGGTAAGTTAGCCAAAGTAGGTAAATCTCATATACAAAGATTTATTAGTGATTTCTTTTATAAAAACATGAAAATTTTAAGAAAAATGAATAAACGTAATGAACTTTTCGTCGAGTTATTAACGGCTCAAACGTAAATTATGCGCTATTTCTGCTGAACGGAATTAAAGATGTAAAACAAGCTTCTTTACATATAGGATGCATAGAAGATAAGAGAGGCAAATCGAGTGTGTTGAAAAAGGTGGCCATGCTCTCAGAAGTTCCTTACGGTACTTTCATAAATAAAGGGAATCGACAAAGAAAGGAACGATTCGATATAGAAAAATTCAGAAATTTGAACTATCCAGACTACTAAGAAACTTAATTTAAGGCAAATATGAAAATAATAAAGTTCCCGCCATAGAAATAATTAAAAAATACTCTCCGAGCTTTAAAAAAACCCTGTTCAGAAAGCACATTACGGCGAAGGTTTAAAAAACTGGGAATTAGATTTAAAATTATATACATAATAATATTTTAAAAATTATTAATAAGCTTGTTGCAATGATGGAAAGCCATAGAATAATAATGTAGCGAATTGAATACCTTGAAAAAATATACAACTTTAGAAATGAAGAAATGCAGATATATTATTTACAATATATGTTAGTTATAGGCATTTAAATGTAGATTTAAATTAATAATTTAAATCTTAATTACTTAAATTTCTAATTTTTTAAATAAATAAAGTCGAATTAGATCTTATCTTACAGCGCTTTCAAATGGAACGGAGCATCCGCGACTTCGAGCAAGTACCATGAGCTTATATGAACAATTTCACCTGGGTCGCGTATGCTCCGTCCGGATGAGCTATCTTGAAAAAACATCCGTGCGGACGCTCTGCGCGTACGGTCCGCTCCATCTGAAAGCGCTGTTACTCTATTTAAAAATTTTATAGATATACAAACCACATACAAAATATATTATTGAATAAAATAATTAAAGACTCAAAAAAAACGGCCGCCGCCGCTGCCGTGCCGTTATCTCCAGTAGTCGGCGTTCTCCAGTTTTTTTTATGTAAACAGTCCGAATATAATTTAAATTTATCATGAATTCCTTTAATTTATCTAGCTTGTTTTTTTACCTATTTTGAAATTAAACAAGCATATACAGGGTGTTTCAAAAAACATGTTCCATCTCTCGTGGGGAAGTTCCTCACGTAAAAATAAGATTTATTTTTTATATCAACCAATCCAATTCTGCTTTGATTCGTAGCTACAGGGGGTTAAAATAGGGTTCCCAACCGTCCTCTATTCCAGAAACAGTCCTCTTTTTGATCTGATTGTCCTCTTTTCTCTCACGTATTGAAAACTTTGTTACATACTAACTTCAAAATCTAAAAAATATTCGTTTATCGCCACAATGCTTTAAAGAATTGTTAATCTGTGTCTTTTATGTAATTTTATGTTTACTTACTGTTAGTTTATGTCTTGAAAAAAAGTTTGTTGACAATGGTTTGCTTTATTTTAATAAGTTTTGAGTATAAATATTTTTGTGTATTTTAAATATTTATCGCATACCGTTTATATAACTTTTTGGTAAATTCTCGACATTTGAGCGACGTTTCAAAAATGTTTCGCCTGTGCCTTTTTTTATCCTCTCGCCCCTATTTTTTATTTTCAAAGTTGCCAACCCTAGGTTAAGTGTTTTATCATTTTCTTCCAAGTGCTTTTAGTAATTTGAGATCGTTTGATGACTGATTTAGTTCTGATCCGGGTAGTTTTTTGTATAAAACAGTGCCACCATCGTCGATTTTTTTCGTTAAATGCGAATAAGAAAATATCCTGATTATATTCTGGCCCTATCCCTTATTATTTTTATTTACAAGCGATCTTAAGTTTATAACATATACATATATTTTATTTAATTGTTAACATTAGGGTAGTTTTACCAATTGTGTATGTGTGGAATTCCACTGATATGTGTTTTAAGTTGTTTGTTAAATTTTTAAAATTTTTTGATTGTATTTTGCTCTCTTAACTTTGTAGTGTCCTGAAGATGCAAATAAATTTTGCGAAACGTCGACAAATTTAAAACAAAGGACTTCTGTTGATTTTTTTCGATCCTAATCCAATTAAAAAACACATTATACTTAAATTTATTAATTAATTTTTTAAAATATTGAATGGTATCGAATAATACTTTAATATATTTATCAATATTTTAAAGTATCGATACTTTATATTCAATACAACCGATACCAAAATATCGATACTGCCTCAGTATCGCACAGCCCTATGAAGAATTTTGTGGGTTCGCCAAAGGCTCCACTGAAAATGGATAGCCGCGAGACAACGCCGTTCGACTGGGCAGGGACTCTGCTCGAGGCTAAATCGCTCGGCTCGAGGCTATAATATGACGAATTCCGCTTGAGGTTGACTCGTCTCGTCCTCGTCTCGGCATATTAGTACGCCTTTTGGAAAGAATTTGCTATAGCCTCGTTTCATACTCGTTTCGGGTTTGTCTCGTACTTGCCTCGGCATATTTATACGCGGCTTTATATGCCGTGGTAGCCGTTAGTCTGAGTGTCTAAAGGTGCGTACAGACGGTGAGTGACGAGTAGCGCGCGAGGCATTCCATATTTGCTAAGTGTGGACGGGTTCTCGCGATCCAACCTTCGGAGTCTCGTTGCTATCCGTCTTCTGTCGGTTTTTCGACGGCCGATCAAAGAAAGCTAGGGGCGCAGTAAGTCGCGTGAGATTGCGATATATCAGTGTATGCTATACAGAGCTTGCTTGGCTCGTGGCAGGCGTCTCTCGAAAAATAGATTGAGGCAGTGTCGCGCTAGTCGCTATCTCGCCAAAGGTTTGTCTCATGCGTGTCGCGTGCTCCTCTCGACAGGTCTGCACGCACCCTAATAACGTGAAAAATATGGTAAGAAAGGGGTCTGTACTCTTTGTTCAAAACTAGCTTTCCTATAATGTTTTTGGATAACGTAGGAATAATAAAATAGCTGTTTCATATTTTAGGCTCAATCTGGAGGGTATATGAGATATCCAAACGTCTGGATAATATTTGGAACAACGGACGCCATAAAAAATATGAATTACGATATTCCAATTAACAGCTTAGTCACAGTTGCAGAAAAACAATCAACACACAATGATACCTATATAGAATTAACAGCTATATATCAAATAAATAAAAAGTACAGAACATACATTGCTAATAATTTAGGAAATTGGACTACAAATAAAGTGTTTTCTCTCAAAGAAATTATCCTAACGAGAAACAGGACTAATTTTTTAAAAATGCCATTGCGAGTTGCATATGTTATTTTCGATCGAGATTCCTTTAAACATTTAACTGACTATAGGTAAGATAAATGTGTAGTAGTTATTCTGCTTTTATAAAAATTAACAGACATCGCACGACACGGTAATATCATAAACTTTTCATTTTTTCAAACAACCGGAACGAAAAGAAACTTCCTATTTGATGTTGATCCAGAAAACTCAAATGGTGTTATGCATTATATTTTTTGTGATTTTTTATGTGTTTGGAAAATAACTACCTTTTGTAGTTCTATTTTAAAATGGATTTGAATCATATATATTATAGGAAAACATTCATTATATAGATAATGCACAAGTACAACTGAATATTCGACGGAAAGTGCTTTCAAAAAGAAATCGTTTTTTATTATCATATTTAAAATTTATTAAATTGTTTCGACTAGGCAAACCTGTTTGACAGGAACTAATTTGGGATAGTTTCAGCTTTTATTGAGGCACCTACAAGGCAATAAGCATTATCAGCAATTACAAAGCCACTAAAATGCTATCGATTTATTAGTTAATAATGTATAGGGGTCGATATATTTCGTGAAGAAATGTGTATTAAGAAAAGACCGTTTTATGATATATTTTACATCGTTATCGACATTCAATACACGTTAGGTAATGATTAAATTGAATTTCTTTATGACCCCTTTATGAATATTTTTAACAATCTTATTTGTAGAATAACCTATACTAACTAAGACCTTACTTGCAAATTACCATAACAATATCAACGCATTTAATAAGTGTAGAATGTAAAACCTGAGCCTCTCCTGTAACCCGCGCAATTAGTAATTAGATTGCTGTAAAGTAATTCGTAAGTCCTTTGGATTGGTCTAGAATAATTTATTTGAGCAGATGATGGCGACAATGACGCCGATAAACGTACTCTCGAAATTAGGAGCCGCAAACCATTTCCAGCTGACTTTTGAAATACTATACTTCGCTCGCTTATCTTGTTCATTCACACAATGTTGGTTTTTGTTGGAACATTTACTTCAATGATAAATATGGTGCCTGTTGGTTTATGTAGCAGAATAATAATAATTTAAAATATTATATTATTTCTTTTTTTAGGTATAAACACATAGATAACCTAACCAAAATTAACTACATCCTTTTTAATGCGTTATGCGATCTTCTTAATACAACCCAAGTTAAAATATTTAGACTGGATTGGGGATTCAAAAGCAAACAACCTAATAACACATTTACAAAAGGCCTATTTGGAGACATCATATATGACAGAGCCGATATTTCAGGTAACTTTAATTTAGTACATATTATTAAAATATGGCATAAGAAGTATAGAAAGCACATCATAATTAAAAAGAGTATTTTATATGTATGTCCCTGTAATTTCCAGTAAGTTCTCCCACAATGGGAGTAGTAACAGAGAATCCCTTTAGATATACTACAACCTCACTTATTCTGCTTGATTTTGCCAAAGCTTTTGATACTAGGGGAAGTGCGGGTATTACCGCCCAACGGATAATACCGCCCATCTCTATAAAACTGTTAATATTGCACATAACTTATAAATTTGGCAACGATGGAGCCATTTGATATTGCCCCGCGTCGCAGAAAACGGAACGCACGTTTGGATTCACTTTCAGTGCTTCTACAGATAGCAATGTGATAGAGTGTGTCGCCAGTCTAATTTTTTTTTGCCGGAAAATAAGCCGTAAGTACCATGCTTTTTATAAAATCGAATTAATTTTGGACCGTTATGCTACTTAATGATTCTTATATCCAACTGTGCGTCGTTTTTATTGATATCTTAAACGATCGTCGTAGAAAAAAAATTGTAAACAAAATGGCGATGTTGGGTAATACCGCTCACCAGTAGGCGGTATTACCTTCAATAATTTTAGTTGGGCGATATTACCCGCCTATTTTTAGTTAGTAAATTATAGTTTCAGATATGCCAAAAACAAAAAATTGTCGCCAAAATGCAGTCTGGGCCACTGAAACACTCCAGGCCGCTATGCAAGCAGTTAGAGATGGAAAAGGGAAAAGGAAGAGTGCTAGAGAATTTGGTATGAATATTTAAAAAAAATACTCATATTCAACGTTCTAACAATTTTAATTTTATTTTCAGGAATCCCCTATTCTACTTTAAAAGATCGCCTTAAAACAAATAATCCTTCTGCACCTCAACTTGGCCGTCATTGTACATTTTCACCTGATCAAGAAACACGACTAGAAGAGCGATGCATTTACCTAGCAAAGATGTTTTATGGCCTTACAGCCATGGATTTACGAAGAATTGTGTACGATTTTGCCCAAAAAAACAATATACCGCATTGCTTCAACCACGAAAAGAAAATGGCGGGTAAAGACTGGTTGCAATCGTTTTTAAGGCGCCATCCACGCTTGACCATGAGGAAACCTGAACCAACCAGCTTAGGGAGAATTTCCGGTTTTAATGCAGACAGCGTTAACCTTTTCTTCGCAAATTTGGATGAGGTTCTAAAAAAATATAATTTCCCACCAAATCGTATATTTAATGTCGATGAAACGGGTGTCACGACCGTTCAAGTGCCTTCCAAAATAATTTCTCCAAGAGGTATAAAACAACTTGGTAAGGCTGTAAGTTGGGAAAGAGGTCGAAACATCACCGTGTGCTGCTCAATAAGTGCTTCAGGGATATACCCCCGATGTTTATATACCCGAGAGCTCGAATGACCGATCTTCTTAAACGGAATGGACCTGTAGGCGCTATATACGAATGTTCTACCAAAGGCTGGATGAACGAAGAGCTATTTCTAACATGGGTAAAGCATTTTAAAAAACATTCTGCAGCGTCTAAAGAAAATCCAGTTTTGCTCTTGTTAGATAACCACAGTAGCCATTGCTCTCTAGCGACTTATGAATTTTGTCGTGAAAATGGGATAATTATGTTATCCTTCCCACCCCATACGTCCCATAAACTGCAGCCTCTTGACTTAACAGTTTTTGGGCGATTAAAATCTGCTTACTCGAATGAATGCTCACTTTTTATGAGACAAAACATACATCAAAAAATAACACCATATGATGTAGCTGAGATTTTTAATCGTGCTTTCATCCGTGTTGCTACTATTGAAAAAGCTCAGAAGGGGTTCGAAGTTAGTGGGATTGTACCATATAGGCCAAATGTGTTTACAGATGAAGATTTTTTGCCCGCAACCCTTTCTCAAATACCAGTAACAGCTCAACGTGAACCTGACGCACATGAACCTCAACCCTCTACCTCTGATGGTAACGCGGAACGTCAACCCTGTGCCTCACGTGAAGTTGAGCCTCAACCCTCTACCTCTCGAAGAGCTGATCGTCAGCCCTCTATATCTCAAGGAACTGAATCTCAAGCCTCTACCTCACTATTAAATACTGATAAGCATCCGAGTAAAGTAAAAACCAATATATCGATTGAAGAAATAACAGCCCTCCGCAGAGTTGAAAAAAAAGGACTAAACAGAAGGGCAAGAAAATTAGGAATATCAAAAATCCTCACAGCCACTCCAGAGAAAACTGAGCTGGAAAAAAAAGAAGAAAGAAAGTTACAGAAAAAGAAAGGGAAAGTCCCGCTGCCGGTCAAGAGAGTAACAAAAAACGTTAAGTTTGATGATGATACTTCCAGTGCATCCTCTTGCAATGAAAGTGAACTCTGCGATGATAAAAGCTCCGACAATCTTGACGATGGTGGAATGGAAGATGAAATATGTATGCTTTGTGGTGAATTCGGCAAATCAGAAATGTGGTATAGGTGTGGTATTTGCCACAAGTGGGCACACAAAGAGTGCACTGGTTTCGATGACTACAGAAAGTTTGTTTGCGATTTTTGTTCTTTAAGTAGCTATAAGTAAAGAAAATATTTTTGATATGGACAGGTAGTTGTTTTTTCGCAGATGCACCATGTATAACTAAACTGTTTTTAACATTCCACTTAATAAAAAAAGAATATTTTTGCATTTTTGAATTATGTGTTTTTTGATTTATTGTTGCAAGACAAGTAATGTTATTATACAAAACGTATTTTTACGCTGTTTCTTTTAGTGGGCGGCATTACCCTTATAGGTGAGCGGTATTCCCGTATGTTGCTAATTTCACCCAAAGGCAATACTTTGAAAATCAAAAATATTTTACACTTAATAATCTATCGGAATAATCTGACAATAAAACATCAATAGCAAAGAAAAGTATTAAATATTGACGTCCTCGTTTTCATTATATCATCAAAAATAACTTAATTGTTTAACATATTGCTTAAGTGGGCGGCAATACCCGCACTTCCCCTATAAATCACAATTGAAGAGAAAAAGAGACACCTTCTGAAATAAAATATTCTATAAATAATGAGGACATCGTACTTGTTGATTCCGTCAGAAACGTAGGCGTTTATTTTGATGAAGATATGAAATTTTCAAAAATCATATTTTACAATTAACAAAGACATACTATACAGGGTGACAATTTGAAAACGAACAGTATTTAATATTACCTCTACCGATGATAGTATGAAAATTTAGCAAAATACGTCAATTTATATATCAAGGGGGACAATTTTTGATAAAATTCTCAAAAAAATAATGCAGTTTATGTAGAAATCTATAAGAAACACAAAAATGGTAAAAGAAATAGGGGTTGCTATTTAAAATTTTAGGGATAGGTGCCCTGGGGGTCAAGGCGTTGAAAGTAACACGACAACAAATGCCTCAAAAATTGTCCCCGTTGATATGTAAATTGACGTGTTTCGCCAAATTTTCATACTATCATCGCTAGAGGCAATATTAAATACTGTTCGTTTTCAAATTGTCACCCTGTATGAACTTAAGATTACTCTATTCACACACAAACAGACAACTACTACCCTACAAAATGAGAGTGAGACTCTGTTCCGATTATTAAGTTATCTCCCGATTATTATATTGCATTTCTGTCTATTATCCGGGTCTGGACAATATCGCTGCCAGGCGACAAAAAATTCAAAATACCTGCTGTAGATTTGTGTATTGTGAGACTCCCGCGTTTTAGAGAAAGGTCACTGACGCAGAGTTGCCTTGGTTCGGTTTCTCGGGCGCCATCCCAATGTTTAAAGTGTTTGAGAGAACACTAGTGCCAATACGGGTAGCTTTTATACAGTGGAGATACCAGGGAGTGATGAGATGAAAAGAAAATAAAACACACAATTAACTATAACGTAACACTAGGCTTTTATTTAACTAATTAATTATGTACAAAAATAATCCAGGAAGGTTCACGTCCTCGAATGTTACGATTCAGTGAAATAAACTTACAAAGTTTGTACGAAACAGTGAAATAAAATGTATATTTAAAGACCCGTAAAGTAAACTTTACAATAATAAAAATAAAATAAATATTTAGTACCTCGCAGAACAAAATTTACACTAACCACCGTGTACCTCTAGAGTTTTGATCGATTATTCCCCAGATGCAACTCTCTGACTGATTCTATCACGCGAATTCAAAACGCGTTCCTGAAATGACGTCCTATTAAATAAGATGACGCGAGTTCCTGATCGACGTTGAATTTAGCGGCGTCCTAATGAACACGGACACGTAAGTACCGGAGCAACATACTCTGCTATGACGCGATTCTCTAAACGGCGGCGACGTCGTTACAGGCGTCCCGATGGTCGCAGCTAAACATTTCTTGGAACGGCGTCCGTTTTGACAACGTAACACGAACCTCGGATCGGCGTCGACGTTAAAAGCGTCCCGTGATACCCAAACGCGAGTCCTGGATTGATCGCGAAACTAACAGCGTCCTGTAGGATATACACACACGCGAGCCCTAGATAAATCGCGAAATTAACAGCGTCCCGAGGGATACGCAAGCGCGAGCCCTGGATCGATCGCGAAACTAACAGCGTCCTGTGGGATATACACACACGCGAGCCCTGGATAGATCGCGAAATTAACAGCGTCCCGAGGGATATACAAACGCGAGCACTGGATCGATCGCGAAACTAACAGCGTCCTGTGGGATATACACACACGCGAGCCCTGGATAGATCGCGAAATTAACAGCGTCCCGAGGGATATACAAACGCGAGCCCTGGATCGATCGCGAAACTAACAGCGTCCTGTGGGATACACACACGCGAGCCCTGGATAGATCGCGAAACTAGCAGCGTCCTGTGGGATATACACACACGCGAGCCCTGGATCGATCACGACGTCTCGGCGAGTTGTACGTCGTTTGGAGAAGCGCAGCCCGCACACACACCGCTCGGTCAGGTCAACCTCGGGATTTCGCCGAGATCCCGTTCAGCGTCACTGATGCAGGGTGTCGTCCGGACGACACACCTAGAAAAATACGGTAGCTACAAAACCAGCCTCGGGATTAGGGCGAAGTCCTGTGTTAGCTCCGTGAACATTCGCGACCCGTGTGTTTACTGTACCACCTTGCCCGTTATCTGCCTCACTCTCCTTCCTTTCCCTAACAAAAGAAATCGTTCCTCGCGTCCACGTGATTCGGTCAACCTGGCCCCCACCTTGCTAGAGGACGGTTGGTCTACCTGAGCGAATACACATTTTCCTAGCTTTCTGTGTTCGCGCGTTCCGTTCAAATATCCCCCCACCTTGCTAGAGGACGGTTGGTCTACCTGAGCGAATATAACTATCTCTGTCTCCCTTATCCCTGTAACGCGTCAAGGCAGTAAAGTAAACGGTATTAACAATAAAAAGAATACGACCTACTCTTGATCACGTTGGCGGTGGATGCTTACCTTATACAGTACGGCGGCAGGTGGCTGGCAGCAGGGCACTTGGCAGGGCACTCCGGACTCGAACCTCACTGGTTCACGTGCGACCACTAACTAACTCTCTAGTGTTGCAGCAGCCGAGGTACTCGACTGACGCTCCCCTCCACTCAACCTGCACTGGTAGGGAGAGCGGCGCACACGTCTCGGTTTCTCGCACCGAACTACAGCGACCAAAACCGATCAAAACTCTCTTACAAAATGGCAATTAAATATTTAACTTATTTAATTCAACAATAGAAACACTAATGAAGTTCATTAAAGAAAATAAAGTCCCTATTATTCTAGTATAATATTAACACAATATACAGGGTGTCCTAGAAATTTTTATGTGTGTGAACTTCATTACAGTATAACTCACGTAAATATGATCATGTATCAGCAGCTCTTCAAAATCTTAAGTGGTTAAGGGTAGAAAACACTTTCAAATATATATTTTTATCGTCGCTCAAACGTGTTATAGAAACTTCATTACCTCCCTATTTGGGACAAAAATTAATTTTTAGGTAAAACATACATAAGTTGGATTTAAGAGACAACATTTTTCTTACTATGCCTCTACATAGGACAGCCATGTTTCGGAAGTGTTTCACCTATAATGCTGTCAACCTGTTTAACGCCTTGATCAAAGATTTAAAATTATATATATTCGTACACTCTAAAAAATTTAAAATACATTTAAAATCATATTTATTCGATATTCAAAATGGTAAGGTAATTTAATTCTGTTATTGTGTAACTTTTTTTTCTTTCTGTTAATTTATTATTAAAATATTTATTTATTAATTATCTTTTCGCATAGACCACTAGATTATAATATTTGTGTTAGATTGTAAGCATTATTGAAATTTTTGGGCTAAGCGTGAGTGGCTTTTTTAGCCAGACTTCGCCCATTTATTTATTAAATAAAGCCATTATTATTATTAATATTATATATTAACCAATGCGAAATGTTGTATTATTTTTATTATTAATCCAAATGACTTTGAATGAATATAATTTTTACTACTATTGTTCAAAAATTTCTTATCTATAAAGCAATATATTGTTTATTAGTAAATCGAAAAATTTTTTGTATTATATTTATTGATGAAAATTATGATTTTTAGAAAAAATCCCATTCCTTAAAAATATTTATTTATTGCTTAAAAATTCGATTGTTAATTAACAATCGTTTTTTGCGATTAAATATTAAGATACTTTTTCTCTAAAAATCATAAAGTCTATTGTTTTTTGAAATTTAAAAGAAAAAACATGTTTTTTATTTGATTATTAACAAACAATTTGTGATAAACAGCAATCAACTTAGGGAAATTACCTCCAAATCAAACCAAACCAAACCAAGTGAAGTTTTGGCTTGGTAATTATTGTTTAAATCCGGAGGGGATTAAATCCGAAACAATGTATCTGCCAACGAAAACAACGGAAAAATTGGCGCCTCATGAACTACTTAAGCTGCTTCATTGTAACTGCATAAAAGAGTGTACAAATCGATCTGGATGTAAAAGAACTCGACCGCCTTGCTCATCTTTGTGCAAAAATTGTAAAGGTGAATCTTGTTCGAACTGTACAAGGCCCCCTATTATTGATGACGAGCATGATGATGACACCCAAAATTTCGATGGAAATGAAGACCTTAGTAATTTTCAGAATAGTGTGAATAGGTACCGGAGGACGATAATGAACTTCAAGAAATATTAACACAACAAATATTAGTAGAAACCGTGGATGATGAGCTACCGCCGAGAAAACGATCCAAAAGATTTGTTAAAAATAATTGAATACATTTTTTGTAAACTTCAAAAAATATGATTTAATAAATATAAAAATAGGTACCATTCATTACGTTTTTGATTTTCCTTATTTCATAATTTCTATGTGAGAATCTTTGCAAAAAAAACTGAATTCTAATGCACCCGTCCGCCTTAAGGCGGTCCTCATTCAAATTCCATTTACAAGTTAAATACGTTTGATTTCGTCGTTACTGCACAAACCCACCTTAAGACAGGTTTGGATCGGTATCCGAATGTATGTTTGGTTGCCTAACTATTAGACAATTGTACACAAACACCTGTTCGAAATTATTATTTTTCAATTTCTGTCAAATAACGAGTGATTGCGAGTTTGTTATTTTCGCGGAAAGTTAAAAATCGTTTTTAAATCGATTTTCGAGTTTATTGAACTGCCTACAAAATTTTCTTAACAAGAAAAAAAGTCAGTGTCGCACATTTATTAAAAACATATTCCAGTTTTAACCCACATGCAAGTCGCTGGTGAATCTGTCGACACTTTTTAGTATTAAAATGTGTAATACTCAAGTAGTAAACTTTTATCCTCAAAATTTCATTCGAATCGCTAAAAGCACATTAAACGGCCTACAGAATTTCGCAAGTAAGAGAAAAAAATCAGTGGCGCACATGTTTTTTTTGGGTAATTTTGAGTGAACCCATATGCGCGTCCCAGGTGAATCTGTCGACACTTTTTTACTACTAAAATATCTACTATAGTAACTTTTACTCTGAGAATTTCATCTGAATCGCTAAAAAAGCACTTGGAAGAAAATTATAATAAACCGAAAAAAAAACAACCCCCTGTTGCTACAAAACTACTACAAAACAAAGCAGAATCGGATCTATATTGATATAAAAAATAAACCTTACTTTTATGTGAGGAATCTCCCCACGAGAGGTGGCACATCTTTTTTTAAACACCCTGTATAAAATACGATAAACGAATATCTAGGTAAAACCGCAAATTTCACTGTAAAATATCATGTGTTAGAAGAATGGTACTGAATAGACTCTGCTCTTTGGAAAACATATAAGTTGAGTGATTTGTTCTTCTTACTTCCTTTCCTGTTTCTAATCTACATTTTAAAATAGTTATCCTATAATAGCTATATTACGTACCATATACTCAAAATAACAGAGTAACATATAAACTAGTTATCCTAATTATATTATGAGTATATGGTTTGTGCGTAGAAAATGTATTTATTTGTTCTTTTAGGCACTGTGTCCTTCACCCCAGCTAACCGCTTACAACATTTTAATTACCTCTTCGCTCCAATGAGAGAATTCTCCGTAAATTTTATATTCCGAGCACCTCCATTAGCCTATTATTCAAACTTATTTACGTTGCCGTTTGACAAATGGGTTTGGCTGACCATTGCTGGTTTCGCAATTTTTTGTGGATACGTCGTTAGAATTATATTTTCATGGGAATCGAGAGAGGAAGTTTTTGAAGAACATAATGAGAATAGGCCAAGTTTTCTAGATATCGTCATGATGCAGGTACGAAATTAAACGTGTATAATATAGTACAGTCAGTGTTGCCAACTCAGTAGGAAACCTACTAAATCTACCAGGTTTCGCAGAGGCTTCGGTAGAAAATTTTATCATTAGTAGGTCAGTAGGATTTTTGGTAGGTTTCGTCATAATGACGTACATTGTGAATTCCAAAAATCCCGACTCAAACATATTTGTAAATTAAAATCATTATGCCAGCGACATCTGTGAACAATACTCTCAATCCCAATAATAAAGCCAGTTTAGTCGACTGTATGGATGGTAGATGGCAGTTGGCATTTGAACGCGGGACCGGGACCCGGGGATTCACCTATGTAATCTGTTTACTGTTTTGTATTGCTCATTATATTTATCGCCACTTTATGGTAAGAAATAGTGTGGTTATTGGTGATTTATTTATTAAATGTATTAGTATTTGTGTTCTTTATAATTTAATTTGGTAAGTTTCACATTATACTACCGCTTATAATATAAAGTACGTAAAGTAAAGTAATTATTGCCATGTTCCTAATATTGTCATCCCAACCAAAATCGTAACGTCATTGATCTTGCGGCCGGTATAAGTACTAAACCATTCTGAGGAGTGATATTGGCAACTAATTGAACGTACCAAAATAATGCCAAGTCGACTCAAAGCATTGGAAATGTACACACATCTTTTATTTTACTCCCGTTATAAAAAGTTAACGTTTATTTGTGGTCGTTGCGGTTTTCGGGTTTAGATTTTGAAGTGCCAAAAATTACAGAAGGTAAGTCCTTAGGTATCCATATTGTTGTCGTGGTGGTGTTAGGTTTATTACAAAGGTATTTCTTGAAATCGTTAGTCGTTTGGTTAATTCATAGGTGCCTAATATTGCCATGTTTTGGTAGACCAAATAATGCCATGGCAATATTTGGCAATATTTTTTTTTGCCTTATGGAATTTAATTTATAATAATTATTATATGAAAAAAAAAATTCATCCACAAAAATACACGTTATAATAAACATTATAACGTTATTTACAGAAGTCAGAAAAAGGTGGCAAAATTAGATACCTACCTCTTAAAACCTTGTGGAAGCTCAGAATTTCTGTGGAAGTCTCAGCTGGTAGCAGCTATATATTTTCAGTAGCTTATGTAGCTGGGTATATCTTAAGGAATTTTTTGAAAGAAATTACTTGTGAATTGTGCTGTTCTCAATTAGTATCCAATAATTTACAACTGCACAATATTTTTATTAGTAATAAGGAATGGACAGATTCAAAAAATTCTTTAATCTATCCCAGCATTTTACAGTTACTGTGGGAAATGGCATAATAACGCTGGAGTTATTTCTTAACAAATATGCCTCACAAAAAAAAATTACTAATCCATGCTCAGGGGTATTTAAAAGAAAACTTGGATTTTGTATGGATATTATGTGAAAGACATCAAGAATTAATTTCAAACATGACAATAAAGTCCCTTTGTAAAATTGGCATTCTATGGTGGTGTAAAATATTTAACGAGGAAATTAAAGCTGAGAAACAAGAGGCTAGGGCTAATAAAAGAAAATTAAAGAAGTTTCAGCATTAATAACACTAGTTTACAAATTTTTATATTTTTTTATTCAGAGTGAGACTTAAATAAGTGCAACTATTTTTAAGGGTAGTATATTTCGATCCAGCAACACGTCTATGAGAATTTTTACCGGAAAAATAATTGTAAAATTGGAATTTTTTAAAAGATTTTTTGGAATTTTTTTTATAATTTTTAGTTAAAAAACATAATATCTTCATAAAATGGCAACATACATAGGTAGTAGATTAAATTTCCAAAAATCAATTTTTTGGAAACTTTCAAAGTAAAATATATCGGTTATTTTGGACTTATTTGAGAAACGGAAAGAGACAATATGTTTCTTTTATCGAGATCTACCAGCTCTGAAAATTTTTGGACTTATTTAAGTTTTACTTTGGTGAAACGCTTATTTTTGCATTATATATACTCAGGGCCGTATCTAGACCAAAATTTCGGGGGGGGTTTGGCTTGGGGGGGGGGGTACAAAAGCTGCTAGGAAAAAAGCGTAATAAAAAAATCGCTTTGGGCTACACTCAAATCTTAAATGAAAATAAAATTAAAAAAAAGTAACAGGTAAAAATTATTAATCTTAAAGGATAAACTGGTCTTTTCCCTGGAAAAACGATTGACTACCTCTTCGATATCGATATTTATTTCTCTATGTACGCTTAATAGAGCAAGTCCTGTCAATCGCTCCTGACCTGTAGAGTTACGTAGGAAGTCCTTCAATCGTCTTATGCCGCAACCGCACATGCGGCATTTAGCGAACTCCGAGCGCTCATCAACTACCGAACGCTCGTGATCGGACTTCGCCTTTCCATCCACACATGCGGGCTCTGATAGCAACAACATAGAGATGAGCGCTCGTTCTCGTAGCCGATCGAGTCGCCGAACTCCGATTTCCTCATCCACACACATAGGAAATCGGCGAAGCTCCGATCGGAGATCGCCGAATACCGCATGCGTGGTTGCGGCATTAGGGTTCAAAAAGACCTTTCTGGTGTAGCTGTTGACGCTAGTAGAGTTGCTAGGATCATTAATAAAATGTATATATTTGGAAATATACACTGGTTACACTCCGATTATCGTTTCGATGGCGTTTTTAGGTCGGTCGACTGCAGGTAGCTGCTTCCATTTTTCCCGCCACAAGTCTAGTTCTGCCGCTAAAGTGTCATAGTCCAAGAATTCTTTGTCTAATAGCAGAACAATAACAAACGTTAATCACGTTAATGACCAGCAAAACACACAACATTCAAAATCTTGTCCTTGTCAAACTTTTGCTGTTTTAAACACTTAAATGTTGAAAGTCGAAAATCGAAAATAACATTTGCTTTCAAAGTGGAAAAGTGAGGTTAAGGTGTATAATGTATATTCATCAATGACTAAAAAATACAAGGACAAATAGCACCCGAGACCAAACTGTGACCATTCTTCCAAACAGTACCGTGGCACATATTTTACTTAACATTGCCGCTTGAAGGGATATTAATATTTTTGATATTATATGTTTTCACTACGCCTATGGTGTATCGGGTGGTATCATACTAATTAATTACGAAAAAAACGTATTAAAATGTTAACAAAAGGTACATAACTAGTATCGACGTATAGTACATATCAAGTACATATAATATCAGAAAAATATGGGGGTTGGAACCTTTGGTGTTACAACTTTGAATAAGAAGACTAAGGAAGGAGCATATCACAAATCTTAGGTACACCGCGATGGGCCTCAAATATGGCCGACTTAAATTCCGGTTTATCAGTGTCGTTCTAATTTTATTTAAAAAATGTAAAACTATGATGTAGGGTAGACGTGGGGTAGACTCAATAATTTGTTGTTTTATTTTACGTTGTGAATAAATGTTGGTAGTTATTAAAATTGTTATAAAAATATATAATTCTAATAAAAATAGATAAGTTATAATAAGTATTTATTAACACAAACATCCGATACGCTACTGAAGCAGGTAAGTCAAATTAACGTATCTAAATTCTTTGACATCTAATCTTTGACAAGTAATAAATAAAAGCTAAAATGCAAGAAAAATATATAATTTAGTTAATTTAAGTGAATTTCATAAATGATCGGTTTACTACACGTATGTATATTATATAGTCACTTACTAGCGAAAAGTTGTTCCATTATTTCACTCAATTTTTGCCGAGATCTACCGCACGCTACACAACCAACTATTTTAGAGTCTTTTCGATAAATCGCGATAGTGTCACTGTTAATTTAAGTTCTGCCACAATTTCCATCTAGATTTACTACCTTTATACAACTATCAGTAGTAGAATAAATAATAAATAACATAAAATAAGCTCCGTAAAGACTGACAAATCCACAAAATTTCAAATCAAATTCAAATGTGTCAAATGAATCTGTCAAGGATCCCCACCCTAGAGAGCTTTTATGGTGGCTTTTCCGCCCACCATGCATGAATACATGGATAGCATTATGCTCCTTCCTTAGTCTTCTTATTCAAAGTGTTACAACAGCAAAATAAAACACTAAATCATTACAATATACCAAAACATTTTTACTTTTGCCGCGTCCAGTGCAAAAGTAAAAAAGTTTTGGTATAATATAATGTATAAAAGTAAAAAGTTTCGCAAACCATGTTAGCATCATCAGCAGATAATCAAAACTTTCATGATTAAGACTTCTTTCATTTTAATCGTCTGCTGATGAAGCCAACATAGAAACGCGCGGCCATATGATTTAGTGTTTTATTTTGCAACCTCCTACTACTAAAAATCTGTATTCAAAAAAAATCTGTCACATCACATTTTTATAGAATGAAAATATTTTTTTTTGGTGAACCTGCGTCATCTCATTTTTTCATATAGAAAAAAATCTATCAGGTCACATTTTTAGAGTATGAGAATAATGCCGGTCTCACATGATGTGGCAAACACCTTCCAATGTTGGACACATGGACATTTGCTACATCGTGTGTGACCAACTATTACCAATTATGTGTATTGTACAATATTGATGTTGAACAATGTCGAAAACTATGCCGAATGTTGGTAACTGGCTTAACTTTTTTTTACTATCTATATGTTTTGTATCAAGTGCTCAGTATACCACATTCCGGAAATATCGTATTGTACATTCATACATTCGTATATTCTGACAGGTTTTTGGTATGAAAGCATGTTAGGAGACTACTCTTGGTCCATTTTAAGAGAAACAAACCAGCAAAATTATAAAAAGAATAGTAAAATCAGTCATTTTTAATTTTTTCTTTTTATATTTTATCTTTTTTTCGTTTATTTTTAACAATTAATATAAATAAACTGGACGTGATAGATTTTTTTAAATATGTTTCCTTAACTCAGCGCATTAAAATAAAAAAATGCACATTTTGAGGAAAGCAAATAAACCGTGTAAACTAGTGTAATTTTTGCATTATTACGTATTAACAATCTTTTTTAATGTAGCTCATCAGTATTTATATTTTTGTTATCTGAAATAGTATTTTGAAATGTTAACTAATTCTTTAATTTACAAGGTACATCTTAGCAATGCTCAGAGTAATAAACCGAGTAACTTAAATTATTTATGTAGTGATCTTGCACTTTTTTTAAATGAGTTATTATGTCTTGCAAATTTTTGATGCATGAAATTTGGTTCAGTAGACTAGCTACTGAAGGTAGGCTGCGCCATACTTCAAGTACTTTTTATAAAATTATATATTTTGGCATTTTTTCATTAATAAAGGTATATTTGTTTATTTATCTTGTTTGATTCGAAAATCATACCGAATTCATCGACCTAATTTAATGTTAATTTAGTTTACTAACTAAAATAACGTTAAGATAGGTATAGATGAAATCGAAAAAATATATATTTTAGATCCTAAAATTTCAAAGCTAGATTTGAAATTCCCGGTAAAATTAAGCCAAATGTACGTGTACAGTGCTATCTGTGTACACCTTTAATGGTGGTAGACAAGGTAAGAACATATGGACATAATTTTTACGTTGACTTGCGCGTCTCGAAGTTGTCTCTGCCACAGCCATTGTGACATAAAGAGAAGACATATGGCTATCTATTTCAAAAATTAAATTGTTCAAATGTCATATAATAATGGCGGTAGCTGTCATGGAACTGGGCGATTAAAAAATTACCATAAATACTTTTTTTTCAAATGGAAACCCACTTTTTTACTTTCACTAGTGAAAAGGTTTTCCAATTCGTTACTTTTTGAGTATACATGTTCCTATACCTAAAATAAATCGTTTTTAAGTTCTGTTCACTGTCTGAATTTGACGTTTACACATATTTTTGACAGGCAGTGTTTTTTTTTCAAAAATTTTACATATTTTTTTTTCTCAAAACCGGTTGATGTTAAGTATTGAGTGTTTAATATCAAAATTCCTAAAATTTTACAGAGAATTTAAGTATGTAATAAAAAATGGGGACACCCATTTAAAATAAGAAAGTTGCTATTGACTTCCGGTATTTCCGGAAGTGCTGCCATATTGAAAATATTTTTAATCGATAGATCTCGTTGTGAAACAATGTTCTGTAAAAAATCTCCGATCTAGATATTGCAGCTCTCTAGAATCTTCTAATGCACGCTCGGCCTGGGACACCCTGTATATGTATTTCATTTCACTTTTTGCAGGTCAATAAGGTTTTTCAAATAAATGAAAATGACCCAGCAAAACTCTTAAAAAGCTTAACTATGCTTATTCAGGGTCTACCTATGCGAATAGTCATTTCCGGATGCAAGGAAAACTTTCTGACAATAAATGTCAAAAATTATCTTCATCCTAAACCTAATCTTGGATTTGCATTTGAGGAAAAAATGAAGTGCGTAAGAATAACCAACTTAATGTTGACGAGGAAAAGATAACTCGATCGAGATTAAAAATTAATTTTGTTGAATAGACTAATACTGACAAGACTGTTCCACTTTGGGCTGAAGTTCTGCAGTACAAGGATGCTTTAAACGAGAATCCGTTCCAAGAACTGGCTAATTTTGCAATAACATGTCTTGTTCTTCCTTGGTCAAACGAGGAAATCGAAAGATCATTTAGCCAAATAAACATTGTGAAATTGCCACACAGAAACCGTTTTAAGGATGAGATATTAATTGTAATCCTCACCATCCGCGCTGGTGTAAGAAGGTTTAACAAATGTTGCTCAATGTATCAATTCCCTCCAGGAGGAACGCTCGCCGCATATAACCCATTGTCAAATGCAGATAAAAGCACCCCCAATCCTGAATACCAAGAGTTTAATGATATATTAGATGTTTTGGAGCCTTTTGAGGAGCAACATGACATTTAGATAGTTTTTAACATTAGGTTTAGTAATATTTTTAAAAATGTACATTTTTCAATAAAACGGATTTTTATAAGTTTAGTAAGTCTGGTTGACTCACAACCATGGATGTAACTTTAGAGTTATGGGAAGCATGTCGGGAATTTGGATTTAAATTCTTAAGAATTAGTCTTCAATAAGTGTCATTAGCGTATTTGAACAGTTGATTAAGAAACGGATGCTTTCATGTATAAATAAATATATCAGCATAGATCAATATCAATATAGATTTCAAAAGAATAGTAATACTCTCAGTGCGGTTGTTGATTTGGTGGATAACACATCAAAGGGGCTGGATGGTTACAGGATTGTAATAGCTGTGTTTGTAGACTTGAGAAAGGTGTTTGACACAGTTAACGTCAATGTGTTGTTGGGTAAGCTGTATAATATGGAACAGAGAAATAAAATTTATAATATCCTTAAGTCTTATCTGTCGGAGAGATACCAATATGTTGAGATGAACTCGGTAAAGAGTGGAATAGAGTTGAACGGATATGGAGTACCACAGGGTTCGGTCCTGGGGCCACTTTTGTACTCTTTTTGTGTACTTAGTTTGAAGTGTTCTGGTCTTACTGCTAGATATTATGCATACGCTGATGATACGGTACTCTTGTATGTCCGACTTAGAGAGCTTTGTTAGGTTGGAACTCGAACGATACAGGAAGTGGCTAACCCATAATAGATTGAAAATTAATATTGAAAAAACTAAATATATAATTTCTAAACAAAAGAACAAAATCATAAATTTACCGAGTATTAGTATTAATGGTGAAGTAATTGAGAGTGTCACTAGTATAAAATATTTAGGGCTAATAATTGATCATAATCTAAATTGGGAAGAACATATTACTTAAATATCACAAAAATTAGTGCCTATGACCAGTGCTTTGCACCAGTTCAGAAGATACTTGACTGACCGATGTAAACACAATGTTTACAATGCTTTCTTCTTGTCGAGATTTAGGTATCTAATTGTGGTGTGGGGTACTTGTGGAGCTGTTCGATTCAATAAAATGCAGATGTTACAAAATAAAATTTTAAAAATACTTTTTTGCAATAGTAGACTAACCAGCACTATGATTGTTTAATAATGAATTAAAAATATGTGAACTAAATAGGTTATTAAAATTTGAACAGTGTAAATTTATTTATAAAATAAGAAATAAATAGCAAAAAACAAATATACACGTGCAGTTAAGAGGAAATATTCACAGTTACCCTACTACCTCACGAGACGATATATGTGTTGTGGGGGCCAGAACAAATAAAGGATTAATATATTGTTACGTTTTTCGTCGGTTCCGTGTGGATAGAAAGTCCCAATTTATTTAAACACTATTTATTTAACACTAATTAACAAAAACAATAACGATAAAAGACTTATAGAACTATTTACAAACGATTTATAACTAAGAATTTATTTTGAATTTTAGCGCGTCAACTGCACTGGTATATTTATAACTGCCCTCTCTAGGCCACTGCCGCCGGCTTTTTTATACCTACAGCAAAAGAAATCTAGAATAGTCCATAGATCGTTAGGCGCATAGAGAAGGTTTTCGAATATTCTCGTATGTACTAGTCCATTCTAGTGGGTCTCGATTCTTCTCGAACGAATGAATCATTGCGGTGTCTATGCGATGTTAAGGTCATCCGAGGGCGGGCCATATTGTTAGGTTAAGTCGAGTCCACACCGGTCCGCAACACTGCCCCCTTCTTAGGTACATGCTCGTCCCGAGATGTACACGGTGAATGAAGGTATTTGCAAAGCTGGCCCCTGGTACATTGCGAAGTCTGGAAGAAATAGCAGTCTACAGTTTTCTCTCCCGATCTCAGCTTTGGGTTGTAGCAGCAAACAAGGATCTCGATTCCCGTAAATCTGAACAAGACTTCAATCATGTTCCGGATTGTACGCCAACTCAAACCATCGAGTCCACACGCCAGCTTCGGTATGGCTAATCGTGTAATGATGTTGTTTAGCAAGGCTTCTCTGAGTTCAATCAGGGTGTTCCATAGATTGAGATAAGTCGGCTTACTCGGCGACCATTCCTTAGTGACTAGGTAGAAGATGTGTCTTGCTTGACCATGTGCATTGTCGGTTAGCCTCAAGACGCTTCCAACCTCTGGATCCTGTCGGCGTAGTTCTCTGACACGCCCAAACTTCTCATTGAACGTCGCAGCGATTCCTCTGGACATCCGCAAACCTCGGGCCACACAATGAGCGAGCGAATAATCAGGAGGCACGGAAAAGAGGTCTCGTTGATCTTCTTTGGTTACACCATAGCGAGCCTTCTCACTGCTGTTGTATCGGGCCATGAAATCGTCAAAGGACATCTCCGAATCAGGGGGATCAAAGCTGCAGGTTCTCACGGTCCCAGCACGATCTTCTATTTCGCCTTGGTAGGGGCTCAAACGGTTGAAATGGACTACCCTCGGTTTTCCTTTTGGCAATTTTCTGATACGGTATACGACGTCATTAATTCTATCCATGACTTCGTATGGCCCTTCCCACGAGGATTGTAGCTTCGGAGATAACCCACGACGTCTCTGCGGGTTATATAGCCACACCAACTTCCCTGGTTGGTATCCTCCATGCTCAGCTTGAATGTCGTAGTGTTCCTTCATTCGGTCACTAGCACTTTGAATATTTAGGCGGACTCTCTGATGAATGTCGTCCATCCTTTGACGTAGTGTGTGGACTTCCACGCTTCGAACGACTGAGGAGACCGAACAACAGTACCCTAAGAGGGTTCCCTTCTTCAAGGATACAGAATAATAATTCGTGTTCATTACTCTCACCGGTACAGTTTTCTTCGCTCGTAGCAGGGCTTTTCCAACAGCGATCCCTCGTCCTATTTCGCTGTCATGGTTCCTTGGCTCCAACAGAATAATACTCCCATTATTCATTTTACCTTCTAGGCAACCATCCAAAAATATCTTACAGCGCTCAGGGATCGAAACATCTTCTGCTACGACCACGCGAAGCGTCTCCTCACATTTTCGATGCAGAACCACTTCTTCTTCATTTATTTTCAAAATTCCTTGTTTGAGGTTTAGCTCAAAACCTCTAGTGGTCATGATGTCCATTCCGAGAATAAGTTCATCTTCGATGTCTGCTACTAACACTCGATGATTAAAACAGGTGCTTCCGATAACAAAATTAAGATCTACCTCTCCATGGATGAGAGCGGAGCTTCCTGTAGCTGTACGTAGTCGCCATTGTGTTGTTTAACCTTCTTCGATGTTTTAAGAATGTCCGGTCTGATGATAGTTTTCGTCGCACCTGTATCCAACAGCATGGTCCGGAACTCTCCATCAACAAAACCATCCACAAAAATGCTGTTGAATTTGTGTTCTAGCGAGGCGACTTGAGCAGTTTTCGTTGGGGCATGTTGGATACAGGTCGACGTGTGCCCCTTCATTTCGACCCTTAGTAGTTTTCCGACCTCGACGAAGCCGGTTCTTCGTTCTTCTCCTTACAACGGCTTCGCACGTGTCCTACCTGTCCGCAGTTCCAGCAACGAATCGGTCTCTTCTTGCCCATGTACTGGTCCATTACCTTCCGAACAATCCCTTCCACGGATTCGTCGGAACATTCGTCGATGGCCCGTACTCTTCTTAAAGACCGAGAACTTTGTTTCGCGGCCTCAAATTCTAGGGCACGTGCTAAAGCATCCACCAAGTGCGTTGGGTGGGCTAGGAGAAGTGCTTGTCTTGTCTCGTTGTCACGTAAGCCGTCGGAGAATGCCTGTACTGCCAACCGCTCCATAACATTCTCGGGCGTAGCAGGGTACGCAAGGCGAACGAGACGGGCTACATCGGCTTCAAACTCATGCAGAGATTCATTTGCTTTTTGAATGCGATTTTTAGCTGGGAATGATAGACATGTTCCAAATGAGCTTGGCCGTACCTCATTTCTAAATGTCGTACCAATTGCCGGTAATCTCCCTGTTCCGATGGTGACAGTGTCTGCAGGATATCAGTCGCATCTCCTCGCAGTGCGACAGTCAAAGCGGTAGTCTTTTCAGCGATTGTCCATCCGTTCGCTCTCGCAGCGGCCTCAAACTGGCAAAAATAATTGGCCTAAGCGGTTTTTCCGTCAAACTGTGGGGGCTTAATAACTGACTTTGAGATATACTTATTTTCGACGAGTGTCGGGCCCTCCGATGTTTCTTGACATTTTGGTGAATTTGCCTTTGCTATTTGTTCTTTCAAAATTTCGATTTTTTTATTTACATCGTCCTCAATTTGTGTTATTTTGTCTTGTAGTTCTGTAGAATTTTCTATAATCTTTTCTTCTAATTCCCTGGAAGATTCCTGGATTTCTGTTAACTTTTCTTCTAAATTAAGTATTTTACTATTAAAGCTGGCCTGTGTCTTTGGAATTTTCTGCAATCTTATCTTCTAAAATATTAATTTTATCTTCTAATTTTTGGGAATTTTCCGTCATTTTATCACTGATTTTATCTTCTAAATTAACTTCCAAGTCAATTATTTTACTATTCAAATTGTTCAAGTTGTCGTCTAATTTTTGAGAATTCTCTGTCATTTTATTTTCTAATTTTTGTAGGCACGAGTCAAGGTCACCTTCCAACTCAAAGCAAAATGTGTCAGGATGCTCACCTTCCTCCACCAAAACGTCTCTCAGTCTAGCTTGCAAAATGTTTTTCCTTCCATCTGTCTCGCACTCTCTCTCTTCCAATATGCATTTCAGTTCGGACACTTTCAAGTCTTTCAACAATTTTTTTAGAGCCATGGTCAGTCTTTTTAGTTTTCTTGTCTATCACACACGCCACACTTGACACCAATTGTTACGTTTTTCGTCGGTTCCGTGTGGATAGAAAGTCCCAATTTATTTAAACACTATTTATTTAACACTAATTAACAAAAACAATAACGATAAAAGACTTATAGAACTATTTACAAACGATTTATAACTAAGAATTTATTTTGAATTTTAGCGCGTCAGCTTTTATACCTACAGCAAAAGAAATCTAGAATAGTCCGATCGTTAGGCGCATAGAGAAGGTTTTCGAATGTTCTCGTATGTACTAGTCCATTCTAGTGGGTCTCGATTCTTCTCGAACGAATGAATCATTGCGGTGTCTATGCGATGTTAAGGTCATCCGAGGGCGGGCCATATTGTGAGGTTAGATCGAGTCCACACCGGCTCGCAACAATATAATATAACAATAAACAACCCCATATAACGAGCTCACCAGACTTATAACTTTTTACCGAATACCCTAAAGAATGAGAACAACTATCACATACATTTAGTCATAAGCTCAGGATTGAGTTAGATTAGAATCTTGATCTTGGAGAACATATTATAGTATGCTACTATGTTAGGTTAAGAGATATAATTTTAGTGTTAATTTAGGCTTAATATTAAGTATTAAGGTAGTTATGTATATTACTATGTTTTTGGATTAATATCTTCATTCAAACCATCGGTAATTTCAAACTTGGTAACTCCAATATGCAACCGCAATTTTGAGAAAGATGAATGTAGCATTTTAGAAAATTTGCATGATTTCTTAAATAGAGATAACACCTTTACAACTTATTACAGTTGGGGGTTGGAACCTTTGGTGTCACACAGCAAAATAAAATACTAAATCACCACAATGCACCAAAACACTTTTACTTTTACACTGGACGCGCGTTTCGCTAACCATGTTAGCATCATCAGCAGATGATCAAGACTACACGTATTAATCACCTCTCTTCTGATCATGACAGCTCGTATTAAATTACCAGAAATAAGCATCATGCCAATTGCCACGTGAAGAAACCAAATTCGAAAAGGCCAACGATTTTCAGAGTCACCATATAAAAAAGAGCCGGAAGATACTAAGAATATGAAAAACAAAAGTAAAGGCATAAGAAAACTTGTATTTAATTGTAATTATAATGAATAACAAGTGTTTATATAAAAACACAATGTTTATTTACGAAAAGTACGAATCACTTACTTATAATTACTTTACACCAGTATGGATCAATCGGTATTCCCTCAATTACCTCTGAGGACGTCATTTCAGCATGTAAAATGTTAAAGAATAAAAGCCACATCTGGCTCCGATGGCATTCCCAGCTTTTTTGTAAAGGACTGTTCTACTGTCCTATGTGCTCCCCTCGGCCATATTTTGAATCTATTATTAAAACATGGTGTTTTTCCTGAGATCTGGAAGGTTGACAAGGTATGTCCTGTTTTTAAAAAAGATGACCCATCTCTTATACTATTGTAATGTTTTTAGTTCGTTACATGTCTTTTTTATATATGATATATATGATGTCTGGCGTATCGTCATCGGATTCCGTATCGTTCAGGCCTGATAATTTATTTGGCACGCTTGGCGTAATTTTTACGTTCCCTAGTCGCCAACCCTGTTATCGTTTGACACAACCCTGTTATCGCTCTGAGGAGGCGCTGTCAACATCGCTTCTGGCAACTCTCTCCGTGCTTAACCTCACTTTGTTTTGCCGCTCTGTTGTATCCCGGCTTTTAGAAATGGTGATTATTTAAATCTTGCTGTATAATTTGAATCAGCTGCTATTTTAAACCAACAGGGTAGAGTTTTGGATGTCCCAACTTAACTTGTATTTGTATTTTGCTGGCACGTTGGCGTCCCTTTTCTTTTGTCCTCCAGAATGTTACATGGAAGAAAGGACAGTTTCTTTGTTTATTATTGAGCCCTCGGAAGTAATTCGAGGGTTCAAGGTAAGGACTATTTACAAGGTACGGGCATTATCCAAGGTCCTAGTAGTATCCAAGGTACGGGTAGTGTTCCCCTGTACCGTTGTCTTATGGACGGACTGTGTCCAAGGTTATGGTCCAAAGTACGGACTATTTCCAAGGTACAGGCATTATCCAAGGTACGGGTAGTGTTCCCTTGTACCATTATCTTATGGACGGATGTCCCGTGGACGAGTGTCCCCAGTAGGAGTGATTTATCTTACATATAAAGTGCCCCAGCGTGGATGTAGCTTGAGCCCCATGCTGCTTCGTTCCCATCTATAAGCCAGTTAGTAGTTACGGCTGTATCAATTCATGGTGTCCTCATTCTGACCCCTTTTGTTGTATTGGATGGCCGAGTGCAGAGATGCGAGACCACCTCACGCTGCTACTCTTTGAAACAGGATTGCCTCAAGAACAGCTAAGTGTAGATTTAGGTTCTGATTTTCAGTTGATTTTCAGTCTTAACTTAATAACGTACATTTTAAATAATATCGTACAGACTATATTTAGTGGTTAGATTATTAAGAACATTTATGTCGATTTAGTAGTTACAATATGATTTAGATCTCAGGTTTCATTACATTACGCCTTGTAATAGTATTTAACCACTATAATAATTATTAAAATTGTACAATGCTATTTACCATCAGGATACATCATGAATGAATATAGTCACACTAGTTTTAAGTCATAAACAACAGTGTTTTCTTTCTCTGTACATGCCTGGCGCCCAATATTTATATTTTCGAGTTATTATTGTTAATTAGTTCTTTCCAGTGAAATACCTTATCCACGACTGAGCAAGCTTTCTATTTATCAACATAGCTTTACTCTCAAAGATCTTGTATAACTAATCTCTGTTCTTTTTCCTCCTATGTCTGTGATGCCATTAATATAAGAAGTCAAGTGGATGTCATCTACACTGATTTTAGCAAGGCATTTGACCAGATTGACCACCATATACTACTCCATAAGTTGTCTAACTAATTTGGATTCTCGATCGAACTTTTATCTTTGTTAAAATCTTATTTTCTCGGTCGCAGTCAGTATGTCGAGCTTGAAGGGTTAAAATCTGATCTTTTTACACCTACGTCAGGCGTTCCACAAGGTTCTAATTTGGGACCGCTTCTTTTCAATATATTTATTAACGACCTTATTTCAATGCCCTACTGTCATAGACTTCCATATTCCGATGATCTTAAATTATTTAGCCGTATAGATACTGTCAGAGATTGTGTGTCTCTCCAGGAAAGCGTTGACTTGCTTAGTAAGTGGTGTTTGACCAACAGATTGAATCTTAACATCTCTAAATGTAATGTTGTTTCTTACTCTCGAACTAAAAGCCCAGTTCAATTCAATTACACTATAAACAAACATTGAACAGACTCTCGGTCATAAAAGACCTAGGAGTTATTTTCGACGAAAGATTCTCCTTTATTCATCGCATCGATCAAATGGTGGTTCACGCCCCTACAACACTCGGCTTTGTATTACGTAACAGTAAGCATTTTTTCAATTTATCAACTATCAAAATACTGTATTTCTCTTATGTAAGGTCGAAGCTTGATTATGGCTCAATTATTATCTGGTCCCCTGTTTATAATTGTCATGTGCAATCTGTTGAGTCTGTTCAACGGCGATTTCTAAAATACGCCATGTTTAGAGAAGACGGAATCTGTCCTCAACGGGGTGTAAATCATGCGCATATTTTGGATAGATTTGGTGAATTGCCCTTAAGTACACGTCGTGACTTGCAGTCGAGTCATTTTCTGTACAAGCTGGCAAATTTTAAAATTGATTCTCCATCTCTGCTTGAGCGACTGCCATTTCTTGTACCTCGTTTTGGCGCTAGACAGCATCCTGCTTTTTTTCTTGCTTTTGCGAGATCTAACATTGCTGCAGAGTCCGATTTACAGAATTTGTAAGAATCTTAATCGAATTTCCACTGCAGTAGATGTATTTCATGACACTCTCCCCACTATTCTCAGAACATTCTGTGATATTGCTGACCATCCCGTTTAGTCTGTGTTTAGTTAATTAATTTTTATATTTTTTTTTGTATTTTAGTTTAGTATTTAATACCTATTGTAATTATGAATTATATTTTAATCTTATTTGTACTATTTTAAGATATTTTACCTATTGTTTCTAATTTCCTGTAAGTGGGCTAAAATAAACGACTATTTATTTATTTATTTATTTATTTGAAAAGCAAGGAGGATTAATCAGTGTAAAAATTGTTCATAGGCACCTTAAACCTGTCGCACCTTAGATTTATTTTACTTGCCTATCTGGTTATAATTAGTGTTTTAAGTAATTCCATATTCCGTCCTATAACCTTAATTTTATACGATGATTGGTAAAACTAATTTCAGTAAAATTAGAAGCCTCGCTAAAAAGTAGGTTATGGTAGCTTAGTGTTAGAGGATAGTAAAATTCTTGCAGTTTGTTCGTACGACAACAAAGTGGTAAAAATGGTTTCTAACTTTGTGTCAATTGAATCAGAAAATTAAGTGAAGAGATGGCACAGAGCAAACATTTCACGAATATATAGGGTGTCATTTTGTTAAAATTATACGATATCTCCTTTTAATAAAGAGACATCGTATAATTTCTACTAATATCAAAATAGAAGAATGCGGTTTGTACAAACCTGTTTGCTGGTAAAATTCAATTGCTGATAATGCTGAGAACTGCGTTTATTCGATCAGTACATCAAGGAAATCGAAAAATATCAAGATACAGCTTTTAATTGACATTAAGCGGCCTACAGAATTTTACTAAAAAGTAAATCTTATTTTTACGTAAGGAATCTCCCCAAGAGAGAAGACACATGTTTTTTGAAACACCCGGGCCTGTTAAAAAAATAAACATTTTCTAAGAAATTTATTGATTTATTTAGTCTAACTTAATACTCGAAATCAAAACTCTATTTCAAACATACCAGTGTATGTTTCAATACCTATAAAAAATATCTACCACTTTTAAACAAATACAACTTTCTATATAACTTTGTTCTATTTTAGATAGCATTTATTTGCCAGATGGATTTTCACCACGAACCAAGAAGTGTTTCTGGAAAACTAGTAATATTTACAATTTTAATTTCTATGACGTTTATCTATACAGCATTCTCAGCAAGAATCGTTCTACTCTTACAATCCAACACAAACAGCATCAAAACATTGGAGACGCTTTACAATGCTAAACTGGATCTCGGTGTGGAGTCGAAATCTTATAATAAATATTATTTTACGGTAATGTTATTTGTAGCTTTTATTCTTAATACCATACACAATCTTGACCGCTTTTTACAATGAATAGTCTAAAAGTATACAAATTTAATTATAAAAAATCGAATTCCGGGAAAAAATCTATATTGTATTACTAAACTATTATACATATCGATCCACTTAGTTAAAACCTAGTTAAAATAACTTTCTAATATTATTGTTAATATTGAATTTTATTTGTTCCGATGTAACTGTCCTACGTAAAAAAATATGTAGAAACAAATTCACAAAATATTTCACACTGCGGGCTAGATCTTTGATAACAAATCGAGATAATTAGTAAAAGTTTAACAAAGTTATTGATACATCTTTAATTTTAATTCTTGTTACTTTTGTATACAAGGTGGCGCCTCTCATACGACACGGAGGCTCCAAGGCGAACGGTAGTTTATATAGAAATAAAATTTTGGGAGCATATTTAGGTTAATTGAAAGCATTTTATAAAAATATATATAGTTATACAGGGTGCTCCAAAAAAAAGTTACACATCAAAATTGTGTATTTTGTAATGGAACACCCTATATATTAATTGATTTTCGGAGATTCTAGGGAAAAAAATTAAGGATTTTGACTATTTCACATTTTGCGAAAATGGTTTCCTACCCCTCAAACAAAGATTTTCCTAGATATTTTCATTTTTATGATTTTGCGTCAGTATCTTTAAAATCTAGGGGGGTGGCTGTGTTCATTTAACAAAAATTAAAGAACGTAGGGTAAAATACTGTAATAAAAAGATACACGTTTAAACTATAGTATTTTAATTATCACAAATATCTTAATTATGTAAAAAAAAGTTGGCCAACTTAAATCAAATGCTCAAAATGCTTCCTTTCCTGTTTACTTCATAAAATGATTTTCTTTTCAAAAGATCGTTTCATGTTAAAAGGCATACGTGGAGTTTGGACTTTAAATGTGGCTTTTTAAAGTCATCAAAAATCATGAAATCATTTCTTTCATGTTGTGGAGAATAGTTGGTCGAGTTTTGTAAACACTATCTTTAACATATCCCTATAAAAAAGCACAGGCTAGAGAAAATCAAGAGCATTTAAGTATTCCATTAATTGGTGAATGCACACTGTATTCGCCAACTAATAGAATCATGTCAATTCTCTCTGATGTAGGGTAAGTTCCCATTTTCGGAAAATCTCTGAGATTTTTTTTATTTTAACTGACACAAAATGATAACTAGTTGCTAAAGCTGAACTAATTAGACTAGCTATGTTGAAGTGACATCAGACATATCACAGTGTCACCCTCCCTAGATTTTATCAAATAATAAAGATCTACTCACACTAAATAACATAGCATAAAAATAAAAATATCTAGCTAAATCTTTGTTCGAGGGGTAGGCAACCTTATTACATTTTGAAGGGACATGAATTCCCCCTTTGAATATAGGAATAATATACTAGGTTCCATTTAAATTTTAAAGGAGTAACTTGCTTTTAAAAGTAACCAGGTGTTCAACATTAATTTTGCCTCACCCTGTATAACTTTTGGGTTTTAATTTGATTTTAAGTACAATAGTTATTTTAACTACATACTAGGCTATACCGGGTTAATTCTAATTTAGGTAGCTTTTATTGAAATTTAAAAATTGTGCTTCATTTTTAGAAAATGATAAATAAGTCAAAAATCTTACATTTTAGTCATATAGTTCCCTAATAAAACTCACCTTTATTTTTCTTCTAGAATCCAAAAATAATTTAATATATAGGGTGTTCCATTACAAAAAACACAACTTTGATGTGTAACTTTTTTTGGAGACGCTCTGTAGAACTCTCTATATTTTTAAAAAGGGCTCTGAATTAATCTACATATGCTCACAAAATTTAATTTCAATACAAACTGTCGTTCTCCTTGGAACCTCCGCGGCGTATGAGAGGCGCCACCCTGTATAATAAAGCTTATAATATAACTTTTAGGGTCCTAATGATCGCAGTAATGAATATTGGCGTAAAACCATCTACGAGAAGAAAATCAAAACATCAAAAGGTGATAACTTTCTAAAACCGGAAGACGGGATGCAGCTGGTTAGGGATTCGTATTTTGCCTTTCATATTGAACGAACTGTATCGAACTACCTAATAAAAAAAAGTTTTACTAACGATCAAACATGTTCATTAAGAGTGGTAGATTCTATCTACAAATCCGATATGCCACATTTATTTTGTCATAAGGAGTCTCCATACGTTGATTTCTTTCTCGTAAGGTACGTTTCACAGATAATTTTAACACGCTTTTGTTAGTTTCACCTGTATTCATCGTCAGCATCACCTGGATCATCTATCTAGATATTTATCTATGTAACTGGAACTTTAAACGTCATTTTCACCCAGCTACCGAGACACCAAATTAAATTTAAACTTTGTACGTATCAAGGACCAGTGACTATAAAATAATTTGTATCATAACCATGATCAGGATATTGAACTTATCATTTATTTAGAAAAATGAAAAATATCATGGCAAATCTGCCAATGTAACGATGAATGTGGTTAGTCAGTGGCTTGCTGTAGTTTGGCCAGCTCAAAAACAAAACCACAAAGAGTGCAATATCGATGATATTGCACTTAATGGCGATGAAACAGGATAATTTTTTAAAATGATGCCTAACTCAACTCTAGGATTTAAAGGAGATAAATGTTCTGGAGAAAAAATGTCTAAAGGACGCCTTACTTACGATGAACACCGGTGTTACGTTGAACACCGGTGTCGCGATCAACACCGGTGCCGTTGTTAACACCTGTGTACATAAATAAAAACCTTGCTTATAACTGTCCCTCGGATATAACAACACTTTCTGCTGCACTTTGAGGGTTCGTTATATTTGAATTGGACTGTATCACATATATCTAGTGGTTTATCAAAAATTAATGTATTATTATTGTAGTTTCAGAAGACTATCGGAAACGGGAATCCACAACAGAGAATATAAAAACTGTTTTGTAAAGCAGCCGAAATGCCTGGGCAGAGGAAACATTTTTGTAAGTGTTGGATTAAAGGAATGCTACTTTGCGTTTGCTGTTTTTGGAAGCGGAATATGCCTAAGTATTGCAATATTAACCATTGAAATTATTGCAGCTCGTCATAAATATATCAAAAGAGTAATTTAGTTTTATTTTTAATTAAATAATTATTATATTTTATTTTATGTTTAAATCTAATATTTATGTTTTTTTAAATGTGTTTTTTTTGTAGCATGTGTTTCATGATACCTTTTCTTAGATTTATCTATTTTTATTACTATTATTAAATCATTAGTTGTTTCTTGTAATTTCCTCTTAACTAATTATAAATATGTCTTTATATTTTTTATGTTTATTTAACAGCAGCAGGTGAGCGCTACGCAATGTTGATAGTTTCTTTTCATTTTACCTTTCTAATATTTTTCCACAAAATACCTCTTTATTTGGTCAGTAAGGCAACGCCGCTAAATTCCGTTTTCTGATGTCATCTCAGGATTCTCAAAATCTTTTGAGGGTCATTTGGTTGGAGTCGACCATTGTCCTTTTCCCTTCCTGGTGGTGACGAGATTGTCAGTTCGTTTATTCCCCTCCAAATGGAGTGAAATATTTCTAAATTATTAAGAAATATTAGTAATAATTATTAGTGACCAAAAGTACCATATCAAAATTTGATTTGATATTTCAGTGTGCCATGTGGCCAGATATTGTAGTATGGGCAAATGTTATATTATTCTCGTTTTTCTACAATTTTCCTTATTATTTTAATAAGTTTCGATAGAATTGGAGATTCATGGATGAGATCTACTAATTTTTATTAGTCGTCAAATGCTTCCTGGGTGTTAATCTGTTACACTTAAAGGTAAGGTATCATAACTTGAAATCAATAAATATTCATTTAAATATTGTCCACAAGGTTCTTCGGCGGTTTATTATTGCTTATTTCTGATGGTTTTTTTTATTTACTTGGTCAGTTTTCGTACCTTTATTCAAGTTAAGGGTAATCTGGTGAGGTTATTTGTAAGAGAATCAGTAATTTGCCCCTGATCACATGGTGTCGAGAGATACACCCTGGTTTTCAACGTTCAAACAAAGATATGTGGCTTTGGTGATGCATCCGTTGTTCCTGGAGTTCACTCTGTTCAACCCTGCTCAACATCGCAGTGTTCAGCTGCTGCTAGTGGAAAACTTAGACATGCTTGTATAATGTTATTTTGGGACATTATTTTAAGCACCTTAATTAAATTATGTACACTATAAAAAGTAGTGTTGAATAACCTTAGTATTTCACTTGATTTAATTATTTACTTTAATTACAAATTTATAAAAAAAAATATAAATTTATAAAAGGCTAATTTAGTAGTAAAGAATAGCTTTTTACTTAACTTAGGTATTTTAAGTACAGTTTATTTAATGAGAGATGAAAGAGCTTGTATAGAGTATAGTACGCTACGCTATAGAGCGGCTACTAGAGTATAGCTACGCTATAAAGCGGCCCGAAGTATAAAGTACACTTAGCTCAGCCCCTAAAACGTCCTCAGCCCCTAAAACATCACTCATTACATGCACCATATAATGAGTGATTCTTAATTGATTTTAAAGTTGAAACCAAGTTTATTTTCCTTTTTGATTCAGATAGACAAAAAACTTAGCATTATAATTATTACATACTAATTTTAATTAATATATAAATATATAGATTTAGTTTAGTAAACGCTTACTTGTTTTATTGTATGAATTCCATCTTGGCTAATAACATTTTTTCCTATTTACAATTTTCTGATTTTTTATGTTATTTAACTATTAGGTAAATTCAGTGACGTTCACTTGAGCACAAACCTTACACTATGATGCCCTCCAGGCGAACAGCAACGTTGCGTCGCTGTAATGTATTTACGGTTACGTTTCAAAAGGTACAGGAGAAAAACCTCAGTCCAATAAAAATACAAAATATTGATTTTTCTGCGATAATATCCCCCCCCCCCTTTAAACTAAATAAATCAAAAGTTCAAAATCAAATCCTAAATAATATATCTAATACACTTAAGGCCGGATTCTCACCAGATCGGACCGACCCCAATCGTCCAGATTTCGATCGCGCGATAAAGATCTTGCATCTAATCGCAAATGGGTACGTGTCCACTGACAAGATTTCAGTCGTGGCCGATTTTAATCGGGGGATATTAGTCGTACGCGACGCTGCTTGCAACGCCTTTGGTCGGCAGTCGGCAGTTATTTCTTCGACTGACACACATTTTCTGTAATTTGTATCTCGTTTGGAAATATATGCCCGCACCATGTTACATAGGAGGTTAAAGCTGTCTTTCGACATGCGGTACATAGCTTTGAACTTGTCGTTGTATGCCAATTCACGAGCGCAAATGAAAGCCCTCTGTTTTGATTTTCCGCTATGTACGGATGTACCCAAAACCGGCGACGACGCGACGGCGGCGTCTTCGTCTTATACACGCGAGTGCTACAACTTCGTCTTCACTTAATGACATCTTGGAGGAGACTAGGTATCTCCACTTTAAAATAAATCTGACCATAATCGTCCCGATGCAATCCGATGAACACATTCAATCGATTTCGGTCGGAATGACCACAATCGAATCGATCTGGATCAGGACGATTATGGTCGGTCCGATTTGGTGAGAATCCGGCCTAATGCTAAAAAATCGTTAATGATTTTGTTTTTAATAAAAATCTTGCTCAAAAATCTCCTTTAACTGTTTGTCTTAATAATTGGTATTTATTGGCAACCAACTTATTTGTTGTTTTTCATACTATTGTTCTGCTGGAAATATCAAAAAAGTGCGGTAATGAATTAGATTTTTTCAAGTTGCGTTGTGACCGTGTGCATTTAGGAGCCTAATATTAAAGTTTCGTGAGAAATTATGGTGACTGCGTTCTATCGAATTAGATTTCAAAACGGTACGCTGTGAGAGAAGATCGAGTGAAAGACTTGGCACTGACTGAAATACCTAAAACCCATGATCCAAAAAAAACAAGGTATGATATTGCGCAGGTTGGTTACTACGTCACAGGTTATAAAGGGCACCATTGGTCCAAGGACTGTATATATTCTAAAGGACTGTTCGATCGCGTCAAATCGCCGCTATCGTAGTCACCGTGGATGCTTACGTCACGCAGGGACCAGCGCTCCCAGGAGCGATGTTTGGGACTTAAAATCTAAGAACATAGCAAATGGTCTAATATAGCAACCATATGGTTAAATTTATTTATTTATTAACAACTTAATTTATTGATAAATAAATTAATACAAGATAATAAAACTATGATATTATTCGTTCATGACACACAAAAACCGTACTGTAAGCTATTGCCAAATACATAAAATTATGATAGCAGGTGAAATACTTACAAAAAACTCTTTAGCAGTTATTTTTTAATTACTTTGTAATCTCGTGACACCCTGTATATTTTATTTTAAAAAATTCTATTTTATTTTGAAAATAATAAATAAGATATTTTAATTTTAACACTTGGTAATTGTAAATTCATATATAGGATCTAAGACAATTTTTTAAACTTTTATTAAAACTAGTAATAATCAGCAAAATAAAACACTAAATCACCACAATACACCAAAACACTTTTACTTTTACAATGGGCGCGCGTTTCACTAACCATCATCAGCAGATGATCATTAGCATCATCAGCAGATGATTATAAAACTGCTGATGATGCTAACATGGTTAGCGAAACGCGCGTCCAGTGTAAAAGTAAAAGTGTTTTGGTGTATTGTGGTGATTTAGTGTTTTATTTTGCTGTGTGACACCAAAAGTTCCAACCCTCAACTGTAATAGTAATAATCATTTAGTTTTATTATAAATTATCAGAAAGTAAAATTGCCGAAGTGACTATTGATGTCATTCATTAGCTACCCATATACGGAAAGGTCCGGCCTACGGACTTGGCCTTGGGTCCGGGCCTTTAACCCAAAATACCATAAGTTTGCGTTAAAGGCAAAGTCCGCGGATATATTTCCGCTATGGTAATTTGGGTGAAAGCCTCGGCATCAAGGGAAAGTCCGAAGGCCGGGCCTTTCCGTGTATGGGCATCTATTAATTTTTTAAACTCAGTGCCTTTCGATGAAGTTAAGGCTTCAACAATTACAGCAGCATCCTTACTCCTTGCTACCACTAGCCCTAAAGCTCATACTACTTGCAAAACCCAATTCTTCTTTTGAAGGCTCTTCAATTAACCCTTTAACGAGTATTTGTTTCATTTTTATACTATCCGATTGAAATGAAACTTTTGGGTAATCACCTGTTAAGCTTGAACTCCTTGTGACTGACTACCTGTGTTGCTAACTATTAGTAACTCAAAAGATCTACATCATTCAATATATCAATATTTGAAAACTTTCATGTTTTTTTCAAAAACAACTTTTTTTTTGAGTTCAGGTAAGCTGCTAGCAATGATGATAGTATCGTCGGCATATCTGATGTTATTAATTATGTTTCCATTGATTTTGACTCCATCGCGCATATCTTTAAGGGCCTCCGTGAAGATCACCTCCGAATATAAATTGAAGAGCAGGGGTGATAATATGCAACCCTGTCGGACGCCTTTCCCTATAACCATTTCTTCCGACAGGCGGTCCTCCACCCTTACTTGGGCCGTTTGATGCCAGTAGAGCTCGGTTACAATTCTCAGATCTCCCTCGTCCACACCCGTGGCTCTCAGGATCTCAGCCATTTTCTGGTGTTGCACGCAGTCAAAAGCCTTACGGAAGTCTATGAAGCAGGCATATATATTTATGTTCATGTCGCGTGCCCTCTGTGTAAGTACGTTAAGCGAAAACAGTGCTCACGGGTCCCCACGCCATTCCTGAAGCCAAACTGGGTGTGATCTATCTGCTGTTCGCATTTCCTGTATATACGCGTGTGTATGATTCGTAGAAAGATCTTTAGCACATGAGACATTAAGCTTATCATTCGATAGTCATCACACCGGGATGCGTGGGCCTTCTTAGGCAGGGTAACAAAAGTTGACTTGAGCCAATCTGATGGTATTTTACCGGAACTGTATATGTCGTTAAACAAATCTGTTAGGTAAGTTAACCCAGCACCGTCTTGATAGGTGAGGAGTTTTAGTGTTTCCGCGTGGATTTCATCCGGTCCTACTGCTTTACCATCCTTTTGTAGATTGATGGCATGCCGTACCTCGTCCTTGGTGATAACAGGGCTCGCCTCATTGATGTGGCTTGCCTGTGGGCTCTGATTTGGCCTATTATCACGAAAGAGGTTTTCCACATAATCCTTCCAGTGTTTCAGCTTTTCCTCAGGGCCCACGAGGATTTGATTTTGGGTGTCGCGCAGTAGTCCGCTGTGCCTTTTTTGATGTTTCCAAGTCACTTCTTTGATCTTTTTGTGCATATTAAACAAGTCATACTTCTTTTGAAGCTGCTCTATTTCACTGCACCTCTCCGCTAGCCACTGTTCTTTTGCTTCCCTGCATTTTCTTCTTACTGTTCTATGGAGCTCTTGGTATCTAAGCTTATTCTTTGTTTTCTGTTCCCTTCTCTGTTGCATTATTTTTAGGATCTCGTTGGTCATCCAAGGTTTTCTTTATATGTGGTTGTTAAAGCCAATGTCTTCTGTTTGTGTCTGAAGAAGCGCATTTCGCACAATTTTCCATTTTTCCTCTACTTCGCTGACTGGTGCTCCCAGTTCGATGTTAGTTTGTAATTTCCTCTCTAGCGTATGACTAGTGATTGCTTTTTTTAGGGGTTCTTTGAGTTGTTTGATATCTATGCGTTTCGGTGTCTTACTTGGTATCGCATGTATGAAGCGCCTCACCTTTAGATTCATCACCACCGGGTTGTGATCGCTGTTTACGTCAGCACCGGGGTACGTTTTAACTGACTTTACTGCCTTTTTGTGCTCCTTGTTTATCATTATGAAATCAATTTGATTACTAATTAGATGCTCATCACAGTCCGCCGGCGACCTCCAAGTGTAGAGACGACGAGGAGGCTGCTTGAAAAATGTATTAACGATGGCAAGTTGTTGTTCAGTGCAAAACTGAACCAGGCGATCTCCTCTCAAGTTCCGGATGCCTAGCCCAAAGCCTCCAACCACATCACCTTTGGCTCCTACACCCACTTTAGCATTGAAATCACCTATGATAATGTTTAGTTCCCCCTTCTTTGTGAGTTTCATGATGTCTGACTGTTCCACTATATCATCCTGCTTTTCACTTGTTGGTGCGTATACCTGAACAATGTTCATTATTCGACGTGAGGTTTTAATTTTAAGAACCATCAGGTGATCCGAAATGGGAAAGAAATCGACGACCGAACTCAGGTATTGAGAGTTCGGTCGTCCAAGAGACCAGAACTCCTACACCGTTGTAATGGTTCGGGTTGTCATTTCTTGAGTAATAGAGGGTTCCGTGTTCTGCTCTTATAGTGCCGGAACCGGGCCATCGGACTTCACTTAGGCCCAAGATCTTTATTTGCAATCGGTGCATCTCCGCATCCAGGTTGGCAAGTTTACCAGCCGCGTAAAGACTTCGCACCCTCTCCATTTAAGGAGTGCCCCGGACTGAGGGCCCTTTCTGAGTTTGTATCTGCCATATTGAATTTTTTGGAAAAGTTAGTGCAGTAGGACTTCCGTTTCCTGTTTGCACCGCAGTGCAGAAGCCGTTTAAACTGTATCAGTCACGCCTTCTACGTTCGTAGATATGCCGTAAATGAAGATTATTTTTCAATCGCCACATCTAGGATGCTGGGGGAACTGCTGCCTTCCACCAGGTAGATTTTGGTCCGCCCCGGGTATTTGATTTCCCCGGTACCCGGTATTTGATTTCCCCGGTACAAAAATAACTGTCACTGTCTAAAATCTTTAGCGCGAACTTCAACTCGGTCCCTAGAAAACGTAAAAAAAACTGACAGTACAGGAAGATAGGAATCGAACTATCCTTATCTCTATAGTATCCTTTCCATTGGTCGGCAAACTCCGCGCGCCAATTTCAAATTGTCAAACAGATGACACATAAATGTGAAAATAATGCGTGATGACAATGTTGAAAGCGACAGTCCTACTCTAGGTTTGGTGATCATCGAATATCGAGACACTTCTGTCAACGATGTCACACACTCTCTCACTCGTACGACAAAAAACTTAGTCAGCCTTTTTTAATAACTGTGTCTATCAATTGTTTTAATAAAGTGGATACTAAATAAGTTTGCATCATATTCGTGTAATTGATAACCCAAACCGTTAGTACCACAATTGGTGACCCCGGAATTACCTCGAACACGCAACGATCGATCAGTTTCTCGTCATGGACGGAGCGAACCCAACAAATACACCCGCAGTGCAAGCTCAACACCTGGATCGAGTGGCTATCAAACCACCACCGTTCTGGAAGGCCGATCCGAAACTGTGGTTTGTCCAATTGGAAGCACAATTTTCCCTGTCAAGTATTACAGCAGATCTAACGAAATATAACTATGTTCTTAGTGTTGTGGACACGAGTATTCTAAGTCAAATATCAGAACTAGTCCTAAACCAACCTGCGGATAAGTACAATACTATCAAAGACAGATTAATTTCAATATATTCAGATTCTCAGGAGAAGAATCTCGGTGACAAAAAACCTTCACAGCTATTAAACGAGATGACACGTTTAGGAGGTTCATCAGCTTCATGCGAATTACTGAAAACCTTGTGGATGCAACATTTATCTGCACAATTGCAATCAGTATTGGCCACCAGTAATGATAATCTTGAAAACTCTGGATCAGGAAAAAGCAGAATGTCCACTGGAGAAACAGACAGGGGCACAGGCTTTTATCCAAGGACCTAGCTCTAAAACCGCAAAAGAACTGCTAATGCTTAGCAGGAATAAATTGCGGATTACAACAGGCCTCTTGACAGGACATATGGCTGTCAAGTGTTACCTGAACAACCTCAACCTGTAACAAGGAAATCTTTGCTGCAGATTCTGCGATAAAGATCCTGAAACAGCGGAGCACATAATATGTCACTGCGATGCTCTGGATCGCAAGCGACACTTTTTATTTGAGAAAGCTAGGCTAGAACCGGAGGAACTATGCTCCCATTTTATCAAGGACCTGCATTAGTTAGTGCAGGGCACAGGGATAGGAGAATGGGTGCAGATATAGAAAGGGGACAAACACAATAGGCCTCACAGGTCGCAGTGTTTCCGGCAGAGGACGGCCCCTTATTGTAAAAAAGAAAAAAAAGATAATCTTGACAATTTGGCGAAAATAGTAGACAAAATCGCAAAGATTGAACCCTGCAAGTTCGCAGTGCAGAACAACGATCCTTCACTTACCATCCAAAAGCTTTACAAAGAAGTCCAAGAGTTGAAACTCCAACATCCTCGTGGTGAGCAATCACAACATCGGAAAAGATCAAAAACACCTCTTCGTTAGCCCCAGGAGGACGATGGTGAAATCAGTTGGTACCATCTTCATTTCAAGGACCGTGCTAGATCATGTAGAGCGCCTTGCAAGAAGGGCCCCATCCAGGAAAACCTGACTTTACAACGTTAAGGACGACGAACACCGTGAACCCTACCACTCGCCTTACCGACCCTCCTGCTACAGTCAACTCTAGTTTCTCTAACAACCATCGGTTAGTTATTAAGGACCCTAAAACATGTATATCATTTTTAATAGATTCAGGTTCTGCTGTTTCATTTTTACCTAAAATAACACCCTGCTTCCCACGTTTGGTACAAAGAGTGTTACTGTCAGCTTGGGTATAAAACGGAACTTCACCTAATTGTGGTACTAACGGTTTGGGTTATCAATTACAGGAATATGATACAAACTCATTAAGTATCCACTTTTTAAACAGTTATTAAAAAATGCTGACTAAGTTTTTTGTCGTACGAGTGAGAGAGTGTGTGTGACATCGTTGACAGAAGTGTCTCGATATTCGATGATCACCAAGCCTAGAGTAGGACTGTCGCTTTCAACATTGTCACCACAAATATTTCAAATGTCAAACTCGATGATTTTACATACCTTTTGGGGTTATGTCCTAAATCTTCCCTATTTTAGGTATTTTTTTATTAATGGCAATTGAACAATACTAAACGTTCTCTAACCCAGTGTGAGTACATATTATCAAAGTAAAACCTATGAAGGGAGGTAAGGGGACAAATTAATCACAATCTTTAAGATGTTTATTTAAATTTAAATGCTTCAAAAAAAGCATGGGGGCGACCTGTTTCGGGACTTAACAATTCCCATCATCAGGCCCAGAAAGCTAAAATAATTACAATCAGAATAATAGAAAATTCCAATAGTCATATAGAGGTCAAAATTATAAAATACGATCACAAAACAAATTAAAAAGGTTAAACAGTTAAAAAATTTTAAAAGGTTAAAAAGTTATTTCTATCACAATAATTGTTCAATCACACATAACATTATGGCAAGCTCAATTTGAAAAATTAAGACAACTAAACTAAAATTATAAAGGGTAATAATCTAAGTTCTACAAAACGAAAAAAACTTCAAGAACTTTTCAGGTGAGGGGAGCCGTATAATCCACTATAATTAGATTAAATGACAGAAAAACAAATAAGGCAGTAATCACATCATACCTCAATGCACAATTCAACGAAATTTACTTAAACATTAGTCAAATGTATTTTGTGGGATAAATTTTTAATTTTTGTATTTAGTTATGTTAGTTATGAGTAAGTTAAGAATTATGTTTTTTTTATTAATTTGTATATGTAGAAATTTAATTTTTATTTTAATTTGTATATGTAGAAATTTAATTTTTATTTTAATTTAATTACACTTATGTTCTTTACAATAAAAACATACTCACACCTAGGTTGACGTTTGTGTGAGTATGCATATAAATTTACATTTTTGGACTTAGGCACTTTTCATATGACGGTGACGATATGGAAGGTGTTGATTTGCATGAGAATGGAATATCCAATTACAGAATAAACGTAAAAGGAAAAAAACGGTGGTGGCCCCTTTTTGTAAATTTTATTGACAGCGTAATTGTAAATACCTGGAAAGTATACAATTTAGCCAACCAGTCAAACATATCCCAATTAAAATTTAAATCATAGGGTGACCCATCGAAAACGTTCCGCAAGGCATAACGGTCAGGGTAATTTTTTTTTCAGAAAATTCAAAAACACGTCAATTTTGATTGTGAGGGGGACAGCTTTTGCCCCAAAAATGATTGCAAAATCTTCAACCCTCTAAGCGGGGGTAGTATCCCCCATTTTTTTTCAAATGGGAAGGGGGTCAAGTGGTACCGCAATGAAAAGGACTTTCTATTGTCTATACTTTCCCGCTTCGTTTTTGAAAATCGGTCGAGTCATTGAGAAAATATGATGGATCGAAATTTGAAAAGTTTATATAAACATTTATCAGAGTAAATGATAAGGATAAATTCCTTCGATCAATTTGCTGTTTTTTCTTATTATTTCTAGATGTTTACGCATTTTTTCACTTGCAACAAGGTTGAACGATCAAGTTCTTCTCAATATCGTTAAACTTTTTAACAATTGTGGTGTACTCACTTGCAGAAAAAGTGGAAATAATCCAACTTTATTTTAAAGATAGTGAATGTGGCAATCGCAGGTTGCGCAGATATTCAATTAACGCCATCATGACAAACGCCTTTATGGCAAAATTGTTCACGAGTTAGTAGCAAAATTTCGCGAAACTGGTTCCGTTATAAATAGAAAGAGGCAGAGGGAAAATCCTGTAGTAAATGAAGCTATGGAGGTATTCGTATTGGGCAAAGTTGTCATGGATAGTACGCTGAGTACAAGAAAATTAGCCAATGAGACCGGCGTGAATCGTACAAGTGTCCAAAGGATATTAAAAAACACAAGTTCCAACAGTACAAAATTCAGTTGGTACAAGAACTCAACGAAGACGATTTAGATCATCGCTTGCAATTTTGTGAAACTATGAGTGAACGAGTGGCTAATGATAATAATTTCCTATTTAATGTGTTTTTCGGATTAGTGTAGGTACTTTCTTTTTGAACGGTATAGTTAATCGGCACAACTGTCAGTACTGGGCTGAGGACAACAACCCCAGGGGTTTTCACGAGGTGCACACACAAAACCCTCAGAAGTTGAACGTGTAGACTGGTATTTTTGGAAATTGTATTGTAGGTCCTATTTTTCTTCCTGGAAATTTAACAGGTGATATGTACTTGGATTTACTGGAAAATACCATCGACCCAGCCCTAACTGACATCATAGAAAACAATCCTGGATACGTTGAAGCGGAACTAATATTTCAACAAGACGGTGCACGTCCAATTAGTCTCAAAATGTGCGTAATTATTTAAACAATAACTTTCCCGGTCGGTGCATAGGACGAAGGGGTGCAATTGAGTGGCCTCCCCGGTCACCCGACTTGACTCCTTTAGACTTTTTTCTATGGGTACATATAAAAAGTAAAGTGTATAGCACTCCACCCGCCTCATTAGAAGACCTGCGAAGACGAATTATTGATGTTTGTCGCAAAGGACCCCGCAAGTTCTTCAGAATGTTCGAGAACGGTTTGAAAATGATTTGTATTACTGTATGGAGGTTAACGGGCAACATTTTCAACATTTGCTTCATTAACAAGGTAAGTTTTTTTAATTAATTCAATTTAAGCGGGGTTTTTGCAAAAAGTACTTTTCAAATTGCAATCTTTCATATTTTCAAAATGACTCGATTTTTAAAGCGAAGCGGGGAAATATAGAGAATAGAAAGTCCTTTTCATTGCGGCGCCACTTGACCCCCCTTCCCATTTGAAAAACAGTTGGGGGATGACACCCCCGCTTAGAGGGTTGAAGATTTTGCAATCATTTTTGGGGCAAAAGTTGTCCCCCTTACAAACAAAATTGACGTATTTTTGATTTTTTATAAAAGAAATACCCTGGCCGTTATGCCTTGCGGAACGTTTTTGATGGGCCACCTTGTATATAGCTGTCACTCTGATGAAAATATGAGTGAAGAAATATAATGAAGCTATTAGATATCAAAGACAACATTCAAAGAATAGATGTAGCGGGACCTAGTAACTCATATGGGAAACCATATTGTGGACGACCCTCTAAAAGTTCGTTGCCGAAGGTGCGATTGTATATTGTGTGATTGTAGAGGCCGAGAATAAAGCAAGAAGATGTATACAATGCAAAAACAATACGACCTACCATATAGGCTAGGTGTCAAATACATCTCCACACAAACTGTTTTGAGCCATTCCATAAAAATGAATAATAAATTATGTTTGATAAATTTCAACGTTGCGTATACGCAACATTTTATAGCAAAAAACTAAAACTTTGTAATTTTTTATCGAAATATAATAAGCATACATTTAACAATAAAATGCAATAAAAACATAAAAATAGTTTTATTTTTTTACCTTTGGGAACTAATGGATTAAGGAAAATCCTGGATTAATTACGCGAGTTTAGGGCGAATTAAAATTTTGCCGAGGCAAATTTTAAATAAATTGATTAAAAAAATCAGTTAATTTATTTACCAACATTCGTAACAATTGCAGACAATAGCGCCAATTCGACGATCAAAGCACAAATCGAAAATATTCGCGATTTAGATTCAGAGTGCCTCCAAAACGAGAGCAAACCTGAGTCAAAGACCAATGGGATCCCTGATTATTCTCTACTTCACTAACAACCTGGTGTTTAAAATTCTATGTAAAACTTTGTAGCATGTTCCAAGTCGCAATACCTAAAATGAGGTAGTTCCGTGTTTAACGAAAGATTTCGTAACTGAGATGAACACTTTTTCGAATGAATTCTTTGAGTGTGAGTTGTATATTTGAACGGAACCTGAAGCTTGATCGCTTTCAGTGTTCAACAGATTCAAATTCGGAATAATATCTGAACTGGACGTATTCTCCAGAACATGTAAGTCAGAAAGAGAGCCTTCGAGGATACTGTGACCAGTCCGGTCACTTAATAATTGTGATAAAGGTGGTATTGGTGTGTTACTATCTATTGGACATGAAAAGAGTTATTTAAAATTTTGCTAAACGCTGGTGTAAATGAGTTACTACTAGACTGATCATTATTACCCGGCATTGATTCGATTGGATTTAAATTTTCAGATCAATTAGGTGAGAATAATTGAAAAATGTTCGTCTTTAACTTCACGTTCCGAAATTTGGCCGACATCTGAATTTTGAACATGATTTACTGGTTTATTTTTCTAAATTACTACGTAGTTAAGTACAGACCAACTATAGTAAATACCCAAGTAGGTATTTACTATAGTTGGTCTGTAAACTTTGCTATAAATATCAATAGAACCTCTTTTAGTGTGAAGTGTACAAGATAGCTTAATAGCCGTAAAAAACGCATCGCAACTTTATTAGAATATTTTGAACGGGGAGCGGTAGTAATGGCCCTTTATGTCCTATAAGTGCTGTTAAGAAAGTTTTGTTGATGTAAATAATGTTTAACTGTTTATATATTTATAATTAATTTATTTGTTTCCTAAATATTTTGATTAAAAGAAAAAATATAAAAATGGACAACGCTGTGACTAAAAGTATATTTGGTATGACCTGTATATCATTTCACGTAAAGTGAAAACAAAAAAGAATATAAAACAAAATCTCGAAAGTTCATTTCTTTCGAAATATCGTCGGAAGTAATCGGATTTTATCGATTTTGTAACATGTTCACATATAGCTAGCGATTTTAAAGAGCAATTTTATATACAGTTTTGGACACCCTGTATACTTGTCTAACTACCATATTTTTTTATTAGATATCGGTCACAATTTGCAACATAAAAAAAGCAAATTTACTTTCTTAATTATGTATTTTGCTGCATGTGATTAGAAATATTTCGGTGTTTTTCAAAACTCTTACAGTCTGCGATGCAAATTTTGACCTGGTTTAAATCAGTATACTTATTTATGATTAAAATATGCATCAATTTTTTTGCAAATCATTTTTTTGCCGGGTGAAAAGGTAATCTATGAAATATATAATATATATTTTATAGATTTTCTTTATATAGTATATGGAGGCAAATTAATTTTTTTTAACAAAGATAATTCTTGTACACCATATTCCAATTTATAAGGTTTTTGTTATAATGTTATTCATTCGATTGCGAATTTTTCAATTCGCATCTATAGTCCAAGTGACGAAATAATTCCAAAACCGTAATTTCTTAAATACTTAGTTGTCCAGTTTCAGTTTTAAAAAATAATAGTTGATGAAAAACTGAATACTCGTATGAAGAAAAAAGAACGAATAGATGAACAAAATTCAATATCAGATTGGATTCTTATATTGTAAGGTAAGTACATGGGTACATGTATGTAATATATTATTGCATTTTGGGCGTAAGATCATTATAGTTATTAAAATAAACACTTTTTGTTGATAACACCTGTTTTTTTTTCGAAGACTCATTAATCTGATTTATCCTTTGAAGTTAAATAATAATTAATCTAGTCTATCTTAGTATTTCATTCCATTCAGTATTAGAATGAAAAGAGAAATGGAGATAGAAAAAACTGTTCAACCTGGAACATCTGCAATTTATTCACTGCAAAAATAGAACTGATGTCCAAATTTTGAGCCAATCAATTGAAAGATTGCTAACCATGTAATCTGCTACTGCAAAGACCACTGAGTTATGTAATCTGCTACTACTGAATTACCACAAAGGCATAGATTTTTTGTAGGCATACACATAGACATTTTGAACACCATGGTGTTATTAAATATTTTGAACACCTTGGTATTCAAAATTCTATGTCAAACTTTCTAAAATATATAATTAATAACTGTGGTTCTTTTATCAATTCCTTTAAAACACTGGTTATTAATAACTTGCGTTCTACTCTTACTATATACACCAAGACCGTATATAGCCCTTGCATGGGAAGTAACAGAAGGCGCAATGGAAGTATTTAAAACCTACTTTGGAAATACTGTGGGATTTACTTGGTTCTTGAACGAAGAACCCGTCGATACGATAAATAATTTTCCAAAAATAGAAAAAATTAGCATGCCATTAGAAATTTACTATTAAATAAAGATTTACATTTTGTAAAAGATGGGGAGTCCAAGATGACTATTTGGTCATATATTGTAGATACGTTCCAAATTGATAGGAAGATTTGTATATTTAACCAATATCCAAAATTAACTGAGGAGTACATTTTGCCCTATAAAATTATAATAATGAAAGTGTAAAATTGCACTCAGATTTTTAGTTACACTTTTGGAACAACCATGAAAGTTAGAGCAGATATTAGCAAAGAACTGGCTACATTTGAACTCAAAGTTTTATTTAAATCCTGCAGTATGCGATACAGCTGATCTTCCTTTTTTTAATGAACTCTTCAACAATTTTTCTATTGTTACATTAACATTTAGATATTTTAAAATCTGGAATAAGGCAAGGTACAAGGTAATTGTCCTGCATGGACCCCTGGCAGTGATAATCGATTCTGTGATAATAAAAATTAAGTTTAAGCGTGCTACTAGAGCGATTCAACGTCGACGGAGTGACTAGTAAAGTTAGGAGTGGATGCATCCGTATGCCTCACGGCGATCGACATCCACTCCTAGCATAGGAGAGGTGTTTAGTGGGTATATATATATATATATTATACAGCTAATATCGCATTGTCGCATAGAGCCCCACACTGCGGCGGTAAATCGCTTCCCCTCTTCTCTAACAAAAAAAAGGCAAGGTACAAGGTGCAAATTTTTTATCATCCAGAGGTTCACGTGCAATTTCGCCTTCTATAAAAAACTGGTGTTTTACATAAGTCGTCATGTCATATGATGGTATTTCCAAAAAATTTAAAAATATTCCTGAATCAGATCGCGATACATACCGATCGCGATGATTGTAGCCATTCACGGAATTAGGTTTTTCAGGATGCTGCCAGAAAACTGTACTCCGATACCATTTCAGCTAGTCAACGGTTGGCAACAAGCCATGATATTCGCTAAAGTATAATCACGCATGTTTTAGAAGAATCATGAAGAAACAAGATATTGCAGCCGAATTGCATTTCCATAATGTCAAAAGAAATGCGAACAATTTGAAAAGTGTATTCAGTCATTTGATCAGTACATCAATCCATTGAGTTCTGACATGTCTTAAAACCAGCTATTGAATATTGCATCTGGAAAGCCTGCTAATCCTCAAGAAGAATTTCTATTGAACGTAAATAAATGGTAATAAACAGCGCAAGACATTCTATTGGAATTTTCAGCAGATCCTAAACTATTTGAAAGATTATTAAAAAAACAGCTGTTAATTTTTCGGGTCAAATTGAAAAAAAAAGTTTGGCAAGATTGGGGGATAAAGAGATCAAGATACAGCGTTATATATTTCGCCGCATGTTAGGAATTTCAATTTCAATGGATCGATGTTTTAAATATTCTGTCATATCCTATAGCTCCAGTTCCTCTAGCCTTATGTCATTTAGACGGTGGAATTTTCAAAATTGATGTCAGTTCTTGTAAAATCTCTGGGACCAAACATCTCATGGTTGATGTTTGGTCCCCACAATATTCAGACATATTTTCAATCGACGATTTATTCTTCACCCTATCAAAGAAGCTACGAAACCTTTTCCAAATGATAACCAAGTATCATGCACAAAGAACTGACGTAGTCTTTGATCAATGATAGGGGTGGTAAATCTATTGATCTTTGATCTGCAAATGAATTTATTATAGAATTCACGATATCGTTTATAACATCCGGGGTCTGTCAAGAGCACAACGGTAAACACAAGTTGTTGTCATTGTGAGAGCTGCAGACTCTGGAAAGGGTGGATCGGCGGCGGTGAGGAACATTCGGTAACTTACGAATTTCCTAGACAAACACTCGTCGTGGATCGGGATATGTATGCGAATTTTTATTACCTTGGCAAAGAATTAATCAATATCATTCATTAGTCGTACTTATAAGCACAGACAGTAATAATTCCTTCCTACTTGTCGAAGTATTGCCTACAAATTGATTTAATGGCGCAAAGCGTAACGCATCTGTAAACCATTCAAGAACTATACAGATAAGTCTTCCCATGTATTTCTACAAAACAATAAATCAATCCTAAAAACAAAAATTAAAAATATTCAAGAAATAAACCTTCAAACAGAAAACTTAAATTCAAAAGTTGCTGTATTACAAAGTCTATTTAGGTCCAACTATTGAATTATTATGTACTCTTCCTATTTTAAATTCCTTCATTTAGGTATATTAAAATATATTTATGAAATATTCCAACAAAGAACTAATTGAGTAAGCCCATTATCCTTTTAACTAGTCTGTCCAACGGGAGGATCCATGACAATTGTTAATATTGTATCTAAACATATTGATATGATGTATATGATAATATGTATTTGTCATATAGCACCTAGTGCCGATTTTTGAAAATAAAGTTAGTCGTTTAGTTTAGATAGTGTAAAACCGAACTATGTGACTCCAGTTTTTTACTTCCTTTTCGACTAAATTTCAACAGGTTATGGAACCAGCGAAAAAAATCTGTCAAAAATCGGATTGAGAATTGTAGAAAAGTTTGTAGTTTAACGTGAAAGACTCAAAATGTCGTCAGTTAATTATTTAGCGGGAGTGCCGAAATTATTAGGCCGCGAAAATTAGGACGATTGGGCTTACGCCATTGAAAATGTTTTTGTGTTGGATGGACTCTCGAAATGCTTAAACAAGGCAAAAAAACAGACGCAGATAAGCTGAGTAAAGATAGAGCGAAGCTTGTTTTATCGATTGATCCTTCGATTTACGTGAAGCAAAAACAGCCGTGGACTTGTGGGATACATTGAAAGAGCTCTATGGCGCAAAAGGTTTTACAAGAAAAAATGACCTTTTAAGATCACTTATTAACTTGAGGCTAGACAACTGTGAGAGCATGGTAAGCTATATTAGCCAGATGATCGAAATTTCGTAGAAATTAAAGCCAAGTGGCTTCGATATCAGCTCTGAATGGGTCGGATCTCTTTTATTGGCTGGATTGCCAGACAGATTTACTCCGATGATCATGGCCATTGAACACAGCGACACGGTCATTACAGCTGAGACAATCAAAGCGAAGTTGATCGATATGCAGACAGATGGCAGGAAATGTACAAATCAATCAGCTGGTGCTTTTATAGAGGGCGTGGGAAGTCAACGTCAACTGTCTCAGAACCTAAATAAAAACAAAGGACGTCGTCCAGGTCCAGAGAGTACTGAAGTGAGGTGATTTGCTACAAATGTATAAAAGCTAAGCATTTTATGTCTAAATGCCAGCAAGGAAACCAAAAGCAAAATAAGGACAGCCATTCCAGCAAAAAGGATCCGCCAAAAAGCGCCTTTAGTGTAGTATCTAGTGGCAAAAGCTTTTTTCACAGATGGTGTACACAAAATTAACACTTCAGAAAAGGCCAATTTTGTTGGAAAATCAGTAACTGATGAAATATAGCACAGGAGACAAGTAAATATTAATTCCACCTATCTAAATAAAATGAGAAATAGTCTAGTAAATTGCGTAAGCTATTCCGAAGATATGAAAATTAACATACAAGACTGTATAGTTTGTTGTGAGGGAAAACAGTCCAGACAACCCTTTGACCAATGGAAACAGCATCTATTGGAGGCTCTTAAATGATTTTTTTTTCTTGTCACTTCCCTGTGTCACTTTTTGGATGTCGTCTGTCGAAATCTTCCCTCGTTGGACAGGCATATGAAATAGGTAGTTAAGGGTTACAAAATATATTCGTCTGCAATATAGGCGTGACTTGATATTAGTGAATTAAGGAGCCTGTTGAGTTTAACTATTACAATATGTTCCACCTCTGTTTTAGTCTTTAATTCCTTGAATAGCCATTTGATTAAGTGGCTCATTTTTCTTGAAAATTTCTTAAAAAAACTTGCTGAGTAACCCAAACGTCCTTTTAGCTTCCAGTTGAATAGGGGTAATATTTCAGTTTCAATACAGGCGTGATTTGAATACACTCTTGGATATTAGTAAATGGGTTGAATATACACTATAATAATACGAGTAGGCATCTTCGGTCTGTATAGAGTTCTTGTAATCCGGACGGAAGATTCTATGGTGAAACTCGCAGTGTTCCATGAGCCTCCCGACCTCGAAAATGAACCTACTCAGTTCAGCCCTTTTCAAGGTATGTAGGAGGGTTTTCCCATGGCACTACGAGTGTGGATCTTGTTCCATATACAGACCACTAGTACTCTTCGGTATTTTAAAGGTGGCGGTGGTCCTACATTCTGGTATCCTTTCAACATCAACATTATCAGCATTTAGCATTAGATCTAAATACCGCAACTCAGTAATAAATTCTGTAGTAACTAAGTGCAAATATAACAGACGTATATAACCTAGATAAAAAAGAATCAGCGAAGACTGAAATTCTAAAATATTTAAAAAAAACTACGCATTTCGCCGCAAAACAACGTTTATTTGCAAAAAAATGTGCAAATTATACACGGTAAAATCAAACATACACCTATACCAATAGCCTAGACGAATGGTTTCATTTCCTAAAATCAATTGTTCAAACACTTTCAAAGAGTAATATTCATGGTCCATGCCTAATGAGGGAAAAACTGGTAATAAAAATGTTATCCTCAAAATTTCGAAAATATGGATCCAATGAGTATAAAACGCATGCTATAACTTATAAAATTGGCAGTAACTTTATACATTGTTATAGTGTCATATCTTCTCTGTACTGATAGCGGCTTCCATAAAAGAAGCCACTAGCAACATGTATGAAACAGTGGCCAGAGCAGTAAATGCTATTACATCCTTTAAAGATAGTATAGGATAGAAGCAAAACAAATGAAGTGAATAAACACTATGGCTAGAGGATTAATACACATAATATGTGTATATCAGTATATTATACTGATAATAAATGAGTAATAACTGTTAATGTGTAAAAATAATTTTACCTCAACGCTAATACCTGGAAATAATAAGGTATAGATCTAGATACACTATTGCTGGCAATGTAACGCCAAGTTGACATTTACGCATCACATCCCAAACTCGTTCTAGAGTTTACGAGAATACTAGCAAAAGAGCAACTTTTTTGTTACGTTTTTGCAAAAAAATATTCGAGTGCAAAAAATGTAAAAAGCAACAACAAACCTAATATGAAGCATATTTATAGCATTTTTTATATTTAAAATATAAAGAATTTTTTTTTGTTATTGGATGTGCTGAAGAAATTCCGATTAATCTTATTTCCAATAATTTAATGCTTTTAATACTTTCTACACACATTACAATATTAAGGCTTCAAATCTGTTTTAGATACATACAGAAAATAAATACCTTCAAATTTCACGATAAAATCACTTGTCACTTTTAAATATGAAATTATGGACTTTCCATAGTATTTCGTCATTATCAGAGAAATACAGGGTGGCCCAAACTGTATTCCGGAAACTTCAGCAGCATATTCTGCAGATAAAAATAAGTAAAAAAGTTCATATGACCTAAAATGCTTAGTGTCTGAGATACAGAGTGTAGAAATTTCATTTTTATTTCGATTTTTTCCGAATAATTTCTGAAGTAACGTCAATATCTGGATGAAAATTGGTGTCTAGAAGTTTTTTTGACATGAGATTTTGATGTCAATATGACACCTATTTATAGGGGGCGCCACCTAAATGTATTTTAACTGTTTTGAAGAGTAATAACTTTTCGTCCGTACCAGTATAAAAAAACTACTGAGTAAAAAATATACATTTCCATGATTTTTTTTATGTAAAAAATGTCTCTTGGTAAAGATCGCTACAAGCAACCGTTCTAGAATGGAAATACAACCGATATTTAGAATGGAAATAGTCCATACATGTAATCGTTGACAAAAAATAAACATGTTGAGTAGATAGTTATTTGACTGATATAATACATTTTGGAACTTTTTATTTCTTTAAATTAAACATAATTTTTTCTTGGAGCTTCAAATACATGATAAAACAGTATCTGTTGCACTTTTAGCACAAAAACATTTCAAATTTATGATTTCAGTCTAATAATTATTTAGTCAACATGTTTAATTTATGTCAATGATGACAGGTATTGATAAATTAGATTGATTAGAGAATTGATAAAGTAGAATTAAGAGAATTTATAAATTACTACCATTACTCGTAGCGATTTTTACCAAGATATCTTTTTCGCGTAAAAAAAATGTCGTTAATGTATATTTTTTTACTCGGTAGTTTTATACAGGTACACGAAAAGTTATTACTCTTCATACCAGTTAAAAAATATGTAGGTGGTGCCCCCTACAAGTAGGAGTCATATTGACATCAAAGTTCTCAGGTCAAAAAATACTCCCAGACACCAATTTTCATCCCAATATTGACGTTACTTTGTAAATTACTTGGAAAAAATCGAAATAAAAATGAAACTTCTACACCCTGTATCTCCGAAACAAAGCATTTTAGGTACTATTTTTTACTTATCTTTATCTGCAGAATATGCTGCCCAAGTTTTAGGAATACAGTTAGGACCACCCTATATAATATACATATATTTGAAAGGCAATAGAATAAAAATATTTAAAATAACCTCTTTAAAAACCAATAATATGTATACATCAATGATGAATCATTATCTTATATTAAAAATTGGTACATAAGTAATAGTTTGAATTGCGGTGCGCATATAAATTGTTCATCACCAATCATTTATAATTGGTGTGTATATAAATATAATCATCAGCGATTTAATTAACAGGAATGCATTAAATGCAGTAATAAAAACAATTAAATAACAAATACAAAACATACAAACGACATGTCAAAATCCTAACAATAAATTAACATTTTATATTCAACTTAAACTAAAATAAATATAGAAAACTGAGATCAACAGAATATCATGCGGTAAGCTTAAAGCTGATTAAGAATTATATAATTCTAATTTGTTCTTCAATTGAGTGTTAAAATAATTATGTCAAGGCCAGGGTTTTGTGCGATGAACTACGTAGTCTGATTAATACTGTTTTTTGAGACAACACAATTGACTTCTGATGTCGAAGCCACTTCCTTTGCATCCATGTCCTAATAAAATACAACAGAAATATTTGTAATAATACTGAATGAAGTCAACACAATGTTTCAGTTATATCTTTGAATAAAAAGATTAAGGAAGGAATTAACAAACTTAGGAAAAACGCGATAGCGGATTAATATGGCTTAAATTCCGGTTTATTAGTGCCATACTAATTTTGGCTCAACCTTCGTTTAGCTGAAATCCGTTATACTCGTATAAGAAATATTTGTTTATGAAGTATTTGGAAGCCTTTTCGAATAGTATGTCACAAAAATGTTTCTGTGGAAATGCATCCTTTTTGAGTTTTTCAACTTTAGATATAGCTGAAATCAGAGCTACTTTCGTTTAGCTGAAATCAGTTATGTAAGAAATATTTGTTTATTTAGGATTTGGAAGCCTTTTAGTACGTCACAACTTTTTTTCTGTGGAAGTGTATCATTTTCAGTTTTTCAACTGAAATGACGGCTACTTTAGTTTAGCTGAAATCATTATGTAATATGTGTTTATTTAGTATTTGAAAGTCAAGACATTTTTTCTGCGAAAATGCATAATTTTCAGTTTTTCCGCTTTAGAATAACTAAAACAATACAGGAAAACACGTTTCTGTTTTTCGTTTATAATTTATACCGGGTGCGTCTCAAAAGTGGCTCACCCCTATAACTTTTTTATTTTTTCAGTTAAAAAAACGAAATTTGGTATGTTAGTATATGACATAAATTAGGATTGATTCACATATTCAATTGTTTTCGGTCACTCCCTGTTTCACCGGAAATGACTAGAACTTTTGATTTTTAAATGCCACCTCAGGTATTTTTTTTACTTTATTCGATAGAAATAACACTCTGAATAGAATGACATATCATATGTCAACTTTTGACATTTTCGAATATGGTTTATTTGAAATTATAACTTGCACTTCGTAACAAAAATTTGACTCGAAATACCAAGTGTGTTATCAAATTATTCGTAAAAAATTATGTTTCTAAATAAATATCTAATAAACCACCATCGTTCCATTTGAAAAAATAGGTCTGTCAACAAAATTTAGTTTTCAACTGCAACTTATAAATTTGTGCATATTGAAAGACCGTACAAAGTTTGAAAACAAATACTCATATACTTTTCGAGTTATTCGTAATTCAATTTGAATCCTTTCGTCGAGGCGGGAAAACGCTGCCAGGAGAGCTACCGTGGGTGTGACGTCACATGCTCGCTAATCGCGCGCAGCGCTTTACCAGAGACATATCAGACGGATCCGTTGCGCCGTTTTCTTGTATCCCTGTCTAGATTTAATTAGATTAGTTACATAATTGTAGTCAAGTTTTATCTGTACTACAAGTTACGCCACTGTATTCAGAATTATTTGTACCGATTCTGTTTTACGCTTAGCCATAAACGACCCTTCAATTATTATTAGTCGATGGAAAGTCCTTATTGTAAAATTATATAGCCTCTGTTCAGACACGTTTGTATTTTACGCAAACAAAGGATCTACAAGGTATAGTTTTAACACTTAATCACACTTTTAAATTCAATTCAGTTCCAAGATGTCGCTTTTTAATTTTCAAAAACATGATGGTGAAAACCGCATATCGATATCTGTTACCGTTTCGGAGTTACGGGGTGTTTTTCAAAAATATGCATTTTTAACAAATCACTGTAACTTTTTTGCTATGAAAAATTTTGTATTTTTATGAAAACATTTCCAAAGCACCTTTTTACGTAGAATTTAATGGTTTAAGTATATTTTTTTTAAAATTAATAATTTAAGAATTATCAACAGAAAATTTGATTTTTTATATGGGACACCCTGTATATTTTTAATTTATTGAAAAGGATTTAAAATTACCTTTCCAAAAATATAACACACTTGATATTGTGCTCGATTTCTCTTCGAGATATAGAGTATATAAAAATTCGCCCGCTTTAAATAAGTATAGGCTTTGAACGGCACCGGCTGTAATGCAAAAAAATTCTAGCTGTGAGCATCAATTAAAACGAAAATAATATTTGCTATGAGAGATGCAGAATTTTATAATAATTTAAAATATATTTAACCAACATCAACACATTTAAACTATATCTAATAACAATAAAAATAAATAGCAAACCAAGACATGAGATTTTTCTACAGGTGTTCGACATATTAACCTTATATCTGTTATGGACAGACGGGGCAGTTTTTGAACATTCCTCGCGGAATTCATTAACTCAGTGGGGGTGACAGATGAAAGATACCCTTTCATAACTGCTAAGTATTTTTAATTCTTGTCTAGATTATACGGAAGAATAAGGAACATTTATTCGCAAATATATCCATAGGATTAGATCCATGGGCTCTAAGTCAGGCGGCCTCGACGGCCAACGGCTGGGATCTTGGTTAGCTATCCAATTATTCTTGAAATAGGCTTGTTCCATCATATCCTATTTGTATGTTTTTTAAACGTTTTTGGATACTACTTATTATAATAAGTGCACCATTAAAATTTCAAAACGAAATCTTTTGCCGTTTTCGAGATATGAGAGCTTAAAGTTTGTAACGGCTAGACGAGGCTCCGCCCCCTCGTGACGTAGTTCCACTACACCCGACTTCGGCCGTCAATCAGTTCGTAACGGAAACACTCATTTGAATTAATGTGATTTGTCATTTTATCGTTATTTAGACTATTTCGTTGGTTTATTTTCACAAGATGCATTCGGTAGGAGAAAGGTTCAATAAAGCTGATTCGGGCAATCTCCCAGAAGTGGACATTTTTATGATAATGGATTATTTTAATAAAAATAAGGAGTTTATTAGTTCAGAAATGAAGGAAATAAAGTTACAAAGGTACCTAAGTAAACCTTTTAATTTCTATTATATTTTCCTTCTAATTTCTATTATATTTCTAAGATATTTTCTATTGCTTAAATACCTATATCTGTATCGGAAAGCAGTGGCGGCTCGCTAGGGTAAAAAAACAAAGGGTTATTTACCCTATATGAAAGAAGGCAACCTATGCATTTTCTTAACTAACCTATGCAATCTTCTTCTATTTGTAACATTAATACAATTAATTAGCATTTTGAGGCTTTTCGGCTAATTATTGAATTAACAATTGTTTATTGTTTATATTAATAATATAATTAAGTTAGAATATGAATATAATTAATATTGAATTAATACATAATAATTGTACAAGTAAATAAGATACTTTCCTCAAATATATATTTTTTTGTTTCCTTTAATGACTAAAGTAAATTTTAAAGCGCTAGTACCTTAAAGTAATATTATTATATATCGGAGTGTGGCGTAAAACATTTTAACACGCTTGTAGAAAAATATTTTTGATTATTTTTGAAATTTTTTAAATTTTAAAAATTTTAATTAAAAAAAAACAAAAATAAATTAATTTTGATCAATTATTAATAAATATTCTCGCGAAAAATTCACGAAGCAGAAAAAATCAGTGGTTTCATATACAGGTGACAAATACTGAATTGATTTTAAGATATGTGATTGACTAGGACTAGTTCGAGGTTGGTCCGCGAAAAGACGTAATACAATAAATATATAGAAAAATATTTCTACTTTAAGGTAAAAACTGATACGTAAGCTATGTACTTTTTTCTTACAGATCCGGCAGACAAAATTATGGTAATAATGCCATTGGATAATATGTGAAGTTAAAACAACAGCAATCACTATGACAAGTAGTGGCAAAAATTACACCGGAGCACAAAATTAATGCAAAAAATTATAATGTACAATGCATTATTATATCCATATATTTTTTTACTTTTTCTGGGGTACGAGATTTTTTTAATAAATCGAAAGATTTTTTTTATGCGACGTTTCGCTCCAACATAGTGGGCTTTATCAGGCACTTTATTCTTGAAGTCGCCTTGCTAGCACCAGTCTGTATAAATTAGTGTGATGACTGTGTTTTTTTACCCAAGAAAAAGTAAAAAAAAATATATGGATATTATCTGAATGTTTAAGAAGTAAGAAACAATTAAAGCATTATTATAAATACTAGTAGAAAAAGTGTAATAGAAGCAAAGTGTAATAGAAGCCGCATCCGAACGTGCAAGCACGCGATAGCATTTCTTATGTGGCTGCATAAATTTGATGGTTTGAAATGCGCTCCTCTTGATTGCTCTTGATCATGCATTTTAAGATCCTTGTCTACTGTATTGGCCCCGAAATGAAAGTTTTCATTTGCCTCCTGCCTCGCGTCTTTTAATATTTTCTTAATAATGGCTGCTTGTTCTCTTTTTTTCGCCAATCCTCGAGGCTTTACAGTATTTGAAGCAGAAGATCGTTTTTTTGGCGCTCAAAAATGTAAGGAATAACACCTGATTTTAATTTTATTCTTCTCGATTTCATAGTTTTTAAGTACATATATGTAATTTTCTGTCTTCTTCAACCTATATTAAAAAAAATAGGAAACACTACTTGTAAGTATTAACTTACATTAAAGTGATCTTCACAACAAAATCTCTTCTCAAAATGTCTTCGCATTGCATGCTGCCATGCTCGTCTTAACTTTATGTCGGACGGTAAAGAAATAAATAGTTTTTCTGGGGAATTTTTATTCGTATTTGTGCATTCTGGCACTACACAACGTTTCCTTGTCTTTTTTACACTAATATTGAATAAAAGAAAGACTTTAGTACTACCCTTGTATTATAAACAAGGGTACTACACTACGTTATACTATAAATTTAAAACACACTTTCTGTAATCGGGCAAAGCAGACCTGTGCATTGTATCGAGCCTGTATCAAGCGCGGTCGCCAGCCGACCTGTGGTGCTATGACGTAGCGGCTGGCCACGCCCCTTTCTCGCGCAATAGATGTTTGTACGAGTTTTTGAGGTACTAAACGTACGAATAAAATACTAATTTTTGGTAGATCTGTTATTTTTTAGTTGTACTTTCGATTGGTAAAATAAAAAAAAATTGTGGAACAAGCCCATTGGCTGCAAAAATTTGCTAATAACTTCAGCGTTCAGAGGCGGTGCGTCGTCTTGCTGGAAAAATATGTTTTCGAGTTCCATTAAGGGCATATCATCAATAAGGGGTCCAAAACCTACTAATTAAAAGTGGCGAACTTTTAAAAACTCTGTATTTCGAAGGGGATTATAACAAAATATCAAGTGTGCTATATTTTTGGAAAGGTAATTTTAAATTCTTTTAAGTTAATTAAAAATATAGAGGGTGTCCCAAATAAAAAATCAATTTTTCTGTTGATAACTCTTAAATTATTAATTTTAAAAAAATTATACTTAAACCATTAAATTCTACGTAAAAAGGTGCTTTGGAAATATTTTCATAGAAATACAACATTTTCCATAACAAAAAAGTTACAGCGATTTGTTAAAAATGCACATTTTTGAAAAACACCCCGTAACTTCGAAACGGTAACAGATATTGATATGCGGCTTTCACCATCATATTTTTGATGAAAATTGAGCTCCAGACACCGATATTAGTTTTCGTCTATCTCCTATAGAAAAGGGTGTTTCCATTTAAAAGCGTCGAATTTGACCCACTCTGTACAGTCTATCATCGACTGCTTGGAAATTGAAATTCAAAAATCTAGCGACCCTGTTCAACAGGCGCTGACTTGGTCCGAGTATAAAAAGTGTAACACTATAAAGTGTTTGATATCATGTACCCCCCTCCTGATGGTTTCATAAACTTTATATCTTGTGGGTATGGAGGACGCGTAAGCGATGTTGCAATTTTTGAAGATTGTGGATATTTAAAAGTTCTTCCAGAAAATTGCGTTATTATGGCAGACCGAGGTTTTAAACAAATTGAAACATCCCTAAGGGAAAAAAAATGCACATTGATCAGACCTCCAAGTGTTGTAAGTAATGTAAAAATGACCAAGGATGACGTTCTGCTTACAAAACGAATTGCAAGTGTGCGAATACATACTGAACGTATAAAAAATCGCTTGCGACATTTAAAATGTTAGGACCCCACTCTACTATTTCTTCAGCAATGGTTCAAAAACTAGATAACGTAGTTAGTATTTTCTGTGCCATAATAAACTTACAAAAACCCATTATAATACAACAGTACATTAAGATTATACTATGTCTGTTTCTAAATAAAACAATGGTTTCCTAAACGATATTTTTATTAAGATCTTAAATGTTTATTCAGTAAAAACTGCATACAGTAATTTAAAAATGTTGGTTTTCCAAAAGTGTATGGCAGAGTCAATAAGACCTTTTGTAAAATCCTCATTATATTTAACGTTGATAACAGTAATTTCCTTGCCTTTGTAGCTTCAAAATTGGGGTGTGCTACGCAAAATATTCCTTTTTCAACACCTCTTGCTAACATTTGCAGATTTATTTGTGCTAAGTATTTTTTCCCTATTTCGTTATTGTTATTAACATATTGTAAAAAGGCTTTAACACCACTGGATTCAACTTGGTTATAATCAGTATTCATCGCGAGAAAGTCAAATACCATATTGACATCTACTTGCGGTAAATTATGTGAATCTCCTTTCTGGAAACCCTCCTCCATATTTAGCAACAAATACAACTTCTTTTACGGTATTCAACAACAAAAATAATAATGTAACTGCTGTAAATGTCGACTGTACTTCAATACCTTGTATTGAAGTACATTGAGTGTCCCAGTCAAACTGAATCACGGTCTTGCCGTCGCAAGTGGAGCAGCGTGCGGCAGGCATGTGACGGCAGGCCAATGAGAGCGCGTTTATTTCATTTGAACGGAGCGCATAACTTCAAGAGTCTCTCTTGTCAAAGGAGTTTATTTTTTTTGAAAAAAGAGTTATTTAATTGGTATTATAATACTAAAACATTATTTTTTTACCGCTTTTAGTGCAAATTTTTTTTTAGTGAACAGACCTATTGAGATGATTTTAAAAATACGATTTGGGCATCTTGTAACGGGTCAGGAAAAGACACTAAAAACATTAAACAATCAAATCTATTTTTCCAAGGCTCCTTGATTAAGAATTAGTGTTTTTAACATAGCCATGGCACACTAAATTGAAACTTAAAATACTATTTTTTATTAAGCGAGAATATCAAAAGTTGACATATGATATGTCATTCTATTCAGAATATCATTTTCTATCGAATAAAGTAAAAGAATACCGAGGGTGCCATTTAAAAATCGAAAGATGTAGTAATTTCCGGTGAAACAGGAAGTGACCAAAAACAATTATTGAATACATCAATCAAATCCCAATTTAAGTCGTATACTAACGCACCAAATCTCGTTCTTTTTTTATCTGAAAAAATAAAAAAATTATAGAGGTGAGCCACTTTTAAGACGCACCCGATTTAATATAATATTTTCATTTGCATTCGACAATTGGAATTCGTAAACAGGCGCTTACAGAGTGTTATGATTGGTTGAGTTTGGTTTGGTTTGTTGGTTCGTTTATGTTTATTTTAATTTTTTCTCGGTACGGTATTGATGTACGGTATTTAACGTTTCGGAAAGTTTATCTCTTTCCGTCGTCGGAAGCAAAAAAATACAAAGAATACAGAAAAAAACTATTTAAAATATTTAAATGCAACTATTCGAGAACATTTTAGTTTTTTTTAAACAGATACGTCTACAAAAAAACGCTGTCAACGATCAGTTTAGTTTTTTTCTTTATTCTTTGTATTTTTTTGGTTCCGACGACGGAAAGAGATAAACTTTCCGAAACGTTAAGCATTTTTTTGTTCGTTAGGCAACTTTGTTTATGTGTCAACCTAACAGCTGACAAGTAGTTTCCGTTGGATTAACGCAGCAGTGTTTACAAAAATAACTATTTTATTTTGTAGATTTTCTTACAGTGGCGAAATACCCATATAGGATTTTTTGGAGAGATGAATCCGCCACATAGGCATAGACATTTTTTGCAAAATTTATTGACACGCACTGATCGGATATCTCGTAAGAGTCGATTTGGACAGTCGCCAAGGTAGGCTATTGACAATGATATGGCCGAGAACCGCGCTTCGGATTCCGCGCAAGATTAGCCTTAGCCATGGAGGGTAAGGAGAATTATTTTCGTGTATTGAAAAGTGGTCATCAAAAAAGGAACAATTAAGAAGGCACTGCTGTAGCAAAAATTCTACATTTGAAAGAAACGCCAAAAAATTTGAGAACAGGAAATAATTAAAAAGAAATAGATAAATATGCAATTTCTAAAAGCGCGTGTTGCCACCCTTTTTTGACCTCTTCTTAACAAAATTGTGTAGACCATTTAATACCGATTAAAAGTTGTATTTTAACATTTTGTCTATTTCATAATATACAGGGTAAGTTTCCTACGATGTTCTCTATGGGTATCTCGGAAACTACTGGAGATAGAGAGTCGGTTAAATGGGGAAAGAATTGCAGTTTTGTGGGGTCATAAATATGCGCTTTTCAGATTCTTGAAAAAGTTCATGGCTTACTAGATATTTCGAAAAAAACAATTTTCGGCTATTTTAAAAATTGTTCCTAATTCTATTATAACCTATTTTAGACAAAAAGTTTTCAGATAAAAGTTGTAGATAATCATATCCTTTATGAGAATGTGCCCTCCGTTTTCTTCGAAAGCCTGTCATTTTTGACATATGACACAAACATCTGTTTTTTTAAATGGAAACCATAGTTGGCCATGACTTCATAAAAAGCGCCATTTTTAAGCTTTTCAGCGATATAAGCTATAATATGTTTTCTTCGAAAAATTATTGAGTTATATGCAATTCTTATCATTTTTAAACAATTTCACTTAGTTAGCCATGGAAACAAGTTCAATCGCCATTACTCTCAGAAATGTGAAGCTGTCACATCCAAACTTCGTAAATTAAAATAAGCAAAAATTGTAAATATGAATTTTTCAAATGAAGAAAAGCGTGTAGGATTATTGGTTCAACTTTTCTTGACCATACATTTTCGAGGATACGTTGACCGGTGAATGTTACGTTTTTTAGAGAACGGTTGTCAAGACATATTAGGAAAGTTAAATTTAGTTATAGCCAATTCTTATCTTTTTTGGCTAATTTCAATTAGATTGCATGGTATTCTTATTCTGTTATGATTTATAACTTATAAAAAGTCACAATATATTACTAAACGGTTCCTTACAATTTACATTGAACAAACTAAAACTTAAAAAAATAATACCACTGCATACCCTTTAAGTTATTTTAGAAAATGTTCCGCCATTGTTTTGAGTTGTATCTTTTTAAAACTGAATTACTACCTATTCTCATAAAAGGACCGGTCAACTTAATTAAACTTTTCTAGTACTGTCACTCGAGAGCAACGACGATTGAACTTGTTTCCATGGCTAACTAAGAGAAATTGTTTAAAAATGATAAGAATTGGCTATAACTCAGTAATTTTTCGAAGAAAACATATTATAGCTTATATCGCTAAAAAGCTTAAAAAATGGCGCTTTTTATGAAGTCATGACCAACTATGGTTTCCATTTAAAAAAACATATGTATGTGTCATATATCAAAAATGACAGGCTATAGAAGAAAACGGAGGACACGGTCTCATAAAGAATGTGATTATCTACAACTTTTATCTGAAAACTTTTTGTCTAAAATAGCTTATAATGGAATTAGGGACAATTTTTAAAATAGCCCAAATTTGGTTTTTTCGAAATATCTAGTAAGCCATGAACTTTTTCAAAAATTTTAAAGGCGCATATTTATGACTCCACAAAACTGCAATTCTTTCCCCATTTAACCGACTCTCTATCTCCAGTAGTTTCCGAGATATCCATAGAGAACATCGTAGGAAACTCACCCTGTATATGTTGGAGGCAGATGCCGAATTCGGCCTATGTCCGAAATAATTAGACATATGGCGATATTATAATTAAATATACCTACCTATATCCACAAAGTTACGCGGAAGAGTTTTGATTGTATTGGTTTCAACTTATATGCGGAGGGTGTTAATCTTCTGTTGTTATATTATAGGTACCAAAATAAGATTAACCCCCTCCGCAAAGAAGTTATATAAAGACTATTTATAACCACGAAGTTGCACGCATCTGGCAAGTTTAGTATGGACAAATCGCCGCATGTCTAATTATTTCGGACATAGGCCGAATTCGGCATTTTCCCCCTCCAACATATACAAGATGTCCCAGAAATAAGTGCAAGTATTTTAACTGGTAGTATAGTTCAACCCCAGAAACACGCCTATGAGTTTTTTTTGCGAAAAAAAAAATTTGAAAATACGAAATTTTTGGAAAAAATTTTTGGATATTTTTTTTTAGTTTTTAGTTGAAAAACGTAATTTCTTGATAATATGGCAACATAGGTAGTAGATTAAATTTACAAGAAAGAAAATCCAGAAAAGATCCAGTGGTTCTCAAAATTTGAGCAAAAAATCATTTTTTTTGGAAATTTTATTTGAAAAACGGTAAAGGAAAAATATATTTCTTTTATCGAGATCTACCACCCCTTAAAATACTTGCACTTATTTCCGGGACACCCTGTATAATACTTTGTAATTTTTTGAAATATCGAATGAATTTGACTAAATTTGAATAAACTTCTCCTAGTCTATGCTCAAATATATGCTGGTGACGTACTCTCGACCGTCGATCGACTTTCGGATCGGTCGGTCGCGCCGATACCCCTTCAGTGCGCGCCCAGCTTTACCCTCAAAATTTAATTTGAATCGTTAAAAGCACTTGGAAGAAAATTATAATGAAAAAAAATGAAAAAGACTTTAACCCCCTTTAGCTACAAAATATAAAAAATAAATCTTATTATTACGTGAGGAATCTTCCCACGAGAGACGGCGCGTTTTTGAAACACCCTGTATAAATAATATTATACTCCTTCCTTTATCTACCACTTTTATGTACCTGAAATTCCACTTTTTCCGAAACGGTTTTAATTACCCCATCTACTAGACTACCAGCAAATTCTTTCAATTCGGAATTTACCGGATCATCCGCTGTTGTTTCCTTTCTTCGCTGATTTATAGGCAAAGGTAACGATGATGGACGATGTTGAGTAATGTGTTGCCTTTGAAAGGGAAACCCTTTCGCAGAGTCATCCTAAAATTTAAAATTACACGTTTGATTATAATATAAATTATATTATTTTTATATTACATAATACATATTAAACTTATTTTGGTGCATATGGCATGGTACCCTCGAGGAATTTTGAGACCAGAAGAAAACCAAACCTAAGAAGGGACCATGGTTTTAAGAAATTAGCAGGGATAACTTGAACCAAACCAATAGACAATTGGAAATGGTCGAATAAGCTGGAAATGACGATGATGAAATATATTGATATGATCTTTCTTATGTCCAATCTCGGTCTGGTAAAATATTATCAAATACACAACATTTCTTAACTATGTTCTATGGAAGCACACATACATTGTGTGCATTTGTACAGAGAGAGTACAGTGTGCATTTGTTAAATGCAGATACGCGATAAACATGTTTAATTATATTATATGTTTACTTATTGTTGGCTCATATTTTGAAAAAAAAAAGTTTTATTTTATTTTAACTAGTTTTGAGTATAATTTATCCCTTTTCAATCTTTCTATAATTAGTATTAATTTTGATAAGTTTTATGTCAATTTTTAGTAAATGATATCTAGAGATTCACTTCACAAAAATTATTAAGGATTGTCATTCCCTAGCCGTCGACTAGCCTATTGACGCGTTTTTTTTTCAATCATACGTTATTTCTTCAACAAAACATTGTAACATGCCTCTCTTTTGTGATTCTTAAGGTAATGCGTGGCCTCCCCAAGCATGGGTATTTTTCATAAAGCAAAAAAATCCATTAAAAAGTCGTGTTTGGGCATTGCGCAAGATATACAGGGTGTCCCAGGCTGAGCGTGCATTAGAAGTTTCTAGAGAACCACAATATTTAGATCGGAGATTTTTTGCACTTCATTGTTTTACAACAACATCTATCGATTAATAATATTGTCAATATGGCGGCACTTCCGGAAATACCGGAAGTTGACAGCGACTTTCTTATTTAAATGGGTACCCCCATTTTTTATTACATATTTAAATTCTCTGTAAAATTTTATGAATTTTGATATTAAACACTCTATACCTAACATTAACCGTTTTTGAGGAAAAAAATATTTAAAATTTTTGGACGAAAAAAACTACCTGTTAAAAAAAATTGTATAGCATAAAAGTCAAATTTAGACATGCGGCTATCTATTTCAAAAATTAAATTGTTTAAATGTCATATAATAATGGCGGTAGCTGTCATGGAGTTGAGCGATTAAAAAATTGTCAAAAATCATTTTTTTCAAATAGAACCCCACTTTTTTTATTTCACTAGTGCAAAGGTTTTCCAATTCGTTACTTTTTGAGTATACATGTTCCTATACCTAAAATAAATCGTTTTTAAGTTATTTAAGATTTAGTTTGAAAACATATATTTTTCATGATTTTATCTAGCTGTCAGAAAATTAATTATTTGAATTTCCTATATTATAAATACTGCCTGCTAAAAAGTTTAAAAAGTATATTTATAAAAATATATCTCGTATTTTCGCTCTTTAGTGATATCTAATCTATACTTAGAGGTTAAACGACTTACCTGTAAGGAAGTTCAATCCTCAATTATACGAGATAGCCCCGTCCGAAGAGATCACAATGTAGTTTATGCTACTCAGCTTTTTCGGCGTAATGTTTACAAAATTAAAAAGGTTTATGTCCCTTGGTCGTCGCCAGGTAACACAACCTTTTCATTTTTCATTATGTTTTTCTATTTCCCCGGATCAAGAATTTCTTGGGCTGCACCCGCTGTAGTGGTGCGCGGGGAGGGTAGGTGTGATCTCTTCGGACGGGGCTATCTCGTATAATTGAGGATTGAACTTCCTTACAGGTAAGTCGTTTAATCTCTAATTATACTTCGATAGCCCCGTCCTCGAGATCACAATGTAGATGTTGAAAGCATATGTTCTCGATCTGGATCTGTACTTTCATGTTCACTACGAGAGTAGTTATATTTGTTGTTTAGTTTTACTTGAATAAAATATTTATTCACATTATTTTAAAATGTGAAGCCTATTACCAACAAAGTTAAATCTAAAGTAAATGATAAGTTTGTATATAAAATTTTGATTAGTTTAAGTTGTCTTTATTTTCCCATTATTACCGAAATATTGTGCTTATAACGTAGAGCCTTATTATAAAATAAATTAAATGTATTGAATTTATAGCTCTATCCAGCTGCACCTCGAATGTTTTCGATATTTAGTCCTCGTTGAAAGACTGCTGATGTTGATGAGTGTCTCGCACTATTTGATTTTAAAATAGATGCTATGCAAAGACATGGGTTTTCTCTAAAATATGGGAGTACAATTTTTGGTTAACATTTCCTCATACAGACGGTTTTATAATATCTGTTAAATTTTTCTCTAGTCTGTCCTCAAACTGTTTTATATTACTACTAACTGTTTTATATTGTTACCTAATTTTCGTGTTTGTATTCTCTGACTTGTTTTAAAAGCTAGTAAAACTATAGATTTGTAGGTTAGTTTTTGAAAGGCAAGTGAATCTTAAGGTTCTAATGTTTCTAAATAAGAAACGGATTTTCGTCCCATGTCTCATTGTACCTTGGGAAAATAAGTCTTTGTCTGAAAACCTCATTCATAAATCTAGTTACTGATGCCCTAATATGGGGAATCAGACTTGAGATTACCATTAAGAAAATATGACAATTCCTTTAGCTTTTCCAGCTATTATCTTCTTTAAAGCCTTATTAGTAAGAAGGGAAAACGGGAGAAACGCATAAAAATATGTTTTAAAAAATTTTATTGTTGATTCACAAATTTCTTTGGTTACTGTATTTAATTCTGGAAATTTTATTCCTCCCATTCGATTTACATAACAGATTGTAGTGGTATTATCCATTCTCAGTCATATAAATATATGGCATTCTCTGTGCATTTTTGAAAAGGTTTTTAACCCGTTAAAAGCCTTATTTGTTCTAAATGGTTTACATGAGAGGTGCGTTCTACATTATTCCAAAACTCTCTTGCTAGGTTACCATCACACGTAGCCCCCATTCAGAAATACTAGCGTCCGTGGTTAGCGAATATATTTCCTTTCTGAAGCTCGTTTTGCAATCAGATATTTGCTAACCACCAAGCGAAAACTTGCTGTAACTTTTTGGTATTTCTATTATTTCGTCGTAGTCTCCGTAAAATTTATTTAAAGCTTTATACTTGTTTTTTTTTTCAAAACATTTTATATCCCAACCATACTGAATAGCTGGGTTAACGGAGACGAGGACGCCCCCTATTTTCGCATATTTCCTAATTTGGGTATTTGTTTTTGCTTAAGATTTTTTTTTAAAGTGAAATTAAGTTTTCGACCTTTTCTTTGGGTAATGACATTATCAAATTATTGCTGCTGTTAAACTAAAGGGCAGACATGTGAATTCCTAAAATTGATCGTTATTATTAAACTTTAAATATTTCCTTTTTTTTAATAATAGGAATAAGAAAATATGCATCTTTTTGGCGTGTTCTGTATACTCAAGAATGCTCCATTTTGCCAATCAGCAAAATTGTTTCTTAAAATGGCTTTTTATCATCATAGGTCACCGCGTCCGAGAAAAAATACGTGTATTATTTTCCATTTTAATTCATTCATTGGTATTTTTACACTCCTGTTAATACGTCATTCTTCATTTTTTTTAGAATGCAAGGTTACATTACAATTTTTTATAAAATACCAAACAGGTATTTTACATATCTGAAAAATTAATTTGTATTCCGGATATTTAGGACCAGATATTACTTTGTCTAAATAACCATAGCTCTGCATTAAGTTATCTGTAAGTTATTACACTTACTAACTTTTGTTTTTGGAATAACAGGTGCCAGATGATGTTACCTAACTAGCCTTAAACCTTACTTACTTACGTTTTTTATTCGCCATGGTTATCCAAAATTAAGACACACAAAATAAAACACTGCCAGAAATGCTACACAATCCACGCGATTCAAGCGTAAGAAACATAATGAAAAATGAAAAGGTTGTGTTACACTGGCGACGACCAAGGGACATAAATCTTTTTAATTTTGTAAACATTACGCCAAAAAAGCTGAGTAGCATAAACTACATTGTGATCTCGAGGACGGGGCTATCGAAGTATAATAATATATAAAATCCTTAAGTGACTGAGATACTGATTAATCATGATCCTGCTCAAACCACTCAACGTAAGAAGCTCAATTTTGGCATACAGGTTGATTCTAGGGTGTAGAGGTTCGATAAGAAGGTATTTTTCGAAATTCCAGTCCCAAGAGGGTGAAACCACCCAATATTACAATATTTTTTATTTAAAAAACGGTCGAGTTTCGGAAAAAAACGCTTAAACACGTATATTTTATTTTGTTTTTTACATATTTTAAGATTTTTTTAAAATGTATACAGGGTGTTTCGAAAAATCTGGTCATTGATTAATCACGATCCTGCTTAAAGCGCTTGACGTAAAAAGCTGATTTTTGGAAAACAGATTGACTTTAGGGTGTAGAGGTTCGATAAGAAGGGATTTTTCGAAACTCGAATTCTAAGGGGGTAAAACTAACCCTCAAATATTAAAATATTTTTTATTTAAAAACCGGTAAGTTTTTCGGAAAAACTCTTAAACACGTATATTTTATTTTGTTGTTTTACATATTTTAAGATTTTTTATAAATTTATACAGGGTGTTTCATAAAATATGACCATTGAGTAATCACGATTCTGCTTAAACTGCTTGACGTTTAAAGCTGATTTTTGGCAAACAGATTGACTGTGGGGTGTAGAGGTTCGATAAGGAGGGGTTTCTCGAATCTCAAATTGCAAGCGGGTGAAAACGCCCCTCAAATATTACAATATTTGTTATTTAAAAAACGGTTAGTCCTTCGGGAAAACGCTTGGACAAGGATAATTTATTTGGTTTTTTACATATTTTGAAATTTTTTAAAAAATCTTACAGGGTGTTTCAAAAAGTTGGGTAATTTCTTAACCACGATTCTGCTTAAACTGTTTGACGTAAAAAGCTTATTTTTGGCAAACGGATTTTTCGAAAGTTAAATTCCAACGAGATGAAACTACCTCTCAAATATTACCAAGTTATATAATAATATCGCCATATTGTTTTTTCTCGTGCTGACATAAATGTGAGAAAATTTTATCCAGTTTGTATGTTAATGGAAATTCTTGCTTTGCTTTATCATCACCATTACAAATGATTAATTCGATGCGAACAAAGTCGCGGGTATACACTAGTAGTTGATATTATTAATAATATACCGTATGGTCGAGAGTTGGCTTGGAAATGATGATCGATAACATACTGCTTTTTGAACAAAGTGTCACAATATGACATGGCCAGATTTACTGTTTTACATCGCTTGACTTTTAAAGTCATAGGCTACTGGTTAAAATCAAGAAAAATATACGCTTTAAAACTAATCTTAAATAACTTAAAAACAATTTATTTTAGGTATAGGAACATATAGTCAAAAAGACTATAGTCAAAAAGTAACAAATTGAAAAGCCTTTTCACTAGTGAAATAAAAAAAGTGGATTTCCACTTGAAAAAAATGATTTATGATAATTTTTTAATCGCTCAATTCCATGACAGCTGCCGTCATTATTATATGACATTCGAACAATTTCATTTTTGAAATGGATAGCCACATGTCATCTTTTTATGTCACAGTGACTGTGGTAATCAATAAATTTGACGTTTAAGCTATACACATATTTTTGACAGGCAGTTTTTTTCGTTGAAAAATTTTAAATATTTTTTTTCTCAAAAACGGTGAATGTTAGGTATAGAGTGTTTAATATCAAAATTCATAAAATTTGAGAGAGAATTTAAATATGTAATAAAAAATGGGAGTACCCATTTAAAATAAATAATAAAGTTGCTGTCAACTTCCGGTATTTCCGGAAGTGCCGCCATATTGAAAATATTTTTAATCCATAGATGTCGTTGTAATATGCAAAAAATCTCCGATCTAGATTATGTAGTTCTCTAGAAACTTCTAATGCACGCTCAGCCTGGGACACCCTGTATAACTTCATTCACAACCTCCCAATTAGTGGTTTCAGTTACACTTTATACTTTTTAGTTAAAACACAATTAAAATCAATAAAATATCCTAACAACAGCTTGCGGTAGTCTGTTGTGTGCATAGAGAAAGCACAATATTTAGCTTATAAAACAATAAACTTTTGATTTCTAGCCAACATTTTTCTTGACGGGTGATAATCAAAGGCCAAAATGACATTCTTCGCAAGTTTTCAAGCAGTGGAAAAGTCAAAAGTTTGTTAACTTTTTCCAATAATTAAAAATTACCACCACTAATTGCGACGTTCTGAATGCAGCTTAAGTCTTATTATGCTACTGCGAAAACTGACACATGAACTGCCATGTTTGTTTACATATTATTTTAACTGACAACTGATATAAAAACTTTGAAAAATCCATCGAGTCAGGGCTCCGTTTCAGTTTCAGCTTTTCATCATTTTTCAGTCTTTTTTTTGTATTTGAACATACACTAACTGACAACTGAAGGAAAACCTGAACTGACCGTCTAAAAGTATCTTAAGCTGTTGCTAGGATATTCTATTAATTTTAATTTGTATTTTTTATACATTGTGAATGATCGTAAATGTTTAAGTATATAAAGTATACATGAAACCACTAATTTATTCAACTAATTTCTAGGTTCTGAATAAGAAGGGTTTCCTTTGTTTTTTTTTTCTTTTTTTGCATACACTGTGTATATTGATATAAAAATACACAATTACATATCTAGTTTTAGCAATTGATATAAATTAGTATATACAGGGTCCAGCAATAATAGTGCGTCAGGCTTATGTAGCTCCTAGATTATAAAACTTGGGAATTTTGTTTAAGTGCAAACCTAAAATATGTACTAGGATGTATTTCAGGAAAATATTTTAACTTCTATAGGGTTTGGTTTGGTTTGGTTTGGTTTGGTCGGGATGATTTTTTTTAAATGGAACACCCCGTATATTATTGCATTTTTGGCTACCTTTTAGATCACTTTACATAATCCTAAGATATGAGTAAATATATTTTAATAATTTCAGAGATATTGATAACTGATAATAAAAAAATATATTTTTCAACCTTTAAAAAAAATATTACAAATACAAGAACTGTCCTGAAATCAAAACTATATTAGGTATTTACTTTAGATGGTCTATACTTACTTTGCTACAGGAAACTAAGAAACAGGAAAATAAATATGGTAATCGTAAATCATACAGGATGTTCAAAATTCTACGCCAAACTTTTTAAAATATAAAATAATGTTCCTTCCTTTTTTAAATGGAGCACCCTACATATTATTTTATCTATAGATGAAGAATTAAAAAATGTATTTATATAGAGTATTCCAAATTTTTAACGGTTTCGCAGATATTCGCAGTTTTATTTTTCATATCACATTTTCGACAGTAAATCTTTATCAAAGCCACCCAATGATTTTTCTCGCCTATTTTACCAATGAAACAGCCATATGAAATAATACTCCCTGTATAATAATAATAATAATAACGTTTATTAAACATTTTCTCTTGAAATTAAAAGTATCTGCAAAACCGTTAAAAATTTTGAAATACTTTAAATACAAAAAATGTTCATTTTTTAACTCTCCGTCTAGTAAAAAAATAATATACAGGGTGTTCCATTTAAAAAAATTAAAGAAAAATTATTTTATATTTTAGAAAGTTTGGCATGGAATTTTGAACATCCTGTATGGTTTAAAATTACGATATTTATAGCAAAGTAAGCCATAGACTATCTAAAGTAAATACCGAATATAGTTTTGATTTCAGGACAGTTCTTACAAAAATACATATACATATTTTTATTTATTTATTAATATCTCTAAAATTGTCGAAATATATATACTCATATCTTAGGATTATGTAAAATGACTTGAAAGGAAGCCAAAAATATAATATGTGGGGTGTTTCATTTTAAAAAAATAATCCCGATCCACTCACGCTTTTTTGACCCCAGCCTATAGAAGTTAAAATATTTTCCTGAAATACATCCTCGTACATACTTTAGATTTGCAATGACTTAAACAAAATTCCCAAGTTTTTTATTCTATGAGCTACAGATGTCCGACGCACTATTGCCGGACCCTGTAGAAGTCTTTTTTTTTGCGTGTTTTTTAAAAAAATATATAACCGCCGCGTAAAACGAGTGACTTCTGTACACCTTATAGGCAAGCGAAGTCTTGGATCGGGGTTTACATGTCTAGGAATAAATCACTATGGTAATCTAGTAAGTCGGAGAAAGAAAAATGTAATTGGTACATCTTATTATACGGAGTGTATTGACCGTACTCTTCGTATACACGAAAATCGGCACCCAAGAACAGAAATGCCGATCCGGTATAACAAATAATATGTTAAAAATAAACGAAATACCTGTGGTGTGTGAACGGCTATAATCTCTGTTTGAGTAGCTATACCATTTTCTTTTAAATAATGATTAAGTCCAGTACTGTGACTGAACACTGTCATAACTTTAAAAATGTCTTGCATAGAGTTTTGTAACTGCTGCACCTAAAAAATATAACCCAGGTTATATTTAGTCAAACTCCAAATCTGTACCCTAGAAGCAAACTATATTAAGTCACAAAACATAGTTTTGAAAAAAAAAACGAACCTAAAGTTCTTTTTTGAAGTTATTTCCTAATTAGTCGGTTATTTTTAAACCTATGATTGTAATATTTGGCATACAAACAACTTATTTTAAACTTAAATGAAATGTAAACGTTTTTTTTTGAGTGACTTAACATAATTTGTATATTAGAAAAAAATATTTACAGAACTTAACAAAGCTGAAATTATATTAGGTCCCTATTTATGCCGCAGATTAGGTATCCTAGAAGAAATAAAAAAAAAACAATTAATCTGGTATGGGCATGTAAACAGAATCGGAGAAGAAAGATTACCAAATAATATAATGAAATGGATCCCAACTGCAAAACGAAAACGAGGAAGACCCCGAGAGGTTAAAGGGGGTAACAAAGGCAACGTCATTGCGCAATTTACAAGCCGATGACTGGATGGACAGAAGGCAATGGCGGCAAGGAACCGGAAGGCTGATCACGCTGTAGAACCGGACTTATATATTAGGTATCCTATAAGTATACAGATAAAAATCTTGTCCCTAATTCGTGGTACGAAAATTGTTTTTTATGACGATGAGCAAACGAGTAAGTTTTCTTGTGCGCAAAAATAAACTCCCGTTTAAACAGCGTAACTGGGCCGGTCACAAGACCGGTCAGGCGCTATGCACAACTTTAGAGGCCATAAGTGGGCGTGCTTGTGCGCAAACTAGTAACCTAACTAGTGCGCGACTCCGAAAATTGGAACCACGAAAAACAGTACTTTTGACGATAAGTTTATAATCTGTGTTTATGCCAAAATGAATAAAGCAAAATCATTTTAAGTCCAAATAAAAGTATCTTACTGATATAATATGAAAGCTTTTAACAGGAAATTGTAAAAACAGGTATGTATGTTGCAAACCAATTTACTATCTTTATTAAGTTTAGATTGACTACCCTATAATAGCAAAACTGTCAAAATCAATTTTCGTCACTGTGGACCTGTGGGCATAAACATACTAAACTAACCCAAAGATGTTTGAGCCAAACTGCGTTTACGTGACTTAAGCTCATTTAGCTCAGGACTGACATCGGACTAAATTTGATTTTAAACTATTTTAGTTATTGATACAGATAGCGTAAAACGAGAAAGGGCAAAAGGTAGAACATAAAAAGTTAAGTAACTTGACGTATACAGAGTGTCCCAGGCTGATCGTTCATTAGAAGTTTCTAGAGAACTACAATATCTAGATCGAAGATTTTTTGCCCATCGCTTTTTCACAATGAGATCTATCGATTAAAAATATTTTCAATATGACGGCACTTCCGGAAATACCGGAAGTTGACAGCAACCTCTTATTTTAAATGAGTACCCCAATTTTTTATTACATACTTAAATGCTCTATAAAATTTTATATATTTTGGTATCAAACACTCTATACCTAACATTAACCGTTTTTAAGAAAAAAAATATTTTAAATATTTTAAGAAAAAAAACTGCCTGTCAAAAAAAATTGTATATCCTAAACGTCAAATTTTGTGATTACCACAGCCACTGGGACATAGATAATAGACATAGACAAGAGAAAATATGTGGCTATCTATTTCAAAAATTAAATTGTTTGAATGTCATATAGTATTGGCCGTAGCTGTCATGGAATTGAGAGATTAAACAAATTTAATAGTTCATTTTTTTAAATAGGAACCAACTTTTTTATTTCACTAGTGAAAAGGTTTTTCAATTCGTTACTTTTTACATGTTCCTATACCTAAAATAAATATTAGTAGCGTATTTTTTTCTTGATTTTATCTAGCTTCCTACATTAAGTGTCAAACCATTAGACAATTTATTTCCTTCTGTGACAAAACTAATTATTTGAATTTCGTATATTATAAATACTGCTGCTAAAACTTTATAAAGTGATTTTATGCAAATACATCTCCTATTTTAGTGATCTCTAATGGCAATATGACATAGACAGATATAGTTTTACATGGCTTGACATTTAAAGTAATAGGCTACTGTTTAAAAAACAGAAAAATATAGGATTTAAAACTAAATCTTAATTAACTTAAAAACGATTTATTTTAGGTATAGGAACGTGTATAATTAAAAAGTAACGAATTAAAAAGCCTTTCCACTAGTGACAAGTAGGTTTCCATTTGAAAAAAAATGATTTATGATTGTTTTTTAATCCCTCAATTCCATAACAGCTACAGCCGCTATTATATGACATTCAAACAATTTAATTTTTGAACCCCAACGGCTGTGGTAATCACTGAATTTGACGTTTAATCTATACAAATTTTTTTGACAGGCCGTTTTTTTCCTCCAAAAATTTTAAATATTTTTTCCCCAAAAACAGTTAATGTTAGGTATAGAGTGTTCCATATCAAAATTCATAAAATTTTACAGAGAATTTAAGCATGTAATAAACTGGGGTACCCATTTAAAATAAGAAAGTTGCTGTCAACTTCCGGTTTTTCCGGAAGTGCCGCCATATGTAAAATATTTTTAATCGATATATCTCATTGTGAAACAACGATGTGCAAAAAATCTCCGATCTAGTTATTGTAGTTCTCTAGAAACTTCTAATGCACGCTCAGCCTGGGACACCCTGTATACATATATTAAATATGCCAATATTGGACTTAACATAGGTTGCTTCTAGGGTACAGATATGTAAATTATTACCTGATTCTGTAAAAGAGAACAAGTATGCACCAGTTCCTTCACTACATCCGGATTATTCGTTAAATTTGTCAAGCTAACATTACTACCAGAGTTCTCTTCGGTATTTAATGTTGACATTTTTTTCCACAATGCAGTAATAGCTTCGGTTTGCAACATTTGAATTTTTCTTTCGCTTTCCAGAGCGGCTTTCGTCGTTTCCATATCCTGAGTGAGTTTCTGTATAAACTGGTTCGATCTATCATTCTGTAAAGTTTTATAAATTTCTTGCACGTCTTTATTTTTGTTTCTTGCATAATATCCCCGCCACATTCTTTGAATGCAAATAGCGGCCTGCTGAATATTATCCTTGTTGCTATTATCAATATTTTTCTGCATCCTACAACATCATTGATGTATGTAAATACAATGTAATCTCTTTAACCGGGACAGCTAATTGTTACGACCTATTCCGATTAGCAAATCGTTCCGATTGGCGAATATACAGGGTGCTACAAATTCGAGGTACGAGCATTGGTATCTCGGAAACCGTAGATATGAAGATGGTTAAATTGGGGCAAAGTTGCGCCTTAGGATCTTCGCCAATATGCTATCAAAAAAGTTTCAAAAATTTTAAGGATTGCTAAGTTTTTTGAGAAAATTGGATTTTTTTTTAAATAAATTTTATTTTTTCCTGTCGTTAGTTTTTAGAAAATCAAAAAATTAGTTGAACAATCTCATAGCCACTTTATTAGGGGTATCTGACAGTATTTTTAGATTTTCAAATTAACTGATAATTTGAAAGATACAGAGGCCAACTTAATTTTTTTAAATATGGACCTGCATTTTTTATTTCAGATTTTGAAAGAACTCGGTCTCCTGAGTACAATGATATGCCACACTTTATATATTTTTTTTTCGTTTTGGGTCTTAACAGCAACAAAACTATTTATTTATAATTTACAATAATTTCAAGTCCGACTCTAGTTTCTTAAATTATTTAATCTGATTATATTCATTGCAACAATATTGATCAGCGCTAATTAACATTCAAGAAAAATCGAGCCAATTGGAAGATACAAATAAATAATATCCAGGTCAGAAATATAAAAATATTATTTTTAACTTTTTTTATTGTGAATTTGAAATATCAGTGTTACGAAACAAAAAAAAAATTAAGTGTAGCCTATCATTGTACTCAGGAGACCGAGTTCTTTCAAAATCTGAAATAAAAAATGCAGGTCCGTATTTAAAAAAATTAAGTTAGCCTCTGTATCTTACAAATTATCAGTTAATTTGAAAATCTAAAAATACTATCAGATAGCCCTAATAAAGTGGCTATGAGAATGTGCAACTAGTTTTTTGATTTACTAAAAACTAACGACAGGAAAAAATAAAATTGATTTTCAAAAAAATCTGTTTTTCCCAAAAAACGCAGCAATCCTTGAAATTTTTGAAACTTTTTTGATAGCATGTTGGTGAACATCCTAAAGCGCAACTTTGCATCATTTAACCATCTTCGTATCTATTACGGTTACCGAGATACCAATGCTCGCACCTCGAATTTGTAGCACCCTGTATACATTTATACGAACTTTTTAACTTATTTTTCTCTGAAGAATATACTGCCGAAGTTTCCGGAATACAGTTCGGACCACCCGTATATGATCGAAAAAAATACGGCGTCCAGTTGGCTGAGAAATGACGATTGATGACATTTCTCATATAAATTTACATATGAAATGACAGCGATCTTCATTTCATAGATACAACAGACATACAAAACAACAAAGTGGAAAGTTATTGTTATGGCTGCGCGATAATATTTAATTACCTAAACAAAAAGAGTATGGAATTTGAAACTTACCGTTTTTCTTCGGCTCTTATTTGAATCATTTGAAGTTTAGAATCGTATATTTCTGATTCGTCTTCACTACTGGATTGTTTATGCAAAATTGATTTTTTATTAAAATCTTGCTTATTGCTGCTTAAAAAAATATATTAGTACACAATAGCAAGACAGTAAAGTAACATACCTTATATTGGTGCTTTTTCTTTTGTGTTGTTTCGGTGTGGATGGAGATTTCTCCACTTTTAATTGTGACTGACTCTGTAACTGATCTTGACGAGAAGTTGTAGAATCTCGATTTTGTTTTAATAAACGAATATTTGTTGAATCTGGTGTTACCGATGAACTGGTGGGAATCAGAGTTTTTCCAATTCTTTCGATAATAGGCGTTGGTTTATAATCGGGACTCATCAAAGTTTCTGGTACTGGTACCATCTTAGTTACAGCTTGTAAAGGACTATTTATAGGTTCAGTATCTACAAGAACAAGTAATGTGGAATTTGATTCCTAATCGAAAATATTTATTTTACCATAAAAAGCTTCCTTCAAACATTTCTCAGGAAAACCTTTGGACATACTCTGAGAAGCTATATTTTGAAGAAGTATTGAAGGATCCATGCTTTGTGACATTAAACTAGCTTTATCATTATCGTCAACAAGTGAGTTATAACAACTAGTTGACATCCTATCTGGAGATGCCCTATTGAGTTTTAGAGAACTTCTAGTTTGTTGCATTTTCTTCCGCGTAATCGGAGATTGTTGAAGTGAACCTACTATGAAATGAAGTTAAAATCTCTTTAAGAGTAATTTACTGTGTACGTCTTACAGTTTGACGATTGCTCCCGAAGCTGTTGCTGATGATGTTGTGCTTTACTTAATATAAGTCTTAATTTTCTATCTTCTTCTGTCTCTAAAGTTTCACCAGTTAATGGACAAACTGTCGCCAAATACTGTGTCAATTCCGACTGATCGCCGATTCTAAAATGCCTTCCTCGACCTTGTGAATACAGCCATTCAGCTCTTAAGCTTAAAATAGATATAAAGTAATACAATAGTACAAAATCAAGTACAAAGTCCTACCTTTCAATTGCATCAACTACATAATCATCAATAACATTAACATTTAGACACCAGTTAATTACAAAAGGTCGATAATCAAAGCCACTATATCTTTAGGTAAGGAAATTAATTAACACCAGTCTTAGATGTAAGCTATTGTACCAAACAAATGAATGAGGCTTAAAAATACTAATTACAAATATATGAGGCTTTTTCTGAAAATGTGATCCATCCCACAAAATAAAAATACTAATAACTTCTATGGTATTTTTTAGAGCAATTGAGGGCATGAAATTCGTCAACTTGCAACCATTTATCGTATAATGTCAGATATGTCTTAGAGAGCCGGCTGATTGCCAGTTGATGCCAGCGGGTCTCAAAATAGTTTGCTAATTAATTTTCAAGAAATGTCAATCAAGTGGCGCATTTGGTAAGATGCTTAAAAGGTAACAGTAATTGGTTGGGGTTACAAAGAAAAATCGTTAGTTATTTCGAAAAATATCGTTATTACACTCAGATGTAAAAAAAACGGAAAAAATTTTCGTCAAAAGGTATTGTATTTTTTGTTTTTAGGCCTATTTTCTAGTCCTGGTATGATGGTAATGGATGATAATATCTCGATAATTAAAACAACCGAAATCGCTCGATTATGAACGACCTATGCAAGTTACGAGCTACGAACGCAAGCGATCCTAAGATGAAATAAATTGAAATGCCATTTTAACGTGACATACTCGATACAACAAGAGCGAATTTGCTAAAGACATTGCAGGTAATAGCAAATTTTTCAAACTGTATTATTGGTAAATATAGGACTATACGACTATGCCGCCGCGCCGCGCGCCGTCATGTTGATCGCATTAAAATATTGAAATCGTGATTTTGTCATAATATTTAAGTATTTTGTTGTTTTGCTAGTACAGTTACTGAAACTATAAAACACTCAGGTACGAGATTTGTGTGATGTAACGCTGTTTCGGGTAGTAAAAAATAAGTGAAAAAGAATTCGAACTAGGCGTCGTGCGTCGTGTTGTGTTGTGCCAATTTCTAATGTTAATAAAATTGCCGAAAAAATGTTAACACGTAAAGGAAAGCGTAATTAAGGCGTTGTTGGGTACAATAACATTCAATAACTCAACTCTCCCGAAACAACATTTTATAGCTTCATAGTTTCTTACACCGATTTGATCAAAAGCAAAAATGAATTTAAGCAGTTACATAATCAAAAAATTAAATAGACATATACTATGAAAAGATAAAATATAATTTGCAATATTAATGGTATACTTTTTTTAATCAACTAGTAATAAAATGTTTTATAAACATCTTCTAAAATTATAGTTATGTACCTTTAAAAAAATTCGTTATGGCCGAATTATACCTCACTAGCAAAACCGGTGATTAAAACTATGCTTGCTACCGTAGTTGAACGCATCTAAAAAGTTTTTTTTAACTGGAATAATAAATTATAATACAAGTTAGACCTTCTGAAGTAATCTAAATATTTACTTTTTTGTTTTTATTTTTAGAATTTTTAGAATTTATACTTCCTAACACTTTTAGAATAACTATATAATAAATTTTTCGTATACTCGCTATTTAAACCGTGTATTTGTATATATTAGTTGTTTACGATTTTCTCCGATGGTGGCAGCACCGGCGAAGAATGCACCAAGGCTATATTCTTTTGCCTTAGGATATAAAAATAAGACAGTAAATAATTTAAAACTGAAAGATCTTGAATATTTAATCAATCTGTTGAGAATTACCCTTTATAATGTCTTTATTATTAATATTATATCAGGCCTATTTAATCTTTTTTTTATCTATAACACTAAATATTTAGAAATACCTACAGCATTTCAGTATTTGATATTATAAAAAAAATATTATTTAAATAATGTATATTATTGCTGATTAGCAAAAACCGTTATTACCACAATTTAAAACAAACATACATGCCAAAAAGGATACATATTGTTACTAGTCATATTTACACAAGGATTACCAGCTATTGAGATTTTATTTAGTTGAAGCAGATGAGAAAGTCTAGAGATCTCATTCAGATCCGCAATATTATTATTTGCTAATGTTAACAATGTTAAACTAACAGGCAGGAAACGATCACACTGGCCAAGATGGTTAATTTTATTTTTATGTAGATACAGCTCCTAAAATTATTGTCAATAGTTAGTTACGCAACTTATTAGTTTGTTATTAAGAAATATTTCTAGAATTGACTACACGGGAAAAAACAGATATGTCACATTTTCATAGAAATTAAGATAGCGACACAACTTTATAGGCAAATATTAGCGTTATTTGAGGCACCATCAAAGAAAACAATAATACGCTTAGTCCCAAAGATATTACAGCTTGGTTATTTTGCCGTACAAAGTAAAAACCAGAGTAGTCCACGCGTAAATGGTAAAAATTAGAGATGTCCTTTACGAATGGGTGACAAGCATGCATCTTGGAGTTAGTATGTATTACATGTAGCAAATTTATGTATTCTAATGAAAACTTAGTTAAATATTCAATCTAATGTTCTTCCTACAACAAAACAATAATAGTTTAGATTTAGGTTTTATACAACCTTTAATTGGACATCACTGGTTTTTCCCGTTTTGTTTTGCATTTTGACATTTTTATATCGGTATCTCAGAATATCGCGTTAATTAACAATATTAATAATTCAGAATTAGTAGAAATATACATTTTCCTATTTATTCAATCGTAAATAATATATTTCTTTAAAAATTAATGAATGGGGATAAGATGCTAACACTAAATTGCATTTTTCTCCGCTCCAATGAAAATGGACAAAGCTGGTTTTTCCCGTGTAGTCTTCAATTGCAAAGTTGATTTGAATTGAAATCTTGCCAGTATACACAGATCATAGTATAATTATCGATTATATTATGAACAGCCACACATACACGCAAGGGATTTTTAACCAATCGGTCCCGCAGTTCAGATATGACATTCCGTCTCCTCCGAACCGTTTCGAGTACAGATATTTTGATATTCACAAACGCGCATATCTGATCTTTTATCAAGTTAGAACTCACAATAATCGGAACTGCCACATATCCGATATTTTTCCGCGGTAGTCCACTAACGCAGATATTAATGAAAGGCGGAACAAATCTTGCGAAGAAAAATGTGGATCGATTTCGGCATAATTGGGGACGGGCTACAGGATGACGCCCTCGACATTTCGAACCGATGTCTCTAAATGGACGAAATCATAGGGATTTTTCTTAATTATGGGTCGATTGGAACCAAACTGGGCACGTGGACCCAAACGGAGTCCTCAGACGGACCGATGGTCATTTTAATACAAATTAGTGTTGCACAAGAGTCTTGAAAAAGTCTTGCAAGATCAAGACTCTTGCAAGGAATTCAAGACAAGACAAGACTTTAATATGCAAGAAATTTAAGAGTCTTGCAAGATTTCTTGAATTCAAGATTTCTTAAAAGTTAGAAATGATACATTTTTTTAAGTGATAATTAGGTTTTTGCGCAAGTTATGCCGGGTTTATACAACATTTACATAGTCGTAATCACAATCATAGTCATAATCATAAAAGTTAAACTATCCACTATCCACATAAACCTATTGACATCTACCATGAACTTAGCCTTTAATTATGTTACCCAACTTCATTGATATAAAAATTATGATTATGAAAATGTTCTATAAACGCACATTAAAATTGCGTTGTGATTATGACGATGATTAGACTGTGATTATGATTACGACTTACGCAAATGTTGTATAAACCCGGCATTAATATTGACCAGTGTTCATTTTTTTTTTTTCTATCATAGCCAGTGTTTTAGAGTTGAGAATGTAATAAAATAAAGTCGAGGCAACAAACCGTATGGCGTATATTGGTAATTGGTATTATACAGAAAATTATATTGGTATAATGGTATTATAAAAAAAAAACTAACGGTAGTTGAAATTAATGGTGGGTTCGTGAAGCACGCTATTTGCGCTATTTGGTACTACTTTTCATGCACGAAATTGCTCCGCGAACAAAAAGTAGTATCAAATAGCGCAAATAGTACACTCTAGCATGACCTTTCCTTACACCCATGTACGGAACACGCCCTGTGTGTTCACTATCGACACTTATATTATTTATACTGCTCATATTTCATATTAAAACTTTTTTTGGTAGTGAGTAATACTTAAATAACTTAACGCACAAGGTTAGGTACGAAATAATAACCCAAAAGCCATAAATCGAACTTAACCTTAATTATTCTTATTCAGCTTTTATTTGGTAATGGCTCCTGTTTCGTCAAACGGGCGAGTTGACGTAGTTCGTTGGCGGTCCGTTAAGATTTTTTTTTTGCTAAAATTAGCATCGTTGTTAATTTTTCCGTAAAATAAAAACACTAAATCACCACAATACACCAAAACACTTTTACTTTTACACTGGACGCGCGTTTCGCTAACCATGTTAGCATCATCAGCAGATGATTATAAACTGAGCATTATTGTGGTGATTTAGTGTTTTTATTTTGCTGTGTAACACCAAAGGTTCCAACCCTCAACTGTAATTTTTCCGTATTACATTTTGTATAGGACGCTTTCTACGAAATAAAATATAGAAATATTATTACCTTTTTGTTAGAATGTAAAATTTTAAGAGTATTGCAAGAAATTTCAAGTGTCTTGCAAGGCAAGACAAGAGGTTGCCATTCAAGAAATCTGCAAGACAAGACTCTTTGAAAATGTCTTGTCTTGAATTTCAAGACAAGACAAGAAATTGGGGGATTTTCAAGACAAGAATTCTTGTCTTGTGCAACACTAATACAAATTTTTTGAAAGCGAATCAAATTATTTATTAATTTTTAATTTATTACTCTTTCAACATTTCAAACTATACTTTTTCAAACATGTCCTTCAAATCCTTCAACTTAATAGCTGTTAGTACGAAGTTTCACTTCAAATATGCTCACATAGTGCACATACGATTTTTTGATCTCAGAAAAACTCTAAGAGATTAGGTATAGGAAACTGGAAAAATGAAATATACCAAATGTACTTACCCGGTATAGCCTAATATGTAGTTAAATTAACTATTGTACTTTAAATCGAATTAAAACTTGATCCAAAAAGTTATACAGTGTGAGACAAAATTAATATTGAACATTGGTTACCTTCAAAAGTATTTTACTCTGTTATTTTAAATGGAACACCCACTGTATTATTCCGATATTCAACGGAGAATTTATGTCTCTTCAAAATACTATTAAGGTTGCCTACCCCTCAAACAAAGATCTTCCTAGATATTTTCATTTATATTATTTAGTGTCAGTAGATATTTATTATTTGATAAAATCTACGTCAGAGAGAACTGATATGATTTTATTAGTTGGTGAATACAATATGCATTCACCAATTAATAGAATACTTAAATGCTCCTGATTTTATCTAGTCTGGGCTTTTTATGGGGATATGTTAAAGACAGTGTTTACAAAACTCGACCAAGTTGCTATTGTCGATTACATGAGAGAAATGATTGTTGCGGCTTTTCGAAGTAGAACTACACATATGCTTTTTAAAATGAAAATATTTTTTCAAAAAGACAATCATTTTATGTTAACCAGGGCCGCCGTTAATGTGTTAGGCGCCCGTGTGCAACTCAATATTTGCCGCCCAATTATTTTTAACGAAATGTATAAAAATGGCATAGTTTTTTTTGCCATACCTACATAATATTATGTGTACCAGGTGCGTCTCAAAAGTGGCTCACCCCTATAAATTTTTTATAACTTTTGATTTTTAAATGAGACCCTGGTATTTTTTTTACTTTATTCGATAGAAAATGATACTCTGAATAGAATGATCATCTATCTAATCTGAATGGGCATCTTTTAAGAGTCTTTTACGCTGTATTTTCGGGTCGCTCTCAGAGCTCGTGTAAAGCGGGTGTGTGGCCGAAAGAAATATATATTATATTTCAGAAATCTGCTTAGGGCTTCCAAAAGGCACCCAAAATTCCAAACACACGTGTGCTTTGATTAAGGCTTGATTAGGGTTTGCAGAGCTTCAGCATTTGCCATAAAATTGCGAGCAATTTGTTACAAAACCATATAAATTATATATCACTGTAATCACAAAACTTCAATCTATTTCCGTATTGTAACGGAATTTTAAATTATGTCTTTATTTTCGAGAAAATTTAGTTCAAACATAAGGAATATTTTGTTGATGTTTGACCATCAAAATCTTAAAAATAAAGAAGTTGTCTAAAAATGTGCTACAATACGGATATAGTATAATTCTTTATCTTTAATTTCCTTCTTCATTTGTGTAAAAATACCTAGCCAGTTTTACATAGAACGTTAAATATCGAACGCTTATTTTGCTACTTTTTCGGGCTAGTGAAATGGACTCTTAACTGGCCAGGACAAGACACGAAAAACATTAGACGATCAAATCTATTTTTCCAAGGCTCCTTGATTAATTTAATTAGTATTTTTAACACAGCCATGGTAGCCATGGTACTCTAGATTGAAATTTAAATACGATTTTTTTAAGAGAAAATGTCAAAAGTTGACATGATTTTTCATTCTATGCAGAGTGTCATTTTCTATCGAATAATGTAAAAATATATCGAGGGTATATACCATTTAAAAATCAAAACTTGTCATCTTCATTTCCGTTGAAACAAGATGTGACCAAAAACAATTGAATACGTCAATCAATCCTAATTTATGTCATATACTAACATACCAAATCTCGTTTTTTTATCTGAAAAAAAAAATTATAAAGTTATAGGGGTGAACCACTTTTGAGATACATCCGGTATGTTACCGGATGTATATTTACTCAAATAATTAATGTAGGTATTATCCAACATCCAGCAGAGTCAAATCTCTCTAAAACAAAACGCATCTGAGGATCCGCTTTGAATAAATACTCGAAACTTGCTTTATTTTATTTTGACTATAGCCGATAACGCGACGGCCACGAGGCGACAAAAAAAATAGTTTATCGTCAATTTTAAATATAGGTACAATAATTATGTTTGGATTGGAATGAGAGAAAAGAAGATAAATAAAATGCTAGTTTTAATTATGTAATAAATAAAATATGTTACATGTATCTTTTTATTACGGTTGACTATTTTACTCTACATCCTTTAATTTTTGTTAAATTAACAAAAAGTATATCACAGCCATCTAGATTTTTTCAAATAATAAAGATCTACTGATGGAAAATCATAAGAATCAAAATGTCTAGGAAAATCTTTGTCTGAGGGGTAGGCAAACTTAATAATGATTTGAAGATATATGAATTCCCCATTGAACACCGGAATAATATACTGGGTGTTCTATTTAAAATAAAGGAGTAAGTTGCTTTTAAAAGTATCTAATGTTCCATTATTATTATTAAAAGTATCTAATGTATTATTATTAATTTTATCTCATCCTGTATAACTCTTTGGCTCAAATTTTAATTTGGTTTAACCTACAATGGTTACTGTAATTAAATATCAGGCTATACAAGGTCAATTAAAATTTAGGTAGCTGTTATTGAAATTTACCCTTCATTTTCATAAAATGTGAAATAAATATGTCAAAATCCTTACATTATAGATATATGCTTCTTTAATAAAACTTACCTTTATTTTTTTCCTTGAATCCGAAAATCGATTAATATATAGGGTGTTCCATTACAAAAAAAAACAACTTTGAGTGTAACTCCTTTAGGGACACCCTGTAAACTATATATTTTTAGAACATGCTTTCAATTAATCTACATACGCTGCCAACATTTCATTTCAATATAAACTACTGTTCTCCTTGGAGCCTCCGCGCTGTATAATTATATATTTTGTTGTTTTATAAAGTTTAATTTTTCAAAATTTAGTTATTATTATTATATACCTACATAAGATTATATTGGTATTGGCAATTATAAAGCTCAAAAATACCTAGGTTTTTTATCTTCATTATGCTATATTTTATTAAATTTTATAAAACAAAAAATAAAAACACTTTTAATATTATATTTAAAAATGCCATACAATTGACTCTTAAAAATATTCAGTTAACATTTTAATACCTATTTCACTTCACTAACAATAAATGTAAGTAATTTTTCATTCTTTGTGCTATATTACCTCTATCTCAATTTGCTAAAAAACTTTAAATATTTAAGATATCTATACCTATTTGCAATACCAGCAAGATTTCAATTCAATAAAAAAAACATAAACCTTATTTATTTCTATAAAAAATTACCTTCAGATTTCTTAAAAACGACAGGTCAGAAATATGGGTAATACTATTTTCTGATAGATCCAAATGTTCTAAATTTAGATTATTATTTAGATGTTCAATAGTCTACAAAAAATATTGTTTACTGACACATAAAGTAAATAAAAGAAGTTTTACCTTTATACTATTTTTAGAAAGACACAACCACTTCAAATTTGTTAGCTCTTTTAATCCTTCAATTGTTAAGATCCCGTTGTCGCTTAAATTTAAAACTTGTAAACTATGTAATCTGCAAACTCCATACATACGAAGTAATTGATTATGACAAGCTGATAACTAGATCACATAAAATAATGACGATTTTTCTAAAATTATTATATTGAGTTTCAAGATTACCTTTTCCAACTTTCCAAATGCATCAATATTATCCAACCTTTGTAACTCGTTTTCATCTAGAATTAACTCTGTTACTTGACTGTCTTTAACAGAAGGCTTGTTTAACTTTTTTAATTTCTTATTTGATAAGTCTAGTATAGTAGAAATGCTATCTGAAAAATAAATTCAACAGTTCCATATTTCATAGTATAGAACTTGCAGATCAAAATTACCCATTGTAATCAGCTTTACTTCCAGAAGTTATATTGCTAATATATTTAAAACCGAGAAACTTATTAAAATAAAGGGTATACCAAATAAAGAACAAATTTTTAATTTGTGTTTTTTATGTCTAAATATATAAAAAACTGTAACACTGAACCAAGATTTCAAGGAGGCATAAAATCAACGCACAACAAATTTATAATTCAGGTTATGTTTGTGTTTAATACTAGTGATGTGCCCGTTATAAAAATCCCAAGTCAACAGAACTATTCGAATGTGCTAGAAAATACTAAATTTTTCGTAGTATATTCTGTGTAGTAAATTAACAACACCTGTTTTTTGATCCTTTGAAAAAGCTACAGATTCTTTTAGAACTTGGAAACGTGACTCGTGACCAAGGCTTTGACCAAGGTTCGGAAAACTACATGTTACTTTTAAAACTATATAAACTACATTACATATAGTTAATGTAGTTTATGTAGAGGGTGTAGTTTATGTAATCTATGTATGTAACTTTCAAATATCAACGGTTTGAGGTGAGGTTATAATAAATTGAAGCTTTAAAACCACATAATGTATTTGAGAAAACAGAAGAAATATGGCTTTAAATATAATATCTACATCATATTATCTCTATTACACCTCATACAAAGGAAAATTATTCATAATATCAATACATAGTTTATTAACGTAGTTTTCATGTAGTTAATGAACGGGAAAAGACGTAGTTTTTGAAGAAAAACTACACGTAGTTAATCAGGTAAATTACGTCTTAATCATAGATTTAGGAAGAACAGATATCACATTGTGCATTTTAACCATGTCTTAATTAACTACTTCCGAACCCTGCTCGTGACTGGCTTTCCTGCATGTTTCCTGGTTTGATCCATCCCCGTGTCCATCCCTGATTTTTTAATCTGAAGTAGGCACGGAAGTAGGTATATAAGCCAAACCATTTTATTCAATGGTCTGAGTTGGGTTGACATCTGTTGACATTGACATTAACATGTCAAATCAATTGTCAAATTAATTATTAACCTAAAAAAGTTTTTCAATTTTTTAACGTTCATGATATCGGGAAAATTATTTATTTTGTTTAAAGTTTGGAAAGTCTACTAAACAATAAAAATATAATACACAGTGCGGTGCTTTTAATAAGGTTTTTTTATATTTGTTTTTTACTTCTAAAATGTCATTTACCAAAGTAAGTAGAGGAGCAGCGTGGTTATTATTTAAAATAATTTGATTTAAAAATATGACTATTGTTTTGTTAACATTTGGTGGGAATTTCTAGTCTTATTTATATTTAAAATAATTAAAAATTAAGGCTTCCTCAATAGACAGTCTATTAATAACATTTTTTTTATATTGTGAAATAAAATGTCTGTTATTTATGTTTAAATTAATATTTATGAAAAAAATAACAAATGTAATCATATGTGCAAGTTTTGCTAATGTTTTTTTTACTTTAAAAAATATTGTACCGTTTTATCGAAAAAAAAGGCGTCAGCGATGGCTATGAAATGAAGATCGCTGTCATTTTATATATTAAAGTATATGGGATATATCATCGATTTTCAATTCCAAGCCAACTGGACGACGTTTTTTTTACGTACTTTAGCTTTACATAGCTTAAAACAGATATACAGTATGCTCAAAAAATATGAAAACGAATGATTTGGGTGATGACAAATAAACAATTCATATAGAGAATAATGGGATTTATAGCAATTTCAAACTGTCAAAGTCATAAATCTTCAATCACACGGTACCATTGCGATAAAAAAAAAGTAGTACAGCAAAATATGATTTAATGTGCTGGTCTCTAATAAAATATTAAAAATTGCCCATTTTTAAAAGGTAGGTAAATTTTTTATACTTTGTTTCGCCACGTATACCTATCAATTATTACCAAATTCATGGTAATGTCTAAAAAGTTAGGTGACATAATTGTATTATATATACGATATCCACTTCTCGATATCCTTATCGACCAGGAGTTCTATCTGGGACTACTAATTCTTGTACTACTTTTTTTTATCGCAATGATACATCTTTTATTTGACCGAAAATCAAAATTTGCTTTCATGACTGAAAATTAAAATCGCTTCTAGCTTTATGTGAGTTCCACTAATCTCTGGCCGAATTTACCATTGGAATAGTTAAAAATGTATATACAGTAGAACAATTCAGACACATATTGAAACTACTACCCCTGAATTAGTAAAGAATCCAGATTGATGAAATATTTTTTTTTTGTAATTGTTTAATAATTTTATTGATTCCAACCCAAACTAAAAATTTAAGCACATTTTTTTTTTAAATAGAAATGCCAAACCTTTTCTAAAATACATTAAAACTTTACTGCAATTAGTATACCTAATATGTATGCATAAAACTTAAAAAAAACACTTCATAGCTGTAGTACAGTCAATCTGGCATCAAAAAAGATGTAGACTCCCTTCAAATTACCCCCGCTCCCATTCTTTGCCAATCGTAAGTGGTCCACTGGATAAGCTTAAATTCGAAAATTCGTATCCCCCCGCCCCACTGTTTTTGAGAAACTCAAAAAAAAATTAGATTTGATTTTTTGGCTGAACCGTAGGTCCCACAATTTTATGGAACAAAACATGAAGAGAATTATATTCTCTACAGTTTCATCTCAAGTAACAAACCTCTAAAACGGAACTTGCGGGAAGAAAGTTAGAGGCCAAAGTCACTCAAAAGCAGTTTTTTGCATTTTCCGGGTGAAAGCGAGTTAGAGGGGGCTTAATCACTGCGACCTTAAAGATCTATTGCGCTCCCTTACATAAGTAATAACTCATCATACAGTCTATAACCCATTATACATGGGGAGACATGGTATTTCCCACCCTGCTCTGACAACAGATGTCCTTCCGGGGGTATACACCCTTCCACGGTTGCAGTTTGGCCCTTCGTGCTCATTACAGTTTAGGAGCTTGCCTCCGGCTGAGGTACCCGTGAGGTGGAGGCTGGAGGATCTCTCTCCTTTTTGTCCGCCTGTTTAACTTGGTCTCTCCTTAGACATGATACCGGTGTTGTCCAGCAACTATAATAAAGGACATATCCCTCTTTTTCTATTGCATCCTTGGACTTGGGGTCAATTCATATTGCGAGGACCTGACTATGAGCCTCCTCCCTCGAGTTGATGACTCGCCAACTCAGTGTCCTTACTTTGGAGTTCTGAGCCTGGAAAAGGCCCAGCAGGTACATATGTGGTATCTTTCCCCTTGCTCCTCGGTAGAAAGACCGTGATGATCGTCCCTTTCGCTGCAATCAGTCCCGGCCCTTGCAAATTTTTAAGCTTAGGTGCGATTTCCACCAACCAATCCGCCGATTCTTGAGATACACAATCTATGAGGATCATGGCCCTCCGAAAGTGTATCCCCGCAAAACGCAGCTGGCCTACATTTTTTAGATCGTTGTGTTGCGATCCGGTCGCCACTCCGTCCAATATCCCCTTTTCTAGAGCCGTTTGCAGGTCGGTGGTCAGTGCTGCCTCTGGGTAATCCTTTGGCAGCACCGCCATTTTCACTTGTCCAGCAATAGCGGCAAAGCTGGTGATACGCCCCTGCTTGCCTCCCGGTGTTGGACGGCTTTCCATCCTGGCTTTTTTCTCCTTGCCGGAGCAGAGGTGAGAGGTTCCTCTCTTGCCCTTTAGTGGAGATGCGCCAGACCGTTTCTTGGTTCCTTTACCCTTCCCTTTTTTGAGGAGTACTTTTGCTTTTGTTTCCTCTGGAGCAAGTCCCTCGTGGAGCAGTCGGAGGTATCTCCGTGCTTCTGCTCCGCTAAGACCTACACTCAGAGGATCGTCTAGCCCGCCTGGTTGACCCAGGCCGGGTAGACGAAACGGTAGCTTGTGTCGCTTATTGGGTCTAGAGGTAGACTCCCGAACATTCCTGGGGGAGGTGGTAGCTGGTGTGTCTCTTGTGGAGGATGATCTCGCGTCAGCCGCCTCTCCTATAGTTCCTTTTGGGTTTGGTTCCTTGGAACTTTCATTGTTAATGTTCTCAGTGTCACTAGGGGGTTTCCCCACAACTTTACCGGTGGTGTTTTTAATACTAAATCTGATAGTGTTCCCACGAGTCGCTAGGGATAATCGGTCCACTTCTACAGAGCCCCGCATGTAGAAGTAAGGAGTAAATACACAGGGGCCTCCGGGTATTCAATGTTAAGACCAGTAGAGGCTAGTTTTCTATCTAGCCACGCATCCCTTTGACCTAGTCCCGCCATAGTAGGATTTAGGTTTTTGGTGAGGTCCTTCCTCTTGGTCCAAGACGCCCCCCCCCCCCAAACCATCTAACCGTGAGGCATGACCACAGACAGTAGATGGTACCTGGTATGACGGACAGAATAGACCCGTCCGGCATCGTTATATGTCTTGGTGCAATTCCCTGGCCACGACACTACTGCCAGGAACCAGACAGTGAGATGCTTCTTAGACCAAGTCAAAGTTCTAGAGGTGATTCCCCCAGTACCTAACTAGGAGCATTTCCCCACCCACGACAAGATCTTGCATCTCCTTGGAGAAGATGAAGATAAAAAAAACTATAACGAAAACTATCTTTGCGGTGCGCGGTGTGGTAACGAGTTTCCTGACGAATACCATTGGTAAATCAGTGCAGCACTGATGCGCCACTAGTGCAATCTTTAAAAACCATTGGTAAATTTAGTCAATTTTTTAAATACCATCGAAGACCAGTTGGCACTTTTTGCACCGAGTGCAGCTAGTGCCGCACGTTGTATTAATGAGCCTGTTGCGCTAGTTCAATGAAATATTATTGGAAGAAAATACTATTATATTGTAGATTTGTGGCAATAACTGAATTTTGTCATCACACGTTCATTATTTCGTTACAGTATACAGTATGATACAATGGTTATCTTTCGTGAATCAGACTAGTTGTTTCATTACTAAATCAGTGTCACTTTGGAATGCAAATTCTTTTTATAATTTATAGGTACGACCATTGAGTACCCTACGCACTTTCCAAGCTTTTAACGCACAGTGTAGGCGACATCTTACAAACAACTCAACCCCAGAAGAACCTGCAAAACTCGAAAAAAGTAAATTTTGCCAAATAGTTATATTATACAGGGTGTAAATAATTAAGGGTCAAAAAAATTAGATCGTTGTTTTCTGAAAAATAAAGGGGAATTTTTATGTAATATTTTTCGGTTTGGCGTTTCCCTGTGTTGTTATTTGCTTACACAATGCACTAAAATATACAGTCTCCATAAATTTTATATGCAGTTTTATTAGGAGTATGAATAGTGAATTTTATATTTTTCTTGTTAAGTGTCCTGTTTAGAGAAAAATATGTTAAAAAATTACCAAATTAACTAATTTATAATAAAATGTGTAGTTTTTTAGTTCTAAATAGTTCTAAATAGTGAAGGAATAAAAAAATACATAAATATCGAGAGAAATATAGTAAAATATTCCAAGTGGTTTAGCTGTTTGAACATCCTCTACCATTATAGCCGCAGACTAAATATTAAATATCAACTTTTTTCTCTCAACCGCTTTTAAGAATTGTCGATAATAATGTGTGAATTTGGTTCGCCCACTTTTGGTTAACGTTGATTTGAATTTGGTTCACCCTGTACTAGCAAATAACTAGGGATATGCCATCCTGAAAACAATATATATATATATATATATATATATATATATATATATATATATATATATATATATATATATATATATATATATATATATATACTGCGTCCTATATATTTAAAGGCGATTCTTTGAAAGATTCTTCAAGTTTCATTAACAAAAATAAGTGAGCCTTTTTTAACCCCTTCCACTCATCGTAAAGAAGTGAAAAAACATGCATAAAATTTTAATATTCTATCATTTTTTTAAGGATAACAATAAAATACTTTTTCAGCCGTCTTATACAGGGTGGTCCGAATAGTATTCGGGAAACTTCGGCCGCATATTCGGGAGATAAAAATAAATAAAAATTTCTTATAAATGTATGTCCTAAAATGCTTAGTTTTGGAGAAACAGGGTGTAGGAGTTTCATTTTTATTTCGACCGATAAAAATGAAATTTTCCAAATTAGTTCTGAACTAAGGTTGATATTTGGATGAAAATTGGTGTCTGGGTGTTTTTTGGCATAAGCTATTTGATTTTGATGTCAATATGACTCCTCCCTATAGGGGGCCCCATCTACATGTTTTTGAACTATTTTGAAAAATAATAACTTGTTGTCCAAACCTGTATTAAACTACTGAGTGAACAAATATACATTTCCGCCGTTTTTTACGCAAAAAATCTCTCTGGTATAAATCGCTGCGAGCAACCGTTCTCAAGATATTTTGATATTTAGAACTGAAATTATCAATACGTCATCACTGACCAAAAACAAACATGTTTTCATAGATAAATGCAACAAGTTTAGATTGGAAAGCCCGTAAAAATTTTAGGTCGCGAAATTATTTTGGATCGCGACCGTTATACGCGATCTGGCGCTGCTATAGCGGTCGCTAAGAACAACGGCAAACAAAAACAGAAATAATTTTCTCTTGTCAAAGTCTTCAAAAATCATAATATCTTTCAAAATCCAAACCGCTCTCATTAAAGAAATTCCGAAAAGTGTTTATAGCGTCCATTTTCAAAGTAATAATTACTATCTTGTGAGTTTAATTCAAGTTTTATTTACTCCAACCGGTGATAATTGTGAAAAAGTGACATTGAAAACTTAAAAAGCTGTGCTGTGAACTGTGAACTGCAAAAACCATCGTGGATCGTGGCATAACGTCGGTTTCCAATGTTTCATAGGTATTTCCTACATGCGTCCTTATATAAAATAAAGTTTCTTGTGTATGCAACACACTGTCTTTTATTTATAAAATTAAACGAAAATAATAATAAATTTGAATAAACAATATTTGGCGGAAATTTTCCGGAAAAAGCCGAACCGCTCCGAAATTTTCAAAAGTTTTGGGTCGCGACCGTTGCAAGGATAGCGCCAAATAGTGTTTACATTGTCCTTTCATTGGCACTTTCCAATCTAAACTTGTTTCATTTATCTATGCATGTTTTCCGGATGGTTATTTGACATATCGTCCCATTGCTGCCAAAAGTCACTAACTTCCTTTTTATTACATCCGAGAAAAATGCGTCTAAAGATGAATTGCATTGCATAAAGATGTTATAGTTAGTAACTATTCGGAGATTACAGTTGAGGGTTGGAACCTTTGGTGTTACACAGCAAAATAAAAACACTAAATCACCACAATACACCAAAACACTTCTACTTTTACACTGGACGCGCGTTTCGCTAACCATGTTAGCATCATCAGCAGATGATTATAAACTAAAGTACAATCTACAAGGTGAGCGTTTATATACTCGCTCAGTGGGCCCCAGTGGGCGTGGCAGGAAATCTAGCCAACCGAGTCAGAGCCAGCTGGGCGTAATTGTTTAATTAATTTTAAATTATTAAGATCTATACAATGTTCATTATCAACAATATGTTCGGCAACGCAAGATTTATCCGGTCTACCATATCTTATCTGAGCTAAATGTTCTTTAAATCTAGTTAATATTGATCTTCTAGTTTGCCCAACATATTTCTGATTACAATCTTTACACGAAATTTCATAAATACCCGACCTTTCCAGTGGAGGTGTTTTATCTTTTGGATTACCTAATAATTGTTGTAATTTATTCTTAGCACTAAACACAAGTTTATAATTGACATTCTTAAAAATTCCTTTTAGACCACGGGGTAACTCTCTATCAAACGGTATCGAAAAATATTTAGACGTATCTTTCTCCGCTTGAAAAGTCGAATTTTCAGAAATCATTAACCTATACCTACGTTTTCTAATTAATTTATCAACTAGTGAAGGAGAATATCCATTACACTCAGCTACATTCCTAATGTAATCTCTTTCTATTTCATATCTTTCGTTGGAAAGTGGGAAACTAAGTAATCTATGAACTAAGAAATTTAAACTAGCCATTTTATGTTCAACACTATGATGTGATTCATTAGGAATATATCTGCGTGTGGTCGTATTTTTCCTATAGATATCAAATTCCATGCAATTATTAGTATTTCTAATAACTAATATATCTAGAAATGGTAATCTGTCGTTGTTCTCAATTTCATGCGTAAATTTAATGGAAGGAAAACGATTATTTAACTTAGTTTATTAAACAAAGGTTTAAAGTATGCATTGCCCAACTCTGGTAGCGCTTTGGAGGAAATCGTCGTTGGTGTTGAAACTGCTATTCAGCACTTGCCCGAGGCTTCTAAAGTATTTACAAGAGAGGCTTGTAGAAATCAGTTATCAAAAAATATTGTTTCAAGTAATTCATTAAAATCTAACAAAGAGCACAATATTGTCAAGAGTTTGCGTAACAAAGATTGTTTCTATCTAAAAGCTGATAAGGGAAATAAGGTTGTTATATTAGATAAAAAAGACTATTACGATAAGGTTAACAACTTAATCGATAATGGCCCCTACATAAATTTGAAAAAGAATCCCTTGCCGAAGATGGTAGCAGACGTTAAAAAAACTCTAAAAGAATGTAACACCCTTATTGATCTTTCTTTAAAGAGGAAATTGCAAGTATCCAATCCCTCATTACCAAAATTGTATGCTTTGCCAAAAATTCATAAACCGGACAAGTCTATGCGCCCAATTGTTTCGGCTGTAGGTTCTCCGACTTATAATTTGGCAAAATGGTTATCAAGGGAGTTTGAAAATTTACCTGATCATGAACCTTCTTTCTCAGTTAAAAATAATATTGAATTCATTAACAAAATTAAAGATATAACATTGCATGAAGGTGAAATTTTGGTCTCCTTTGATGTATCTTCGTTGTTCCCAAGTGCTCCAATTCCACATACTTTAGGCTATTTGAAGGAATTACTGAACGCAAATGGTCTCGACAACAAAACTGTGATTGAATATATTGAGCTTACATCGTTATGTATGAAACAAAACTGTTTTCAATTTAATAACAACTTTTTTGAACAGCGGGAAGGTACAGCAATGGGTAATCCATTGTCTCCATTTTTGGCTAATTTATTCATGAGCAGGTTTGAAGTGGAAGCTAAGAATCAGTTTAAGTATTTTCCAAGAGTATGGGTTAGGTATGTGGATGATATTTTTGTTGTTTTTGACACACATTGAGACACCATAGATAATTTTATTTCTAAGTTAAATAATCGTTTTCCTTCCATTAAATTTACGCATGAAATTGAGAACAACGACAGATTACCATTTCTAGATGTATTAGTTATTAGAAATACTAATAATTGCGTGGAATTTGATATCTATAGGAAAAATACCACACGCTGATATATTCCTAATGAATCACATCATAGTGTTGAACATAAAATGGCTAGTTTAAATTTCTTAGTTCATAGATTACTTAGTTTCCCACTTTCCAACGAAAGAAATGAAATAGAAAGAGATTACATTAGGAATGTAGCTGAGTGTAATGGATATTCTCCTTCACTAGTTGATAAATTAATTAGAAAACGTAGGTATAGCTTAATGATTTCCTGAAAATTCGACTTTTCAAGTGGAGGAAGATACGTCTAAATATTTTTCGATACCGTTTGATAGAGAGTTATCCTGTGGTCTAAAAGTAATTTTTAAGAATGTCAATTATAAACTTGTGTATAGTGCTAATAATAAATTACAACAATTATTAGGCAATACAAAGGATAAAACACCTCCACTGGAAAGGTCGGGTATTTATGAAATTTCTTGTAAAGATTGTAATCAGAAATATGTTGGGCAAACTAGAAGATCAATATTAACTAGATTTAAAGAACGTTTAGCTCAGATAAGATATGGTAGACCGGATAAATCTTGCGTTGCCGAACATATTGTTGATAATGAACATTGTATAGATCTTAATAATTTAAAATTAATTAAACAAGTCTCAAATTACGGGCAATTAGATGCATATGAAAGCATCAGAATTAATAAATGTAAAGATAGTATGAACAGAGTCAACGGTCCAATTCCTTCAAGTTCTTTGTTCCTACTACTCTAGTGGCGGAAATCTAACTGTTACGCTCAGTTGGCTCTGACTCGGTTGGCTAGATTTTGCCACGCCCACTCGGGGCCCACTGAGCGAGTATATAAACGCTCACCTTGTAGATTGTACTTTAGTTTATAATCATCTGCTGATGATGCTAACATGGTTAGCGAAACGCGCGTCCAGTGTAAAAGTAAAAGTGTTTTGGTGTATTGTGGTGATTTAGTGTTTTTATTTTTTTAACTATTCGGTATTAAAATAAAATATAAATAGCCAGAAATCTTAGTTAATGACTTTTGCAATCGATTTGTTAGAAAAAAATGTTAGTTAGTGACTTTTGGCAGCAATAGGACGATATATGATTAGTTATTTTGATTGGCTATAGGTTATAGATATTGGTTTATAGGTTTGACGTTATATGATTGGTTATTTGATAAATTTGGGAACTTGTACTAACTACTGGTGTACGGACGAAAAGTTATTACTCTCCAAAACAGTTTAAAAACGTGTATAATCAAATTTCTTATGTCAAAACAGCCAGACACCAATTTTCACCCAAATATCGACGTTATTTTAAAAATTATTTGGAAAAAAAATGAAATAAAAATTAAATTTTACACCCTATATCTCAGAAACTAAGCGTTTTAAAATATAAATTTATACGATTTTTTTACTTATTTTTATCTGCAGAATATGCTACCGAAATGTCCCGAATATAATTCGGACCACCCTCTCTAATGGTTAACTTTTGACTCAAGCAGACTTGTAGAACAAACTACCATTTATTTTTAACAAGGTGTCGTTCTTTAAAATTTTTCGTATTTGTTATGAAACACTCTTTTTTCCTTTTCCCACAATTTTTCTCACTTATTTTTTCAACCCTGTATATTTATTGGGGTGTCCGTTATTTCCCAAGTTAATTTTTTTGTTGCCGCCCTCTGAAATTTTAGTTTTTGCTCTAAAAAAATTATCCAACGTAAATAAGCTCTTAATTTTTAATTTAAACCGTGCCGGAATCATGATACTTTTCCCATTTAAATAACATGGGATTTTCTGACCTTTTGCATTTATTTTTTTATATCCAGAGCAAATGAACCTACATTTTTCACAAAGACATATTCTTTTCTAATACAAAATTTTACGCTCTACAAAAAGGTCTCTTTGTTTTTTTCCATAAAAATATTCCTTTAAAAGTTATTCGCAGTCAAAGTTATGCACATAGTTTATATTCAAATGTTTCCAAATCATTCACTGCACATTCTAATTGCGCCTTTCGATTTTGACTAAAAAAGGATCTAGAGCAGGGTTGGCATGATTTAAATCAAATGATTTAAATCATGATTTAAATCAAGTGATTTTTTTAATTTTAATCATTGATTTAAATAAAAAAAAATAATTTTATTAAAACTTTATTATAAATCAAAAAATAACTGCAAAAGTTACAAAAATGTGTCCTAGAAAATTATAAAAATGTTATAAAACTATATAAAAATATCTATTCATCAATTTAAATGTTGGACCGATTTTTGAAGTAATTTCGTGTGAATCCATTAGACCGCTAAACGCAGGGATTTATTTTAAAATTTATGTATAAGTGACAAAAATTCCCTGTTCCATACATATCATTCGCAGTCTAATGCAGAACTAGGTTCTTCTGATATAGAGACTATATCTTCATTCCCGAGAATCTATAATAATAATCGTTGTCAGGAAATATGTTGTTTTATATATTTTTTTTTGAAATGGTTGTATTTTTCCAAATTCTTACCGACATTTTGATCTGCAGTGCGTATTTTACACTTTGACTAATACTAATTTCAGTCTCGACTTAAGAGTATTTCCGAACAATAATGTATTGTTTTATTAGGAGTCAAAATTATACTTTTTTTGATGATGCTGTACCTTGGAAGGACCATCGTAAAGCTATTCCGACGTTACAAGGTAACACAAAAAGTACTTTTTTACTCCTAATAAAACATACATACTATTTTTTTAAAACATTACAAATAATTTTTAATCAATTTCAAACATTGCAAATAATATAAACAGTAATGGAGCAACAATTTGTACACTCGTTGAATTTGACACTTAATATCAGTTTAATAATATATTTTCGTACTTATGCTTAGGCGTAACAGTGCTTTACTTTTATACCTAGGCGTTGAAATGACAAAAATTAATACTTTTGAGACGTTTAAAAAAAATCCTTTTGATCTGAAGCGAGCGATTTTTTTGCGAAATATATTGGTGACCGATGAGGAAAAATGACAAACGCACCCTAGAATTATTAATGTTATTGATAACGGGCAGAGTTATAAAGATTTAGCCATTTAGGATAGGACTTGAATTGGAAATAAGTCCTAGTCATTTGGAAATCCGATTTAACCCTCGACTACTCGCGCGGCGAAAAAATACACCAGCGGTCGCATGGGATACAAGTACTCGAGGGTTAAATATTGTTTTGAATTAAAATCAAAAAAATCTGATTTAAATAAAAAAAATCTGATTTAAATCAAATAAATCTGATTTTTTTATTTTTTTTTAAAAATCATGATTTTTTCCAACCCTGATCTAGAGCCATACTTTTTTTAATAAACAAAAAAAATCAACTTTGGAAATAACGGACATCCTAATATTTATAGTAATAAAAAAGAAAAACGAAATTATCGGGCAAAACTCACAGTAAGATAAACCCACAGTAAATATGAACAGTTCATCTTTACTGATTTCTCCCGTATTGATTATTGATGAAGCCGGAAGGCAGACACACTAATTGGTAGTCGTATTTTAGTCGTTTTCATGGCTAATTTTACTATGGGTTTTGACCAATTATTTGGTTTTTCTTTTTTAAAGTCCTCACGATAACATCCTTTGTTTATATTAATATATATTTCAGCAATCAATAATGTCACACTCTTGGGCAGAGTAGGAGCAGAACCACAGAAAAAGGGATCAGATCAATTTCCGATTGCAGTATTTTCGTTAGCGACTCATACAAATTACCGCTACGAATCAGGGGAATTCTTACAAAGAACAGAATGGCATAGAATAGTGTGTTTTAAACCTGGCTTAAGAGAGACAGTGTTAACTTATCTAAAAAAAGGCCAACGAGTTCATGTAAGTGGAAAGTTGATATACGGTGAGGTAAAACAAGGAGATGGTAGTACAAAAAATACAACATCCATAGCGGCCGATGATATTATATTTTTTCAATAAAGAACTGTAATCTCAATATACCTTGTACAAAAATATTAAAAGAAACGTAGCTTTATTTTTAAACAGTGTTTTTATTGTTGATTCTGTAAGTCCTTTTAATTAGATACACTTTATTGTTTGAGCTATATGATCGAGCTCTATAAGTGTTGTTTCATATGGAGCGGAAAATATTATTTTCTGCCGCTTGTTGACCGCTTTTCTTTCAAATTAATAATTTTTCAGATGAAATCCCCCAAATTCAACGCAAAATTTTCTATAAGGTATAGTTTTATAGTGTAGTTTTTGAAAACAAAGAAATATATAGTATACAGACTGGAACAAAGGGAAACTTAAATCTAGTCCCTTTTTTATCAACGGTCGATTCTAGTAAAAATTCAAAACATTTTTAAATGACATACTCTATTTATGGTTGGTATGATACATGTTAAGCCGCGTCCAAGCTAAGCGAACAAAACGTTCACGAACATATATAATTAACACTATATAGCAGCCCATCGGTCCCGACGACTGAGCTGCGGGGAAGAATGCTTCAACCAGTTTACTCTATAGATCTAGGATGCGTTTAGGTAGTCGCTGTTTTTTCGAGTACCCGGCTAAATTTGAGTTGAAAAAAATAAATATGGATGATAACGTGAAAATTGCGGCAGCTGCTTTTATTGTATTGGCTGATGCTTGCAAAAAAAGACCAAAAAAGAAACTCTGTAGCAAAACAAAATTGATACAAAGCTGAGAAAACTACAGTGCAAGTATTTTTATTAAATAACTTAACCGGTAAATTAAGAACTTTTGTCGTTGAAGAATCAATATTTAGCAGGCGGAGGGTTACAGGGATCTTTTGGTAGATTATTCGTTATAGTGTATTTTTAAGACCTCTGTATTCATTTTCAGCCGATTCTACCAGGTGTTTCTCAAAAGGGGCTCACTTTTTTTATTTTTTATTTTTTCAGATAATACAACGAAATTTGGTTTGTTAGTATATGACATAAATGGGAATTGATTGACGTATTCAATTACCTTCGGTCGCGCTTCCTGTTTCACCGGAAATTACTACAACTTTGGATTTTTAGATTGTATCCTAAGTACTTTTTTACCTTATTTGATAGAAAATGACATTCTGAATAGAATGACATATCATACGTCAATTTTAGACATTTCCAATTAAATACAAATAGCATTTTAAATTTCAATCTAGAGTACCAAGACTGAGTTAAAACTATTAATTTGTAATCAAAGAACTTTGGAAACATATATTTGCTCGTGTAATTTTTTTTCGTATCCTTTCATGGCCGCTTAAAAGATGCCCAAATCGTATTTTTAATGATAACTCAATTTTTTCAAATGGTACGAGGCTGGCTCAGCATATTTGGAAAAAGCATTTTTTACGAATAATTTGGTACCACATACTTGGTATTTGGAGTAAAATTGTCGTTACGTTTATTTATGGCCATTTTTTAATTGAAAATGTCAAAAGTTGACATATAATACATCATTCTATTTAGAATGTCATTTTCTATCATATACGGTAAAAAAATACCGAGCGTACCATTTAAATCAAAAGTTGTTGTCATTTCGGTTGAAATTTATTAGGTAGTGACTGAAAATTAATGAAAACGTCGATCAATCCTGATTTATATCCTATACTAACATACCAAATCTCGTTTTTTATCTAAAAAAATAAAAAAGTTATAGAAGTGAACCACTTTTATAATAATCATAAAGGTCTTTATTAACAAAAATGAAATTATATGGACGAAGTCTAGCTACATAGCTATTCACACTCCACCCACAATAAAATTAAAATTATAAAATATTTTCTTTGTGTAAACAAATTAGTTGTAAATGTTTTTCACGATCCCAGTCAATAACTGCGTCTCCCATTGTCGAATACTCGGTAAAAAATAAAAATTACAGATGGACGCCCGAAATTAAATGAGACCCTTCCAAGTGTCCGCCCCAGAGTCCGCCGAAATGCACGCCGTTCACTCCTTTTGACACCCGTCGGAAAAAGAACGCGCGCGCTCTAGCATGCAGGCAGACACACGCTCTGGCGTACAAGCTAGCCGTTCTTCGCACCGTGCTCCTAATAGGCCTAGGATAGCTGTACTTGTTGGCTTTATTACTTATAAATCTACCTATCTCACAATTTTCACTTTTTATCTAGTTAATTATATATGTTCGCGAACGTTTTGTTCGCCTAGATTGGATGCGGCTTTATTATACCTTTTTCGATTACGAGTTCGATGGTAAAAAATAAAAAAAAAACATATTTAAAGTTTCTTTTTGATCTGCCCTGTATATTTTTTTTCTTCCTCTACAATGTGTGAAAACTATACTAATTACCCTACTGTAACTACCATTAATATTTTGAATGCATTATTTAATATTAGAACATTTAATAAGTTCATGAATAGGAATTTGGTTTTTTAGTTTTACTTGGATATTTTAACATTTCTGAAAACAGTATTTTCTAATTGGTAAAACGTAAAAAATCGTTAGATCTGACAGCCCTGCTGAAACTGGTCTGTCGTTCAACTGGACGCACCTAGTATATACGCAATATATCCGTGCTCGCAGCGACCTGGCCGTCATCGTCAGTGCGCTTGAGCTCTAAGAGAAAAACTTCATATGAATGTATATCGTAAACATCTTAATTTGTGAGATACAGGGTGGTAAATTTTTTTAACAAAAAAACTTTTTTTCATAATAACTAACTTTTTTCATAAAACTTGATACACGTCTTTTATGCATCAAAATGCCTTTTTTGGTCTACAAAGAATTTTATTTATTTCAACCAGTGCCGTCCATACGGGTTTTATATTCAATATTTTTGGAGAAAAAAGTGGTACACCACCGACTTCTCTTAAAATAAAAATTATTTTCAAAATCTCCATTCATTTCTAAATTTTTTTTTTGTCTCTTGATTTTTTCGTCCGACGCATAGTTTTTGCTTAAAAAAAACTTAACACACTTGAAAAGCTTGCTTAAAAAAAAACTTAACACAATTAAATTTGAAAATCACAAAGTAGTTTAGTTATGAATCTGCGGGTACAGGATTTTATAATAATAATAATAATAATAATAACACACCATTTCACAAAATAAGTATTACTTGATCGACTACCTGCCTGGCCCTAGGAAAGCGGAGCTATCCCGGCCAGAACAGGATAACAGCCAGTTAAAACTGAGAAAGAAATAATAAATAAATAATAATAATAATCAGCACTTATCACAGCATAATATCCTTACAGAGGAACAAAAGGGATGTAGAGAACAGAGCCAAGGATGCAAGGAACAGTTAACCATTGATGCGGTAGTAATGGGCCAAGCTGTCAAGGAATGTAGAAATCTCCACGTAACTTATATCGACTACAAAAAAGCGTATGACTCCATCCCACATAGCTGGTTAAAAAGGGTTCTTCAAATATATAAAATCCATCCAATGCTTCAACAATGCAGTCATGGAGAACAAGCATCCATCTAACAACCTGTAATGCAAATATACAAACAGATTCAATCCCAATCAAAAGAGGAATCTTCCCGGGCGATTCCCTAAGTGCACTGTGGTTTTGTATATGCCTTAACCCACTCTCCAATACTTTGAACGAAACAGCATATGGCTTTTACATTAAATACGAAAAATCAGTAAGACATAAAATTCACCATCTCCTATACATGGACGACATAAAACTATATACAGCGACAAAAACAGAACACACCGAGCTACTTAAAATTCTAGAAAAATCCACAAACGACATAAAAATGGAATTTGGGATGAACAAATGTAAAACACTACACATAAACAGAGGTAAATGGCAAAACGAAGAGCAGGCATCTACATTAAACAATGAACACTTAGACAACATGCAACCCAACGAATATTACAAATACTTGGGAATTTTACAAAACAGAAAAGTTGACCATACCGCACTCAAAACCCAACTAAAAGAACAATACAGGAAAAGACTAAGTAAAATACTGAAAACCGAACTAAATTCAAAAAACACAGTTAGAGCGATTAACACCTACGCCATACCGCTGCTCACCTATTCATTTGGAATCATTAAATGGTCCAAAACAGATCTGGAAAATTTAAATATTCTGACAAGAACTCAGCTAACTAGATTCCGACAGCTGCATCCCAACTCTTGCAAGGAGAGGCTGACCATTGAAAGAAAAGAAGGAGGTAGGGGCCTGACAGATATTCACGAAATACACAACAAACAGATTAATTCACTAAGAAAATACTTTAAAGAAAAAAATACCTCATTACACCAAGCAGTAACTATAGCGGATGCTAACTACACACCATTAAATCTTAACGCAGAAAATATTCCTGTTTCAAATATACTCACATTAGAGGAAAAGAAAAACAAATGGTCCCAAAAGCAACTACATGGAAAACACTGTCATATTATGAACAACCCCGACATCGATAAAGAACTGTCATATTCATGGCTACAAAAAGGGCAACTGCAACCGGAAACGGAGGGATTCATTATAGCGATACAAGATCAAGTAATAGCAACGCGCAACTACAGGAAATACATAATAAAAGATAGGGCCCAACAAACGGATACCTGCAGGCGTTGCCACCTCCAAAGTGAAACAATAGAGCATATTACAAATGGTTGTAAAATACTCACTGGTACAGAATACACTCTAAGGCATGACTTTGTTGCGCGTATTATACATCAAGAAATAGCAAAAACATATAAATTTATACAAGAAGAACAGCCCTATTACAAATACACGCCGCAATCTGTCTTTGAAAACGACACTATAAAACTCTACTGGGACAGAACGATCCATACTGACAAGACAGTAACATGCAATAGACCTGATATAACGTTAACACTAAAAAAAGAGAAAGTAACATATCTAATAGAAATCAGTGTTCCGAATGACAACAACATAACAAAGAAATATGAAGAAAAAATTAGCAAATACATTCCACTAACACAGGAAGTAGAACGAATATGGCAACAAAAAGAAGTTAAAATCCTACCATTTATTATATCTAGCACGGGCCTCACACACAGGAAATTTAAAGAAAACCTCTATATTTTAAATTTAAAAGGTCATATTCACACACTTGCTCAAAAAACAGTAATCATTAAAACCACAAACATAACCCGCTCCTTCTTAAAACAATAGAGACAAAACAATAGAAACTCTGACAGTACTTGGTAATGAACACCCGTCTGTCAGAATATACCACCAAGAGTGAGAAAAAAAATAATAATAATATGTCTTTATTTTAATAATCCTCGGCGAAGTTCAGTAAATAACTGCTTAGTTAACCGAGTACCATTATAGTATAACCTAACAAATAATATCAATATCTACTACCTTATCTTAAATTAATATATCAAATGTGTAAATATAATAACAAAAAAGAACAATGAAAAATACAAAAAAATATAAAAAATATAAAGCATTAACAAAACTATTAGTGTAACACATAGAGCACACATAGAGAACAATTAATACTTATATGTAAGTACATTATGCAATAACATAAGGCAACAGGCATGTATTGGTGTTGATGAAGAGAGAGCCAAGGAGAGGCATAGTTGGCTGGTTTCAAAAGAATACTCAACTCACATTATGGAATAATAAATCTCTGAACCCCGATCTAAATGAACCGAGGGACTTAGCTATTAAAGCACTTGGCAGGGAATTATATAACGAGACCGCAGAATACGTAAATCGTCGATATAAAGAGGTCTTATATTGAGGTAGATATAACTGATTAATATTTCGAGTGTCTCTGCTATGAACAGTTTGGCGCAGTTTTAATTTAGATTTTAAATATAATGGTGTCTGTAATTTAATTAGTTTGTGTACAAAGGTAGCCAAATGCAGTCTACGGCGTTCATACATATTAAGCCACTTCAATTCTTTAAGCCAAGGTGAGATATGCTCCCCTCTATCCAGAGAACAAATAAAACGTACACATGACTTTTGAATCTTCTCTATTCTGGAAGAGGAGTGCACGTCAAGACAAGGTCAATAGACAATGTCAGCATAGTTGGCATGGCTAAGAACCAAACTGTCACATAGACTACGTTTCAATGCTTAACTCATAATATTTTTATTCCTATACAATCCCCTCAATGCTGTATAACTTTTCTGCACAATTGAATTGACATGATTTCGAAATCTCAAATCACAATCTAGAGCCAAACCCAAATTCTTGACAGTTTTTAATGGATGGATTATTTCGTTATTCAGTTTAACAGATAATCCCTTTGCTAAGGGTACCCTACCAAAACAAATCATTTGAGTTTTGCCAAGATTCAACTGAAGACCATGATTCAATGAGTATTTACTTATTTTCTCAAGAACAGAATTAATATTATTGTAAACAGCTGCTGCATTTTCAGCAGTGTAAGTTGCATATATTTGCGTGTCATCGGCAAATTGATGCAGTTCGCAATCCACAACATTATTTTTCAAATCAGCGGTGTAAATAAGGAACAAGAGTGGTCCCAAAATGGAACCCTGAGGTACACCCCTAGAAAGCGGTAAAGCATCCGACTGAGCCTCATCGAGAACTACACACTGGCATCTATTAGACAAATAACTGCCAACCAATTCCACAACATTTTCCGAAAACCCGTCATAATGAAGCTTTGCCAGTAAAAGGTCATGCCCCAAGGTGTCAAATGCCTTAGTATAATCTAATAAAAGCAGACAGACAGACTTTTGACATATATTATTTTTCTTCCATTTAAACAATTTAATATTATAACAAAAATGTTTGCCGGTTCTTGCCCATTGTAAATTATTTAAAGTTTAATGAACCTATGAATAGTTGAAAAATTGAAATCATAAATTATCCCTAAATTTATTCTCGCTAAGTTTTCTTCCGTAAGTATTGACCTTTCTCTGCTATTGTCTTCTGGATATATCGTATAAAAATAGAAAATGGATGTAATACTATATTACGTAACGAGTATTGTAAAAAGTATATTACGCACAAATAGAAAAGTTGCACACAAAGGCGTGTGGCGATGTGTGCCATTTGATTTTTTTTCTACTGTCAATATTATATGAAAAAACTAGTATAGAAATCAGTGCGACTTGCAAATAAAGGGCAGATTTGAGAAAGCTGATTTTTTTATACCTGTATCAACGACGTACATTAGGGATTTTAATTTTAATAAATTAAAAGGCGAAACTCATTTTTCCGCGTATGCGCCGCCACTGCACAGTGGTTCCCAGATAGGTCATTACTTAGAAATATTAATTTCAAAATGTTTGCATGAAACTGTTGCTAATACTTCTCTTATATTCCCCTGTAAACGATACATAATAAATAACAAAATCAAGTAAAAGCCTAGTGTAGCGCTTTTTATATTAGAAATGTGACATTTTCGCTACTGAGGTTCAAGCTAACATAAACAGTTTTCAGATAACGCCAATTAATTACTTATTTTAGTAAAATTGATAAAAGCTGTTGCTTTTTCTGTAATGGACGTTCGAAAAGAAGATAAAAAGAACTGTTTTTTCTTTTTTGCACTTAATTAAACCTAAGTAATATTAGTTTATGGCAATTTATTTGAAAGCAACAAAAATAGTATTTTAACATTTTTGCTTGTCACTCTTTAAGACTTTTAACTACTTTCCCTTTCAAATCCTCTTAAACGGCATGATAATACTTGTTGCTTAAAGTATATTGCATATAAATTAATTGCCACTGGCCGTCGAAAATTGCCGCCCGATCTTATACCGGGTGGATATAGCGGGCGGTTATTTGACTTTTTGTCTTAAAATAAAAGTAACTTATTTTTTCCTCTTCGTGTCAACTTATTTCGTGGATACATTGTATATTAATTGACAATAAAATTGTATTTATAAAATGAAACAACTGTCTCTTTTATTTTTTCAACATTTAAAATAAATTTGACCTCTTCAATATGAAAAAACATGTACATATGTGCCATCTGTATACCTTTCCGAATAGTTAGAACTTAAAATGCAAATCACACGAACTGGGCCCAATTTTTTTAATACATTTTACATTAAGTTTTTATATACATTTATTTAGCATTTGTTATCAATTTCTATTAAAAAAAGTGTAGTCTAGTTATATCTAGATATCTAACAGTTATGACCGCGCAGCTCATTAAGGGGAACCACTGTGCACTGTGTAGAACTATATTCATATTTCAATTAATCTACAATTTTGAGGCAAACAAAAACCTTTAATTTATTTGTTTTTGGGAGGTTTTCTTAAATTTTGGAAAAGTGACATTGCAATTGTCGCTTTTTGTCCACTATAAAACGGCAAGGTCGTTACTTTTCCAATACAACGATTTAAATTCGGATTCGAAAAACCAGCATCAGATATTTGAATTCAAATACGGGCCTGGATTTTTTATTTCACTATACCTATATTATAATATGATTTTCTTATATTCTATTAACATCCATGAGTCCTTTATCATTAAACCATCCTGTATATTTTAAAAATATTTTCTATATAGTTTTTGATATTCTACCGAAATAATATTTAGTCTTGCTGGATAATGCTATACTTATTCCAAAATTACAAAAAAAAAAATTAGTGATGGGATAACTCGAGCGAAAATTCGCTCGAGTGCTCGATTATTGAAATAACCGACATCGCTTGATTATGAACGAGCGATGCAAGTGACGAGTTACGAGCGACGAACGCAAGCGATCCTAGAATGAAATAAATTGAGATCTGATTTTAATGTGACATACTCGATAAAAAGCCGAGCGAATTTTCTACATACATTGCAGGTAGCAAATTTATAGGCCGTTATCCGTTGCGTATCTGAGTAACAAAATTTTACAACCTACATCGACAATGCCTTGAAATAAACTAAATCATTTAAATCAATCAAGCGAATCGCTTGTCGCTTGCTACTTGCCATTCATCACCGAAATAATATGTGCTCTGCGCACGCAATTTACTGCTTGGCGTTACAACAAGCGACGGGCGAAAAACCGTATTTTTAAATACGAGCGATATTTCGCTCGATTGAAATCGCTTGAAACTCGTTTACTCGATTATTGAAATTAATCGGTTTTTCCCATTACTAATAAAGTTGTTAAATAGGTAACCAAGTTTGGTTGAAAGGTAAGTAAATTTTAATTAAATCACAGATCAACTAAACAAGATTTATTTATTTCATTTTTATTTTCAACAAATATAATTCCTACATATCATCTACAAAATATCAAACTAAATAAATTTTACAATATATACATTCAAGACGCCTTCTTTTCTTTTAGAACAACACTGTACAAGTCAAAAGTTGAAATGCCTCATTATAATCACAATCAAAATACCACTAAAAATTGAACTGAATGTTAAAGTATCTGTTCTAATCACATCAATAAAAATCAACTCGACTCTCATTTAGGACTGTAGCATGCACCTAAACCAATTAGATATAACCACATAATATGTAAAATAACAAATAGTTTTCATTTTTAAGAAATGAAATGCATATTTTTATAAAACTGTGGACTAATTAAATTCAAATTAGTTATAATTTTCATAAAATTATATTAATTTTATCTAAAATTGGGTTGGTGCATGGTGTATTTTATTACGATATTTAGTCATACATATTTGTGAGCTAGTGGTAAAGCACATTTATAACAGAAAATAACAGAAAACAGAGATAAAAATCGCAGAAATGCGTTTAAACAAGCAGTGATATTTTAAATACACAATGCCAAAAAATGGAATAAATATATATATATATATATAATTTAGATATTCAATTTAATAATGAAAGGGAGAAATGAGTCATAGAAATCATATATACCAAAGTGCATTAATATTTCTTCTAATCATCATACTGGTAAAAATTATTGTTTTTCCTTTAAATAAACCGAGTTATTCACTATATTTGACGCGGACTATTGTAGCTAAATTTTTGAGATTTTTTAAAATTAACGTATTAAGGTCGTTGAACAATAATGTACAGTATTCTAAATATATAAAAAAATATTAACATTCGTATTTTTTTAATGAAACACTCCATATATTATTAAATTTGTAGTTTTTACTATTAAAATGAAGATAAATTTGAAAAGGGTTTACTTTATGCAAATTTTATACTGAACTTTATGAAAGTATGATTTTCCTGGAATGGAGATACCTTCTGTTCGAAAAAAAAAAACGTCGTCCAGTTGGCTGGGAAATGACGATCAATGACATTTTCTATATAAATTCACATTTATGAACAGCGATCTTCATTTCATAGCCATCGTTGACGTCGTTTTTTTCGATCATACGGTACTATCTTATATGGGTGTCTAAAAATTAGTACTAAATAATTACTAACCTTCAACGGAAATAAGTTATTTAATTACAATGGAAAAACTTGTACAGGATGGCGCCTCTCATACGCCGCGGAAGCTCCAAGGAGAACGGTATATAGTTTATATCAAAATAACATTTTGGCAGCATTATGTAGGTTACCTGAAAGATGTGCCCAAGGTGTCCCAGGGTGTCCCCAAAAAAAATTACACATCAAAGTGGTGTTTTTTCTAATGGAACACTCTATATATTAATTGATTTTCGGATTCTAGGAAAAAAAATAAAGGTGAGTTTTATTAAAGAAGCATATAGGTACCTAAAATCTAAGGATTTTGATATATTTCTCATTTTGTGAAAATGAAGAGTAAATTATAAATTTCGATAACAGCTACCTAAATTTTAGTTGATCGTGTATAGCCTTACATTTAATTACAGTAACCATTGTATGTTAAACCAAATTCAAATTTGACCCGAAATGTTATACAGGGTGAGACAAAATTAACATGGAACATTAGTCACTTTTAAAAGCAAGTTACACCTTTATTTTAAATGGAACACCCAGTATATTTTCCGGTGTTCAATGGGGAATTTAAATATCTTTAAATTATTATTAAGGTTAGGTTAGGCCTACCCCTCAGACAAAGATTTTCCCAGATATTTTAATTTTTATGATTTTGCATCAGTAGATCTTTATTATTTGAAAAAAATCTAGGAGTGGCTGTGTGATACACCTTTTGTTAATTTAACAAAAATTAAAGATTGAAAAGTAAAATACTCAACGGTAATAAAAAAATATTAGATTATAGATTTAACACATATTCTAATTATTACAGAATTAAAACTAGATATGTATAAACCTATAATTATGTGACAAAAATAAGCTAGATGAAATCAAATGCTCAAAATGACAATAATTTCTATCATGTTGTCAACACTAGTTGGTCGAGTTTTGTAAACACTGTCTTTAACATATCCCCATAAAAAACTACTAGACTAGATTAAATCAGGAGCACTTAAGTATTCTATTAGTTGGTTAGGTTAGGACAGCTATGTTGAAGTAACGTCAGACCATATCACAGCCACCTAGATTTTATCAAATAATAAAGATCTACTCAGATCAAATCATGTAAATGAAAATATCTAGGAAAATCTTTGTTTGAGGGGTAGGTAACCTTAATAGTATTTTGAAGAAACATTAATTCTGCATTGAATATCGGGATAATTTACTGGGTGTTCCATTTAAAATAAAAGAGTAACATGCTTTTAAAGGTGACCAATGTTCAATATTAATTTTGTCTCACCCTGTGTAACTTTTTATCAAGTTTTAATTTGATTTAAAGTACAATAGTTAATTTAACTACATATTAGGCTATACCGGGTAAATTCCAATCAAGGTAGATTTTATTGTAATTTAAAAATTGTTCTTCATTTCTAGAAAATGTTAAATATGGCAAAACCCTGACATTTTAGTCATATACCTACTTCTCTTATAAAACTCACCATTATTTTTCTCCCAGAATCCGAAAATCAATTAATATACAGGGCGTTTCATTATAAAAAACACAACTTTGATATGTAGGTAACTTTTTTGGGGACACCCTGTAGAACTATCTATATTTTTAAAAAGTGCTCTGAATTAACCTACATATTCTCACAAAATTTCATTTCAATACAAACTCTCGTTGTCCTTGGAGCCTCCGCGGCGTATGAGAGGCGCCACCCTGTATATTTTGGCTGATGCTCCCAAAAACTTTAAGAAAAATCGGCGTCAATAACGCTCTCTAGGAAAAAAACAGCGTTACGGTAGATAACTCGCGCTTGGCAGTCAACGTGTTAAATTTGCCCTTATTTCAATAGTAGAAACTAAAAATGTAATAATATACAGGGGGTTCCATTAGAAAATACAACTTAAATATTTTGTATTAATTTAAGACGCTTTGTACCTTGTGAAAATAATTTCAATTGTAACTCTCTACTAGACCTTCAATTTTTTTCCAATTCTCAAAATTTCTAAATATCTAATCATTTAACTAGAATCACCCGAATCAAATAACGTGAATAACCCTGTGGAATAGACTAATAAGCTCTATCAAACTGAAATGTAATACCTAGATACGCAACAAAATATAAAACATGGAATTACATTACACAAAACAGCAGTTTCGCATATTCTTATTATCATCAGTACTATATTTTCATCGCTATTATTTTCTCTACACATCTCTACCCTCTCAAGCTTTTTGATATTACAAATTTAAACAGTTTCAACTAAAAATATCAGAAATAATGTACCTAATGAATATATTGGATAGACATCCATTTCAACCACTGTTTGATCGAAAAAAACAGCGGCAAGTTACCGTAATATACATTGTATGTGTATACCGGCATTTCTTAGTAACTTGACGCCTTTTGTTCAACCATACGGTATACACCAAAGTAAAATAACAATCATAAAATAACCTGACAACACTAAGTACAACTCTGTAAACTGCTACAAATTTAGATAAAATTAATTAAAGTTTTAATATAACCCTACATATCAGTATCATAGATATAGTCCGCATCATATAGGATCTTTTTTTTATTTGATTTAGTTCAAATCTGACTTTGGCATTTGTTTTTGATTTGAAATAGACCAAAAAAATGATAATAAAATTAACCAATGGCTGTCGATCCTGTCAAAGTCGACATTTAAATAAAATAATAAATAGCTGATAATCGAATTATTAGCAGAATTTTGATAAACATTATTTGAAAAAGGTGTTTAATTTTTAATTTTACAGAAGTATGCAAATTTTCAGCCGTCTAGATAAAATATTAGAGTTCAACCAACCCCTTCATGAAAGGCGGACTCTCACGACTCGTCTACTTGGCAAGTACACCAATATTTGCGTACTTGGCAAGTATCCCCACCTGTCCCCATTTTGTAAACAACATTGGCCAGTATGGCGCTCACACGACGTGTTCATTTCAATAAGTACGCCAGCACAAACATTGTTTAAATCCTTGGCATGTAAACGGTATAGTCGCATCTATGGATACCGGTCGTCCCGAAATTGTCGTTGCTAGTGATTCTTTTTTCTTTTTAAGTTCTTTTACTGTACACTGCAATACGATTTCTATGTTCTGTATGTTTGGCCATCCATATGAAGGGCGCATTTTCGTATAAATCCATAAATTCCAAAACAGCATCATTTGAAGACTACACACAAGACTACTACAAAAATTGTTTATCATTTATTACTATGGCAGGCCTTATTTTTAAAGAAAACCGTATAGAAAAAAATTGTATAGGAATGATGGGTCATCTCTAATAGGAGAGTTAATCATAGTGTGCATCCCGTAAATAAATGTATTTACAACAAAATTTTACAACCAAGTTTTTATGAAAAAATATCAATTTATTCAAAATATTCAACTAAATTCATGAGCACCAGATAAATATTTGACTGACAAACGGACTACCATTAGTTATTTTTGCTTCTACCATGAGAATTAATAGATAAATTAATTTGTTAATAGATAAATTTAGATAAAATAGGTACTAATGGTTAAATATGTCAAAAACAATTTATTTCATTTAGATGGCTGAAAATTGGTAAACTTATATAAAAGTACAGAACAAACAAGTTTTTAAAATAAACTTTTTCAAAATCCGATCAGAAAATTTACTTTTTCAGCAATTAATTGATTTCTAAATGTCAAATTTGACAGATATTCCAAATGCTGTCCTCCATTCGCGAATTTCAAGTTCCAGAGCTTTACGGCCTGGGCTACTCGAGAACGGTTCTGAAAGGAGCTGTGAGCGATAGCCTGGTGCCTCCATATGACTCTATTGAATGGAGTGAGAGTATCGCGTTCTTGAACAGTTCAGAGCCGCATAACTGCGTGAATGGAAGACAGTAAAAGTAACAGGATAACTTTTCTCGTCATTTCCAATGACATCTTCTTATTCAATCCAATTCATATAAAAAAATGTAGATCAAAGATCAAATTTCACATAAAGCAATAAATAAAAAAAATATCCATATAATGTAATAGACTTTATCTGTGACACTGTATAAAATGTATGTTTCTTATTTATTATAAGAATTAATCCGGAGTCTAGATTTAGAAATAGGCTTAAAACTAATTCTCAATGGTAGATGTCACAATGTAGGTAACAAATCTAGCCTAAAGAAAGTCACATGTAGAATTTTACTATTTAAAACCAACGTCAACATTTATAACGCAAATATAAATAAATAAAAATGCACTAAAAATAAATCAGTCGCCATTTCCTCTTGTGTATGAATCACATTGCCAAACTACAAAAAAGTATTTTTCATAAGTATAGAAAGAAAAACTAGGTATGCTCTATACTCCATTCTCAAATAGCTTTTGGAACTAAGATTCATTGTCACCACCTAAAATGAGAAATACATTTTTAAAAAAATAAATTTTTGTTTTTTTGTATTCTTAATCTATAGAATAGAATTTATGACAATGTCTCTCTAATGGATTTTTTCACTGGTGATTTTGTGACATCACTTTTGGATTACAGAATTAAATTTAAACTTTAAGTCATTGAAATTTAATGTGGGCGTTAACATCCTAACGGTGGATTGGTTATAGTTTTTTTTCATGCCTTCAAAATTTTTAATGTCTGTCAATGCATAAACTTTTCGTACAATATCGGATGTTGTGACACTTTTTTGACAATTTTAATCTAACTTTACTTTTACTTTCTTGTTGGCAACTTTTGGGTATTCATTGTATCAGGAAGTGGCAAATTCTCTTTCCATTTTATATACCGGGTGCGTCTCAAATTTTTTTTTATTTTTTCAGATAAAAAAACGAGACTTGGTATGGTAGCATATGACCTAAATTAGGATTGATTGACGTATTCAATTGTTTTTGGTCACTTCTTATTTCACCGAAAATGACTACAACTTTTGATTTTTAAATGGCACCCTCGGTATATTTTTACTTTATTCAATATAGAAAATAACATTCTGAATAGAATGACATATCATAATATGTCAACTTTTGACATTCTCGCTTAATAAAAAATTGGATTTTAAATTTCAATCTAGATGGCTACGTTAAAAACACTAATTTTTAATCAAGGGGCCTCGGAAGAATAGATTTGATCGTTTAATCTTTTTAGTGTCTTGTCCTGGCCGGTTAAAAGATGCCCAAATCGTATTTTCAATCATATCTCAATTTTTTCAAATGGAACGAAGGTGGCTCATTAGCATATTTGGAAAAAGCATTTTTTTACGAATAATTTGATACCACACACTTGGTATTTCGAGTCAAATTTTTGTTATGAACCGCATATTATAACTCCAAATAAATCATATGCGAAAATGTCAAAAGTTGACATATGATATGTCATTCTATTCAGAGTGACATTTTCTATCGAATAAAGTAAAAAAAATACCGAAGGTGTCATTTAAAAATCAAAAGTTGTTGTCATTTCCGGTGACAGGAAGTGACCAAAAAACAATTGAATACGCCAATCAATCCTAATTTATGTTCTATACTAACATACCAAATCTCGTTTTTCTATCTGAAAAAGTGAAAAAGTTATAGGGGTGAGCCACTTTTGAGACGCACCCCAACTAACAATTTCTGTTTTAAAACTGTCGTAAGAACGTTTACAGAACTATTTTTATAAAATAACAGCATTGCGATAAACATTTAGACAACGTTTATACAATGCTTATAAACCCAAAAAGGGCGCACTTTTGTGCAGCAATTTAGTTCTTTAATTCGTTTTATTATAGTTTCCATAGCTTTTACCGGACAATTACATAAACATTTAAAAAATTATTATAAAATATTATTTGGAATAATTACAAAACACTTTTATTGAAAATAGTTACTTACTAAAGAGTTAAATAGTTTACCAAAATTATGACAATTATCGAGCTAGAATAAAACACTTTTATAAAAGTTGTTTTGTTATACCAGCGGTTCCGATTTTGCTTTGACGAACACTATGAAAGGATGCTTTTGTTGTTCCCACAGAGCATAATTTATTTTTTAATCATCGTTCTGAGAACAAAAAAGCTAAATATCGCGTCTTCTGTCACAATTTTAAAAACATAATATATAGTTATGTCTGAATGTACACCAGCCATATTGCATTTAGCCCTGACCATAAATAGCCAATCTTAGGTAAGAAATTCGGTATGCCATCTGAGGATTGATATTTTACTGCGAGGAAATTTTTTTTGTATAATGTATGGTATTTAAATAGCAAAATTTTCAAGCGCCTTAAATATATTATCTCTTTTTGAGTTTTAAGAGAAAGAATCAAAAATACTATTTCGTGTTTTTCTTTCATTTGGCCTGTACTGTAATAAAATACCGTAAAGGATCCATCCTAGACCACTATATAAATACTTAGACTAGAGAGTTGTGGCGTTTTATTGTGGGAAAATGATTTTTTTTAATGCGTTTAAAAATGGCCGTCGGAAGGTGAAGTGGAAACAACGAAAACAATGGCTTCTATGTTATAAACTACTTTTATCACCTTCGGTGTTCGTATAAAATGTTTTTGATCTTTAAGAAATTTTTATAAAATATTTAAATAATAAGCAATGTTTTAGTTAAGCAGGGGCGTATTTCAGAAAAAAATAACCATATTATATACGTGTAGATAAAAGAGCTTATGTAATATTCGCACTAACTCTATGCATTTGTCAAATTTCGAGTTGAAGTCTTGGCCTTACTGATACTGATAAGATACAAAATGAAGGAATCTGTTATGACATACAGCGTGCCGCCACTTTCAAAATAATATTTCACAAACTTTCTTATTGGGCTTTTGCACTAACATCATTAAACTTTTTTTTAATGCTTGACATGTGTCAATTTTCGTGTTGCAATATTGGCAGTACTAATAATGATAACGTACTCACAAAATGAAATAAAAATTTCCTATGTTCCAATGGTAATGCTTATTTTTGTTCTAAATGCCAATAAGTTTTTGATGTAATATCAATGTTTGTTTTTCGTAATTAAAAGTCCACAAATTTCGCATATATTTTTGAAATCGCTAATAACTACATATAAAAATGCGTGCATTTTCTTTACCTTTTAACGTACAAATAAAAAATCGCAGTTTTCGGTGTGAGTTGTTTACAGTAGGTACATAATATACACTGTGTCCGTAAAGTAACGGATAGATAAAAAAAGATATCACGTGGTACTTCAAATTTTAAATAGAAAGCCCTGTATATTTTGATGAATATCGATAGAGCTGATTGAGACGAATTTAATGATATAAGGGTTGATAGGTCTATTTTGAATGGTTGCTAAGAAACAAATCTTGATGGTTGCTAAGAAACAAATCTTGATGGTTGCTAAGAAAAAAACAAAACGTCAGATTGAAAATCTAATAACATCAACTTGTAGAGCAGGAAAAGTAGCAATGGGAATGTGAAATTTGCATTGTCGCATATCTTTACAAATAAAATGAGAAGAAAATAAGATTGAAATCGGGAAAATTCGGTGTTTCCCAAATATCATCGGAATTTTAAAAATTTTAAAAAATCATATTGCCGGATTCAGCAAGGCGCAGCTTTTCTCTAATTTAATTATCTTTGGAACTCTTCTGGTTTATGAGATCCCTGTAGTGTGCAATGCACACTGTGCATTCTTATATGGGACACCGTGTATGTACGTAATTTACTGCATCTTAATATCCTGTGTTTTTGTCTATTTTACATATACATAGTGGTCAAGGGTAAAAGAAATTTACCTGACTCCGGCTCTGGTATCTCTCAATAGGTTTTTGCTTTCGTTTACATACGTCCGCGTCCCTTCAGGTGGAGCATAAGCCCAGGAGTAAATAGTCGCCCATATGACGCATATTCAAATTAATTGTTTTATATAAAACACTTATAAAACAATAACAAAACGGTTAGTATCTATGTTGATTAATTGCTCCGGTTGCAACCGTTATATAAATATGTCGTAGATGCGGCAACAACAGAACTAATTTGTGTTTAGTGCAACATATCTGTTTCAGAAACCTAACCTCATTATTATTCTATTTAGGATATTTTAACGGAAAGCTATTTGAAGCTTAAAAGTTCTAGGATCTTGGGGAAGCATATTAGGAAAGCGATCATTTATATTATATTTTTAAATAAAGCCCTTAGCGCCACATGTAGTACATTAAGACACAGCCCACGTTCTAATATTGTTTACAAGCTTTGTGTTCTTTTCTGCATTGACTATATCCTCAGAATGTTCCTCATCCTCACGTAATTCATCTAGCTCTATTTCTCAGTTATTTATTTCTTCTTCGAGATCTCTCTTCTGAACCTCGTTAATAAAAGCATCATTTTCAATGGAACTACTTCGTTCATCAGCAATTGAAGAGAAAACGTTTTGTTCACTTGAGTCTTCTTCCTTTACAGAGAAAGCAACTGTTTCACGAACTTCGGTAGCTAGGATATTCTGGTAACACTTTTTTACCCTTCTGTAAAACGCACCACTTCTTTTATGTTTTTTATTATTTTGAATAATTTGAGATTTTTTGACATGATAAAGCTGTAGTATATTATGACAAGATCAAAGTAGAAAGTAATGGCGTGCAAAAATGTCTATACGTTTTATAAATGTATTATCAAATGCTTTTGTCAGAATTATTTTTTTGTTTTATAATTATTCCATTAGGTTTTTATTATGACAGTGTTTGTATTAATTATATAACCATTTTTTAAAGGTATTGTCTGAGTAAAATATGCTGTTTTCGGCAATAATATCAGAAAGAAAACTTTTATAAAATAATTTTATAAATATTTCGCATGACTTTAATAAAACAATTTTATATATGTTCGCAAACGAATGACCTAGTGTCGAGTAACAGCGGTACAAATTTATTGTAAAACAAATTTGTTCGGTAAGGTAAAATGTCGTATAAAATACATTGTATAAACGTTTATAAAACAGAATTAAAATTTGTCGTAAGACTGTTCCGTATTTTTGCTTTAAGAACGTTCTTCCGACTAACTTATAAAGCAAAATCATTTTAAAAACTAAAATATTTCACTTGCAATTTTAATACAACAAAATGGTTTTTGAAGAGAAGTAATAAAGTAATTATAAAACAGAAAAGTACCGAAAGTTAAAAATTATAAAATAAGTGTGCTACTTGGGACCCGGTATAGATCATACCAAATAAATTTTAGTCGTGTGATTAAGCTTGACCGGCACAGCGTTTTACATATTTTCTTTTAATCAAAATATTTCACAAACAAAAATAAATAAATTATAAATATATAAACAGTTATTATTTACATCAACAAAACTCAACTCCTTAACAGCATTTAAGGGAGATAAAGGGCGATTACTACCGCTTTCTCGTTCAAAATATTCTAATAAGGTTGCGATGAGTTTTTTACAACGGCTATTAAGCTATCTTGTAAACTTCACACTAAAAGAGGTTCTAAAAAGAACAATGTTCGACTACAAGGTCTGCTAGTAAAATTTTTTAAGCTTAAAGTATCACAACACAATTTATTTAAACCAAAAACTCGTAATACAAAACTAGAGTGTCAAAACGAATGACAATGTCAGGAAACAAATAAATAAATGTAGCAACTTGACATTTTTTACAGCAGAGCTACCAATTCAATACCCAGCGGGAAATTTAAATTCCAGTTAGTCAGACCGGCGCCGAATATGTTTATGGTTGGCAACAATGAATTTAAAAATCGGGCCCCCGATTACGTAACTAAAAGTTTAATTGGTATCGCTTTTATGTAAAATTTTATGTTGTAAAATATTACCGCTAAGTAAAAATCACGGAAACCATTATGGAAATGATCATCAGATATCGGACGAATGAAAATACGCCTTTTTATCCGTTCAGATAAATATAAATAATATTCTTCAACAGAAAAAGTTATTTTTAGAAAAAGCCTGGAATTATGGAATTATTTAGAAGTAATGGCGCACCTCATTCGCCTGGGCGGATTATATGAAAAAGGAAAGATGTAGAAACAAAATATTTTATGGGTATATGTGGGTAGGTAATGTGCACAATTTAAAATTATTTTGAAATGTATAGGGTGTTTCAGAATTAAGATATACCAAAGTTATATTTTTTCTTATGGAACACCTGGTATTTTATTTCATTTTTGGATTCTTGGGCCCAAAAAAAGGTATTTATTATAAGGGTTAAATATGTTTAAAATCTTTGGTTTTTGAGATATTTAAATTTGCATGCTACAATAGAATAGATTATTAACACCCTGTACATTACTTTTCAGAATTAGTTCTTGTGCTGAGTTTAAAGGTAGAGAAATAAATTTTACAGAAAAATGTTATTCCTTCCTTAAATGTATACAGAGGGGTATCAAAAATTGCTGGTCTATTTTAAATATTTATTTTACATAAAAACTTCGTTATTTCAATGCAACACTATGTATTTTTTAAATAAGTCGAAGCAGATTTAAATGCTCCTTCAAACTATATTAGGGTTTCCTATACCTATCTGGCTCAGATTTTGAATAAAAAGCGATTTTTCAATAAAATTGTAATCAAGATGGCTAGTGTTGTCATTGCAAGTTTCTAGTGACAGTTAGTAACTATTTTCAAAATCGAAATTACTTTAGGGACTTATTTAAATTTATACCAGTTTACTTTTATTTAATTTACCTACAATAGTTTAATAAATAATATTTATTAAATATGTGTATATTATTCTATCAAGAAAAACGAAGAAGTAGTTCCTTGAATTATTTTACGATGACTTGTAGATTTATGGATTTTCTATAAAATAGCCAATTACGGCAAATTCATTTTATTCACTTCCAACGACAGGATTCCGCCTAATAGGTTTTTTATAAACCACACTACCAGCTCTGTGAAATAGGACAAGAAGTTTTTCAGAGAAACGCTTATCAGGAAGATTTCTATTTGGATATCTTTGAGCATAAGCCCTTGAGGGCCAGAAGCAATTTTCCTCACAAAATAATATCACTAGTAATATATCTATTCGTTCCGCCAGCAGATACTGTTTTATTTTTCTTCATAAAATATTAAACTATTGACTTATTAAACTATTGTAGGTAAATTTAAGTAAACTGTTATAAATTATAGATAATAATGTCCATAAACTAATGTCGACTTTGAAAATAGTTACTGTCACTAGAAAATTGCCATGGCGGCACCAGCCATCTTGAATACAATTTTATTTAAAAATCGCTTTTTATTCAAAATCTGAGCTAGACAGGTATAGGAAACCCTAATATAGTTTGAAAGAGCATTTGAATCTGCTTCGATTTATTTAAAAAAGTACAGGATGCTGCATTTGAAATAACGAAGTTTTTATATAAAATATATCTTTAAAATAGATCAGCAACTATTGATAGCCCTGTATAAATTTAAGGAACAAATACCATTTTTCAGTAAAGTTTATTTCTCTATCTTTAAACTCAGCATAAGAATTAATTCTGAAAAGTTATGTACAGGGTGTTAATAGTCTATTCTACTGTAGCATACAAATTTAAATATCTCAAAAACTAAAGATTTTAAACAAATTTAACTCTTATAATAAATGCCTTTTTTTGGGCCCAAAAATCCAAAAATGAAATAAAATACCGGGTGTTCCATAAGAAAAAATATAACTTTGGTATGGATCTTAGTTCTGAAACACCCTGTATATTTCAAAATAATTTTAAATTGTGCACATTGTCTCCCCACATATACCCATAAAATATGTTGTTTCTACATCTTTCCGTTTTCGTATAATCAACCGAAGCGAATGAGGTGCGCCACCCTGTATATTTCTTTTTTAAAAGCTTTTTTTTTGGTTCATTATTATCAGTTTTCAAATATTCTGACAAGTTGTTTTAACATAACGTAAAATCTAATATAGTAAGATAATCATCTTGGCAAAATATGTTCCAATACAAGATTTAAATAGTAACTAAAATATGCGGATAACAACTTAATTTGTGATAATGTTCTCAAAATAGGTATTAGCACTTTATCCCCTAGTAACTTACTTGATTCTTCAGTTGGTTGAGATTTTGAACTTTCATCTTTCACTTCATTTTGTTCATTATTATTTACTACTTCTGTACTATTTTCTGTTAATCGGAGTGCAATCTATAAAAATGAATTTTATATTAATAATAAAGATATTAACGAAAACAAAACTCCTTGTTACTAAAGAAATTTGTTATGAATAAAAAAAATATTTTTTTTTGGAAATAGATATGAAAACTTCCAAGCATATACAAAGAGTGGATCATAAGTAGATTGCAATGTTTCATTTGTAAAAACTTCAAAAAAAAATTGTTTTGCTATGCCAATGCCAAACTTCCATTGTTTTTTTTTCTGATTTACACAATTACAACATCTCGGATAGTTATATCAGTCTCCCTTATCAAATGGATACTGTATCAACCAATGAGTAAAGAAAGGGCATGTAACTCCTATAGTAGTGGCCAAAATTATACCAACTTTTAATATTCTTGAAAATTTTATTGAAAACTTAAAATTGGCGAGTAGTTTATAATTTATTATTATTGTATTTCACTTAAATATTTGTTCACTATGTATACAATTTTTTATCATCACACTATCGTCAAATGGAAATACATTTTAAATTTTTTGCTGGACAAGTTGTACACTACAGAATGCCTGGAAAGCAATAGATGAACATTATATAACCAATTTGCTGCAATCTATGCCCAGAAGGTGTGAAGAGTTTATTTACTACTGTGAAGAGGTCATCAGACAGAAAGGATATTATACGAAATATTAATTATTCTCATGTTTTCTATTTATTTGAAAATATTTTCAAATTAATTTGTAAAAGTTGCTATAATTTTGTCCACAAGAATATACATATTATTTTATTATACATTTTTTTAATAGATTAATCAACTTTTAATGTCCTTAAAATAGACATCTAGACTTTTTATTTAGGTAAATAGGAAAATTGCTATTACTTTGTAGACAATTTTATATTCGAATTTTAAAAGTTGCTATAATTTTGGCCACCACTGTATATACGGGCTGCAGCAGATTTTGTGATATTAGATGCCAAAAAATTTGATTGATTCTATTAATTTAAGTGCACAATTTTTCAAAACATATCTGTAGATATAAAAATTATTTTTTTTTTAATTTTAATAATTGGCACATACTAACAGAGTCTAATTTCAATCAATTCTAATGTAGATACATACCTCCAAATCTTTTAAAATCTCAGTTTCTTTAGGATCTATAAGTGAAAATCTATGGTAAAGAGCAGTCAAATGGGCAAATGTTAAGTTCAAATGGGCATGTAAACCCAACATCACAACCTCTTTAAAATGTGCAGCATACAAATGTGCTACTACATGAAATAATAGTCGTACAATTTTTCTAACTATGGATTCAAATGATGAGGGAAACTCATTTGCTAAAAACCATAAAATATTTTTAATATGCATTTAACTGGGAATATTACTTTTACCATATTTTGTTGGAAATATGTTTTCATCACTAACAGTTTTTTGAATAAATGTCATTACATAATCTATATACTGAGGAGCAGCAACTTTTGTTTTCTTTCCTTTTTCATCAAACCACAAATATGTTCTAAAAAATAATTATTTTATTCTAAAGTAAAGTTGTTTTTAAAGCAAATACCTTTGACCAGGACCAGTCATATCCGGACAAGTAGCTGTTGTACAAAATTCACTAACTGTTCCGTAAACTAAGTTTACATGGTCAAACAAGGCCATAGCTAAAAAAATGCTATAAATATTGGAATATTTTAATAAAATAATACATACAATGTGATGCAAGCCATTCATTATAATCTAAACCAGCTGGCAAATCAACAAAAATCCTCATGTCCATTTCGGGCAACTTTCTTTCCAAAACAGTTGCTTCTAGGTATAATTTTGAATCACCTGATGAAGATTCTGTACCCTCTTTTTCCTTACGCCTAGCCTTGCTAGAAATTAAAAATTAACGTAGTATTTTCATAATTAAACTTACTAATTTCTAAGATATAGTTTGCATTATCTTTTGCTTACCCCATAAACCAGTCCACGGTATCGCGGAGATAATCTGGTAGTCGATCCAGTTTGGATATATTTATTAGAACTTTATTAAAACAGTCTCTAAAATATAGCTGTGTTAATGAATAATAGATATTTAAAAACTCAGCTGATATGATAAACAAAACTTTGCAATAATCACTCTAGCACTGATGTCATTGTTAATATAAATATATTATGTATAAGTATATATTTTTTGTAAGCTTCACTATAATTGAAATCTACATATTACTATTTTGATAAATTGAATAAGAAAAACTATTTTCCGTATATTTTGCAGTATTTTATATGGAAATTGACTCTTACCATAGAATCATGAGATGACAATTCAAATATAAAATATAAAGAACGAATGACAAATCAGTTGAGTGAAAAGTGAAAGAACCCGATTATCCTTCTCTTTTCTTTTTTTGGTGACTTTAGACTCAGAGTGACTAAAAATTAGGTAAAGGTGTGGATCCGGTGGCTGACCTTGAAGCCCATATTTGCTGCATTTGATCATCGATACTACGCAAGCGCACATCGTCGATGTTGCCAAATTGCAGTTTATTTTCGAATTATTTGCAGTTGAAATTTTTTTTTGAGTGTTAAATAATAATACAAATTCTATAATTAATTTTATAATTTCAGATTTATCTTGATATCCAAAAATAAGGAATGACATATAAAATTGAATATATAAAATTGTAATAATAATAACATTTATTTATATATTTACATTAGAATTAAAAATTATCATTCACGGATTTTTTCTTAATGGTTTTAAACTTATTAGAATTATTTTATTTCTTTCAAGTTATTTAATTTCTAGTTATTTACAGGCAACAATAGTTTTAATTATATGTATTGATGTATTGAAGTACTACCATGACTAGTCTTATAGAACAATATACGTCAATGGGAGATTACCTCTCGATGAGAGGTAACATTTTACCTATATGTTACTAATATAATATATATTAATTATTACTAATATATTATATTACATTGATTATAATGTTTGTATCATAATTTTTTAAAAATATGAAGTTAGTGGATTAATAGCAATTTTAGACATATATTTTATCGAAGAGTGTGGTGATAAGACTAAAATAAGCTTTATGTTTTATCTTTTTCTCTTTAGAAGGGAGATGGTTTGTGTCGTAGAATACATTACAGTATTTAATATCGTGTACTTTGATATTCTTTTCTTAATTTACTGTAATTTCTTGTTTCCTATAATGCCAAATCTTGACAATATGGTGAAGGTTGAGTTTTGATCTTATTAGTTTTATATACCTGCTTTTATACAAGACCAAACTAAGACCTAGTTAGTTTGTAATTTATATTAAGATCTTTCTTTATAATATTTGTTATGTCTTAATCTTAATACTATATTATGCTTTGTCTGGAAAATAAAGGTAAAAATATCTGAATTTTGCATATCCTATTCCATCCTTCCATTAGGAAAAATATGGTTTATAAATCATATATGCTAAGAAAATCACGTAAATTAGGTGTAAGAATAGAGAAATCTTAAGGTTGCAGAAAAATTAATGCAATATATGTATAAGCAGAGAATTAAACAAGATAACCGTTAATGTTGCTGAAGCTGATTGTATAATTTTAATTACGGAGGCTAAAAGGCCTTTTAAGGCCTCCGTAGTTTTGATAGAATGTTAAAAAACTATTATGAACATGACATGGAGCTACAGCATTTAAAAATAAAAAAAAAAAGAAAAACTTGGACACATCCTTTTAATTTCCCGAATTTTTAATAAAGCCCTTTTTAAACGTAGCACAATTATCTAGAGCAATTAGATTAATTATACGAATCTAGAGTTTTATTTCTATTTAATTTTATTTACTATGAAAATACATAATAAGCGTTCACGTGTTGTGCGAAATATTAAAATAATAATATAAATAATATACCGCGTACTATGATTGAAAAAAAATATCGTCAGCGATGACTATGAAATGAAGATCTCTGTCATTTTATATGGGAAATGTCCTCAATCGTCATTTCCCAGCCAACTGGACGCCGTTTTTTCGATTATACGGTATATATTGACAAAAAAACACTGAAAAGCACATATTTGTTTTCTACTGAAAATAATTCCAAAATAACTTGCAATCTGGCAACATCGAAGATGTGCGCATGCGTAGTGTCTGTGACTATATGCAGCAAAAACTCGTTTCAAGGTCAGCCACCGGATCCACACCATTACCTAAATTTCTTCCTGGGAGAGGTAACCATGTCTGTACAACTGTAAAATATTTCAATATGTTTTACGTGTATTTTACACCGAGATGTAATAAAAGGAAAATTGGGTTATACAAGCGTAAATGAGAAATGCCCATCTCTACTATGTTTGGGAAATGTTGATGTCTGTCAGCTGATTGCTGATTGTGGTATTGACAATATTTTGACAGGAGACAGGAATCTCACAAAGAGTAAAGAGGGTTTCTCGTTGAAAATTGTTGTTTCTGCTGTTGTAGATAGACATGTTTATAATATTATTGGTGCGTTTGCACCGTTAGCGCAATTGCTTAGTAGTTTATGGAATTTAAATAATAAAATCGAAAGACATTAAATGCTTTGGAAGTGTATAAGGGAAGACAGTTTCCTTGAACAAAGACTTGTTATACTCTGTTGTGCTGAAAAAACTAAATATATCAATCGCCCTACAGTGAAACAAAATTGTATAACATATTTTCATAGGTAAGAATACTAATGATATTACTGCCATTTATTTGAAGAATTTATTCAGTTTATATCTTTCAGCAGCAATATAAGACGAATTTTAAGAACAAGGAGATAGCGTTCTAACTATCAATTAATTTCCAGATATAATATACCTACTTAATTTTACGAGAACAGCTTTAATTCTGACTTTTTATTATATCTTAACAAAATTTGAAGATCTGTATTTCTTATTAGAACTATATGTATGCGTTTTCTGTAATGGCAAAAGGTGTATAATGAACATTAGCGAAAGTTTTTGCAAGACTTGTTTACTTGGATATTTTGATATAAAAAAGTATGGCATCTTAAACTACGAATGGTGTACTTGTCAAGATAATAAATCTAATTTATTATCACTCACTAATATTAAAAGTGTGAATTGCTCAGTAGCTCAGAAAAATTACTGTGATAAAACAATGGAAGATATGCAGTTAAGTAATAATATTCGAACCACCGCAAGTGGTATAAATGAAGAGTCAATTTCCAAAGATTATGGTCAATCCGAAAAGAAACATGACACTGCTCTAAATACCTGGACGTGCAAACGATGTACCTTGTTGAATAATGAAAATACATTAATATGTGAAGCTTGTGAATCCCCTTATAATCCTGATTTTAACTACAATATTAGTTCGAATGTTGTTATTAAGGTAAGTGTAATTTGCATCTGAGTGTTTTAGTAGTTTTATTTAAATGTTTATACATAATTGTTGTAGATCGGTAGATAATAGTGGGTTGATAGTTTATTCGTTCCAATATTAAACTAATAATAATGTTCATATGAATGTGGAACCTCTTAAGATCAAAAAAATATAATATGCTAGAAATTAATAGAAACAATTAATAATATATATCCTAGATCTAGCTCTATCTAAAGCCGGCCTCAAACAACTTGTGTACTTGGCAAGTACTGAAGTACACCAATATTTGTGTCCTTGGCAAATATACCATCTTTGTAAACAACAAAGGCAAGCTTGGCGCGACGAGAAAAATAATTATTGCACAAGTAAACCACTCACACAACATGTCAAGTGTATGCCAATAAAAAATGTTTGCCAAGTACACAAGTTGTTTGAGCCCAGCTTAATAGAAATATACAAAATACAAACATTTTTTTGTAATATTCAAATTAAAATCCACTTCAATGTGAGATCACCTTGAATTAGGTATTTATATTCACTAAATACCCCCTTAAAACAGATTCTATTCAGTTTGTTTCTTGGCAAGCTTCTAATTGCTAAGGGAAAAGAATTTTACATTTTTTGCAGCATTAAATTTTACATTTTGTTGATCATATGTAGTTATACCGGGTGCGTTTCAAAAGTGGCTCACCCCTATAACTTTTTTATTTTTTCAGATAAAAAAACGAGATTTGGTATGTATATGACATAAATTAGGATTGATTGGTGTATTCAATTGTTTTTGGTCACTTCCTGTATCACCGGAAATGACTACAACTTTTGATTTTTAAATGGCACACTCGGTATTTTTTTACTTTATTCGAAATAAAATGACATTCTAAATAGAATAACATATCGTATGTAGAATAACATATCATATGTCAACTTTTGACATTCTGCTTAATAAAAAATTGTTTTTTTAAAATTCAATCTAGAGTGCCATGTGTATGTTAAAAACACTAAAAATTCTACATCAAGGAGCCTTGAAAAAATAGATTTGATTGTTTAATGTTTTTAGTGTCTTGTCCTGGCCAGTTAGAAAATGCTCAAATCGTATTTTTAATCGTATCTCAATTTTTTCAAATGTAACGAGGGTGGCTCATTAGAATATTTGGAAAAAGTATTTTTTTACGAATAAGTTGATACTACACACTTGGTATTTCAAGTCAAATTTTCGTTACAAATCGCAAGTTAAAATTTCAAATAAACTTTATGCGAAAATGTCAAAAGTTGACATATGATATGTCACTCTATTCAGAGTGACATTTTCTATCGAATAAAGTAAAAAAATACCGGGGGTGCCTTTTAGGAATCAAAAGTTGTAGCCATTTCCGGTGAAAGTGGTGAGTGACGGAAAACAATTGAATACGTCAATCAATCCTAATTTATGTCATATACTAACATACAAATCTCGTTTTTTTTAACGAAAAAAATAAAAAATTTAGAGGGGTGAGCCACTTTTGAGACGCACCCGGTATATAATTACATTTTTCTGATTTTAAGTTGTTATATAATTTTGGGTCTTAATTATGATCCCCTTTGAATTCTTAAAATAAATTTGTACAAAGTGTAAAAAAGTGTACTTGGATCAAATATGCTTGGACTTTCCAACTGATTTAAAATGGGTTAATATGATCCAAGCGGCACGCGTCCAATTGAGACGCGCGCAGCGTTCAAATGTATTTGATCCAAGCACACTTTGACTGCGTCAACTAGGCTTAAGCTTGATTTAAAATCTGTTAATATGATCCAAGCATAAACTTGCTAGAGCTGACACACAGGCATATGAAAAGGACGCTAGATGTGCATAAAAATGTTACAAAAAAAATCTAAATTTAACAGAAACAAACATATCCTTGTCTAGGAGGCCATACCCTCTGCCTGGCAAAGATTGTTTCCAATTTTCCCGTTCACTGTCATCCCCATGAATCCAAGTGACGTCAAATGAGACGCGCGCAAGTGTATTTGGTCCAAGTACAGTTTGTCTATGTCAACCAGGCTTTAATCATAGAATATTCTTTGACACAAATACATCCTTACAACTATCCATCATATGCATTCTATAATGTCATTCTTATCAATATTTTTTTGTAATATTATCCTGCTGGTATCTGAAGAATTTTCTGCTAATATCAGAAGAATATACATGACTAAACAAAAACATGTGCAACAGAAAGTGACCGGAAATAATTAATACGTCAATCAATCCTGATTTATGTCATGTACTGATATACCAAATCTTGTTTCTCTGAAAAAATAAAAAGTTATAGAGATGGGCCACTTTAAAAAACACTCGGTACACTGAAGAGTTCCTATTGAATTGCATATTGTATGACAGTAATTAGAATAATAAAAATAATAAAAAAACTAACCAAACCAAATAATCTTGTGTCCACATATATTTTGCTCTTATGATACGCCTTGTAGTTAGGTTTAATAATATTTATACGAACGCAAAAACACACGAAATCAAAAAATAATATCTATATACAGGGTGGTCCGAACTGTATTCCGGAAACTTTGGCAGCATATTCTGCAGGTAAAAATAAGCAAAAAAAGTTCGTGTAAATGTACATATTTATGTCCTAAAATGCCTAGTTTTGTAGATACAGGATGTAGAAGTTTCATTTTTATTTCGATTTTTTCCAAATAATTTCTGAAGTAACATCAATATTTAGATAAAAATTGGTGTCTAGGAATGTTTTTGACATGAGAAATTTGATTTTGATATTAATAACATGACTCCTATTTGTAGTGAGAGCCACCTACATATGTTTTAACTGTTTCGAAGAGTAATAAATTTTCGTCCGTATCTGTATAAAACTACCGAGCGAAAAAAAATACATTACCGTTATTTTTTACGTAGAAAATGTATCTTGATAAAAATCGCTAAGAGCAACCGTTCTCAAGATATTTAGAATGGAAATGTCAATACATGTCATTATTGACAAAAAAATAAACAGTTTGAGTAGATTTAGAGTTATTTGACTAAAATGATAAATTTGGGAACTTTTTATTTTTTTAAATTATTCATCAATTTTTCTTCAAATAAATGATGATAAAACAGTTTCTGTTGAACTTTTGGCACAAAACATTTCAAATTTATGATTTCAGTCTAATAACTATTTAATCAACATGTTTAATTTATGTATGTCAATGTTATGTCAATGACGACAGGTATTGATAATTATTTCGGTTCCAAATATCTCGAGAACCATACGCCGCTAAATAGCCTTTGATGCTGATGCGGCTTGAAAGCTAAATTTCTTCTTCTTCTCGAGACCCATTACTTTTTACGTAAAAAAACGTCGTAAATGTATATTTTTACTCAGTAGTTTTATACAAGTACTGACGAAATCTAATTTTTACCTAATCCGAGATTACTCTTCAAACCGGTTAAAAATTTGTAGCTGGCGCCCTCTACAAGTAGTAGTCATATTGACATCTAGATCAAATTTCTCATGTCAAAAAACGGCCATACAACAATTTTCATCCAAATATTGACGTTACTTCAGAACTTACTTGGAAAAAAATCGAAATAGAAATGAAATTTCTACACCCTGTATCTCCGAAACTAACAGCACTTTCAGATGGAGCGGAGCGTCCGCGACTTCGTGGAAGAACCGTCCGGATGAGTTCGTCGACGGCTCTGTCCGGATGATTCGCTCTGTTCGCTCTGTCCGGATGAGTTCGTCGACGGCTATCTTGAAAAAACATCCACGCGGACGGTCCGCTTCATCTGAAAGGGGTATAAGCAATTTAGGGCATGCATTTATACGAACTTTTTTACATTTTTTTTCTGCAGAATATGCTGCCGAAGTTTCTGAAATACAGTTCGGACCACCCTGTATATTATGGTATTACCAATATTTAATGGTCAGCGCCAAACAGTCCAAGTAAACATAACCATTACCCTTGTTTATCAGCTGCATTGTTTCTTAATCTTTTTTTGATATCTTGTCCAAAAAGTCATTATACGAGACTATTAGATATCTAAATTTTGTTTATTTTGGGTTGGGTTTATTTTTTGATCTCTAAATTGTTCTGTTTATTTTTGAGTCTTGTATATTAGTAATTTAAAGTTTTATCTAGCTTTGTAGTACGTCTATTCTGGGTTTTCGCTTTAAATTGTTAGGTAGAGATATTTTTAAATCGATTTTCAAAGTAATACACAATTGAATAGTTGATAGTTATGAGTGAACAGTTAACAGTTAGAAGAAGAATGTAATACAGTAAGTTTTGATAGACATTTAAGTTCGTTTTAGTCGAGGTAAAATCGTGTAATTAATACGTGTGTAATTTATTATATCTGTGCATTTTGGCTGCTGAAACAAAAATATAAATAATAAAATATATATTAATCTAAAATCACTTTATTCATTTATACAGGGTGTCTTAAATAAGTGCATATATTTCGTAAATGTTATAAAACTTGCCACACTCTCTCCGGTTTTTGAAAATTTAATGTACAGTACACCTTCGTTGTTGTTGGTTTCAAATCAAACACATGTTTACGTCACTACTGCCCAAAATTTTAACCACTGTTAACATTTTAAATTATCAATAAGCAAATGAAAATAATAAATTTGCAAGTACCTCGCTATTCCTCGCCGCTCTACTATGTTTCTGCATCTCGAGGCTTGCTCGACGCTGTATCGCGCTGCTTGCTCGCCGCTATCCTGGTCGCTCCACTATGTTCTTAGCCTAACTCGTATATGAATTACTCGTATATCGTAAAATTTTTGTGTGTAATTATCGTGGACGAATATCTGTTAGACGTATAGTTATCGTGGACGAATATCTGGAAAATGCCACTAAACAACTCAAAATGCACCATTCTCCACATTGTCCCTAATAACCCACATCAACGATACTCTCTGGAGCAGACAGAAGTCTCAAGTGTGCAACATCAAAAAGACCTGGGCATTGAAATTGCGGAAAATCTGAAGTGGGAATACCATATAAATCGCATAGTTAAACAAACCAATACAATGATCTACTTAATAAAAGCAGCATTTGCAAACAAATCAGGCGAGATGATACTCAAGTTGTATAAGTCATACCGAGAGTCATACATTAGACCAAAGATTGAATATGCACAATGCATATATGGAACCCCTATTATGCCAAGGACATTGAAATGCTTGAGCGTGTTCAGCGGAGGGTCACTAAGATTCCTTTAGAGATGAGGAATTTGCCATACGAGGATCGACTGCAAAGGCTTGGTCTAACAACTCTTCGTGAACGGAGAATTCGTGGCGATGTCATCGAGACATTCAAGATTACAAGTGGTTACTATGGATGCGTCATGAACATCTTCCATATCAGTGAAACGCACAACCTTAGGGGACATAACAAAAAATTGGATAAAGAACGCTGTAATAAGCTCTTAAGGCGGAACTTTATTACAAATAGAGTAGTGTTGGAACAGGCCCCAGTATGATACAGTGAATGCTACAAGTGTCAATACATTTAAGAATAGACTTGATGTGGAAATGAAGAGCTGGAACAACCTTTTTATTCAATACATGTGATCGTAAACTGTGATGTTAATTTTGATTTGTGATTTGTTTTTTAATTGAATGTACGCAGTGCAATATTTATTTATTTATTTTTACAACTGGGATAGATAAATGTGATTATGTTGATTCAATAGTCTCATCGGGTTTTACCCGCCTACTGTTGATTTTTGTAATAATAATAATAATAATAATTATTCATCTCCATAAAGAGTTGTGAAACCAGCAGTTTATACATTTCTAGTCTGCACCAACAACAAGCATCTCTAGCAAACAACTATACCGGGTGCGTCTCAAAAGTGGCTCACCCCTACAACTTTTTTATTTTTTCAGATAAAAAAGACGAAATGTAGTATGTTAGTATATGCTATAAATTGGAATTGATTCACGTATTCAATTTTATTGTTTTTTGTCACTTTCTGTTTCACCGGAAATGACTACAACTTATTTGATTTTTAAATTGCGCCCTCGGTATTTTTTTATTTCATTTGATAGAAAATGGCACTCTGAATAGAATGGCATATCATATGTCAACTTTTTTATTATATTATTTTCTCATATGGTTTATTTGAAATTGTAACATGCGGTTCATAACAATAATTTGACTCGAAATACCAAGTGTGTGGTACCAAATTATTCGTAAAAAATACTTTTTCCAAATATGCTAATGAGCCACCCTCGTTTCATTTGAAAAAAATGAGATATGATCAAAAATACGATTTGTGCATATTTCAATCGATCAGGACAAGACACAAAAAACATTAGACGATCAAATCTATTTTTCCAAGGCTCTCTGAATAAAAATTAGTGTTTTTTATTTTTAACACAACCATAGCACTTTAGATTGAAATTTAAAATAAGATTTTTTTAAAGCAAAAATGTCAAAAGTTGACATATGACATGTCATTCTATTCAGAGTGTCATTTTCTATCAAATAAAGTAAAAAAATACCGAGGGTACCATTTAAAAATCAAAAGTTGTAGTCATTTCCGGTGAAACGGGAAGTGACTAAAAACAATTGAATACGTCAATCAGTCCCAATTTACGTCATATACTAACTCGTTTTCTTATCTGAAATCTATCTTCATATACCAAATCTCGTTTTTTTATCTGAAAAAATAAAAAAGTTATAGGTGAGACGCACCTGGTATAGAAAGAATATAATGAAACACTGTATAATTTGAAAGCATGCAATGCTAAAAAATTACTTTTTCAGCTTATAACATAACCTAAAAATGTTATTAGTATTAGTAATTTTATGGTATTAAATCCCAATAAAACCGTTTCTGCATAAAAATACCGCTTTTATAACATTATTATCAGATGTTTTTTCATAGAGTAAACTATTGAATAAATATTGCATCATGTCTCTGTCTCGTTCTCGACCGAGAATTTATTTTTCTCTCTGTCTTGGTCTCGGCCGAGACTAAAAATCCAGGTTCGGTCGGACCTTAGTGAATTATAAAAAATCGCATTATCTACGAAAGCCCGAGGAGCTGGAAGAAGGTATAAGTAATACAATTTCATTTGAATTTAGGACATTTAATTTTCATATGTCATGCTTTGCAAACTATATATTTGTACCGTATGATCGAAAAAAAATTGTGTCCAGTTGACTTGGAAATGACAATCGATGACATTCCCCATATAATTTTACATATAAAATGACAGCGATCTTTATTTCATAGCCTGCGCTGACCCCGTTTTTTTTTCAACCATATTGTATTAAGCCAAATGACATTAAAAAATTATTTAGACTCTTTACTTTTTTAGCATTTAAATATGCCGCACTTACAGTAACTTTTACCCTCAAAATTTCATTCGAGTCACTAAAAGCACTTGCAAGTAAATTGTAATAAATCGATAAAAAAAACGAATGCTTTAATCCCCTGTAGCTACTAAACAGAAAAGCAGAATCGGACTTATGCTAATATTAAAAATAAATCTTATTTCTACGTGAGGAATCTCCCCACGAGAGAAAGTACATGCTTTTTGAAACACCCTGTTTGAAGGGCAATGGGGAAAAATATGATAAGCGCCATTTTACTAATTTTACATGACAGCACTGGACGGCTCGTTATCAGGTTCTTTCCGCGTATCCCATATTTTTAATAGGCATATGGAATGGTTAGAATTAAAATTGACCAAGTTCAATTTCCTAGTATTTTAAGATAATCGTTTTTATACCTTTATACAGGGTGTTTCAAAGAACATGTGCCATCTCTCGTGGGGAGATTCTTCACGTAAAAATAAGATTTATTTTTCATATCAACATAGGTCCGATTCTGCTTTGTTTCATAGCTACAGGGTGTTAAAGTTTTAATATTTTTTCGGTTTATTATAATGTTCTTATTATAGTCTAAGAGCTAGCAACGTTTTCGAGAAAGTATTTTAAGACGTCTGGCTCTGATATATCTTTTACTATGCTCTCTGGAACAGCATGTGGCCCGTCTAGCTGCCGATACCCGTTGCGTTTGCTACTGCGCATCGGAAGAAGATCCTATATTTTTTATTAATTTAGTCCTATAAATTCTAGTATTGAATAAAAATCGAACATGTCTCCATAGCGCAGTGCGTAGAGTTTCCGACCACGAACCGAAGATTCAAGTCCGGGTCAGGTCAAAGAATTTTTTATTTTATTTTTGTTTATATTCTGATAGTAAAGTATTAAATAATTCTGGAAATTAAAAAAAAAACAAATATTTAATACTTTACTATCATAATATAAACGAAAATAAAAATAAAAAAGTCTTTGACCTGACCCGGATATGAACTCTGAATCTTCGGTTCGTGTTCGGAAACTCTACGCACTGCGCTATGGAGACATGTTCGATTTATATTCAGTACTAGAATTTAAAGGACTAATAAAAATATAGGATCTTCTTTCAATGCGCAGTAGGGAACGCAACGTTTACCGGCAGCCAGATGGGCCGCATGCTGTTCTAGAGAGCATAGTAAAAGATGTATCAAAGAGCCAGACGTCTTAAAATACTTGTTTTTCCGACGTTGCTAGCTCTTGTACTATTATATCTATTAATTATAAGTACTTTAAGCGTTTCGTATGAAATTTTGAGAGTAAAAGTTACTATAAATGCTCGTATAAATGCGACATATTTTAAAACTAAAAAAGTGTCCAAATATTCACCAGGGACGTGCATATGGGTTATCACTGGGATAATATTTTCTAAAAAAAGGATGTACGCCGCTGACTTTTTTTCTTTTGTTAGCGAAATAGTGTAAGCAGTTTAATGCCGAAAAGTTGTTTCTTGATATTTTGTCGGTTTCGGCTTCTTTGATGAGATAAACGCAATTTTATTAATTTGCCTTGATTCAAATCTAATAGCAGCCTTTAAAAAATTTTAATATAATTAACTTACGAAAGTCTTAAATAAGTACTCATTGATTCCGCATCAAAAAATATGAAAAAAAGTTCCTGTAAACATAGGTATGGAAATGCATAGTTTTAGAATTACAAGATCAAATTAGTTTTTTTGTAATTATCCTAAATAATATTATTTTTTTATTTGAAATTGCTGTAGGTTGGACTAATTGTAATAATAACTAATAGTTATAATATTTAATAATAAATTAGTTAAAATATATAATTTATTAATTTTATTTGAATTTTATTAATAGTTGTGATTAATAAAATTGCGTTTATCTCATCAAGGAGACCGAATTCGACAAAATATCAAGAGATAACTTTTAATTGGCATTAAACGGTCTACACAATTTTGAAGTCAGTGGCGCACATGTTTTTTTTTGAAAGTATTCCAGTGATAACCCATATGCACGTCCCTGGTGAATATGTCGACACTTTTTAAGCATTAAAATATGTAGCATTTATAGTAACTTTTACCCTCAAAAATTCATTCGAATAACTAAAAGTACTTGAAAGAAAATTATAATAAATCCAGAGATTATTAAGACTTTAACACCCTGTAGCTACGAAACAAAGCAGAATCGGACCTATGTTGATATGAAAAATAAATCTTATTTTTACGTGAGGAATCTCCCCACTAGAGATGGCACATATTTTTTGAATCACCCTGTATAATATAATTTTTTTCCAGCGGAGAAATAAATTAAGACATATTTATCGCATAAAGCAGCTATAGCCTATTTATCCAACTTGCTTTATTTTAATTAAGTAACATTAAAAAAACGTTAACTCCCATTTTCTTCATAATTACCTTTTAGGACTTGATTCGGTTCACTTCTGAACCCCTCATATATCATTAGCAGAGTTTATACATTTTATAGGAATCATTTAGACCTACTATAATATTGTAAAATCCTAAAATTAAGAAATTGGCGGTTATCAAGTTTTTCCCCTGGACCCTTCATTTTTTTATATTCTGTATAAATAAGAATTCAAATAAAAACACGCCTGACCAAGCAGGCTTTGACAAACAAAATGTTGACGTTGACAACCAAAATTATTTATTTAATTTTGCTTAACAATATGAACCGAGATAATATAATGGTCCAATTCCTTCCAGTTTTCTGTTCCTCTTACTGCCTATAGACTAGTTATTGGTATATTAATATATAAAGTAGAATTTTGTGTAGGAATTTTTGAGGTAATACTGATTTTTTGTACAATAAATTTTTAGGTTGATAACTGGGCAGATAATGAAGCTCTCCGTAACTCAAGCGAGAGACCTACATATCGTAGGTCCTTCTCAGAATTGTCATCTTCATCTAATTTCATTCCAAATATAAGCCGAAGGAGTCTCAACAGTGATATCTTGCATTTAAACGTTCCAAAGTCGAGTAATTCCATGACTGACATTCAGTCAACACAGTCGCAGCATTCCCATGTATTTAGTGGATTAACGAGAGATCTCAGTATGTCTAGAGGTACCATAGTATTAAAATTTCGTTTAAGCATACGAAATAATTTGATTTTTATTACAGGTAAAAATTTAAATCGTAGTACAAGTGATATACATGAAGAAACCATAAACGGGACTTTATATACGTATATTGGTATGATAGATCCAGAGAAAGAAAAAACTCATTTTTATGAGAACCAGAGTATTATAAATGCTTACAGACGGACAGGAAATTTTGATATGAATCGACATGAGAAAATGTAAGTGTATTATATGATTGGTTTTATGCCATCTGCAATAGTTTGAAATATTGTAAACATAAAGAAATGCATGCACATTGTTTATTGCGTCTTTGTATGAGATGATAGAATAATATAGGTATATAGCCATGGTACAAAGAATACAAGGTATGATATTGCGCAGGTTGGTCGCTACGTCACAGGTGATAACAGGCGCTATTGGTCAGCACGCTCCGCGCGCCAGTTCAAATCGTCAAGATATTTTTATAAACCTGTTTTTTTGTTTATATACCGTCATTGAATTATCGCTAAGCAAGTTACTGTGGAGCAGTGCGTAAGGAGTCGGGTTAGAAAGCGAGAGACCGGAGTTCGAAACTCGGCCGGGACATAACTTTTTATTTATTTTTTTAAATACTGTTGTATTCTATAGTTTATTTTTGTAGTATAAAAAAAGAACTATTTATTCTGTTATTTTTTAATCTCCGTTATTAATATAAATTGATTGTTGGTACAATACCTCATTTAATATAAAATAATATTCTACTTTTTGAAATGTTGTACCTAAAAGTAATATATTTTTAGTGATATACCATATTGTAAACTATTTAATATTTCAGTCACTTAAAAAGTTAATTTGCATTGAATAATTGTCTACCATTAAAGGAAATTTGAGCTATAATATAATCCTCGATGGGCATATTCTGGGTATGCAAATACTTCATCTAAATTTTGGGTGTCGTTCAACCAATTTATTCTCAAAACCTGAAACATCTACATATAAAAAAAAGCACAGGTCACTAATTATAATAAACTTCACCCTTGGAATTACTTCTATCACAATTACAATACGTTCATCTGCATTGGCATTTTCTACTTTTCGATGGGAAACAATAAACTTCCCAGCATTTTTTAAATGATGTAATAATTCCTCTTGTGGTTACTTTTCCATAGATAACCTCATCTCTGTCCTCATGTGAATTCAGAGGCAATGAACATGAAAATTATTTACCATAAACATCGCAAACTAAAAACCTAATAAACAATTTTATACCGAATATAGAAATAAATTTAGTATTCTTACCTAAGGCTATTATCGACCAAATCCATGTTAATAGGTAATTATTATTTTTAAATATATTTTTGGAACTGCTGCTTTTAGTAATTATTAAATTAAATGAACTAAAAAGTCTTAAAAATAAACAATTCTTAACCATAACCCCAAAAAATGCAGATCTCCTGTCAACTTTCTTTATTTTTTATTTATTCATTATTTTCATAATGACGTCACAGGTGGTATGCGCGAACTGAACGAAATTGGAGCCGCTATCGATCATACCTTGTATTCTTTGTACCATGGTATATAGCTGTATTTTACACTGATTACTTAATTTTCGATTTAAAGTGGACTTTTATCTTTTTTCCATTGGCTCTTCATATAGTTTATTTTACTGTAATGATTTTTAAATGTTTTTGAAACATATCTTTGAAGATTCTGAAAGATTTATCTATATTATTATTGCAGTTTACAAAATTTTTTTGTTTAAGAATGTCTAACCACAGTTACTCTGTATTTTCATTATTAACATGAGTAAGAATTATAACTGAATTAATCTAAACAATCTTATTGTGGACTAATAGTATACTAAACTGCCCGTCAAATTAAATACCACAGCGATTTTTTTACTCATTTTCAACGAGTTGTAACTTTGAAAAAAATGGACCGATTTTGTTGATTTTTTTAGCATATTAAAGATCGTTTTTCGTAGATTGATTTGATTTATCTAAATTTTGTATGAGATTTAGTTTTTTATGATATACCTACAGGGTGTGAAAAAAAGGAATGTAATTTTTGTGTTCCTGCCATTTTGCCCAAAAAAAATACCTAGAATTATAAGAGTTCTGGGTATAGCTAAGACTAATATCTCGGGACGTATTTGGAATTTTTACGATAACTCATCTGGAATAAATGATAATCAATTTTTACTCTAACTTGTATTTTTTCTACCTTTCTGAAGAGATGCTAACAAAATTGAAATTAACTTTAAAATTGTAGGATATTCCTTATTTTTACAATGTGAAATTAAAAAAAATGATTTAACTAACGCAGTTTAATACAGGATCTCTTAAAAATACGACCAGCGAAAAAGTAAAATTATTTTTTTAACCTTATGGGCTGTTAAGTTCAGAATATTCGGTCCATTTTTTTTTTCAATGTTACAACTCCTTGAAAATGAGTAAAAAAAATCGCTGTGGTATTTAATTTGACGGGCAGTTTAGTAGAAATTCGAAAGGTTTTTGCATAGGGACAGTTAGCCGCCATATTTGTAAATAAAAATTCTACATTTTGTTTTCAAAAAGTAGAGGTTTTTCGTCAAGGTAAACGTAAAAAGGGAAATAAATAGTTTTGCTTCAAGCGATTAGTTTGAAGGTAAAAGTTTTAATTTTTTTATTGTTGAAAAGAATCTGCTAAAAACTTAAGTAAAAAAAAAGGATTTACTTTTTAAAAACGGAATCTAGGTTTATAGCAACTTTTCTTACTCGTATCTGTTCGCCCTGCACACAGCTTGCAACGTATTTGTGTTATTATGATGTATTGAAATATACGTGTGAAAGGCAGCGGCAGGTGATAGAACTTATACAGGGTGATGCACGGCTGTGACACGCTAGACGTTTATGGAGAACCGGTTATAGGATTTTTTTGAAAATTTGGATTTTTGCACAAAAGCACCTGCTCCATCTGTCTAAATTATTTTCAACGTTATAGTGTTCCCGCTTCTACTAAAAGTGGTAGCATCTTTGTTATTTTAAATGGAATACCCGGTATATTATTATATTTTTTGAAACTACTTCCATATCTCAACATTTTTCTATTATACTAACCTATACCAATATCTAACCGTTTTCGAGATAAAAATAAAACGTGTAAATCTGACAAAACATGATCTTGGATAAGCATTGGTTAAATCATAAATTCGGCATATTGAAAGCTGAAATTTGCTTTATAGGTTAAGAATAGTCGACATATTCTATCTATTTAAATCAACTGATTGGATATCAAACAGGGAGGTCAGAAAAAATAATTATTTCTGTTTGTTATAAAATCGTTCAAATTATTGTTATTTTAAATTCAAGTCTATGTATATTATTTAAAAAATCGAAGCCCAATTTTTATTTCGTTTAAAGAAAATCGTTACCATCACAAATATTCAAACTTAAGTATCAATAATTAGAGTTTACCTGCTAAATTTCCAAAATTATCATATAACCAAATTCTCCAAATGAAACTATAATAATAGAATTATTAATTTTTAAATAGCTCTACTTAAGAAACCGGAAGGTTTAGGTATAGGAACATGATATATCGTTGGAAAGCAATTTTATTAGTCTTTTGATTTTTTAAATAATATCTCGAATAATATACATAGAGTTGAATAATGTTGAAACTACTACTTCTACATTCATATTAATAAAAATATTTTACTCCAACTCCATCGACGACCGATTTTTTTTTTTCGTAAAATGATCCTTCTACTATGTAATACATTTTTTGTCTCTTATTTAATACACTTTTTTTTCTCTCGAAAAACGCCACCGGGCATACTTTTTGTGTAACAAAATGTTTTTCAGAAGCTGCGTTACAAAAAATGTTTCTTGTCACATAAAGCTATGTAGGCGCATAAAATCTAGTATGCCCTAATCGAGGCTCTCTAATTGGCGAAAATATCGAATTTTATTTTAGAATCACAAATTATCTTAAAAAATGCAAAGCAATCATCTGCTCTTTCACTTTCACTCTGATTTAGCCACTCTAAACTGTCGTTACGTGCGCAATCCTTGGAAAATCCAGTATGAAATAATTGACCTAAATAACTATATTATAATTTCCTTTAATTATATTATAAGTAATGTATTGTTGTGTTGTTTAGCATGAACACATTGCAAAAAAATAATTCCTTCACTTCATCATGGCCAGGCAATGAAAGAAGGTGGACTTGTCGGCAATGTTCATTTGCTTATAACGATATAAATGCAGACGAATGTGATATATGCAATAGTTTGCGGTCACCGCCTTCTATAAATCAACCTTCTACGATAACGGTTACAGAAGACAGAACAGCTTCTAATGCTATTTTGTAAGTGCATTTCTAATAGTCTTTGAACTTACTATGGGTAATAATTTTTTAAGTGCATAAATATATTAGTAGGTAGTATTCTGCTATTATACTGTTAAGTTTTAGGCGGTATATTGTGTCTATTTATTAATTTTGATTGATTTCAGCGGGTTTGCTTTTAATTTTTCTTAATTAGCGTTTTATAGAGAATATGTACCGTATATATGACACTTAAAAATATTTTGATTTTACTAAAAAAGTATACTCATTATTTTATGAATTTTGAAAATACGATTTGTTTTCGGGATTAGAACATGATATATTATTATATCAGATAACAAACTACAAATACCTATATAGTATTATGGAAGAATTTTTTATGTATTTTTTTATTGCACTGATCTGACAATTCAGAATTTGAATATACTTTTACAGAAAAAAAGTCAAGGATTTTTCTAATGTCTGTTACGTCTGTAGTTTGTTACACGTCTGTAGTTTTGTTACGTCTGCTCAACGGGAAAATTGCTGACAGTGACAGCAAATTATATTTTCTGTCATTTTTTGGACGTTGCGTATTGAAATCTTTCCTTGATTGTTGGAAGACTTTGAGTTGTTAATTTTTTTTAATAACTAATTAAGCTGAAAATATACCTTGCGAATTTTACCATTCGTTCGCATTTATTCGCCTCTGTAGCCATTTGCACCATTGCTATTCGTTCACACCGGGTGGCGTGACATATTTTGACAACGAATTCTTTCTTTTCGCTAACATTTCCACCATTCGAATTCTTTCCATTTCCTGTATGATTATCAATACGTCCACACTGTAACGTTTCCACACAGAATATTATATTATCTGTTATGTTCTTCGTCGGTTCTGTGTGGATAAAAAGTCCAATTTATTTAAATACCATTTATTTAACACTAAGTAACAAAACAATAACGACAAAACACTTAAAAGAACTATTTACAAACTTATTTACTACTATTTACTAATACTACTTTACTGTAAATTACTGCTAATATTCCGGCCTTTTCTTAGCCGCCGTTCTCTGTCTTTCTGGCATAGTCCACTGGTTCTCGAATAGGGGCGGGGCATATTAGTCCGAGAGCTGAGACCGCAACATTTCTTACAGTTGGGGGTTGGTGTTGCAACAACAACATAAACACTGGACGCGCGTTTCGCTAACCATGTTAACATCATGAGCAGATGATTAAAACCCAGTAGTGTTTTATTTTGCTTTTATATTACCATTTCGGTCATCCTACATATGCTGCGAATGCACGTCCACACCCGAGGAAAATTTCCTTCTAAATGCGAACGCGAATGGTAACATTCACCAAGTGTATTCGCGGCTTTAGAGATGCTATCAATATTTTATCTTTTACCTACGACCACTATGTAAGATACACGATCAAAAATAAATAAAAAAATACACGATCTACATGTCCAGTTAATAGCTTATCACTACTACGACCCCTCGACTATAATCCTCTTATATCATAGAAACAGTTAAATTCTAAAAATTCATTGTATGTACATTGACATTAGCTTTCAAGGTTTCATTTTTATATGTGGTCGTAGGTAAAGTACTCGTATAGTATGTATGTGGTGTTGCAAAAGCATATTGCTCACACATTGCCATTCACAGCAGTCATCTAATAGTGTGGAAACACAGTGCAAGCAGGTTTTCCGCTTACCGGTAGTCGGCGCCGATCTGGGTACATATTCTTGACATCGTTCACAACTTTGCGTATACGCATCACGTGTATTGTTATATGGCTTTTTCGGAGATGCGAGCAGGGTTCGAAAGTATGTAGTTAATTAAGAGGTAATTTACCTGGTTAACTACGTTAATGAACTACGTATTGATATTATGATAAAATAAACATCCTATAAATAAAAATGTTCTTTTTGATAAAAACATGTAATGCATAGGCTTCTATTTAATTAAAGAATTATAAATTTATAAAAATCAGAATATAATGGATAACACAATATATTAAAATTATTATAAAATACGAAAACTCAAAATATTAGAACACATTATGTAAAGTTTTTAAATATTAAACACATTATGTAAAGTTTTTTTTTTTTTTTTCTAAAGTTTCAACTTATTATAACCTCACCTCAAACCTTTGATATTTAAAAGTTACATACATAGGTTACATAAACTTAGGGATGTAAAATGACGGTCATATATTTTTTGTGACATGACATTGTCATTTATGTGTTTTTTTGTCATTTACGGTCATTTAACTTAAATGTAAAAAAAATAAGTTGCTAAGCAAGTAAAGATAAAGATATATTAAGAAATGCAAACAAACTTAAACAAAGATCAGTCTTAGTGGTTCTACGTTCACAGCCAAATACAAAACAAAAAAATAATAAATTCTGATACCTAAATGAGCTTAAAGGCATAGCTTAGATATACTTTTAAAATAAAATAATAACATTTTCAATAACAATGAAACAAAACACAGCTATATATCACACTGAGTAACTAAACTAAGTAACTAAGGTCCATTTGTTTTTAAAGAAATCATGGAATAAAGAGATCTCCAAAAAAATAAATGATAAGAGTGTCATAAAAATAAATGACGTGACCGTCATTTTCATTATGACCGTGACGTGACAATGTCAGAAAAATTTGCTCACATTCCTACATAAACTACACCCTCTACATAAACTACATTAACTACATGTAATGTAGTTTTTAAGAGTAACATGTAGTTTTCCGAACCCTGGATGCGAGCGATATTTGAAGATGTGAGTGGTCAAGAATAGGTACCCTGAGACGGCGCTGGTTGCCGGTGAGCAAAAACCTGCCTCCGCTATGTTTGTACCCATACACTCGTCCCTATTTACTTTCCTATTTACACATTCTTTACATAATATATCCACTTTTTTACTTAATTTAATTGATTTTATTCAAGTTTTTTTTTTCTCAAGACTTAAAAATGATCCCAATTTTTATTTTTTTCTTGTTAATGTTTTACCACAGCTTATTCACTAGCCAGTTAGTTATCTTATTATTTTAGTTTCTCTATCTAGTTGTTGAGTATCCGCGGTTTACCTGCCGCGCCTGTTCCTATTCATATGCAGGCCGTCAGAGCACCAGTCTCGATAATTTTTATAAACGAAGTATCAATGGACATAAAATATGATAAGTGTATAGTAATATAGTGATAAGTGTATAGTATAGATAATACCAAATAAACTTTTAGTCACGTGATTAAGCTTGGCCGGTACAATGCCGACTTCTACATATTTGCTTTAAATGATAATATTTTTAACAAAGTTAATATATTAACAGTTATTATTTACATCAACAAAACTCATCTCCCTAACAGGACATAAAGGGCCATTATTACCGCTTTCCCGTTCGAAATATTCTAATAAGATTGCAATAAATTTTTTGCCACGGCTGTTAAGCTGCTTTGACATCTTGTACACGTCGCACTACGGTTCTAAAAAGAACAATTTTAGGAACAACTGCAAGGTCTGCTAGTAAAAATTTTAAGCCTAAACCAGAGAAATAGAAGGGATAGAGAATGAGCGTCAACATGCGCAGAAGGTCTAATCAAGTTGAGCGCCATATTCCAGGTCTTCGTGTCATTTTGTATATAGGTGGCAATCTATAAGTAATCAAATATCAATTTGCTGTTTTCAACCATACGGGGGGCAATTTAAATTTAGTGAAATTCTATTTAATATGATTTATTTAATTATCAGTTTCAAAACTGCGTACAATATTGGTATATAATACAAATACATTAAATATACGAATATTCTGACAAAAGGCGCTACGGACAGATGACCTGTTCGTCGTTAAACACTCGAAATGATATTAAATAATTACAATATTTCATGTTTACTTGTACTGAATTACGTGTTTCAATTTAAAATTTTTGCAAATTTGGTAAAAATTGTTCTAAACAACTTTTTGTTCAAGTTGTATATTCATAAAAAACATTTGGTTCATAATTATTTTTGATGATTGCCTACCTTGTATTTTTAATATAAACCTAGAAAAAATATGTTTTTGTTTTATTTTTTTTATTCGTCCCTTCAAATTGTGTTTCAAAAACTGTTACATAACATGTCCTCTAACAAATATTTTCATAATACATAAACATCATTGATTTTATTAAGGGTATTATTATTAGTATTTATCCTGGTTTTTGTCGACAATAAAAACTCAATCTTGTAATAGAACATCAATTTTATATTTCGTAAAATTATTTTGATACAAATTCAATTTGTCAAAATTCAAGTCATTAATATATTGATAAACAACCCAAATTATTCCTAAATATTTTATTATAAAAAAAACTGTTACCGGTAAGTTTGTAAAACACATTATGGTTTGTCGTAATACTAGAAAAAATCATTTATTTTTTGCACAAAAGAAGCTTGTCGATCCTTATTTGTCCATAACAAAATTCTGTATGTACAACATACATATACCTAATTTATTATTAAGAAAATTAGATTATATGATCTCAGAATTTTAAGAAATTTTTTTTAAGATAAAATAGTTTCTTCTCAACTGTAATATTGTCAACTTTGGCCTGTATTTTATCTATTTAAAAACATGGGATTGACAATCCCCTTACTAAAATACATACTGGAAGGTACCGATTAAGTTTCATTGCATCAAATACCTTTGCTATAAATCCTGGCTCACAATTTAAGGCCATTGCAAAATGCTTTTGAACTTCATCATAGATTTTACAAGAATAAAAGTGTAATATTGAAACAAAGTAACATTGTAAGCTTCATGACTAATAGCACAGAATATCTAGCTACGCAACAGAAGCCTCGTTACATGTATAAAATTGTAGGTAGCAAAAGGAGACAGGTTTTAAAAGTCTGTCTCCAAATCAGATATTTTGATGTGGTAGTTTCGCTACTACATAATAGAGGGCAATAAATTTAAAAGAAAACAGTTTTCTACAAACAAAATGTAAAAGAATTTTGTGCAGTGTTGCCATTGTGTAATTCATATCGTAATACTTCCTGATAAAGCCTACCTTCAAATTTGCTACATCATTTAAACATATTAAAATAGATCAGAGCTGTTTTTTTCAGTTTGCCATGTTAGTTGGAATTAAATCTTATGAGCTAAATTACAATCACTTTCTGACGTTTGATTGTATAATTGAATCCTGAATTTTCATTGTAATTCGGCGACAATATAATAAGTATTGTTCTACTATTATGATACCACTTCCTGACGTTCAATTGTGTTCATACCAAGTTCATATCGTATAATCGGGAAAAAACGGCGTTAGCCATGGCTATATGAAATGAATATCGCTGTCATTTTATATGTAAATTTATATGGGAAATGTCATCGATCGTCCTTTTCCAGCCAACTGGACGCCGTTTTTTCGGTATCATACGGTATTTGATATATGCTATTTTTCATGACATTTACAATATTATGGTACCATGAAGCATATCAAGTGATACCATAATATAGTACCATATTACGATACATGGCGTTCGATTGGGCTTAAACTTGGTATACTATATCTTCAGTGACATTGTAATATCATGGTACCATGGAGCATATAAAGTGGTACCTTCTATAGTACCATATGCATTGATGACATAGCAATATTAGGTACATGGCGGCAATAGGGCTTAAACTTGGTATACTACGTATTTTCGGTGACATTGTAATATGATGGTACTATGATGCATATCAACTGGTACCATAATATAGTACCATATTATGTACATGGCGTTCGATTGGGCTTAAATTTGGGATACTACATATCTTCGGTGATATTGTAATATTATGGTACCATGGAGCATAATAAGAGGTACTATAATATAGTACCATATTACGATACCATTTCCTGGCGTTCGATTGGGCTTAAACTTGGTATACTACGTATCTTTGGTTACATTGTAATATGGGGGTACTATGGTGCATATAAAGTGGTACCTTAATGTAGTACCATATTTCAATACCATTTCCTGGCGTTCGATTGAGCTCATATTTGATATATACTTGCGTATTTTTGATGACATTGCATTATTATGGTACCATGAAGCATATCAACTGGTACCATAATATAGTACTATATTACGTACATGGCGTTCGATTGGGCTTAAACTTGGGATACTACGTATTTTCGGTGACATTGTAATATGATGGTACTATGATGCCTATAAAGTGGTACCTTAATATAGTACCATATTACGATACCATTTCATGGCGTTCGATTGTTCTTAAATTTGGTATACTACGGATCTTCGGTGACATTGCAATATTATGGTACCTTAAAGCATATCGAGTGGTACCATAATATAGTACACTATTATGATATCATTTCCTGGAGTTCGATTGGGCCCAAATTTGGTATACTTGCGTTTCTTTATAAAGATTTGTTTAATTAGTAATTTTAATTTATTTTACGAATTTTAATTTATTGTTCGATGTCGGTCATGTCGTGACAGCAACTTTTATGCCGAACTAATATATTATTAATTATACCTGTGTCACTTTTTAAAATCTACCTAGGTCTATATAAATAACGTGGCAAACGGAAGAAATTTGTTATTATAGTATTTTTTAGTCAATTTTGCAACATTTTTTGTACTGCATTTTAATAAATTATTTCCATTATTATTAAACTTATATTTTATTACTAACGTTCCAGCATTAATAAATATCACTATCAATCGCCCTGTATATTATTAGTTTTAAAGGTAATTAAAGGTATTTTCTTAGTTAACATTATAAGGTAGTGTATATTAAAAATGTTTATGTTTATGTTTTGTAATAATATACTTAAAACTATTTTAATAGCCAAAGGAATAATTAATATAAGTGTATCTGATAAGAAAAGAAGAATAGAAAGAAACACATACTGCATTATACACAATAAAAAGAATGGGATGCCAATTCAAGTCTTTTTGAATCTGGCAACTGTGCATATTTAGCCGAGCTACAAGGCCGTCGACGAGCCGTCGATCCAAAACCGAAAGTTCAAAATTTCTAATTATATTCTGATTATGATATTGTCGCGCCATCTAGTATTCTATTTGTGCAATTTTAGCTCTTTCATTTCGAGTATTTTTCTGTTGCGTAGCTAGATATTCTGTGCTAATAGTCTCATTTTTAACACTCTTTAACTATCTCGTTAACAATAATTATGAATATTATATGATTTTTCTCAGTGATTTGTGGTACAGATACAAATTAATATATGCCCCATAACAGTTTTTAAATAAGAAACTTCTGCCTACAGATTTAATTTTCTTATTGGCATAATACCCTTTCTTCCTATATAAATCTTGCCATTTTTTCAGTCCAATGTTCCTTGTTTTTACAGTTGTAGGAATACTAAAAATGTTGACTATAGAACTCGATACTATGTTTGAAAAAGCCTTCATACCTGTAACTGTGCATAAATCTAATTAACTGAATTCTCCTCCTCTTGACACTCTGAACACAGCTGCTGCTAATGTTAGAAATATTTAGCACAAAACTACAACTACCTACAACAAACTTTACAATAAAAATGTTAAATTTTCGCTGTTCGATTAAAATACCCTATCTTATGTTTTCTTTTCCTCCAAATAATCTTCTTGTCAAGTAAGGACCAATCTTATTTGATATATTTCTGGTCACTTGAACTTGTGCTTTCATGGACACTATAAGAGTGCACTGTTTTACAGAACCACGAACATTGATTCCAAGTATCTTCTTCCTCCACACGTAATAAAAACATCCTCTTTAAATGGCCACATCATACACTTATTTTTGACCATTCCCAATTACAATCACGATTTTTACACAAATCGCCTTTAGGAAAACTAAAAATAAACAGTTTTGGATCATCTGTAAACACGATTATGTTGTATAAACTTACACATGAAAACTAATCATTTTTCCCGGCGTATTAGCTTTCTTAGAATGACTATGACAATATACAACAAGCCTTTTTGAATTAGTGTTTAGAATAATTGAGGTAATAATAAATTTTAACTAGATAACCACACAAACGAAAAAAAAAACAAAACAAACAGATGTCAATTAAAGAGGGGAAGTGACAGCGAGACCTGGAAGATGTCTGCCATCTTGCCGTCGACAAAAATTTGGATGCGCACTCGTCGAAGCTCATTCTCCCACTTCCATATCTCTGGCCTAAACCAAAAACTCGTAATATAAAACTAAAGTGTCAAAACGAATCAAAATGTCAGGAAATAAATAAATGCGGCTTGACATTTTCTACAGCAGAGCTACCACCTGAATCGCCAGCTGGAAATTTAAATTCCAGTTTGTCAGCCCGGTGCCGAATATGTCCATGGTTGGCAACAATGAACTTAATAACCGCGCCCTCGATGACGTAACTAAAAATTTATTTGGTATCGATCATAGGTCTGCAGCGTTCTATGTTAATAATATTAGGGTTGGCTATCTAATAAATCGGCTGTGGTTTACTAAAAATGAAAGGAAATTATGACATTTGACTAATTTTAGATACATTTTTTATACTTTTTCCATTCCTTCGCATATACTTATTACCAACACTCAATATATAATATACTGTTACATAAAAAATGTCTATATCTATGTGGCGGATTCATCTCTCCAAAAAAATTCTATATGGGTATTTTAATTGTCACTGCAAGAAAATCTACAAAATAAATTAGTTATTTTTTTTGTAAACACTGCTGGGCGTTAAGCATGATTTTCATGCATCCGTTGTCCGACGATACGATGATACGATATTAATTTTATTAGTTGAATTTAAAGACTTCGGTTGGTTAGAAACGGTTAACCAATCGAAGCCTTTAAATACAACCAATGAAATTAATATCGTATCAACGTATCGTCGGACAACGGATGCATGAAAATCAAGCTTTAATCCATCGGAGACTAATAAAATTGTCAGCAGTGGCTTACAAATGAACAAATTTGCCTAACGGATAAAAAAATCTTTTTTTGTCGTCTAAAGCAAAAAAATACAAAGAATAAAGAAAAAAAACTATTTACAATATTTAAATGCAACGATTCCAGAAAACTTTAGTTTTTGTAAAACAGATACGTCTTCAAAAACCGTCGACGTTCTGTTAAAATGACATTATATCAAGTTAAACTTCAAAATTAACAATTACTTAATAAGGTAAAACCAAAAAGCTTCAAACTTTCTGTATGATTATTTTTAATTTGTTTTTAATTTTTACGTACGTTATGTTATTTATGTTATGTTCTTTAAAATCAAAAAATCGATTGCCATACATTACGAACATCTACAGATGCATGAGCAATACATTTATTTTTACTATTACATATCTATAGTATTTACAACCAAATATCTCAATTATTATAATGTAATAAAATAAGTAAAAATAAAATTCTTGGTTTCAGGTCATCTGCATGGGGCGATACTGATTCTATACAAGTTCCTATTGCAACACTTGATCAAGATTTAGAGGATGATTTTCAGATGCTGCCAGGTAATATTAATCTCTAGATTTTTTGATGCGATTATACTATGTTACATAGGGAAGTCAATAAAATATGGGTGAACACCACTTTATCAGAGACGTCGAAACAATTCCCAAATTAAATTTCTAATAAGTAAAACTTAGAGCGCATTTTTTGTGAAAAAAAAAAGACAAAGGCAGTCGCATTAAGTAAACAAATTGGCCAAAAAACTTTTTGTTGGTAGTTATGGCAAATGTCGGTTACCATGGGAATTTTCTTTGTAAATCCTGATGTTTGTCTGCCATTTTCAGATTTGTTCTTAGTTTTCTTTGAATTTGAAATTAAATCTGCGTTTTATCTTGTTAAAACTGCGATTTTTATTGCAATAAAATGCCAAAACCACTAAATAGTGGGAGGATGATTAAACAGAAACTGTTTTATCATCATTTTTTCGAAGAAAAAAATATGATTAATTTAAAAAAATAAAAAGTTCCTAAATATATCATAGTCAAATAACTATCTACTCAACATGTTTATTTTTTGTCAATAATGACATGTATTGACTGTTCCCATTCTAAATATCTTGAGAACGGTTGCTCAACGATTTTTACCAAGAGACATTTTTTACGTAGAAAATCACGGAAATGTGTATTTTTTCACTCAGTAGGTTTTATACAGGTACGGCCGAAAAGTTATTAGTTAAAATACATGTAGGTGGCGCCCCCTTCAAATAGGAGTCATATTGACATCAAAATCAAATTTCTCATGTCAAAAAACTTCCAGACACCAATTTTCATCCAAATAATGACGTTACTTCACAAATTATTTGGAAAAAATCGAAATAAAAATGAAACTTCAATACCCTGTATCTCCGAAACTAAGCATTTTAAGACATACTTTTATTCGAACTTTTTTACATATTTTTACCCTCAGAATATGCAGCCGAAGTTTCCGGAATACAGTTCGAACTACCCTCTATACTACTTTCTGAAAATATATAATCTTGTTGATGTTATGGATCGAAAATGTATAAACTAACTAATATTTATTCATGTAAATTTTGTATTCTTATAGTAAAAATATGGCCTATAATATTTAATTTTGTTTAAGGTATTGCTTCAACAGATGATCAAAAATGGACCTGTAAAAAGTGTACTCTAATAAATCAGGGTTGCGCGTTAACTTGCGAGGCGTGTTGTGGTTCTAAATTAAAATCCTTAAGTATAAATCAAGACAAGACATTAAGAAAAGGTGAATTTTGGACATGTTCTAAGTGTACGCTAAAAAATCCGTTGACGTCACTTTTATGCAAAGTTTGTAAAACAGAGAAAAATGTTTTGGACGTGCCCGTTCCACCGAAAAGTTCATCTCCAAAGAATTTAAGACTTGCTAACAAAAACAGTAGATCTAGTGCCGAAAAGAGTTTGGCTGTTCCGGCTGTTAAAAATAAGATTAATTTACGTAGTGACATTGAATTAGGTAAGTGCATTCTTTTTTATACTAATTAATTTGATACAATTAAGCCTCATTCAGAACCTCGAAATTAGTGGAATTAATTAGTGGTCTCAATTATACTTTATATTTAAACTAGCGTGTACCCGCGATTTCGTCCGTGTCGAATTAATCATTTGTAATGGTGATACTAAAGAAAGGCAAGAATTTCCATTAACATACAAACTGGATAAAATTTTCTCACATTTATGTCAGCATGAGGAAAAACAATATGGCGATATTATTATATAACTTGGTAATATTTGAGGGGTAGTTTCATCTCGTTGGAATTTGACTTTCGAAAAATCCGTTTGCCAAAAATAAGCTTTTACGTCAAGCAGTTTTAGCAGAATCGTGATTAATCAATTACCCAACTTTTTGGAACACCCTGTATGATTTTTTAAAAATTTCAAAATATGTAAAAAAAAACAAAATAAATTATGCGTGTCTAAGCGTTTTTGCGAAAGACTAACCGTTTTTTAAATTACAAATATTGTAATATTTGAAGGGCGTTTTTACCCTCTTGATATTTGAGATTCGAGAAACCCCTCCTTATCGGACCTCTACACCCCACAGTCCATCCGTTAGCCAAAAATCAGCTTTAAACGTCAAGCAGTTTAAGCAGAATCGTTATTACTCAGTGGTCATATTTTATGAAACACCATGTATAAATTTTCAAAAAATCTTAAAATATGTAAAACAACAAAATAAAATATTCGTGTTTAAGCGTTTTTTCCGAAAAACTCACCGGTTTTTAATAAAAGTTTAAGATCTCTCGCAATGTCTAAAAAAATATAATTAAAATTTATAGGTTATCCTGGCAACAGGTTACGGTAGTCAGTTGCATAAAATAATAAATACAAGAAGAAGTGTCAAGTCAATGTTAAATTATGGAAACAGCGTGGCTGCCTGGGTAACTAATTTTCAGATATGGCGGCTGGGACATTTGACATGGCATAGACATGACAATTTCAATTTTATGAAATTTATTTCCGTTTTCGGTTTTTAATGGCGGGCTGTTCAGGAGGTTTAAATGAGGGTTAATATACTTTTTACTCTTTCTAGTAGTAAATAATACAACAAAATTACTCAAAAATATTTATTTGGAATTTAGAACAATGTAAATATGCAAATCAACACAATTAAAGAGCTATAATCCAATAAACTACTGTATCAATATCAAATATTTAAATAATATCAGAGATGCTGTGTTAAAGTGAATTAGTAAAGTAACAGAGTGCATTGACTTACAGAAACTTGAAGATAAATAAATGTTTTCACAGCTTCACGGGCATAAAACTTAATAACTGGAAGCAGGAAAAAGGCAACCGGAACCCACACAAAACCTGAAATCAAAAAAAATATGTAAAAAACATAAATATAGGTACATAAAACTTTTGTGAATCAAACAGGACTTGAATGAAAATAAAATGAATAAAAAATATGATACATATACATCTAATACCTCATTTGTATTTTAAAAATAATCTACATACATAGATTTATAGCATTATTGCTATGAAAATACATAATAGGTACCTATGTGATATGTAATTACGCATTTCTGTTCATCTTGTAGAAAATTAATGTAGGCTAATAATAGTTCAATAATCATAATTTACCTTGTATAACTTGCTTTCAATTGCTCAAAATCACCGATCTGTCTTTAAAGTAGAGATACGGAAAAATCCTTGGCAAAGAATATCCCAAGATCCTTGGGTTTAAAGCTAAAAAAAATATAAAAACAGTTAATATATTACCTATTTTTACATATAATATGGCCCATACCTACTACACGCAGAAACGTCGATTTCATCATTTTCTTCATGTAATTAATATCATATATACTTTATTAAAGTGTTAACAAGGAACTTTATATCAAAAAACATCTTTGTACTTATAAATTTCAGCCGAAATATCAGAAACAAACTTCCAATCAAATCTAAACGGCAAAATTAAAATGGCGCCCGACCTTGCCAGAGGCTCCTCAGGGAGCTGACGCTGACACACAGACAAAAGACAAAAGAACAGGACGCCGACGTGCATAAAAATGTTCCGTAGCAGAAGTTGACAGAAATCATATAGAAATATTCAGTTTTTTGTCTAGGACAGTCTAGAAGGCCATGCTTTCTGCCTGGGTAGAACCATAAAATAATAAATACAAGAAGAAGTGTCAAGTCAATGTTAAATTATGGAAACAGCGTGGCTGCCTGGGTAACTAATTTTCAGATATGGCGGCTGGGACATTTGACATGATTTGACATGACATAGACACTTCATTGACATGACAATTTCAATTTTATGAAATTTATTTCCGTTTCCGGTTTTTAATGGCGGGCTGTTCAGGAGGTTTAAATGAGGGTTAATATACTTTTTACTTTTTCTAGTAATAAATAATACAACAAAATTACTCAAAAATATTTATTTGGAATTTAGAACAATGTAAATATGCAAATCAACACAATTAAAGAGCTATAAACCCATAAACTACTGTATCAATATCAAAATATTTAAATAACATCAGAGATGCTGTGTTAAAGTGAATTAGTAAAGAAACAATGCACTGACTTACAGAAACTTGAAGATAAATAAATGTTTTCACAGCTTCACGGGCGTAAAACTAACTGGAAGCAGGAAAAAGACAACAGGAACCCACGCAAAACCTGGAATCAAAAAAAAAATATGTAAAAAAACCTTAAATATAGGTACATAAGACTGTTATGAATTAAATCAAACAGGACTTGAATGAAAATAAAATGAATAAAAAATATGATACCTATGCATCTAATACCTCATTTGTATTTTAAAAATAATCTACATACATTATTGCTATGAAAATACATAATAGGTACCTATGTGATATGTAATTACGCATTTCTGTTCATCTTGTAGATAATTAATATAGGCTGTAGGCTAATAATAGTTCAGTAATCATAATTTACCTTGTGTAACTTGCTTTCAATTGCTCAAAATCACCGATCAGTCTTTAAAGTAGAGATACGGAAAAATCCTTGGTAAAGAATATCCCAAGATCCTTGGATCTAAAGCTAAAAAATATAAAAACAGTTAATTTATTATACCTATTTTTACATAAAATATGGCCCATACCTACTACACGCAGAAACGTCGATTTCATCATTTTCTTCATGTAATTAATATCATATATACTTTATTAAAGTGTTAACAAGGAACTTTATATCAAAAACATCTTTGTACTTATAAATTTCAGCCGAAATATCATAAACAAACTTCCATTCAAATCTAAAACGGCAAAAATTAAAATGGCGCCCGACCTTGCCAGAGGCCTCGGGAGTTGACACATGGCTGACACACAGACAAAAGAAGAGGACGCCGACGTGCATAAAAATGTTCCGTAATTGAAATTGACAGAAATCATATAGAAATATTCAGATTTTTGTCTAGGACAGTCTAGAAGGCCATGCTTTCTGCCTGGGTAAGACCGCGCCAGAACTGTTTCCAATTTTCCGGTTTACTGTCACCCCCCTGGGTAGAACCGCGCCACAACTGTTTCCAATTTTCCGGTTTACTGTCACCCCCCTGGTCAGTTGTATCTTTAGATCTTATAAACTTGGTGGATAAAGCTATACCCATTGTTTAATAGTCATTCAGTGTTTTTATTGTTTTCTGTTTTCCTATTTTTATGTGTAAATTTGCCTTTAGTTATTGTACGTGTGGGACGACCTTAAGAGTCTGTCTGTCAAAAGAGACGAGAGAAGATAGCGATGGTAATACGTCCGCTGTTTTAATACAAGTTTTTAATTGCAATAGTAATACCTCTGAGTAATACTATCAACAAAGAAAAAGTTCAATCTTCAACATATTGGTCCTTCGAGCCGGATAGCTGGTGAAGTTTTCAATTATTTCAAAGATTCAAAGAAAATCCTTACTTTTCCGATCAATTTCTATCGTTCAAGGTCGAAGCCGGACGAGTCCATTTGCGCAAGACGATCCAGAATAGGGGAGTTGCGTAGTAAAAGCGGCGGAAGAGTGGACTGGTCCAACTGCATCGAAAAAGGGGAGGACACATCGACGAAAGCAGAAAACAGAAAAAGATATGTTTTGAGATTGCGCCCGGGATTGGTAAAATGACGACGCAAATTGCCGGTGAGTCCGTTCCTATTTACCTTTATTATCCTTTTCTTTCAACGGGAAGATAGGTTTGCTCCAAATTCTTATTAATAGGTTTTAATATCAAAATGCAAAACGAGGAGACAAGCGTTCTTTTAGGGAAACGTAGAGTTTTCAAACAACGACATACATTATTTGAAGAATATTTTAAAACCCTAAAAGAATCCTTTCAAGATACTTCGCCTACCGATCGTGAAAAGTCTAAGATTGCTGAATTAAAGTTATGTTTAGAAAAATACGAGAAATTAATACAAGAATACGAGATAGTTCAAACAGAGATAGAGATAAGTTCAGATGATTTAGATACACAAACGTTGGAAAGAGAAACTTTTGAGAAAAAGGTAGGTTCAAGTAACAATAATAAAAATGACTTCAATGTAAAACTATCAGAAATAAAATTACCGAAATTTACAGGTTGTTACGATAATTGGTTAGAATTTCGAGATACATTCGATTCACTTATCAATAAAAATTCAAGTATAACAAACATTCAAAAATTTCACTACCTGAGGGCAGCATTGGAAGGCGGTGCCATGCAAGTTATTCGTTCTATAGAATTTTCGGCTGACAATTACCAGATAGCGTGGAATGCTTTACTTCAAAGGTATAATAACAATAGCGTTCTGGTAAACAATCATGTCAAAGCTATATTCGAAATGCCCACATTATCTAAAGAGTCACCGAGTGACTTAAGAAAAATATTAGATAGTCTCTCTAAGCATTTGTGCTCATTAAAAAACTTAAATCAACCGGTAGAGTTCTGGGACACACTTCTTGTTTTTGTATTAAGTCATAAGTTAGACAAATAAACACTTCGAGCATGGGAGCAAGTTAAAGCAGCGACAACTCAGGGCAATTCGGATACGGTGACATTAAAAACCTTCAAAGATTTTTTACGTTCAAGAGCTGATTTCTTAGAAACAGTTTTAATGACCAAAGAGGTCAGGATACAATCTCATTCATATCAAATTTCAACAAAGTTCAAAACTGAATGCATTTTTTGCAAGGGTTCAAATCATTATATACAAAATTGCAATGATTTTTTAAAGCTTTCAACTCAAGATCGTCTTAATCAGCTTAAGAATCGAAAATTATGCTTAAATTGTTTACGCGGTTTTCATACGATCAACAATTGCCTAGCAGGACTGCAAAAAATGTACTCAAAAGCATAATACAATTCTTCATAGCAACTTTCAAGTAAATTCAAGACCAGAGCGTCCAACAACTTCATCAAATAACGCATTTTCTGCAACTTCAAGCATTGCTTCGGATAATATTCTATTATCTACAGCACTAGTTCAAATTAAAAATTCAAAGGGACATTTTCAAACATGCAGAGTTTTATTAGATTCTGGGTCCCAATCCAATTTTATTACAGAAGATACATGTAAGAGATTAGGTCTAAAGACATTTCCAGTAAGTATTTCTGTTTCAGGGGTATCGTTCAAACTCCTTTTCAAATAAAACAGCGATGCAATATTACTGTAGTGTCCATGCATAACTCATTCAAAGTTGATATTTCATGTTTACTTCTACCTACATTTAATAAAGGTTTACCATTCCAGTCATTCGACATTTCAAATTTAAATATTCCTTCCAATTTAAGGTTAGCTGATCCTGGTTTATCGATTTCTTCAAAGATTGATATTCTAATTGGTGCTGAATGGTTCTACAATTTATTATGCATTGGTCAGTTCCGCTTAGGACCTAATTTACCTACGTTACAAAAAACTGTTCTAGGATGGGTAGTCTCTGGAAAATTATATAATGATTCTATTGCTGCGCAATCCATGTGCAATTTTAGTACAAGTTCAAACGACGAAATCTATTCTTTATTGAAAAGGTTCTGGGGAGTCGAGGAAACTGTTCCACCTGATTCAAGTGTGAAATTCTCCTCAGATGAACAGCTTTGCGAGGACATATTTTCTAAAACAACCGAGCGAAAAGACGACGGTAGATTTATTGTTCATATTCCTTTAAAATGCGATCCTATTATTCTAGGTGATTCTCGTGAAATTGCTACCAAAAGATTCTATTCTTTGGAAAAGAAGTTGAAACGTGAACCAAAGTTAAAGGAAGAATATGCAGCATTTATGAACGAATATATTCAACTTGGTCATATGCGAGAAATATCTAAAATAGACGAACATTCTAATTCTTGTTTTCTGCCACATCATGCGGTTGTTAACGAAAATAACCCAACTACTAAGCTTAGGGTTGTGTTCGATGGCTCGGTACAAACTGATAATGGAACTTCCTTTAATAGTTTGCAGCTAGTTGGTCCTACCATTCAGGATAATCTTTTTTCCATTTTATTAAGATTCCGACAAGGGCCTATTGTCATCTGTGCGGATATTGTTAAAATGTATCGGCAGATAGAGATTCATAAATCACGAAAACATCTCCAAAATATTCAATGGCGTTTCGATTCTTCAGAGGAATTAAAAACTTTCGAATTACAAACAGTAACTTACGGTACTGCATCGGCTCCTTGGTTAGCTACAAGATGTTTAAAGCAATTGGCCATAGATTATTCCAAAATATTCCCACAATCATCTCAATTCGTGGCATCCAGTTTCTATATGGATGATTTGTTGATAAGTTGCAATTCAGAAAGTGAGGCTTTAATAATATGTGACGAAATTTCAAAAATACTTTCTTCAGGCTGTTTTCAACTTCAAAAATTGGCAACTAATAGTACCAAAATTCTTCAGCACATTCAAAATCCTTCTACTATTTTTAAAATTGGCAAAGATCAACGAACCAAGATTCTAGGTTTGTATTGGTCTTATGAAGACGATCAGCTAATGTACACTATTGCTGATTTTATCAGTTTAAATAAGGGATGAGTCTCTCTGGGATGAGTCTCTTCCAGCTACTATAGACAATCAATGGCGGCAATTACGGCAAGAGCTACCAGTACTTAACATTTTAAAAATACCCAGATTTGTTTCAAATACGTCAATCGTTAAGTTGGAGTTACACGGGTTTGCCGATGCCTCTTTACAAGCATATGGCGCATGTCTATACATTCGTAGTATATCTTCCAGCGGAGAGATTCAGGTAAAGCTTTTGACAGCTAAAAGCAGGGTTAGTCCTCTAAAATCGTTAACAATTCTAAGATTAGAACTGTGCTCTCTTGTTAGCTCAGCTAGTTGATCGAGTGAAAAATTCAATGACTTTTACTTTTGATGATATATTTCTTTGGTGCGATTCCACTGTCTCTCTTGCCTGGATTCGTGCTTCTCCAAGTACTTTGCAAGTTTTTGTTCAAAACAGAGTCGCTCAAATACAAAGGTTAACACAACCTAACCAATGGCATCATGTTCGAACCGCCGACAATCCTGCAGACTTTCTTTCCCGAGGTATTTTGCCTAGGGCTCTTTTGGATTGTACTGTGTGGTGGAATGGCCCACAATGGCTTAGCCAACCTAAAGATCAATGGCCCTATTCTGCAGCTAATTTTGAAGGAGAACTCCCAGAAGTTAAGAAACAAAAAATAATTCTCGCAGCTTTTCAAACTTCAAATTGGACTAATATTAATAAATTTTCGAACTTAATGAAACTTCAACGGGTGGTCGCTTATTGTCTTGGATTCATATACAATTGTCGAAATCCCACTGACAAGCAATTTAAACCTTTCAAGGCAAAGGATTTATCTGATACTCTTAGATACCTTATTACGATTTCTCAAAAGGATGATTTTGCCGAAGAAATTCAAACGTTGCAAAGGAGTCATGCGTTGCCAAGGCAATCTAAGCTACTTTCTCTAAATCCTTTTCTAGACGATGAGAGTATTTTACGTGTTGGTGGACGTCTTAGTCAATCAAATTTTAGTTTTGATGTCAAACATCCAATCCTTCTTTCGTTCAAGCATCATCTTACAAAATTACTTTTTAGACACGAGCATCTAAGGTTATTCCATGCTGGACAACAACAACTGCATTATTCAATTCGTCAACGTTATTGGCCACTGGCTGGTCGCAATTTGGCTAAACAAACTGTTCATTCCTGCATAAAATGCTACCGCTGCAAACCACTGCAACCTTCTCCAATCATGGGTAATCTTCCAAAAGCGCGTGTTACTCCTGCTCCACCCTTTTATAATACTGGCATAGACTACGCAGGTCCAGTATATTTGAATTCAGAAAAGGGAAGAGGAGCCAAGGTTTCTAAAGCGTATATTGCGCTATTTGTGTGCTTTGTGACCAAGGCCACTCTTTTAGAATTGGTGAGTGACTTATCAAAGGATGCCTTCATTGCTGCCTTCCGGAGGTTTGTAGCACGTCGTGGTAAGCCAAGTAATGTTTATTCCGACCACGGAACAAATTTTGTAGGAGCCAATTCAGAGTTACGAGAATTATCTCAATTTTTAAAATCGCAAGAACATTCTTTACAAGATAGTATATCTAATATTGGCGTAAATTGGGCACTTCATACCCGCATTCTCACCTCACTTCGGAGGAATTTGGGAAGCCGGTGTTAAGTCGGCTAAAAGACACTTGACTCGAATAATCGGTAGCGTAAAACTTACTTTTGAAGAGTATTGCACTATATTGGCAGAGGTTGAAGCGATCCTAAACTCTCGTCCAATCACTACCATGTCCTCAGACCCCAATGACCTATCCGCTTTAACCCCTTCTCATTTCCTTATCGGACAACAGGCAACATCACTTCCCGATCCAGACCTTAGAGACATTTCAACGTCACGCCTTTCAAGATACCAGCTGATGCAGCAGTGCCAACAACACTTTTGGTCCCGCTGGACTCGTGAGTTTCTTAGCGAGCTTCAGTTACGCACCAAATGGAAAACTCAGCAAGCAGCACTTCAAGTTGGATCTCTTATTGTTCTCAAAGATGACCACTCTCATCCACTTCAATGGAAACTCGGTAGAATCGTCTTACTTCATCCAGGATCAGACGGCATCGCTCGATAGCTACTATCAAGACATCAAGTGGAACTGTGAAACGGAGTTTTGCCAAGTTTTGTGTATTGCCGATTGAGGTTGAAAGCTGACTCTTTCAAGGCCGGGGGCATGTTTAATAGTCATTCAGTGTTTTTATTGTTTTCTGTTTTCCTATTTTTATGTGTAAAGTTGCCTTTAGTTATTGTACGTGTGGGACGACCTTAAGAGTCTGTCTGTCAAAAGAGACGAGAGAAGATGGCGGAACAATAAAGTTGTCAGTAATACGTCCGCTGTTTTAATACAAGTTTTTAATTGCAATAGTAATACCTCTGAGTAATACTATCAACAAAGAAAAAGTTCAATCTTCAGCACCCATAGAAAAATATAAAATAAAAGAGTCTTTTCCATAGTCAAAAGTAGGCAACACGTTTAACGAGGATCGATTGTAGCCTTTGAATAAGAAGACTAAGGAAGGAGCATAATGCTATCCATGTATTCATGCATGGTGGGCGGAAAAAGCGCCATAAAAGCACTCTAGGGTGGGGATCCTTGACAGTTCTGTCTGACGATTCATTTTACACATTTGAATTTGATTTGAAATTTTGTGGATTTGTCAGTCTTTACGGAGCTTATTTTATGTTATTTATTATTTATTATACTACTGATAGTTGTATAAAGGTAGCAAATCTAGATGGAAATTGTGGCAGAACTTAAATTAACAGTGACACTATCGCGATTTATCGAAAAAGATTCTAAAATAGTTGGTTGTGTAGCGTGCGGTAGATCTCGGCAAAAATTGAGTGAAATAATGGAACAACTTTTCGCTAGTGACTATATAATATACATACGTTTAGTAAACCGATCATTTATGAAATTCACTTAAATTAACTAAATTATATATTTTTCTTGCATTTTAGCTTTTATTTATTACTTGTCAAAGATTAGATGTCAAAGAATTTAGATACGTTAATTTGACTTACCTGCTTCAGTAGCGTATCGGATGTTTGTGTTAATAAATACTTATTATAACTTATCTATTTTTATTAGAATTATATATTTTTATAACAATTTTAATAACTACCAACATTTATTCACAACCTAACATAAAACAACAAATTATTGAGTCTACCCCACGTCTACCCTACATCATAGTTTTACATTTTTTAAATAAAATTAGAACGACACTGATAAACCGGAATTTAAGTCGGCCATATTTGAGGCCCATCGCGGTGTACCTAAGATTTTTGATATGCTCCTTCCTTAGTCTTCTTATTCAAAGATTGTAGCGCACAATTTATAATAGACACAAAATTGTAAACAATTGCAAATACAAATAATTTAATGTCATGTCACTTGTCAATCTTGTTATGACACGTGACAGGTAGCAGGTGGCGACGCTTTGGAGCCCTAACTGAACTATGCAACATTATGGCTATACCATATATATATATATATATATATATATATATATATATATATATATATATATATATATATATATATATATATATATATATATATATATATATATATATATATATATATATATATATATATATATATATATATGTATATTACACACAACTTTGTTTACGGGACTTCACATGCATTTTTCTACTTATTTCTTTCTAGAACAAGATTATCGTATGAGCCTATCGCATGAGTTTAGCGTATCGTATTAGCTTCTCTCTGAATACGCTACTGAGCATGCGCAGAACGATATTAGACGTGAATGCTAACTTGGACCTTCTTTCGCTGCGTTGACAACAATTACTAAAAATATAGACCTTTAAATTTTTAATCAAGATATAACCGATACGTGTATTTATTATTTTGAAAATATTTGTCATATTATTTCAATATACTTTTTATATAATTTATAATAAACATTAAATCATATAACGATAAATTCTTTTTATTTAATTTTTAAAATACTACTTTGAAAAATACCGAATGATCGAATAAAAACGGCGTCAGCGATGGCTATGAAATGAAGATCGCTGTCATTTTATATGTAAAATTATATGTCATCGATTGTTATTTCCAAGCCAACTAGACGCCATTTTTTTTTCTATCATAGGGTAGCTATAATGAAGGGGCAACACATAGAATCAGTAACCAGGGAAACATTAAAATATGTTTTGACATTAAAAAAAATAATTAATGTCACTTTTTGTGCTTTTTGTATACTGTTTTACCCGTGATAATAAGGGGTTCATTTGGATTTCCGACGATATTTTAGATTTGTGTTCTTTTTGAAAGTTTGTTTTTGGAGTGTGATAAAGTTAGTGGCAGATAAATTAGATATTCTGACTAATAAAAGTGTTATATGTGAAGCTGTCCGAAATCTGGAAAAAACTTATCCATAAAAGAACTCCACAACACTAAAAATATGAAAACCTTTGTATGTATGTAAGTATGTTACATATTTTGAGAAAAACAAGATATGTATATGTTACTTAAAAATCGTTTTTTAAACCGATTTTTACTCAGCGAAATATATGTTAGGTAACTTAATCACGTTAAACATTATTAGGTAATTTACCTTTAATTTTTTTCTTTATTAACATACTAGTAATATTATCCAATAAATACTTAATAACCGAATAACAATATTATTTTCTCTCTTGACGGATGATAATCAAAGACCAACATGACTTTACTCGCAAATTTGAAGTATAATTAGTGACGAACGTAGAGAGTTTCTTTTTATATAACATTATTATGGTACGTAAATATTGGCCACGAACGCGCCGCGCGCGTGCACCGGTACGTGTTTTCAGGTTGCGCGCGCTCCGCACGCAAACCGCTGGCCGCGAACCATCTCCAGTCGGTTTTTCGACGCTCTGCTTTCTATGTTCGTTGTTCAGTTGGGACGGCCGGTAAAGATACCGCGCGCATTCCGCGCGCAGTTGTCTGAGACTGTGTGTTTCCTTTGAATAAATTCCCTTTTTTGTGTTTTTCTTTGAATATTGTTTCTTAATAGAGTGTTCAAAGAGCCGATTTACTCATCACTAAAATTGCGTAGTTCCTCTCAGACGATAGAGGCATGATTAACGACTAGACAAATGTTCACGGGATTTCTGGATCGCAGGATGTTCGTTAAAACAATAAAAGCAACGCTCGGAGCGCGCGCTGTGCGTTCGCGGCGCAGCGCACCAATGTATACCTACCATTACATTAACATTATTACCACTAATTTTGACGTTCTGAATGCATACATTGAAATTAGAGGAACAAATTTTAGCGTTAATTGATATCACTAATTTATTCCACTAATTTTGAAGTTCTGAATGAAGCTTTAATGAAACTATTATACATTTGGAATTGTTAAAAATATACCCATTATACAGGATGGTCTAAAGTAGTCATGTAACGAATATCAATTTTTAAAGATTATTGGTCAATATTCGCAAGGATATAAATTTGTTGTATAATATATACCAAAAAGATTAAAGATGTTATAATTAAGTTTTTTTTTTGGATAAATATGTTTTATACATATTCCAAATTTATAATTATTCACGTTTTTGTTGCTATTTTATGTTCATCATAGCTTAGCTCATCATCAGTCTTCAACTAATGATAAATGTAAGATGTGAGAGTGTATGACATTACAAATTACATATACTATTAGAAATATGGTAGTAGGAAAATTATATGGAGTCCAGTAACCATTAATTGTACTCTACCGGGTGCATCTCAAAAATTGGCTCACACCTATAACTTTTTTTATATTTTCAGATAAAAAAACGAGATGTATGTTAGTATATGATATAAATTACGATTGATTGACGTATTCAATTTTTTGTTTTCGGTCACCTCCCCTTTCACCGGAAATAACTAAAACTTTTGATTTTTAAATGGCACCCTCGGTATTTTTTTACTTTATTTGATAGAAAATGACACTCTGAATAGAATGACATATCATATGTGAACTTTTGACATTTTTGCATATGGTTTATTTGAAATTGTAACATGCGGTTCATAACGACAATTTGAATCGAAATACCTAGTGTGTGGTACCAAATTATTCATAAAAAAATGCCTTTCCAAATACGCTAATGAGCCACCCTCGTTCCATTTGAAAAAATTGACATATGATTAAAAATACAATTTGAGCGTCTTTTAATCGGCCAGGACAAGATACTAAAAATATTAGACGTTCAAATCTATTTTTCCAAGGCTCCTTGATTAAAAATTTGTGTTTTTAACACGGCCATGGCACTCTAGATTGAAATTTAAAATACAATTTTTTTCAAAGCGAGAATGTCAAAAGTATGATATGTGTTTCTATTCAGAGTGTTAGTTTCTATTAAATAAAGTAAAAAAATACCGAGGGTGCTATTTAAAAATAAAAGTTGTAGTTATTTCCGGTGAAACAGGAACTGATCAAAAACAGTTGAGTACCTCAATCAATTCTAATTTATGTCATATACTAACATGCCAAATCTCGTTTTTTTTCTGAAAAAAATAAAAAAGTTTTAGGGGTGAGCCACTTTTGAGACGCACCCGGTATATCATTTATTCTTAATGTTTATTGTATCTATTGTCAGTAGCTTCAGTTCCAAATACGTCAAAATCATGCAAGGTTTGGACATGCATGATATGCACATTTGAAAACGCTAAATCTCAATTTATCTGTGATATGTGTCAGAAATTGCGAATGGATCTCAGTTCTACGCCCCCCGAGGACCCACCTCGACTCACACAAGAAGAATTAAGTAATAAGCACTGGAACTATATAGTGAGGTAATTTCAGTTTTGAATGTTGTAATTTCTATTTAGAATAATATTGTTCCCAGAAAAATTGCGATTTACCGTCTATTGTAATCGCAAAACATTTGCGGTGCACGTCATCAATTATATCGAATGGATTGTTTGTTAATGATATCGACATTGACACTAAAGTCATGCATCCGCTATTCATTGATAGGATGCGATGGTCCGACGGCGCCGCCGCTTTGGATACTCTATACTAAATTTAAAAAAGGCTAAAGATACAATCCTGGTTTTAATAAACATTAAATACGATAACAGGACTAACGATTATTAAAGAAATCATCTGTAATACTCAAGTATACAAACAGAAAAAAATTGTAAAAAATACCCTAATACTTTGTATTGCCTTCCTTGGCTGCTGTAACTGCCTGTATACGTCCGTTCATACTGTCATTGAGGCTGCATATATCATATTGCAATACGTTTTCCCATTCTTTTTTAAGGACGAAGTTCATTTAATGAAGCTGGTACTGCTTCGTGATCTCTAACATTCCTGCCAAGCATTTCCTAAAGGTCGAACATGATGGGCAGTTCATAGTAGTATATAGTTCATAATAATCACCTAAGCCGCCTTGTCATAAATGAAATTTTAAAATTAATAATTAATTTAATTGAAAAATAATTTCAAAAAGAAATAATAATTGAAAAAATTTCAAATAGTTGGTAGCAAGTTCATTCCGCTCTTAAAAATTAACCAAAGCATGTATTGACATGATCTAAAAACAAAATGCTCAGGAGACATGGTTCTGACCGTATAATTATATTTTAGGAAAATTTATACACGAAATTATTGCACAGGGTGTTTTAAAGTTGGGGTAAAGAACAACCCTTCTATTAACCCTGTATAATATTTCAAATATTAAAGTTTATAAAAAACTGAGTTTACGAATTAAAGTTGATATAATTATATACAGCTTGCTAAAAATTTCATGAAAGTAGGGCTAAAAATAACAAAAATATAACATAAATTTGACCAAATATTTCTCCGTTGCATTTTTTTGCATCGAGTGTAGTATGACGACATAGGATAGCTGTAACCAGTCTTCACCACCATTTCTAACGGCACGATATTCAACACTGACGTATTTTGTAGATATTGTAAATTAAAAAAACAGAGTTATGTTGATGATGATTTTCCACCTATGCCTTCAAGTTTGTATTATAATGTTAATGATAATAAAGATGCATATACAATAAAATGGCGCCGGCTAAAAGATATTGTAGTCGACGAAAAGGAAATTGAACTGCCTTGGGCTGTGTTCAGAACTCCTCAACCATCAGATATATCTCAAGGTAAGTACGTACTGAATTTTACCGTAATTTGTTTTAAATATACTTTTTAGGCGTTTTGGGAAACTGTTGGTTATTGAGTGCCTTAGCTGTTTTATCAGAAAGGGAAGAACTTCTCCGCGCTATTCTTATCACACGAACACATTGTCCCCAAGGAGCGTATCAAGTTAGGTTATGCAAAGATGGAGTTTGGATCACAGTATTAGTTGATGATTATTTTCCGTGCGATAAACGTGGCCATTTACTTTATTCTCAGGTTAGCTCATAGTCTATTTAAACTGAAATACATACAGGGTGTCCCAGGCTGAGCGTGCATTAGAAGTTTCTAGAGAACTACAACATCTATCTCTGAGATTTCTTGCACATCATAGTTTTACAACGAGATCTATCGATTAAAAATATTTTGAATATGGCGTCACTTCCGGAAATATCGGAAGTTGACAGCAACTTTCTTATTTTAAAGGGGTGCCCCCATTTTTTATTACATACTTAAATTCTATATAAAATTTTATGAATTTTGATATTAAATACTCTATACCTAACACTGACCGTTTTTGAGAAAAACATTTTTTCAAAGTTTTGAACAAAAAAAACTGACCGTCAAAAATATGTGTATAACCTAAACGCCAAATTTAGTGATTACCACAGCCACTGTGCCATAAAGAGAAAACATGTGGTTATCTATGTCAAAAATTAAATTGTTCGAATGCCATATAATAATGAAAAATTTTTTATAAATCATATTTTTCAAATGGAAACCTACTTTTTTATTTCACTAGTGAAAATGCTTTTAAATTCGTTACTTTTTGACTATACGTGTTCCTATAACTAAAATAAATCGTTTTTAAGTTATTTAAGATTTAGTTTTAAAGCGTATTTTTCTTGATTTCAACCAGTAGCCTATGACTTTAAACGTCAAGTGATGTAAAACAATAGATCTGGTCGTCTCATATTGTGACGCTTTGTTCAAAAAGCCGCATCATTTCCGAGCCAACTTGGCGCTGTTTTTTTTTTTCGATCATACGGAATATTATTAATATCAACTATCAGATATCACTAAAGAGCGAAAATACGAGATATATTTTTTTATAAATACACTTTTTAGACTCTTAAGGGGGCAGGCAGTATTTATAATATAGGAAATTCAAATAATTCGTTTTCTGAGAGATGGAAATAAATTGTCTGACCGTTTGAAATTTAATGTCAAAGGAAGCTAGATAAAATAAAAAAAATACACGTTTTCAAATTAAATATTAAATAACTTAAAAACGATTTATTTTAGATATAGGAACATGTACATATATTTAAAATGTAACGAATTGACAAACCTTTTCATTTTATGATAATTTTATTAATCGCTCAATTCCATGACAGCTACCGCATTATTATGACATTTGAACAATTTAATTTTTGAAATAGAGAGCCACTGTCTTCTTTTTATGTCACAGTGGCTGTGGTAATCACTAAATTTGACTTTTAGGCAATGCAAATTTTTTTGACAGGTAGTTTTTTTTTGTCCAAAAATTTTAAATATATTTTTTTCTCAAAGACGGTTAATGTTAGGTATAGAGTGTTTAACATCAATATTATTGAGGGTATTTTTGAAATGCACTGTTCTCAAGCTGATATAGCCGCTCATACACGCAAGGGACTTTTAAAAGATTACGCCGTGGTTTTTATCTCTCATTAATATATGTGCGTTAGTGGATTACCGTAGTTTTATTACCCTATGCGTAGTTTTGTTACCATTGTGACTAGAAATGAGCTAGAAATCGCAAACTGCAAACTGCTATTACAATTTCTTCTATTTGCGAGTTTCAATTTAGGCAACCAGTATTAATATAGCTGCGATTTGTGACTTTGTTGATTGTGATTTCGTAAACTGGGACCATGATTTCTATCTGCGAGTTTGAATTTTTAGGAGTTGCGAATTGCGATATTGTTGCGAATGCAATTTTGTAGTCTATTGAAGCATTTTATAGTAAACTGCTGTTGAATTTTCTCTCTGCTTCGTTCTCACATCGATGCCTCGATCATAATATACCGGGTGTTCCTCAAGAGTGGTTCATCTCTATAACTTTTTCATTTTTTCTCTTCTTTCAAATTAGGATTGATTGACGTATTCAATTGTTTTTAGCCACTTCCTGTTTCACCGGAAATGACTAGAACTTTTGATTTTTAAATGACACCCTCGGTATTTTTTAGTTTATTCGATAGAAAATAACAGTCTGAATAGAATTATACAGGGTGTTCCGAACTGTATTCCGGAAACGGCAGCATATTCTGCAGATAAAAATAAGTAAAAAAGTTCGTATAAATGTATGTTCTAAAATTCCTAGTTTCGGAGATACAGGGTGAAGAAGTTTCATTTTTATTTCAATTTTTTCCAAATAATTTCTGAAGTACCATCAATATTTGGATGAAAACTGGTGTCCGGGAGTTTTTTGATATGAGAAATTTGATTTTGATGTCAATTTCACTCCTGCTTATAGAGGGCGCCACCTACATATTTTGAACTGGTTTGAAAAGTAATAACTTTTCGTCCGTTCCTGTATAAAATAAGTGAGTAAAACAATAGACATTTACAACATTTTTTACGTAAAAAAGTTTCTTGATAAAAATCGTTACGAGTAATGGTTCTCGAGATATTTGATATTCTCGAAAAAATCGAATTAAAAATGAAACTTGTACACCCTGTATCTCCGAAACTAAGCATTTCAGGACATATATTTATTTATATGAACTTTTTTACTTATTTTTATCTGCAGAATATGCTGCCGAAGTTTCCGGAATACAATTCGGACCACCCTGTATATGGCAACTTTCTTCTTTCTTTATATTTTTGCTTAAAAAAAAATTAAATTTCAATCTAGAATGTCATGGCTGTGTTAAAAACACTAATTTTAATCAAGATGCCTTGGAATAATAGATTTGATCGTCTATTGTGTTTTGCATCTTGTCCTGGCCAGTTAAAAAATGCCCAAATCGTATTTTTAATTTTATTATATCTCAATTTTTTTCAAATGGGACGAGGGTGGCTCATGGGCATATTTAGAGAAAGCACTTTTTAACGCATAATTTGGCTTAGTAAATATTAAAATTGTAATCGCAATCACAGTTCAAATTGCGATTGGAGAATCGCAGTTTTGCACATCTGTACTTGTGACCCTCGTACCCTTAGACGTTACTAAGATTATATGATTATTTTACGTAAATATAATCAAAATGTGATATTTTCAGGCAAAACGAAAACAACTTTGGATACCGTTAATCGAAAAAGCTGTAGCTAAAATACATGGATGTTACGAAGCGTTAGTATCGGGTAGATCACTAGAAGGTTTGGCAACGCTTACCGGCGCCCCTTGTGAATCAATACCATTGCAAATATCGTTATTTCCATCGAATGAAGAAGAGTTGGACACAGATCTCATATGGGCACAGTAAGACAAATTTTTTTATTTTATTTTGTACCAAATATTTAAATGAATGTATATTAATAGATTGTTATCATCCCGGCAAGCAATGTTTTTAATGGGAATATCTTGTGGCGGAGGTAATATGAAAGTGGATGAAAATGAATATAATTCAAAGGGACTTAGGCCTCGACATGCTTATTCATTGCTTGATGTTAGAGACATAGATGGTTACAGATTATTAAAACTTAGGAATCCTTGGGGTAACAAAACTAATTACATTTTTAACATAGCTTAACATTAATCGAACAACTAATATAGGTCATTTTGTATGGAAAGGCGACTGGTCAGATAATTCTTCTCTATGGAGCAGGTATCTTAAAGAAGAATTATTACCAGATGGACCACAAGACGGCACATTTTGGATTTCATTCAATGATGTGTTGAAGTACTTTGATTGTATAGATATTTGTAAAGTTCGTAATGGATGGAATGAAATTAGGTTGAATGGCATCCTACCACCACTAGCCAGTCAGCAATATTTATCATCCATCTTACTTACTATTCTGGAACCTACCGAAGTAGAGTTTACATTATTTCAGGTTGGGATTTGCACTAATTTGTTTTGATTGAAAGATGATTTCAGTCGTCAATTTCGGATTTCAGCAGTCAATTTCAGTCTTTGGTCTGCGACTTCAGTATTTCAGGCATATTCCTTATTCCTCATTTAATATTATTAAGAACGATTTTAGTCGCATACCAAGAGCTGAAATCTGATTATATTCATAGTACATATACAGGGTGTTTCAAAAAACATGTGCCATCTTTCGTGTGGAGATTCCTCACGTAAAAATAAGATTTGTTTTCATATCAACATAGGTCCGATTCTGCTTTGTTTCCTAGCTACAGGGTGTTAAAAGTCTTAATATTTTTTCGATTTATTATACTTTTCTTCCAAGTACTTTTAGCCATTTAAATGAAATTTTGAGGGTAAAAGTGGCTATAAATGCGATATATATTTCAAGGCTAAAAAAGTGTCGCCATTTTCACCAGGGACGTGCATGTGGGTTATCACTGGAATATTTTTCTAAAAAAGCATGTACGCAATTGACTTTTTCTTCTCTTGTTAGAGAAATAGTGTAAGCAGTTTAATGCCGATTAAAAGTTGTCTCTTGATATTTTGTCGGTTTCGGCCTCCTTGATGAGATAAACGCAATTTTATTAATTTGCCTTGATCCAAGCCTAATAGCAAACTTAAGAATTTTTAATATCATTAACTTGCGAAAGTTTTAAATAAGTATTCGTTGATTCCCCATCAAAAAATTATAACATGGGTACTGAAATGCATATTTTTAGAATTACAGGGTGTTAAAACTTTTTAAAATTAGTTTTTTTATAATCATCTTAAATACCATATTTTTTTATTTTAAATTGCTGTTGGTTGGACTAATAGTAATAATAACTAATACTAATAATATTTAATAATAAATTAGGTAAAATAAATAATTTATTAATTGTGATTAATAAAATTGCGTTAATCTTATCAAGGAGGCCGAATTCGACAAAATATCAAAAGATAACTTTTAATTGGCATTCAACGGCCTACGCAATTTTGATATCAAAAGGAAAAAGTCAGTGGCGCACATGATTTTTTTCTGAAAAATATTTCAGTGACAACCCATATGCACGTCCCTGATGGATTTATCAACACTTTTTTAGCATTAAAATATGTAGCACTTATAGTAACTTTTACCCTCAAAATTTAATTCAAATCACTAAAAATACTTGGAAGAAAATTATAATAAATCGAAAAATTATTAAGACTTTAACACCCTGTAGCTACGAAATAAAGCAGAATCGGACCTATGTTGATATAAAAAATAAATCTTATTTTTACGTGAGGAATCTCCCCACGGGAGATGGCATGTGTTTTTTGAAACACCCTGTATAATAATGCTAAGCTAATATGATGATCACATCATATTGAACACCAAAAATATTGAAATTTATAACTATTAAATTTCTATTACTGTACACTCTGTTCACGTGGGTTTGGATTTTTTTTCTTCTCTTTTTGTCTCAATTGCCATATCCTATTATTCTATTATATAATTATTTTTTTATATGATGCTATACATTTATCTCGTTTTTTGAATAAAAAAAATTAAGGAATTTCGGGAAGAAATACAGGCTGTTTCAAAAAACGAGATTTCTAGTGTAAAAATATGATTTAATTTCTATTTTAATTTTATTGATTGTGATAATAAAATGGTGTTTATCACATTAAGAAAATCGAAATCGACAAAGTATCAAGATACAAAATTTTAATCCGCATTAAACGGTTTATACAATTTTCCTGTAAACAATGTAGGGCAAAAAGGCATTGCCTACCCCAGACAAAATCCTATCATCACCATTATCACTAACTTAACTCATGACTAATCCCACAAATGTTCGCAACAAGCTTTTATCTATTTTATCGTATTTTTCCAAATTTTACAAATCCAAATTTTAAAAAAAACATTCAATTGGAATTAGACATAATGCATTAGGCATACAATTTAATGTGTACATTTTTTATAGAAAGGGCAGCGAAAATCTGAAAAATCCCAAAGAGCACAGCTAGATTTGTGCGTGGTTTTATTTAAGGCCCGACAAGGAAGTACAATAGGAAATCTAGTAGATCATAGTAAGCGTCAAGTTAGAGGTTTTATCGGATGTAGTAAAATGTTGGAGCCTGGAGAATATATTATAGTCCCGCTTGCATTTAATCATTGGCATACCGGGTTAGATGATTGTGTTGCCTATCCAAAGTTAGAAAAACACGTTATTTGTATTGATTAAACTCTTAATACTACTCTTTTTCAGATATGTTTTAGCGATTCATAGCTCGAAAAGACTTCTGGCCGAGCATATTAGGCCACCGAATTTTATTTTAGCTGACTCAATAATATCTTTGACTTTAGCTAAGGGCCAGCGTCACGAAGGCAGGGAGGGTATGACTGCGTATTATCTTACAAAAGGATGGGCGGGACTAGTTGTCATGGTAGAAAACCGACACGAAAATAAATGGATTCATGTCAAATGTGACTGTCAGGAAAGTTATAATGTTGTATCAACAAGAGGTACATTAAGAACTATCGATTCTGTACCGCCTTTGACTCGACAGGTAAATCCTATTTATAGTGCAAGTGTCATTAAACTAGAAAGGTTGTTAAATGGGTAAATTATGCGTTAGAGAGGGGGTGGAGGGAAAGTAGCGCATCATTGACTTTCCTCTCATCCCTGGTGGTATAAAGAATGTTCAGCGACCTTTCAACGTTACGTCATTTTTATTTGTCAAATATGCGTTTTAGTAGTGTAAGCCCACGGCCACACAGAAAGCGTTTGTTGCGTGAAGCGTCTTTTGCGACTAAAACAAAATAACAAGATTATACTCGTATAGGAGTGGCCCGACCAAAAGCGTGTAGCGTTCGGCGTGTGTCGCAAAAGACGCAAATGAAAACAAATCAGTTTGTTTTCTGTAGCGTATTTAGCGATTTCTAAGATGAAACCCCATCATAGGCAGACGTAATATTTAATAATACAATAAAAATAAATTAAATAGTATGCATTTTGTTTTCATTTTAGGTTATCATCTAAAAATATTTTTATAGAGAACATCTACTGTTTAGGAAGATTCTATTTAATTGAAAAATTTGAAGGAAATGTTTCACATTCTCATAGCCACTTTATTAGGACTATCTGATAGTATTTTTAGATTTTCAAATTAGCTAATAAATTGTGAGATACACAGGCCAACTTAATTTTTTTAAATACGGACCTGCATTTTTTATTTCAGTTTTTGAAAGAACTCGTTCTCCTGAATACAATGATATGCCACACTTTACCCTTTTCTTTTGTTTCAGACATTTAAACACAATTGATTTAAATTAATTTCAAATCCGGCTCTGTTTTTTTAAATATTAAATCTGTTCATCGTTACAATAGTGATAAGCCTTCAAACTTAACAATGACATGGGGTAAAACATTGAAATGAAATGCAATAAAAAATTAAAAATATTATAAATATAATATAATATTCAAATCATTTCCCCGGATTGGAAATGGTATTATAATGACCAGCGAGGTTCGTGGACCTGTCGCCAAGGGGGGCGGAGAGCGGGGGGGTGGCATTACTTGACGCCATTTATAAACGTGACAAAAGTGAAATCAATCATTTTCAACATTTACAATAAAGAGTACAAAATGCAGTCGGAAGTATAAGAAGATCTTTCTTTAAATATAGTATAAGATATCTTTCCAAAAAATCCTGTATGGGTATTTCGCCACTGCACTGCAAGAAAATCTACAAAATAAAATAATTATTTTTTGTAAACACTTCTGCGTTAAACCTAAACGGACGCTGCTTGTCAGAAGTTATGTTTATGGTAATACAAATTTGCCTAACAAAGCAAAAAAATGCTTAACGTTTCGGAAAGTTATCTCTTTCCGTCGTCGGAAGCAAAAAAATACAAAGAATAAAGAAAAAACTATTTAAAATATTTAAATTCAACTATTCGAGAACACTTTACTTTTTTAAAACAGATACGTCTACAAGAAACCGTTGACGTTCTGTTAAAATGACTTTTTTTACTTGATGTTATTTATAAAAAGAACTTTTTTATAAAAAAAACGAAAAGAAAAAAACGGAAAGATGAATCTGCCACATAGGTATATAGACATTTTTTAAGAAGATATATGTTCAAACAGCTATAAATAAACTTGAACGAATAATACATTTTTACAATAGGGAGGGTGGTAACCATTTCGAAAAGAGAGCATTAGAAACTAGTTTCTAGAAGTTGATTTATTTATAATAACTACGATTAATATGATGTATATTATTAGATAGTACACTGATAATTTCAAATTCACAATAAAAAAAGTTAAAAATAATATCTTTAAATTGCTGACCTGGATATTATTTATTTGAATCTTTCAATTGGCTCGATTTCCTTATTTAATATTAATTAGCGCTGATCAATATTGTTGCGATGAATATAATCAGATTAAATATTTAAAAAAAAAACAGAGAAATTATTTTAAATAATAATTAAATAGTTTTGTTTTTGTTAAGGTATCCAAAACCAAAAAAAAGTATAAGTGTGGGATATCATTGTACTCAGGAAGCAGAGTTCTTTCAAAACCTGATATAAAAAGTGCAGGCCCGTATTTAAAAAATTAAGTTGGTCTCTGTATCTCACAAATTATCAGATAAATTGAAAATCTAAAAATACTCCGTTTTACGTCCACATAAACGTCAACCGCAACAACAACCGAAAAATTTATAATCAACAAAACATCCTGCGTATAAATGAACTTTTTACCGACCGTAACGTCGGGCGTCGAACCGCAACGTTTTCAATCTATAAATCGACCTTTATTCTCACAAACCACAACCATCGACACGAAGGAACAGTAAACGATTTTATTTAGATTACTTTTAAACTGAAATTATTTACAGCATAAATAGATTCCATTAAATGCATACACATGTTATATATTTGCTTTGTCATATCAAATAAATAAAGAAATGCTTTAGAACAGAATTACAACAAGAAAACAAAATAATATGATTTAATTAACATTAGTTAAATAATGAGAAAACATTTACTTTACCTTTAATAACATTCTTTGTCACAAAACTCAAGAACCAAAATAATATCAATGCGTCTCGAATGGTAGTCTAGAAGCTATTATCAACTCTCATCTCTGGTCGTCGGCGTCGCCTGATTTCCCTCTCTCTAGTTTGTGAATAATATTTTAAAAAATCAATAATTTTATTTATGTATTCAGAGTGTCTCAAAAATGAATGTTTTGAATTTAAAGAAATATGTCTATTTTTAAATAGGCGGTTCATCTCAATATAGATAATTTTAAGTTTTTTACGGCTATTAAGCTATCTTGTACACTTTGCACTAAAAGAGGTTCTAAAAAGAACAATATTTGACTGAAAGGTCTGCTAGTCCGCTAGTAAACATTTTTAAGATTAAAGTATCACAACAATATTTATTTAAACCAAAAACTCGTAATACAAAACTAAAGTGTCAAAACGAATGACAATGTCAGGAAATACATAAATAAATGCGGCAACTTGACATATTTTACGATAGAGCTCCCACCTGGATCCCCAGCTCGAAATTTAAATTCCAGTTAGTCAGCCCGGCGCCGAATATGTCTATGGTTGGCAACAATGAATTTAAAAATCGCGCCCTCGATTACGTAACTAAAAATTTAATTGATATCAAATATTATGTGACATCGTAAGGATTAAAATATTCGACAAAATTAAGTTGTTTTTACTGTTGAATTTCCCGGATATTTTTTTAAATTCCTGTATGGAAACAAACATCTTAACACAATGAACTCAAGACTCAAAGAGACCTGCACTGGGATTCGATAAGCTCCGTAGCAAGAAATTTCCTGTCTAGGTTATGCTATTTGTATGCGATTGATGAGTCACTAGACAGGAAATATGTTTACAGAATCGGGCCTCTGGTTTATAAATCCAAAAGAAGCAAAAAAGGTTAACTTTATCCTATGAATCCAAGGAACACCGATGCTTTATGATTTGCCCAAGATTCATAAGGAGGGAAATCCGATTAGGCCAGTGGTTTCTTTTGTGGATTCTGCTTGTTACAGAATATCATCTTGACTTAATGAAGTTTTCAAAGTCGTAACAGGATCATAGTACTTTATAGTACCAAAAATTCTGTACATTTCGCCAACTATCTAAAAAATATTGAAATTCCACACGGTGCGATTTTGGTTTTAATGGATGTTAAAAATGTATTCCCTAGTATACCGCCAGATGAATGCATTGCATAGTGGTTGCCGGCCATAGATACCTATGTCAAAAATCGCCACATCGGTGAATATGAGTTTCTATCCAAAATTTGAACAAATTTAGCTTTGAAAAGATCCGCCAGTTGTATTTACAAGGGCAAAACATTTTGATTCGTTATTTTAAATTCAGTGGCGTGTATTTTTTTATGTAATTAGGTACCTAATGATTAAAGTAATAAAAAATGCTTTCTAAAAATGGGAATCTGTAAATAATATTTTTATTTATGATGATTATAACATAAAAATGTATAAACTTAACTCAGAAAAACGAAACGGATACACTTAGTTATAATAAACAACATTAATAACAAGCGAAACGAATCTGTACCAAAACTATATGGATTATTAATATATTAATTATAATTTAATAATTCAATAATTAACATTATCAAGTGTAGGTTTCTCTAAAATTTTCAAAATCCAAATTCTCTTTTTATTCATAATTTATTGACCTCTTGATACCTTCCACAACCTTTGAATTTTTGTTTGGCTCTGACTGAAGAAGCCATTTTTCACACACAAATTGTTTCTTAAACGCTGGATAAAATCGAGAACCTAAATAAAAAAAAAATCAAATGAACAGTATCTGCCAGAATGATTAACAAAGTATTTTTCGGAGCCGGAAGACCACGGAATTAGTTAAATGCTTGGTAAGCCACTCAAATCATGTTTCAAAACTCTTTGTTTTAAAATCATCCTTTTGCAAGAAGTTTTTAAAATTGCAATTTCTCAAAAAGTTGGACAAAGTAGGACATAATTCTAATAACGATTAAAAGTGGAAACCGTAATCTTTGTATACCTGTAATTCGTGAAAAGGACTGAGAAGGATTTCCTATTTAAAACTTTACAGCTTCTCATTTTTCAAAAAAAAAACGAAGAAATGAACAGTTTGTTTTTTTTACCGTTCTTAGAGCATGTATTAAGCCGAACCCTGATTAAAATATAAAAAAATATGAAGCTAATTTAAGTATTTTTCGAGTCTCCATACCTAAAAACTCTAACACTAAAAGAAGATTCTGTGAGAAATACACAATACAAGTTTGTACTTGTCACCAAATCAATTCGGAACACAATTATGGCATTAAAGTAAACAAATAATTTATTTTGTTATTTTTCTCAGCATTCTAGATAATCGTGTTTGGTAATCTATAACGTTTGTGAGACAGTTTCGAATGTCAAAATAAACATAAAATGAAATATAGAAAAAAATATTAGATTTGCGTTTTTTAATTTTTGTCATAGAACCGACCCACAGTGCATTGACCTCATTAGAGGTTTGCTGACACGCACTTCCCTTTCAAGGTTGGTTTGTGATAACCTCGTTTCACTCCGTTCAAATGTTCTGGGTCAAAACTTTTTTTTTAAATTTAATAACGGTTTTTCAGCCAAAAGACGGGCTTAGCAATGGGTTCTGGTTTATCCCCGTTATTGAGTGAGGTTTTTATGAACAGCTTGGAAAAACAGATAATGAAAAGTGATAACAAGCTTTACTCCATATGAGGTTATTTTAAATTATTTTCAGTTAGAAATTAAAGTTTTTTCGTTATTCGTTTCGAATTCTATAACTTTATTAATTTTCGAAATGTTAAAAGGCGCGAAAATATTTTCATAGGTAACAGCATTAAAGAAGCTAGACCTATGGGAGGCAACAGGTAAGCATTCAAAAAGAATGTGTCTCATTGACATTAAGTTATTTCATAAGGTGCATTTCACAGGTGCAGAACAGCAGCTGGTAGATTTCCTTTCTTATGTCAATACATTACATAATATAATTTCTTTCACTGGTGGAAAAAGAAAATGAAGGCAAATTACCTTTTTTGGATTTATTACTTTTGAGAAAAAATAATGGAATAGAGTTTGAAATTTTTAGAAAACCCTCCTCCACAGATAACATAATTCAGTACAATTCTAACTCCCCCTATTCCCATAGATTCGCAGCTTTCAATTCTTTCTTTTATAGATTATGCGACTTGCCACTGTCAAAAAATGCATTTAATAAAGAGCTCGACATTATTAGGCAAATTGCTTTTAGCAACGGATTTAACACAATGAATCAAGAACGAATTTTAAGTTTGTCACAAATGTCAATATAAAAAAGCAACTTTTAAAGATACATCAAAATTTTCTGATGATGTAACTCACCATTTTGTCTTGTCTAAAACTCGCTACTCCCAGTTAATCAGATTGTTTCAACTAGCTATTATTTATATAATTTTTCGACTGAAAATTTGTATAACCCGGTTAATTAATTAATTGTGTTAATTTAAATAAGTTCCACTAAATGATCTGCAGTTACGATATAATTTTATTAATAATAATGAGAGTTTAATAAATTAATGAGAAATTCTAATGATGAATTGAATGATAATAAATAATAATAATAATAAATAATGTTTATTCAAACTGATCCAATTACAAAGTATATACAAGACTTATACATAACTTACGAATACAAAATAGTGAATAAACATAATATCCTCTTAAGGTAGAACCTTGTCTGAGGAGTTTTATTTCTACAACAATAACTACAATATTTTATACTAAATTCTTAACTATATCTAAATGTATCAAATTAATATATTTCATTGTCCAACACTTAAGCACGCTAAAAAACAAGTTATTATACAGCGGTCAGATATTGACATAGGGTAGATTGCAAGTTCTAAGGCATATAAGATTACATTTTTTTTTTTCAAATATTATATTTATTGTGAATGGTTTTTAATATTTCACATTTTGCTGAGTATAAATGTATGCATTTCGGTTATTGTTTTACCAAGTATCCATTCTTTTAATCTTTTTTTAAAAATATTAATGTTTTGACAATTAACAACTTCTTTAGGTAAAACATTAAAAATTTTAGGTCCTACATATAAATGACTTTTTTGTCCGATAGTTTTATGCATCCGAGGTACATTAATAGTTAATTCGAGTCGACGTAGTGGGTATGAATGTGGGATTAGATTATTTTTACTTCTGTTACTGAATGTTATAGATAATGTATTAAACCAAAATAATTGTTTAGCGTCAAAAATGGCTGCTTCTATGTATAAGGCATCAGAGGGATATCTATAGTTTTTATCGTATATTATTTTCAGCAACCATTTCTGAACTATATTTACACTTGATAATTGATTTTTGCTTGCTGAGCCCCAGGCCACAATACCGTATTGTAAATGGCTCTGAGCTAAAGCAAAATACACATTTCTTAGTAATTCTATAGGAATTACACTTTTTAAAAACTTAAATATTACAATAAGTGATCTTAACTTTTTAGTCACAAACTGAATATGATAATTCCATTTCATGTGGTTATCAAAGATGACTCCAAGATACTTAAATTTGTTTGTTGAGCTTATTGTCACTAGCTTATTGTTATAAGTTATATCTAAATTGAATTTTGGAAGAGTATCTGAATAGCAGGCAAAAGGTAAGAAGAAAGTTTTCTTAAAGTTAACAGTAAGAAGATTATTATTAAAGAAATTGCACACTATTTCCATTGATTTTTCTACTTTTGCTTTCAATTGATTCCAACACGTTGATCTGAAGAAAATTGCTGTATCATCAGCATAACTCAAAATGTGTGCATCGAGTTTCAAGTTTAGTAACTCATTAATGTATATACAAAAAAGTACAGGGCCCAGTACAGTGCCCTGAGGTACACCATAGTTGACCACCCTTTTCTCGCTTTTAACACCCTGGATGGACACGCTTTGCTGTCGGTTATTTAGATAGCTTCTAAATAGATCGTTGGTCCTTCCTCTAAAACCCATATTACTAAGTGTGTATAACAGGATTTCATGGTGAACTGTATCGAACGCTTTTGCTAAATCTATAAAAACACACAAAGAAACCTCGGATGCATCAAGTGCCTCCGAAGCCAATTCTGATAGTTTTATAATAGCATCACTTGCGGATTTGGACTCCACGAATCCATATTGATTTTCGGAAAGGAGTTTAAATTGTTTCAGATACAAACACATTCTTTTTTAATAAGTTTCTCAAGAATTTTGGAAAAGTTACTTAATAGCGAAATTGGTCTATAATTTGACATATTTGTTTTTTCTTCTGATTTAAACACAGGTTTAACAACAGATATTTTAAATATATCTGGAAAGTGCCATTATTTAGAGATAAATTATAAATGTACGTTAAAGGTTTAACAATAAATTCTTTTATTTGTTGCAGTGTGTTTGCCCGAATACCGTCAAATCCTGGAGATTTGTTTTTTTTTAAATTTAATATTTCGTTTCCGACTTCGTTTACATCAGTCTCCAATAATACAAAAGAATGTGAAATATTTGTAACCTGATACATTTTTTCTGTTGGAACATTAATTTTAGAAGCCAACTTCGAACCAATTTCTCTAAAGAACTCATTAAACGTATTTGCGATATCCAACGCATGCGTCACACTCACGCCCTGTTCATTCTTGATTGACGCTATTTGGGATATCTGTCTATCCCGACCTCTAATATTATTAACTGTTTTCCACATATTACCTGACGACATTTGTTGCTTTTCAATTTCTTTTTTATAAAAATCCTTTTTGGTCAATTTTATTATGTCATTAAGATGATTTCTATATCTTTCATATCTATCAGAAAGCTCTTTATTGTTTGGATCTTTTAATGTCTGTTTAAACAAATTATGTTTTGTATTTATTGCATTCAAAATCTCATTTGTTATCCATTCCTTTCTTTTTCTATTTTTATGCGTTGATTTAACAATGTTAACACTACTATCAATATGTTTTTGCAGTTTATTAACAAATAAATCTGCTACGGTATTCGCATCTCTCCCATTGTAAATATCGACCCATGTTTCTTTTTCTAATTTATCATTTAATTTTTTGTAATTAATGTATTGTTTGTGTTTTAAGGACTCATTTATACATTTTGTTTCCGATTTAGTCTTGATATGTGGTAGAAAATATAACTATGTAGTGATCGGTAATATCTGTTCTAAAAAGTATAGAATTAAGCAGTACATTTGGAATTTGAGATTTTATAAATATGTGATCTATGCAAGAGTCTGATGCTGGTCTAGTAATTGTGTTTATATACGACACATATCCATGTTCATTCATTACATTCATATATTCGTTAACAAATCGTTCAGATGTATCGCGCGTGTAAATTAATATTCATATCCCCTACAATAATATTCAGCTGACCCTTAGCAGTATTTCTAGAAAGTACTGTTTCTAAGTTTGTGATGAAGTCATATGGATCTGTAGAGGGGGGTCTGTAGATTGCGATTATCTCAATTATTTGGTTATTAATATTTATATCAATTTTCAGTGCCTTATTATCTCCTATATCTAGTATTTTATAGGAATAATTTAACGAACATTTTATAAGTACTACTACTCCATCATTTTTATTTAGACTTCCTTCATTATATATAATGTTGTATCCCGGTATCCTATATAAATCAATATTCCAAATTTTAAAACTTTCAGTAAGTACTATACAATCAAATTCAAAATCTATTCCACGTAAAAGAACAAGAAGCTCATCAAAATTGTGATCTATGCTACGAATATTATTATGAAAAAGTTTAAATGATGATAATTCAATGTCAAATTTACATATATTAATGTCATCCACCACATCTGCCTCAATCATCCTTGTTTCAAAGTCCCTAATATATGAATTCATTGTTATCTTATATGTTAAGCTTTTAAATATATTTAACTTGCAATCTGACCCATATCGGAAACACCGAATTTTTCAAAAGAGAATAAAAGATAAAATATATATTTTTTTGTTTTACAATATACTCCAAGTACCTTTAATAAAGAAACAAATAATCTATATTGGTTTATAAACGTCCATGTATTTACTATATATTTAAATATTAATAGTCTATTTATTTTTAGCCCAACACCAAATTAAATTTAAACATATACTATGATATTGTTGGAGAACACCAACAATGAAAGGAATTTTTTGGTAATTGTTATACAGGGTCTCCCAATATTTCATGGACCTGCCGCATTTTTTGGAACAAAAATAAGTTTATTAGACACAATTTACCTCTATACAAAAGTGCTTCGTTTGTCCGTTAGAGGGCATGAAACTTTAAAAATAAAAATATTTTTTTTAGATATTTTAAGAATCCTTATTCCGATTTGCATAATATTTGGGGTTCCTATGTTTTGCTTTGTGCTTTAAGTTTGACTTATGACTTTCACAGAACCACGAAGTACGGAAGTACGAAAACTACTCTCACATCTACATAAATTTTAGTTTCTCCATCAACGACCGATTTTTTTTCGTAAAATGGTCCTTCGAGTTTCGGGTTTATTTTTTGTTGATGTTCTCTAACGGACAAACGAAGCACTTTTGTATAGAGATAAATTGTGTGCAATTAACGTATTTCGATTCAAAAAATACGTAGTTGTTCTATGTCCACGGAATATTGGAACTTGTATATTTTGCAGGTCAGCTTTGGAAAAAAAAATCAGAAATGATTTTCCTCAAAAAATATGCGATGCGGTGTTTTTTACATGAGTTTTAGAATTTTGTGAAAAAGAAGAAATATTAGAAGAGGTAGACGGTAAATTTGAAAAATCTTGTTTTGGAGGTCTTGAATTTTAAAAAACAACAGGCAATAATCTCGAGCTTTTTTATCAACTCCCTTTTATACTATTCTTTTCTTAGCTGAATTTTCAGATACAACCTGTTGAAAGGACCTTTTTACTCCATTTTGAAAATGCTGGGTCCTTCTCTCAGAAGGTTTAATAATATTATCATTTTTCTTTACTACATCTTCTCCATTACGTTTTTTAATTAATTCTGAAAAATTATTGTTGATCAAAAAAAATCTCCATTTGAAATATAAGATTTTTTGCATGTCTCATTAGCATCATAAAAAGTTAAGTTTTCGAGGACCATTAATTCTTTAATATTCAGGACACTTTCATGATGAGGACTTGTGCTTATCCTTACAATAAAAACATTGAGTAACGCAAGAAAATTTATATTCCCCATCTTGTAAATGATTGTCTTCCTCTCCGCAATTAAAACACCTTTCCTTCCCTTTACAATAATTGTTCTTTGTATGGCCAAATCGAAGACAGCGATAACACTGAAATTTATAACAATATGAACAAATCAAAAAATTCAATTAACCTAACAAATATAATAATGCTCAACTTACCACAGGAAGGCATAAGGTACAGGTGCAAAGATAATTAAAGTTTTCAGCCTTAATTCAGCAAAAACACTCTTAAAGATTTTGCAAGTATTTGAGCTAGGTCGCCGAAGAAAGCTGAAACAAATGCCCAAAAAACCGCGGTCCTAACAGCACTCAATTAACTAGAAAACTATTTTTTTCCAGAAAAAAAATGACAATGTCACAAGCACCGAAAAAATTGAAGTTGAATGTATCTATTTTTTATCAAAATTCTTTATTTTTTAAAAATTTGATACCCTCTAACGGACAAACCGAGCACTTTTGTATAGATGTATATTGTGTTTGATTATTAGGAGTCATATTGACATCGAAATCAAATTTCTCAATCACAAAACACCCAGACATCAATTGCATGGACTGAGGAAACATCATAACGCATGGACTGAGGACTGAGGCCATTTTATGCATAGTTAAAATTAAAGATACTTAAATAGTTCTTATTTAAATGAAATAATCACATGTCTCACGAAAACTTAAGATTTTATTCAGTTAAATGAAAAACTATAGGGAAAAAAATAGAGAAACTTAAAATTAATTGTTACTAACCTAATAAAATTAATAATGGGTAGAGTAACCGTGATTAGCTATAACTTCACGACATTGCTTTGGCACGGAGTCCAATAGTTTTCTTATGGTATCTGGTTCAATGGAATTCCAGGCCTCTTTCAAAATAATTCTTGTCAAATCGGCGATCTAGTTCCTCCCACAGATTCCCCCTTTGGGCAGGAAAGTCCATAACCCTAATTTGTTCAGACAAAAACCATTCTTATAAGACTTTCGATTTATGCTTTGGATCATTATCTTGCTGAAATATCCAGGTTAAAGGCAAATTATCATCAACAATCGATCCGATGTGCGTTGATTATTTTTTCGCGAAGATCTTCAGACAAATATTTTCCGTGTGGCATGTTTAGTAAAAATGTAAATCAGAATATCAACAATTCAATTTTTATGTTTGATTTCTTTATTTATGTCCCTACAAAAATATTTGTGTCCATATTATAAATAAACCCCTGGTAAGATAAATTTGGAATGTGGCGAAAAATGATGGTATTGCTAAAAGGAAATATGGTTAAAACAAACATTATTTTAAATATTGGAGGTTTTTGAAATTCGACGAGTTTTAAAAAGTTTCTCTACTTTTGTCTGATAGTGTATATTTATACGAACTTTTTACTTATTTTTATCTGCAGAATATGCTGCACAAGTTTCGAAAACAATTGGGACCACCCTATATAATACAAATAGTCATACGACGCCTTTGATACGACGCTTATCGGGCATCAAGCGCTCTTATTTCATTCTCTCTCTGGTTGTCAACGTTAAGTTGAAGCATGTCATAAAATTGTTCCCGTTTTTTTTTACAAAAAATTAAGTTAAAATCCACATTTTAAAACTCAGTTTGGCGTGAAAGTGTTTCCAAAAATGTAAGTGTTTGTTTTGAGTTACTATTTGGGCTCAGAATCAGCAGGAAATTGTACAATCGAATAAATTTCAAAGCCCGATTTTTGGCAGAAAAAGTATTGTTTGCAGCCATTTTCCAGTAACGTTACCGTAGATACCGAAATGCCAATTATTGACATATGTTTGGAATTAATGATGTCTGTCAGATTCTCAAAAAGCAGAATCTGACATCAGGTATTTAATAAGAAACTAATAAATAGAGTTTGTGAGATTCTGACTATTTGTAATAAAATATGTAATTTAAAATTCTCATTAGGCTCTTGTGCACAATAGGTCCCTACGCATTTAACACTTTTTTGGATTTTTTTGCAAGATTTTCTTAAATTATTGAACATTTTTAAGGAAAAGTTGTTGGATAAATGTGTTTCTTCTTTAAAAAGCGGCAAAAAAGTAATTTAGGCAGAGGCGACCGACAGTAATAAAAACGACCGACAGTAATGTAAAAATTTTCTACACAGTAAAAACATCATATTATATTAGCACTTTATTACCTTATATAGACGTGGAATATATTAATATAAGCACAAGAATGTAATGAATCCTCTTTGTAAGCATAAAAATTAAGACAATAATGTTTATTTACAACATCCAAAGCTAGCATTATGACTTTTTTGATTGACAATTGACAGTTGATCGATCATCGGTATGTCATCTATGCCCTTCGCATAAAATTTGCGACGTTGTCAATAACATTATTTTATATGATTTTCTTCTGAAATAAAGTTGACGTGAAAGGACTCAAAACAGTAGTGATTTGGCTGGGTGATTTGACTGTAAAAACCAGAAAGAATAATATAGTCGAACGTTTTCGTCGATTTTAAACAGGGTTAGTCTGGCAACACTGCATAACCTTGTATTTTACACTTTACACACTTTACGAAGGTTATAATAGGGAGTTTTCCCATTGAAATTTAGTGAAAATTTCGAAATTTCAATTACTTTTTGTTTTGATATATCTTTTAATTAGATTTCACTGATATTAAGGCGGATTCCTACGACTCGTGTACTTGGCAAGTACGCCAATATTTGCGTACTTTGTGAGTATACTATCTTTGTAAACAACATTTTTTGCAACAAGCTTGCATAGATAAATGAAACAAGTTTAGATTGGAAAGTGCCCATAAGGACAATGTAAACACTATTTGGCGCTATTCTTGCAACGGTCGCGACACAAAACTTTTGAAAATTTCGGAGCAGTTCGGCTTTTTCCGGAATTATATCGCCAAATATTGTTTATTCAAATTTATTATTGTTTTCGTTTAATTTTATAAATAAAATACAGTGGGTTGCATATAAGAAACTTTATTTTATATAAGGACGCATATATGAAATACATATGAAACATTGGAAACCGACGTTATGCCACGATCCACGATGGTTTTTGCACTTCACAGTTCACAGCACAGCTTTTTAAGTTTTTAATGCCACTTTTTCACAATTATTACCGGTTGGAGTAAATAAAACTTGAATTAAACTCACAAGATAGCAATAATTACTTTGAGAATGGACGCTATAAACACTTTTCGGAATTTCTTTAATGAGAGCGGTTTAGATTTTGAAAGATTATTATGATTTTTGAAGATTCTGACTTTGACAAGAGAAAATTATTTATGTTTTTGTTTGCCGTTGTTCTTAGCGACCGCTATAGCAGCGCCAGATCGCGTATAACGGTCGCGACCCAAAATAATTTCGCAACCTAAAATTTTTACGGGCTTTCCAATCTAAACTTGTTGCATTTATCTATGCAAGCTTGGCGCTCACGCAGCGCTGCGAGTGACAGATAATTGCACAAGTAAACCGGTCACACAACATGGCAAGTATATGCCAATAACAAATGTTTGTACAGGGTGAGTCAACGATAAAGTCCATTATCTCATTTGTTTCGAGGTTTACAAAAAATGTTAAATATTAAAGTTATACCGGGTGCGTCTCAAAAGTGGCTCACCCCTATAACTTTTTTATTTTTTCAGATAAAACAACGAGATTTAGCATGTTAGTATATGACATAAATTGGGATTGATTGACGTATTCAATTTTCTTCGCGAGTCACTTCCCGTTTCACCGGAAATGACTACAACTTTTGATTTTTAAATGGCACCCTCGGTATTTTTTTACTTTATTCGATAGAAAATGACACTCTGAATCGAATGACATATGATATTTAAATTTTTGACATTTTCGCATATGGTTTATTTGAAATTGTAACATGCGGTTCATTACGACAATTTGACTCAAAATACCAAGTGTGTAGTATCAAATTATTCGTAAAAAAATGCTTTTTCCAAATATGCTAATGAGCCACCCTCGTTCTATTTGAAAAAATTGAGATATGATTAAAAATACGATTTAGGCATCTTTTAACCGGCCATTACAAGACACTAAAAACATTAGACGATCTAATCTATTTTTCTAAGGTTCCTTGATTAAAATTTTTTAAAAAAAGTTTTAAAAATTTCAAGGATTGCTGAGTTTTTTGAAAAAAAAAACGGATTTTTTTTAAAATCAATTTTATTTTTTCCTATCATTACTTTTTTGAAAATCAAAAAACTAATGGCACATTCTCATAGCCACTTTATTAGGGCTATCTGATGGTATTTTAGATTTTCAAATTAGCTGATAATTTGTGAGATACAGAGGCCAATTTTTTTTTAAATATGGACCTGCATTTTTTATTTCAGCTTTTGAAAGAACTCGATCTCCTGTACAATGATATGCCACACTACTACTGCTATAGTATCTACGATTAGTGCCCGCGAAATGCATTTTCTAATTGATTCTTCGAATTATAGCAAGAGTGACATCACCTGTATTAGACACCCTGTATTCAATCTATTATTAGAGATGATTAACTTTCTCTCCTCCTCTTTATAGGCGGGTGCATTTTAAACCTAATCCCTACAAGCCGCCACTCCGAGCCGCCACTGATGGAAGCTATACAATTCAACCACGATACACTAAAATTTCGCCTCAAAAATTGCGTTTACTTTTTTTTTTTTCAAAAAGATAATCTGGTGTATGGTGGCTTTTTTTGTGAACACAAAGCGTAGCAACCTAAATTCTAATAAGCTTTAGTGTGCTTATTACAAATGCAATATTTTTATTGATCTAATAGTGATCATGCACCCTTTATACATTTTAATGACACAAAATATTTAGTATTTTACATGGAAATAATTTAATAGTAATTTAAATATTGCTAATCTTGACTACTTCGTTGTTGTGCCTCAGTATTTTTAATTTCTTATTCTTCTTAAGTTGTGAACCAGACCGGTAAACTATAGTAAGGAATGGTTCCTGAAAAATATCGGTTAAATGCGGAATGGTTTGGTAAAATACTGGAAATGTCAAATGTTGGCGTTTTCTAAATTTAAATACCTTTATTATGGAATTTATCTTTTACGATTGATTATTCTTTTCAATGGAGTTTAATATTAAAAAGTACTTTAATAAGGTATAATAATACGGTATAAATGAATATAAATATCCATATAAATATTGAAATAAAATGTGACAGCAAGATATTAGAGAAATATGGCAACGATGTGCGGTATTAACGGAGGCGTTATTTTGGCAACTATGACAGTTAAAGTGTCATAATAAGCGTTTGTGCGCTATTAACGTTACCGCATACCGGTATTTAGGTGGAGAAGACGCCGGCGCCGTGCGGTAATTTGACAGTTTCGTAACGTTATTTTATCAGTTGAGATACTGTATTTTTTTTTATAAAAATTGGGATAACTCTTTATTGGGTTAAATTGTACTCTTTTTTAGACACACTTTCGTGTAGATACTAATTAAAACTCCTGATATAGATGCTTTTTTGATCGACAAAATCAGAAAACTAGGCTAAGGCTAAATTTTTAAAAATGTTGGCATAATCGTCAGAATCAATCAACGCTATTTTGTGTTGCCATAACTCGAAGTTCGACAAATGCAAATGTCAAAATAACGTTAGCGCTAATAGCGGAATTGCGGCAGTATTGGACTTTGCCGTATCTCTCTATTATAATATGATTTCTCTACGTTTGAATTAATACGTTTTAAGCTTCATTCAGAATTTCGCAATTAGTGGAATAAATTGGTGGTTTCAATTACAATTTATACTTTTTAGTTTACGATCATTCACAATGTCTAAAAAACACAATTAAATAGAATAGAACATGCTATTTTTCTCTAACGTTACAAATAATTTTTAAACAATTTCAAACGTTGTAAATAATATAAAAATATTTAAAACACCTTGTAAGTAATTATGTATCGAGAAAGTATGGTTACACTCGTTGAATTTGACACTTTATATCAATTTAATAATATATTTTCGTACTTTTTGTGCTTATGCGTAAAAGTGCTTACTAGGGTGAGCCAAAAAAATTAACCTATGGAATTTATAGGTTAAAGTGAACCTAATAATCGAGAGAAAAAAATATCCAGGGAGGCAGGATTTTTAACTCAATTTTAAAAAATGTCGGTGAACATTCAAAGTTTTCCATTTAAATAACACGTAAAAAAATCTTTTTTCATTAAAAGTACCATAACTTTGAAACGGTTTACGATAAAAAAATTTACATCGCGTATACTTGTAGAGCATAAAATTTCCTTCGTTTTTTTGCTAAATATGAAAATTTTTAATCAATAAACACTAAAACCGCATATTTTGATTTTTTTCACTTTTCAAAGAGTTCAAATATACGAATTATTGAATTGAAAAAATAATTCTCACAGATTTTTTAGGGAATTTTATGCTGTACAAGAATACGCGATGTAAAATTTCGTATCATAAATCGTTTCAAAGTTATGGCATTTTTAATGATAATGATTTTTTTGATTAATGATTTTAATGAAACAGATTTTTTTAAGTTATTTAAATTGAAATGAATGGACAACTTTGAATGTTCACCGACACCTTTTAAAATTGAGCTAAAAATCCTGCCTTCCGGGGATATTTTTTTCTCGAATATTAGGTTCATTTTAACCCATAAATTCCATAGGTTAGTTTTTTTTGGCTCACCCTAGTGCTTCCTTTTATGCCTAGACGTTAAAATGACTTTTTTATATTGTCAATCACGTCGCAAAAATTAATACTTTTGTGGCGTTTGAAAAAAAAATAATTTAACTAAATATCATATTTTGTTCTTATTAGGTCATTATCGTCTTGACTCAGTTGGAAGGCAGTGGAGGATTCTCAATAGCTCATAGACTGACACATCGATTAGCAAACTCACATTCTTTGTGCGATTGGGGCCCAATTGGAGCTTTCCACGTACCTGAATTAGATTATCAAACGAGCGGATTGCATTCACCTCGATTATTTTAAAGATTAAATTAGTTTGATACCGCAAGAATTTTGAGGCACTCTCGATTTCAACATGCTTTTGTAAATATATTATGTTAAATACTCGGTTTGTACCGCTTTTACAATTGTTTTGCTCAAGTTATGCGATCGGTTCTTTTTTATCTCTTTGTAAAAGATCATAAATAGTTATAGGTAAGTGGTATAGTTAAGGAAAAGAATATAATATATGAGCGAAGTGTGGTTTGGTACCCATTTGTTATTAGCGATCGACACTTGTAATTTATTGCTCTTGTCTGTTTATAATTTATAATTTTGTTATTTATTTTTTATGGTATTAGGATTAAGATGAAAAGCACTTGTATTTTAACTATTTTTTGTATGATCACGTGATTAAAATAAAACAGTGTGTTTGCTTATGTCCTCTAATAAATGATGTTTAGTTGTTCTGACTTTCCAACGTCCTGAATTGTAAAATAATTTGATCCATAGAATTAGCTTATTTTGTGGATAAAAGTGACTCAGTATTATTAGTTTTCAATTTTTCGTTAATAAATAAACTCTGTAATTAACGTTTTCTAAAAGCTATGTAGAAAATTATAAATTTATGACAAATTAGTGATGGTGGAGCACTAACCATATATAGAATTACTAGTATGAGTTTTTAGAATTTTACATATTTTGTCTGTATAATGGGTTAACAAAGAAAATAAGCAATAAAACTGAATAAATCAATTAGTTTGTTTTAATTCCAGTATTAACCCTAGGTTTTTCTTTAAATATGTAAAGTTATAATGAAACCATGCCTTAACCTTTAGATCAATGACAGGCTATGTCACTTATCAAAAAATTGTTTTATTTGAATACCTCAAAACACAGTTGGAGTATAAGAAATATTGCAAAATTTCTTTTGGCAGGTAGTTTTTTTTGGTAGTTCGCTCAATATATAGACATTTTTCTCTTGAGGTATTGGACAACTGCCCCACCCTGCCCCATCATACCTACATTATTACCTACGTATTATACATACTGCCATTACTCGCTGACGAGTATTTGACACGCATCAGAAGATGGTCACGCAAGGCGTTTTCTTTCATGAGCTTTTCTGTGACTGAAAAGCCCGATACGTGATGTTATCGGTCTACCGCATTCCGGACATTCAAAAATCTCATTGCTTTGTTGCCTCTTTACTTTTTGGTTGTCGCTGTTAACTGAGTTTACAATTCTTCTCCAATGAGTTCTATTGTGAGTTGCTTCTTCCCACTGATTTTGCATGTTAATCCTCTCTAAGTTTTTGTAGAAAATGCCCTTATACCTTTTGAGTTGTCCACCCGGCGCGGCCTCCTCTTACCGTCTACAAGCTCACCGTAAAGCAGAGATTTTGGTATGCGGTTTTCTTGCATTCTGCATACGTGACCAGCCCATCTTAAGGGGGATTTTGTAACCATGACTCCAATACTCTAGCAGTTGGCTTTTTCAAGGACGGATACGTTTGAGACATGATGGAACCATTTGATTCTTATGAGTTGTCTAAGGTGTCTCTGTTGCAATTTGATTAATGCGTTCATGTGTCGGTGATACGGCACTCAGGTTTCGCTCCCATACAACATGGTCGGGATTATTATTGCTATACCTACGTACCTACGCCCATGAGTCCTACATTATTTTCGGAAGGACGTTGCATGTCCAAATGTCGATTTAGAAATTAAAGTCTTAAACTGAGAAGAGGTTTTTTTATAGCATATCATAAATCACAGATTAGGTAGGTTCTCTCCAGCTCACATATGAGGACGTTCCAGTATCTTGTTTATTTACAAAAATAGTATTTTGTGAAGGCTATATATTATTATTTTTAAGGCTATTTCAATATACTAGGTAGAAAAATCCCAAGCCCAGACATGGAAATGCTCAAGAATATTATTTGTTTACAAAATGTTAGTATTTTGTGAAGAAACTATGACTTGACATGGATAGTTTGCCACTAATACTTTCATATTTACCAAGTATATAGCAGTTAGAAGTTTTTCTTCTTTAACGAATTATCGAATAGGAGTATATCTTACTTCATTGTTTTTGGCAGGATGTATAATATAACTTTTCGCTGTTAGCTTTATTTCTACTATTGCTCTCATCCATATTCTAGATCTTAGTTTTCATGAAGTGAAAATCTTGAACTGAGTAGAGGTTTTTATAATACTTCATGAAAAACAGATCTGGTGGATGCTTCCCAGCCCAGACATGGAAATGTTCAAGAATATTATTTGTTTACAAAATTTTATTATTTTGTGAAGAAACTATGACTTGACATGGACAGTTTGTCACTAATACTTTCATATTTACCAAGTATATAGCAGTGAGAAGTTTTTCGTCTTTAACGAATTATCGAATAGGAGTATATCTTACTTCATTATTTTTAGCAGGATGTATAATTTCAATTGTCGGTATTAGTTTTATTTCTACTATTGCTCTCATCCATATTCTAGATCTTAGTTTTCATGAAGTGAAAATCTTGAACTGAGTAGAGGTTTTATAATACTTCATGAAAAAACAGATCTGGTGGATGCTTCCCAGCCCAGACATGGAAATGTTCAAGAATATTATTTGTTTACAAAATGTTAGTATTTTGTGAAGAAACTATGACTTGACATGGATAGTTTGCCACTAATACTTTCATATTTACCAAGTATATAGCAGTTAGAAGTTTTCTTCTTTAACGAATTATCGAATAGGAGTATATCTTACTTCATTGTTTTTGGCAGGATGTATAATATAACTTGTCGCTATTAGCTTTATTTCTACTATTGCTCTCATCCATATTCTAGATCTTAGTTTTCATGAAGTGAAAATCTTGAACTGAGTAGAGGTTTTTATAATACTTCATGAAAAACAGATCTGGTGGATGCTTCCCAGCCCAGACATGGAAATGTTCAAGAATATTATTTGTTTACAAAATTTTATTATTTTGTGAAGAAACTATGACTTGACATGGACAGTTTGTCACTAATACTTTCATATTTACCAAGTATATAGCAGTGAGAAGTTTTTCGTCTTTAACGAATTATCGAATAGGAGTATATCTTACTTCATTGTTTTTAGCAGGATGTATAATTTCAATTGTCGGTATTAGTTTTATTTCTACTATTGCTCTCATCCATATTCTAGATCTTAGTTTTCATGAAGTGAAAATCTTGAACTGAGTAGAGGTTTTTATAATACTTCATGAAAAACAGATCTGGTGGATGCTTCCCAGCCCAGACATGGAAATGCTCAAGAATATTATTTGTTTACAAAATGTTAGTATTTTGTGAAGAAACTATGACTTGACATGGATAGTTTGCCACTAATACTTTCATATTTACCAAGTATATAGCAGTTAGAAGTTTTTCTTCTTTAACGAATTATCGAATAGGAGTATATCTTACTTCATTGTTTTTGGCAGGATGTATAATATAACTTGTCGCTATTAGCTTTATATCTACTATTGCTCTCATCCATATTCTAGATCTTAGTTTTCATGAAGTGAAAATCTTGAACTGAGTAGAGGTTTTTATAATACTTCATGAATAACAGATCTGGTGGATGCTTCCCAGCCCAGACATGGAAATGTTCAAGAATATTATTTGTTTACAAAATGTTAGTATTTTGTGAAGAAACTATGACTTGACATGGACAGTTTGTCACTAATACTTTCATATTTACCAAGTATATAGCAGTGAGAAGTTTTTCGTCTTTAACGAATTATCGAATAGGAGTATATCTTACTTCATTGTTTTTAGCAGGATGTATAATTTCAATTGTCGGTATTAGTTTTATTTCTACTATTGCTCTCATCCATATTCTAGATCTTAGTTTTCATGAAGTGAAAATCTTGAACTGAGTAGAGGTTTTTATAATACTTCATGAAAAACAGATCTGGATGCTTCCCAGCCCAGACATGGAAATGTTCAAGAATATTATTTGTTTACAAAATTTTAATATTTTGTGAAGAAACTATGACTTGACATGGATAGTTTGCCACTAATACTTTCATATTTACCAAGTATATAGCAGTGAGAAGTTTTTCTTCTTTAACGAATTATCGAATAGGAGTATATCTTATTTCATTGTTTTTGGCAGGATGTATAATTTAACTTGTCGGTATTAGCTTTATTTCTACTATTGCTCTCATCCATATTCTAGATCTTAGTTTTCATGAAGTGAAAATCTTGAACTGAGTAGATGTTTTATAATACTTCATGAAAAACAGATCTGGTGGATGCTTCCCAGCCCAGACATGGAAATGTTCAAGAATATTATTTGTTTACAAACTTTTAGTATTTTGTGAAGAAACTATGACTTGACATGGATAGTTTGCCACTAATATTTTCATATTTACCAAGTATATAGCAGTGAGAAGTTTTTCTTCTTTAACGAATTATCGAATAGGAGTATATTTTACTTCGTTGTTTTTGGCAGGATGTATAATTTAACTTGTCGGTATTAGCTTTATTTCTACTATTGCTCTCATCCATATTTTAGATCTTAGTTTTCATGAAGTGAAAATCTTGAACTGAGTAGAGGTTTTTATAATACTTCATGAAAAACAGATGTGGTGGATGCTTCCCAGCCCAGACATGGAAATGTTCAAGAATATTATTTGTTTACAAAAATTTAGTATTTTGTGAAGAAACTATGACTTGACATGGATAGTTTGCCACTAATATTTTCATATTTACCAAGTATATAGCAGTGAGAAGTTTTTCTTCTTTAACGAATTATCGAATAGGAGTATATCTTACTTCATTGTTTTTGGCAGGATGTATAATTTAACTTGTCGGTATTAGCTTTATTTCTACTATTGCTCTCATCCATATTCTAGATCTTAGTTTTCATGAAGTGAAAATCTTGAACTGAGTAGATGTTTTTATAATACTTCATGAAAAACAGATCTGGTGGATGCTTCCCAGCCCAGACATGGAAATGTTCAAGAATATTATTTGTTTACAAACTTTTAGTATTTTGTGAAGAAACTATGACTTGACATGGATAGTTTGCCACTAATATTTTCATATTTACCAAGTATATAGCAGTGAGAAGTTTTTCTTCTTTAACGAATTATCGAATAGGAGTATATCTTACTTCGTTGTTTTTGGCAGGATGTATAATTTAACTTGTCGGTATTAGCTTTTATTCTACTATTGCTCTCATCCATATTCTAGATCTTAGTTTTCATGAAGTGAAAATCTTGAATTGAGTAGAGGTTTTTATAATACTTCATGAAAAACAGATCTGGTGGATGCTTCCCAGCCCAGACATGGAAATGTTCAAGAATATTATTTGTTTACAAAAATTTAGTATTTTGTGAAGAAACTATGACTTGACATGGATAGTTTGCCACTAATACTTTCATATTTACCAAGTATATAGCAGGGAGAAGTTTTTCTTCTTTAACGAATTATCGAATAGGAGTATATCTTACTTCATTGTTTTTGGCAGGATGTATAATATAACTTGTCGCTATTAGCTTTATTTCTACTATTGCTCTCATCCATATTCTAGATCTTAGTTTTCATGAAGTGAAAATCTTGAACTGAGTAGAGGTTTTTATAATACTTCATGAAAAACAGATCTGGTGGATGCTTCCCAGCCCAGACATGGAAATGTTCAAGAATATTATTTGTTTACAAAATGTTAGTATTTTGTGAAGAAACTATGACTTGACATGGATAGTTTGCCACTAATACTTTCATATTTACCAAGTATATAGCAGTTAGAAGTTTTTCTTCTTTAACGAATTATCGAATAGGAGTATATCTTACTTCATTGTTTTTGGCAGGATGTATAATATAACTTGTCGCTATTAGCTTTATATCTACTATTGCTCTCATCCATATTCTAGATCTTAGTTTTCATGAAGTGAAAATCTTGAACTGAGTAGAGGTTTTTATAATACTTCATGAATAACAGATCTGGTGGATGCTTCCCAGCCCAGACATGGAAATGTTCAAGAATATTATTTGTTTACAAAATTTTAGTATTTTGTGAAGAAACTATGACTTGACATGGATAGTTTGCCACTAATACTTTCATATTTACCAAGTATATAGCAGTGAGAAGTTTTTCTTCTTTAACGAATTATCGAATAGGAGTATATCTTACTTCATTGTTTTTGGCAGGATGTATAATTTAACTTGTCGGTATTAGCTTTATTTCTACTATTGCTCTGATCCATATTCTAGATCTTAGTTTTCATGAAGTGAAAATCTTGAACTGAGTAGAGGTTTTTATAATACTTCATGAAAAACAGATCTGGTGGATGCTTCCCAGCCCAGACATGGAAATGTTCAAGAATATTATTTGTTTACAAAATTTTAGTATTTTGTGAAGAAACTATGACTTGACATGGATAGTTTGCCACTAATATTTTCATATTTACCAAGTATATATAGTCTGTCCAACGAGAAGATCCTTGACAGTGATAGATGTGTCTGTCATTTTAATTTCAAAGTAGTTTATTTTATTTTACAAAGAAATAAGTTGGTACAACTGGAACGCATAGCAGGAAATATTTAAAATTTGATTGACAAGATGACAAGTGATTACTTCAAAATTGTATAAAACTGAAAAAATGTAATCGAGTTATTTTATTTAATAAAAACGGTATGTGTTAATACAAAACAAACAAGAACAAGGCACTACATACCAAAAAAATATAAAAAATAACTATTATTTACTTTCAAGCTTTATGAAACTACCCGCATTTATGATTATATTTATCAATATAACTTATGTACAAATACAAATTTGTAATATTCCACAGGTATAAATAAAACAACATAGGTAAATACAACAACTATTTTATTAATAATAACACCTACCAAATTTTATACCTTAAAGGTGGATTAATTACCTTTAATCTTAATTTTTTTAAACCAGTACCTTTTGACATTATTTTTCTGCACCAGTACTAAAATCCATTATTTACCTATCGTGTGATGTCGATATTTTACAGCTACTCCAGTTTTTAGTATGTGTTTAGTTTGATCCTTATATACGAAATGCACTTATCTACGACGAAATGGTATACAAACTTTATCGATGGCAACTTCATTGGTGTATAAGACTTTCTGCCTGGGCAGCGTGTATTAACCATAAACTGTGCTCTGGGCCTACAGTTAATTTTCACTCGATTTTTCCTCCACTTGACTTCAAAAGACACAAAACACACGTAATAATACGAATCAAAATGCATCATCTTTCAAAATGCAGGGTATTTAACAAAAGTTGACACAAAATTATAACCAATAATTTGGCAAGACTTTGACAAGCGTCAAAAATGACAAAAATCTAAAGGCGAGTTCATACGCATCGGCGTCCGTTTGTCGTTCATCGTTCCGTCAAACCAATAAAATTGAAATACGATCTGTCATTTTTTAAATAAACCAATAAAACTGGTTAAAAACAACAAGACACGACGCATGACGGATTTATATTTAAACCCATCCATAGATAACTTAAAATTATTAGAAACTTTTTTTAGTAAAATAAATAGATTGGTATGGGACGTCATCTGCTTTTCTTCTGTCATCGTCTGTCGAAATCTTACCTGAGAAAAAAAACAGAGTATAGCAGTGAGAAGTTTTTCTTCTTTAACGAATTATCGAATAGGAGTATATCTTACTTCGTTGTTTTTGGCAGGATGTATAATTTAACTTGTCGGTATTAGCTTTATTTCTACTATTGCTCTCATCCATATTCTAGATCTTAGTTTTCATGAAGTGAAAATCTTGAACTGAGTAGAGGTTTTTTATAATACTTCATGAAAAACAGATCTGGTGGATGCTTCCCAGCCCAGACATGGAAATGTTCAAGAATATTATTTGTTTACAAAATTTAAGTATTTTGTAGAAGAAACTATGACTTGACATGGATAGTTTGCCACTAATACTTTCATATTTACCAAGTATATAGCAGTGAGAAGTTTTTCTTCTTTAACGAATTATCGAATAGGAGTATATCTTACTTCATTGTTTTTGGCAGGATGTATAATATAACTTGTCGCTATTAGCTTTATTTCTACTATTGCTCTCATCCATATTCTAGATCTTAGTTTTCATGAAGTGAAAATCATGAACTGAGTAGAGGTTTTTATAATACTTCATGAAAAACAGATCTGGTGGATGCTTCCCAGCCCAGACATGGAAATGTTCAAGAATATTATTTGTTTACAAAATTTTAGTATTTTGTGAAGAAACTATGACTTGACATGGATAGTTTGCCACTAATACTTTCATATTTACCAAGTATATAGCAGTGAGAAGTTATTCTTCTTTAACGAATTATCGAATAGGAGTATATCTTACTTCATTGTTTTTGGCAGGATGTATAATTTAACTTGTCGGTATTAGCTTTATTACTACTATTGCTCTGATCCATATTCTAGATCTTAGTTTTCATGAAGTGAAAATCTTGAACTGAGTAGAGGTTTTTATAATACTTCATGAAAAACAGATCTGGTGGATGCTTCCCAGCCCAGACATGGAAATGTTCAAGAATATTATTTGTTTACAAAATTTTAGTATTTTGTGAAGAAACTATGACTTGACATGGATAGTTTGCCACTAATATTTTCATATTTGCCAAGTACATAGCAGTGAGAAGTTTTTCTTCTTTAACGAATTATCGAATAGGAGTATATCTTACTTCGTTGTTTTTGGCAGGATGTATAATTTAACTTGTCGGTATTAGCTTTATTTCTACTATTGCTCTCATCCATATTCTAGATCTTAGTTTTCATGAAGTGAAAATCTTGAACTGAGTAGAGGTTTTTATAATACTTCATGAAAAACAGATCTGGTGGATGCTTCCCAGCCCAGACATGGAAATGTTCAAGAATATTATTTGTTTACCAAAATTTAGTATTTTGTGAAGAAACTATGACTTGACATGGATAGTTTGCCACTAATATTTTAATATTTACCAAGTATATAGCAGTGAGAAGTTTTTCTTCTTTAACGAATTATCGAATAGGAGTATATCTTACTTCGTTGTTTTTGGCAGGATGTATAATTTAACTTGTCGGTATTAGCTTTATTTCTACTATTGCTCTCATCCATATTCTAGATCTTAGTTTTCATGAAGTGAAAATCTTGAACTGAGTAGAGGTTTTATAATACTTCATGAAAACAGATCTGGTGGATGCTTCCCAGCCCAGACATGGAAATGTTCAAGAATATTATTTGTTTACAAAAATTTAGTATTTTGTGAAGAAACTATGACTTGACATGGATAGTTTGCCACTAATATTTTAATATTTACCAAGTATATAGCAGTGAAGTTTTCTTCTTTAACGAATTATCGAATAGGAGTATATCTTACTTGTTGTTGTTTTTGGCAGGATGTATAATTTAACTTGTCGGTATTAGCTTTATTTCTACTATTGCTCTCATCCATATTCTAGATCTTAGTTTTCATGAAGTGAAAATCTTGAACTGAGTAGAGGTTTTATAATACTTCATGAAAACAGATCTGGTGGATGCTTCCCAGCCCAGACATGTAAATGTTCAAGAATATTATTTGTTTACAAAAATTTAGTATTTTGTGAAGAAACTATGACTTGACATATATATATATATATATATATATATATATATATATATATATATATATATATATATATATATATATATATATATATATATATATATATATATATATATATATATATATATATATATATATATATATATATATATATAGTTTTGCCACTAATACTTTCATATTTACCAAGTATATAGGTATATAATCCAATGTAGGTGTTTGGAGGTACTGGCTTACCGGAGTTGAGGTCAAATATTTTTTTGCCTGTCAGGGTAGTTTCAAATTTCAAAAACGAATCCTGTCGATTTTATCAATGCCTTCGCTTGAAACGGAACCTTCGGTTCAAACTCTGTTCTCGATGATAATAGTACTTAAAAGTTTTTATGAAAGCAATTTATCTACTTTTATTTTTAATAGTGGCCAAGGCTTTGTCTTTAACTCACCGTCTTGTTTTTCCAATGTTCTGTAACCGCCTTAATTTTTCTTGGCCAGCTGTCAATTCTGAAATTTTATCTACCCTATACAGATGTACGCTTAAATGACTCATCAATAAATATAGACGTGGACTCCAAAAGTACAACTAAATTTTTGGATTTAGTACAGTTTGATGTAGCGCTCCCCCCCCCCCCCTATTATATTTAGAACATGTGCGTAACAACGGGTAAAAATTGTGTACACTTTTTATTGTAAGACTACGCCGTCTGGATCAGGCTGGGGTTGGATGATTCCCCGAGTGTTTCAGCTATTCACAGCAACGTTTTCTTCTTTAACAACTACTAAACTGTCGATTTTTCAACGTTCCATCGCTGCAAAAAATGTTGAACTATGGCTTGGAGATGTTCATAATTTTTAAGTTGTGTGTCCGGAACGGAAGTATGGTCTGATTCTGGAAGTGCTGTTAACGACCTTCTCACCAAGAAATGACCTGGAGTAAGCGGCGCAGGATCTTGAGGAAGGGAGTGGGGATAATGATTGGAAGTTTAGAACTTCCCCAATTTGAATTAACATTGTGTAGAGATCTTCATAAGTAAGAGCAGAACCACCTATAACTCGGTTCATAGGGTACTTGATGCTCTTTACCCCTGCTACCTATAAACTCTCAAATTTAGGCGCTTCAGGCGGAGTAAAGTACCAATATTTACCTTTAGTTGACAATGTTGCGACTATGTTATCCGAACTTGATTCTATATTTTTAAAAAGTATGGAGTTAGACCTGAAAAAATTAGTACCAAATGTATCGTGGCTTACCTTGTCTCGTAATAAAACATTTCAGTGCAGCAATAAAAGATGTTGTTGGTAACGACAACTACATATACACATTTAGTGCTCATTCAGATAAATTGTAAACACGCCTTTATTCAACTAATTAAAAACAATTTAAACGCCTAATAATAGTAAAAATATCACCAGTCCGCCAAAAATGATTCGTCCCCCGCCGACGCCGATAGATAGCTTCCCCCGCCCGCCAGCTGACTGTGGCTTGCAGCGTTGCCGATGCTACTTCGCCGTGCCCGTCGCCACGTTGCCATTTTCCTTCGCCTCGGAAAAATCACTGGTTACATTCGGCCATCCTGAAAAAGAGATTAATGCCCTCATTAATTTAACTCTCCAATAAATCAATCAGATTTTGGCGATCTACGCCAACGCCAACGCCATCGCCATCACTGTCATCATGCTCACTTTAATAGCCTCGCCATGCTACTATAATATCGCCTTAAAGAATCAACCGCCACAACAGCCTTAAATACTTTATAACCCCTTACGCCTTTTACCGCCTTTATGACATATCTGTCATTTCCTAACGCCTTCGCCATTTTATACGGACCATCGAACTTGTTAATTATTTTCCGATTTACACCTTTTTTCCCTGATCAAGTTCCAGCCTGTCGCCATAACACCAGATCACCTACCTTATAGGTATCGCCTACCTTGGAGGTGCCGCCTGCAGTTGCAACTTTACGCCTTCGATCGAATACCACCTTCATTTTACGCCCCGCCTTTGTCAGGTTTTACTTGCTTTCTGTCGCCGTGAAAGAAGTTTAGACTTTATATCATCATAAGTCTCGCCTTTCGCCTGGGGTGCATTCGCCATTTGCACATCGCCAGACAGACTCGTATTTGACACCATCATCGTGTGCAAACATCAGTTGGGTCGGGGAAAACCCACTGCTTTGATTAACGGTGTGATTGAGACCCCAAACAATTTCATTGAGCCCTTCATCCCAATCAACTTCAGATATTGCACTTGCCTCTATTGCATTTAATAAAGTACGATTCTGCCTTTCAACCTGACCATTCGCCCTTGGTGTAGCAATTGCATTCAACACGTGTTTTACACCTCGCCCCGCCAAAAATTCAGCTAACGCCTTGCCTGTAAACGCCAGCCCGCGGTACGCCAAACGCCACGCCTCGCCTTGGATATCCAAATTCGCCAAACACCTCTCTTAATTTGAGAATCGCCATTGAAGACTGCAATGTCTTCATCGCCTTCGCCAGTATATCGCCACGCCTTTTTGCTTCGACAGAATAGGCCTAGGTAGTCAATATGCACAGTATCAAAAGGAATCGCCACCCTTTTGATAGGCTGCAACATACCACTCGCCTAGCCATTCGCCAAAAGCACAGCTTTAACACGCCTGGACATATTTCCTAACCAAACGCCCCAGTTTAGGAAACAAATAGGTTTGCTTTAGCAAACCCAAACACCTATCAACGCCTGGATGACCAATGTCATCATAATACTGACGTACCAAGCTAAATTTCGCCATTGCAGGTACATATAAACGATCTCCAAGTAAAGTTTTCCTATACAAACGCCCATTCGTCATTTTGTACACACGCCTTTTTACGCCTTTATCAGCTGTACATTCAGTCAACTTATTCACCAACGCCTGCGCCTTGGGATCTTGCATCTGAACCGTCAAAAACCAATCCTCCTCGCTCAAGTTCACCATAAGAACTTCAGCAACAGGATTTCGGCTCAATGCATCCACATGTTGCATCTTGTGACCCGCCCGATACTCAACTGCCATGTCATATTCTTGTAGAGTCATCCACCATCATGCAATTCGAGGAAGAAGATCCTTTTTCGCCATGGTCGCCCTAACAACTGAACCACCTCAGTTACCACCTTAACATGAACACCAATATAAACACGATAACGCCTCAGAGACTCAACAATCGCCGATGTTTCTAACTCATAACTATACCAAAACTGTCCAGTCGCCTGGTAGCCCTGCTATAGTAAGACATCGAAACCAAGTCGCCGCTCGCCTGTTTCTGCATTAGAACATTCGCCAAGCCCAACTTACTAGCATCCGTATGCAGCTCAGTTTCCGCCTTGCTATCGTACAAACCCAATACTGGTCTACTCGTCAGCTCCGCCTTAAGTTTTTCACAAGCACCTTGTTCAGGATCGCCCCAACGCCATGAAACATCTTTCCTGGTTAAATTTGTCAAGGGTCTTGCAAAGATAGCAAAATCCTTCACAAACTTCCGAAAGTAGCTTGCTAAACCTATAAACTGCCTTACGCCAGGGACATTAGTAGGAACTGGAAAATTTTCCACCGCCTCACAGTGCGGCCAATTCGCGAAAACGTGGCCTTAATTCAGACGCGCTGTTTTAGAACCAGATTTCCACCAAAATTCGTTTTAATATGGTCGTAGATTACAATAAAATAAAAAACACAGAATAAACAAAGATTGCCAGTATTTGCTATTTATTGGCATTAATACAAAAAATACAATTAAAATTAAAAACTACAATTTATTTCTACTCGTCAGAAGACAAACTTTCTTCAGTGCTGGCTGCTTCTAAATCACTTTCCATATTACTATCATCGCTGTCTGCCTCTAATAGATCACTTTGAATTTCTTCGGAAGTTTTAATCGTAACATCAGGGGCCTCGATTAATTCTAAAACTTCATTTGGATATCGCCTAATTTTTTTCCTTGGGAGTTGTCTGATGCTGGATATAACTGGATCTGAAGTTACTAATGAAAATAAATTTAAAATATCTTCATTGCATTTCTCTCTTGAACATTTCCTGGAAAAGCTCTCTCTAAATTTTTTGAAGTCTTTATTTCTGGCTTCCTGCGCTTCTTCGGATAATTGGCCGATGGGCAAGAGAGCTGAAGAGATAACTTCAGGGCCGTGAATTAAAACTTTGTGCACAGTTGGGGGCATTATATACCAAGGGTATTGGTTCACAAAATGTTTAGCTGTATTTAAAGCGAAACTTCTAAATTTTTCAAGATTGATGTCATATCCACTTGAATTTGTAATTAATATAGTGTGGAATCGCTTGATTAAAGTGACATCTACTTCGGTTACTTCTGAAGAAACTTCCGCATTCTCAAAAAATCTTCTTGCGGTATTGCCGTCATTGGAACACCCAAACCCCGGCTTTGGTTTATCTACAATCAAACCTAACTTTTCTCTAAAAAGATTTTGTATCCGTTTTTTATTGGTTTCAACTAGAGCGTTGTCCGTTCCTCGTGCCTGCCATTTCTTTATGGGCATTCTATATCCTATGTGCAAAATACATTCGAAAAAACGTATCCAGCTGTGCAATGTAGAGAGCCCAAATTGTAAATTTGAATCATATCTCGTGATAAACAATCATCAATATTATTAAACTGCTTCGATGTTGCTCCACATATAAAACACTTTTGGGTGGATTTAGTATCTGTTAGTGCATTGCAGATTTTCCCGTCCACCATGGAAAAAAAATAAAGGATATGGCGTGACAGAATCTCATCTCCAAAATTAATGGACGTGGGTTTTAAATTACTTAATTCACAGTCTATTCGGTTTTTTTCTGCTTTTGAATGTTCAGTGGTTTCTTTTGTAAAATTAATTTTAGTGGGCAGCAAACCTTGTCGAAGAAGGACGTGGATTTTGCCATATTACTGCCTTAGGATCATGATAATTTAAATTGGAATTTGTTAGCATCCGTAAAGGTACCAATGAAGATATAAAAACGCTCGAATCATCAAGGTTTGGGTCACTAAATCTCTGTTTATAAGAACTATGACCTGAACTGCCATCGAAACCCCATTTTGATATTAGATGCATGTCTTTTAATAGTTTCGCTGGTAAAGTCAGAAATCATCTTTTGAACTTCAATTACTCGTTCTGCGGTGTGATCAAGCAGGTCTTGCATACTAACTTCAGCAGAAGTCGCAGTTATTTTTCTATTATCTACGTTTGGGTAACATCCTTTTTTTGTTATTGCAAAACTTTATAAGATGGAAATCTTTCTTTATCCTGAGCCCTGATAAGGTTGTACTGGTGCTGTGTTAATTTTGCTTCCACATATAAAGCAAATTAAGCTATCCTGACATAAGTTTTTGTTTTATTGTAAATGTTCATTGCCTTTCTGAATTTTTTTGCGCGTGTGGGTGTTGTTTCTGTTACTTCTTTTATTAATTTTGCGGCTTCGGTTTGTCCAGAGGATCTCAAGCTCATTTGAGTTGCATAAGTAAGTTCGTGAAGCGGTGTTCGTTTTCTAATTTCTTGAGTCTTTTTTCTCTTAGATCGTTCAGAACTTTCAAGAAAAGGCAACTCTGGGCGACCGCGACCGCGCGCCGATTCTTTCCTTTTTGTAGGTTGCTCATGCTCATACATTTGAAAGGCTATAGATGTCTTTAGCCACTCATCATTATTTGCTGTGAATCTGTCAAATGTTCTGTGCGATTTTCCCATCTAGTTTTAAATTGGGCCATAAAATGTGAAACAATATGGCGGAGTTCGTTTAGATTTTGCGTAGGACAATTTGTACGCTTTTCCAAGTATTCTCTTAAATAGGTACCCCGATCTTCCAGTCTTTTATAACCTGACTGTTTCATTACATCAACGAGAAATCCTCTAGTTAAAGACAGTTCATTAGAACCCGATCCTAAAACAAAGAAGTCGCACTTGTCAAATTTTTGTTACATACTGGATAGGATGTGTATATTTTGAAACAACAATATACCATATGCATATTATATGGTTGTAATCAGAAAAGTATGTAGAATTCAAAAATCCTGTAATATACAGCGCGTTCCACTGTTAAAAACGATAAATCTGGTATGACAAACTTTTTGGGCACCCTGTATAAAATAAAACTAAACGGCGAAAACATTCATGAATACCCCTTCAAAATGTTTTTTGAATCATGGTTTTATCTCAAAAAACAAACAAGTTAAGGAAGAATTCAAAATAAACGCGAACACCCTGTACCACTTCAAAGCTTTTTTAAAAATTCAATTTTACCGAAAAGGGCAAAAATGGGCAACATTTTTTAAATCCCACCAAATGTCAACTTAATAAGGAATATTTTGGTGTAAAATTTTTTACGTGGAAGCTTTTGGAAATGTACTATTTGCAAAAGGTATAGAGGTATAGAAGGTATAGAGTTCATGATAACAAATAAAATCACAATAATAGTTTTACAAAAATACACAATATCAAAATCACTACTGAAATGTACGTTCGCTGACGACCAAATAGCAACTAAACTAAACGATCTGTTGCGCAGTTATAAGGGCTGGCAAAAACATTACCTGGGTGGAGTTAGGTAGTCAGGTACCTAACCGTTAGGAAGGATGCAATTAACAGCAATTTAAACAAATCGTTTGAATTAATGCAGGTTTAATGGAATCAGCCGCCTGTGCGCCCAATGCTTTCTTACCCGGCCGAATAGCAACACTCGCCATGCCTAAATAATGAATTCGCCAAAAAGATACATTTCGCCAGATTCAACTTAAGCCCCGTCTTGGCTACAAGTTGAAGTACTTTTCCAACAACGACAAACCTTCCTCTATAGAAGACATCATCCATGCACACCAGAACCAAAACCATGTCGCATACCGCCAAGCATCTTGTTAACCACCTTTTGAGACACCGCCGGGGCATTCGCCAACCCAAATGGCACCTTCAGGTATCCATAATGTCCATCCGGAGTTACAAACGCCGTCTTTGCCACCGAATCGCCATGCACTGGAACCTGAATGCCTTCGATTATATCGCCTCTCCCGTCTAACGCCTTCACCCTGCATAACGCCTCTATAACCCTGTATAACGCCTGAACGCCTTAGTCCTGCGCCTTCTCTCGAACTATCACCCGTTCAGGAAAAGACAACCTATAAGACCTATACACCACTGGCTTATCTGTCGTCAACTGTATTCTCATTTCCCCCAGAATAGTCACGCCTAAATCGTCATCGCCTACAGAGAAACAAACCGCCAACTTCTCTAACAACGCATGCAATTTGTGTACATTATCTTTGCCTATATCGCCTAAACGAATAGTATTCCAATCAAGTTTAAATAGTGAATTAGAACTTATTTGGCCTACCTTAACAGTAACTTCGCCTATAAGGGTGCATCTCGCCATGACGCATCCCGTCTTCCAAATCATCTGTTTTTCGCCTACGTTCTTCACATGTAACTTGGAAGATTCACCGCCAGTCAGTACCTGTCCGCCTATTGCCAATACGGTGCCCTTCTTTTCAAACCGTTTGACAGGTACCCAATACTTTTCGCCTTGTTTTCCGCCATACACCACCACCAATAAGTCTGCCTCTTCGCCAGGATCCATGCTTGTGTCCTCCAAGCATAGCACCTTGCGTAACGCCATCGCCTTGTCATCCTCCAAAGTGATCTGTTGGATCATCTCCACTGCTGGGTCAACCCGAGTGAGCTTCGCCTTGCCATCGGTGACCGTTAGTGTAACGCCTGGGGTAGCTAACGCCGGTTGACCTAAAAGAAGATCAGCGCCAAAAAGATCGCAGTCTGCAATTACCGCCTTAACATGTATTGCGATGCCGTCCACAATGATAGGTAATTTTACCTCGCCTTTCACTGTGCACGTACCGCCGCCAAAATCCTGTAAAACCACAGACGATGGATCAACTTTAATATCGTCACCAAGAGTATCGAACATTTCGCGCCTTATAATGCTTCGTTCACTCCCAGTGTCGATATATACGCCTTAAGTTTTACATCACCCTGTATAACCGCCAGTTTTTTTGTATGCATTTTCAACAACATCGACTAGTCTCACCTGACAGTGCTTCGCCTTTGGAATCGCGCCAGATCCGCCTCCTGACGGTCCTCCACTACGACTAGGGCAAGAAGGGGTTGCATTACTGCGTGGCCACATACCCTAAGGCTTCGGCCACCCCTCACCATCGAGCGAAATCACCCAAGGAAACCCACCACCTCCAACTCACCAAAAATCAGCGGGGAAAGAATATGCATCAGACCGGCCACGTCGAATCTCTAATCACCGCCTCCGCCCAATTATTCAATGTTTCGACCCTTCCCTCAATAACCCCCTTAAGCCCCCTAATTTGGAAGATCGCCGTACCGAATTTACTTCTACCTCTACATCTGTCTAGGCTCTTACATGTTGTTCTGATGTGTTCAACATCTTCCTCTCCCTCTCCACACACACAGTCTCCCCTCAATCTGCCACCCAGCTTAAAACGGTATAGGTAACTCTCAAAGTTACCATGCCCCGTTATGAACTGTGTCGCCTTCTGACTTAGCGGGACTAAGTCCCGTCCCACCCTCCCGCACCACTGGTAGGCATTCCGACCCTTCTCACTACTGTCCCACGCCGCTTGCCATTTATTTAATATAATTTCTTCCAGGACCATTCTATTTTTCTTTCGTCTAAACAAACCCTCAATTTCTATCTCAACCCTATCCCTAACTCTACCTTCAGTTGCACAAGTATCGGCTATCCTGTTGCCCATCTCCGTTCCTTTTCTCACCCACACCACTCCAATCTTCTTATCCTTTGACCACATTTGCGCAATGCGTTTCTTAATCTCTAGCACTGTTCTGTTCCTTATCTTGCTGGCCCTTATTAGCTCGACTGTCGCCATGCTGTCAGTGCGCACTACTACGTTACCCCTGATGTTCATATCGTCTATAAACCTGATACCCTGCCTCACTGCCAGAGTCTCCACCTCTGTGCAGCTGAGGTCATTGGGCGCTCTAAACGATTTCCGTATCCACTCTCCCCCGGCATTTTCCCATGCAATCCCTATCCCTGAATACCCCTCTTTGACACTCCCATCCACCCACACATTCATACCTTCCTCAACCATTCCCCCCTTAACCCAGTCTTCCCATGCCCACGGCTCTTCTCTATGTTCCACCACTGCGTCCCTTCTTTTACTACCCCTTTCCCCGTACCATTCTGCATGCATCTCGGCAGACAGGATGCTCAGAGGTACCAGCCCAGCCAGCACGCACAACGCGTCCGTAGACACCGTCCTGTATGCCGGCACAACCGCCAAACCGAACATCCTGTCTACCGCTGCCAACTGTCTGCTCACTCTAGAGTCTAGTGCTCGTACCCCCCAGATTTCAGCCCCGTACAGGACTGCTGGCTTCAGAGCACCCTCTATGATGTGTTTCAAGGTCCTTTTCCATCCCATTGCTCCTTTCCCTTTAATTCTCCCTGTAACTTTACAGAGGACCTTCCCTGTCCGTGCTCTGACCCGCTTCAGGTGTTCTATGAAGTTTTGTTTTGCATCTAAGTCTATCCCCAAGTATCTTATATGACCCTTTAGGTCCAGCTTGATATCCCCCATTTTAATCACTGGCTCCCTGACGTTACCCTTTTTTGCGACGAACATTCCCATGGTTTTTGTTAAATTGTATTGTAAGCCAGACTTATCCGCCCATCTTATGCAGCTATCCCAGCATTCGCTCCAAACATGTTCAACCTCCCTAGCCGATGTTCCAGAAACAACCAGTACCTGGTCATCGGCATAGGCTTGCACATGTACTCTAGCCCTCCTGTCCCACATGTCCACTGGTAAGTCTCTGTTTTTGTTCGCCACTAATCTGCTGTTAATTTCCTCTAGATATCTGAACCATCCCGCCATTCCCACATTCCAGAGCACCGGACCCAAACTGGAGCCTTGAGGACATCCCCTGTTAACCCTAATCTCAACACCGCCGCTGGCTGCAGTGCGATCCTGCAGGAAACTCCAGCAAGCAGCGATCTCTTTTCCCCCCAAACCACCTCTTCTGAGCTCTTTAACTAGGTCCCCAAACGGTGTTGAAAGCATTCCTCAGGTCCAACGCCACCACCAAAGAATGCTCCCCTGCCCGCTTGTTGCATCCTAGGACCTCGATGAGACCATTCAACGCACCCACCGTGTTCCTTCCTCTACGAAAGCCATACTGATGTTTGTTGTGTATCCCATCCCTTTCCCACAGTTGCTGTACCCTCTCAGCAAGCAGCTTGTCAAGCACCCTGCCAAGAGAGCCAACCAAACAAATTGGCCTGACCCCACCTCCTTTCTTAGGTACCCATGTAATGTCTCCCTTCTTCCAAACCTTCGGGAATACTCCGACACCCAAACATGCGTTGAATAGCCTCACCAGGTCTACTTGTCGCTCCTTCCAAACGACCTTAACAAGTTCGTTTGGGATTCGATCTGAACCAGTGGCTTTGCCCGGTTCCAACCCTCCTACCGCTCTATCTACCTCCCCTACCGAGAATTCTACTACCTTTCTTCCCTCATTCATTGCGTCTCCAATCAACCTGTCCCATACCTCTCTTTCTCTCTCCATCTGCGTATTAATGCCGGGGTGATGTTTCTGTAGCATACCCCTATGCCAGTCTTTCATGTCCAGACCCTCCTCAATGTTACCAATTTGCCTACCTCTTCCTCCTTCTATTCTTCTTAGGACTTCCCAGACTCGGGCCCATGGTTCATTCTCCCTGACTTCTTCCAATATCTTCCTCTCCCATTCCTTTCTTTTCTCCCTAATAGCTCTCTTGTAGTTAGCCCTTTCTTCCACGTATCTTTGTTTATTACGCAATTCTTCCGCTCCTCCACCTACCCTTTCCCTTTGCCAACTTTTCCGGAACCTTCCCACTGAACTTCTCATTGCTTGCAACTCCAGATCCCACCACTCCCCCCCTTTCTTTATTTTTAAAGTCCGTCTTCTGAAGAATTTTTTACATATTCCCATACATCCTTTGTTAATGCTTTCAGCCGCTTCCTCGATTCCGGTTTTACATTGCAAGTTCCAAGCCCCTACCTGTAACTCCCTTACCGCCTTTCTTATCCCGGTCCAGTCAGCTCCCTTAATGTCCCTAGTTGTTCTGTATGTCAAGGCTCCTGTGACTGATCCCTCAATGTTGAAGGAAATCAGTCTGTGGTCACTCAGACTTTCCTCCACCAGCACCTTCCATTCTGTAACATTGACCCCTCTAGCCCAAGTGGTGTCGACCCAGCTTTCTCCCCTAGTACTACTAAAGGTTGCTGGCGACATTCTATTGTTGGCGCATCGAAACCCACCCCTGATCCCCCATTCCAATAGCTCGCCACCTCGCTCATCCGTAACGCTACCCCCCCAAGCTTCGTTCTTAGCGTTAAAGTCGCCAGCCACTACCCATCTACCCCTGATCCCGTTTGTTTTCCCCCAATCTATATCTTGTATGGCCTTGACTGCCCTACCCCCAGGCTCATCATAGATTGTACTTATAAGCATATTGTTAGTTGCCACAGTGGTCCTATTTCTGCATGACAGATCCTCGACTAGTAACGCTCCAATACCCTTTCTAATTTTAATCTCAACTTTGCTGTCAGCCCCCTTACTAAATGAGTCCCATCCCTTATCCTTAGCCCATGTCTCCTGAATCATCACCATATCGTAGACCCCCTCATTAGCCTTGACCTCCAATAAATTCGTTGCCTCCCTTCCCCTCCCCAAATTGACCTGTAGTACTCTCATTCCCCATAATCAACCCTCCCCGAATATTCTCTGATTTTCCTTTCATATACGGGGCACTCTCTGTCTACTGCCTCATGTCTTCGCATATCATCCGCGACCATCAATTACAATTACAACGACAATATTACATTATTATTATTACAACGACAATATTCCTTCCCTACATGCGTTGCCTTCGTGTCTGATCACCCCACATTTGTAGCAAGCTACCACTTCCTTGCAGAATTTAACTACGTGTCCGAACTTGCAGCATCTTCTACACACTGTAACGTTCACATTCTCTTCCACTCTGTGAACAACCAAATCAAACGTTACACTTCCTCTTCTCATAATCTGTTTAAATACGTCTGGTGCCACCTCCAGCACCAGATGCTCCCTGTATTCACTTCTACCCTTCCTCCTTGCCACTACCTTGAATACATCTTTCAACTCCCTGGTTCCCATGGTTTCAATCAGGTCCTCATTTTCTCTGACTAGCCCCTCCACAAAGTCCTGGTCACTGTATTCTCTCTCTATACCCAGCACTACCATCTCTGGCTTCCTAATTCCCCTCTCAATGATTTTAACCCTACTATCCCCTTTCAATCTTTCACCCACTTTCGTCCACTGCTCCTCATCCCTACACTCCACCACTAAAGTTCCCCCTGCATACCTCCTAATACCCTGCACTCCATCCTTGCCCACAATATCCGACGACAGCCTATCTTTGACTGCCGTCATGACGTTGGTATTAGGCTCCTGCCCCTCCACAACAATTTCCCTCTTTCTTGGAACCTCTGGGGTCTTCCACGTCTTTGGCCTCTTATCTTCAACATCCCGTGTTGCGGTCATTTGTGCGTAAGTTTTCGTTTGTAATATGGGTGCTGTCTTCGGTATCTCAACTGGTGTCTCAACCGTCATCATCTCATTTGTTCCCATTGACATGCTACCCCCTTGATTTAAACTCAGTGGTGTCTTCACAACTCTATTCTCAACAATACATTTCTCTAACCTTAAGAATCGATCTTCCGTCCTTTTCGCCCACATTCTAAATATGCCTTCCAACTTATCCCCCTCCCTATCTACGCTCGCCTTCCCCTTTATTTTCCCCCCTCTATCTTTACCCTTAATCTCCCCTAGCGCGATAGCAAACGCTGTGAAGATGTCTGATAGATCATTTAGTCTATCGGACACTTCCGTCTGTTCAGCCCGATTAAACTGTATTTTAGATCCCGAGTACCTCGTCGTAGCCGCTCTGATGCTCGCGATACAGGTTTTAACTTTATTGAACTCAACATTTACATTAAACCCAGAACAGTTTTCATAACCCTTAACCCCTGTCTCCTCTTCCTCCTCCTGCTCCTCTTCCTCGCTTTCCTCGTCTTCCTTCTCCTCCTCTTCTCCTGATTGACTGACCATTGTCCCCTCCTGTTGTTGTCCTTCCTGCTGCTCCTGCTGCCTAGTACCTCTTCCTGATGTTCCCATTGCTTCCGTCTCCCCAACGATGGTTAGCTCCTCATTGACTCCCCTCTGACTTTCCTCCGCTTCTTCGATGGATTTGCTAAGAATATCCTCAGCCTCCCCCATAGCCTTAGCGAAAATGACCCCTATCTTTGCCTTGCTAGTTTCCAATAATCTCCTTTTCTTTTCTGCTTGCTCCGGGGATTCTTGTTCTTCAGGGGTATAGAATTCCTCCTCCGTACCCCTGAACATCCTGACTGGAGATCTCGGCAGGCTACTTCTCCTGGGGAAATTTCCACCGGACTCTCTCAACTCCTTTTCTAGTCTCTCAATGTCCATGACCTTTCCTTCCCTACGCCTCTTGGATCCCTCCTGAGAGTCATCCCTGTCGGCCATTGTATCCTGCGCTACTACGTTCTACAAGTATGTAAACTTATTTGGTAAAAAGGCGAGCCCTAAGACTCGCCACTACACTACGCACTACCAACAAATTGTATATGTACGTAAAGTTTTTTGCATAAAAAGGCGAATATCAGAATATCTGATATTCGCCACTGCGCACACTCGCGTCGACTAATGTAGGTTGGGCTACCTAATAACTATCTAACCTAACTTAACTACTGACTTATCTTAATGAGGTCTCTGCCTTTTGGTCCTTGCCCTGCGCACTCACCCACCAGATGAGCCTGCGTACTCCAATCTGTGGGGCCCCACACTGTCAGCACCTGCGCACTACTGATCACACCACTAACAAATGGGTCTGTGCCCCCGAAACTATACTACGGTTATGGAGCTATGCCCCTTGCAAAGATTGCGGTTATGTTCAAGTTGAACCGAGAACTAACACACGTCTTACCCCGACAACAGTAAGACACGAAGTAACTACGACTAGGGCAGTCAAACCTGTCGTGTCCCTCCTTTCCACACCGCATGCACCTTTCCGCCTTAGGTTTGGGGCAATTGCGGCTTAAGTGGTCCCCCATTATAACACCGGATGCCAGCAGATGTACTTGCCACCAGTGTCGATCTTGCCTCCGGCCTCCTCGCCTTCGATACCACTGCACTGTAGCTAGCTGGGCCGCCACGCCGTTTCAGTTCCATGACCACTAGCTGCATGACGCCTGTATCTGTCAAAATAAGACAAAACCCAGTATACAAGTATACATATATCGCCAGGGGTTGAGCAAGTAAATGCCAGTGCATTCGCCTGCAGATCGAGAGGTAGTTCTTCAATCAAGCACGAAAGCGCCTTTGTGCCTGACAGCTCGCGCCTCTCAATCAACGCCATTTTGTCGTGGTAATAGTGGGTCATGGTTTCGCCATCCAATTTTCCCCTCGCCATCATGTCTTTTTTCCTTCGCCTCGGAAAAATCACTGGTTACAAAATATTTCAATAGGCTGAGATGTGACACGACATTCAGGCAACTCTACCTTTTAAAAAACTTGTACTATTGGTTTTGCCCTAAGGCACACCACGCAACTTCTTGCTATAGTTCTGGAACTACTAAAACCTGCAATAGGCCAGAACATTTGTCTAATCGAATATAGTAGTTGACCACAATGTAATAATTTTAAATGGACACGAACCTTTAAAATTAAGGATTAATATAGTTAAAGAGTGATTATTATGCAGGTGGACGCTTCTGAAAAAATTGGACGCTTCTGATCTGCAGAAAGGTTTGCCTTTTGCATTTACTACTCTAAGTATCCTAAGTTCATCTAAATAAGGAGTTAAACATAAAATATTACTACAATTTGACAAACTTTTACTTTTCAATAAATAATATATTAAATAGTTTACGAAAAGATTGGTTTTGAGCTATTGACCTGAGATAACAAATTTTTATTTTTGAAGACGAATATCGACAAAAATCTGTGACGACTTTTCTGTCTTACCCAAACAGAAAGAAAAAAGTATCCGTTGCTCAGGGTGAGAGGAGAGCTGGGTTCGTAGGTAAGGCTTCTGGCTTGCGGTGATTTTCTAATGTTGTTAAATATTAAAATAAAAATATGATGATATTTAGGCTGCAAAGATTTTAATATTGATGTTAAATATTTGTATAGATATGGCCAAAGACAGTAAAAAGGGCGCCACTTACTTTGTTTATGAAAGAGGTAAAGTAAGAAACCAAAATGAAAAATATTTTAACACAAAATAGCTAGAATAAAGTAATCAGCAGCAATAAGGGTCTATTTATGTTTATCAAGAATAAAAGTCAGAGATAACTATACTACATTAATTATTTATTTAAAAACGAACACAAGTACCAGTTAGTTTCAATGATCCCAATAAAACTGTAAGTTATTTTAAATAAATTCGAATTTAGTAACTGTATTCTTCGAACTATGCTACTTAATATAAAAACGGGTGAAATTTATGTACCTATATATAAATATACGATGATGTTTCGAAACATGTCGTGTACAAAAACCTTCAAGAATGAATACGTGTTAATAATTTTCATATAAAATATTCATAACAAAGCAAAAGTATACTGTTTCAATCAAATTATAACTTATAACGTTAACTGAAAAGTAATTTTGACTCTAAAATATGGGATAAATAGCAATAATTTATAGAGATAATAAAACTGTTGTCTCAAAAATTGTAAAATAAAAGAGTACCTTTTGTATCGAACTTAGGACTTATCTGTATAGTTTTTTATGATGTTGTAAACAGGTAGATAGGTAGTCTCCAGACTAACAGAAGTGGAAGCAGATGACTATGGCAGCAGGAGTCTTCGATATCAGTAGAAGAACAAACGGTCATGAATGCTGTCTTAAGATCTACGTAGGTCCATACAAAATGAAAGTGGGTGAAATTTAAGCGGCATACAATTACTGTGTCCATAGGATTACTGTGGTCATGTAATTACTTATATCTAGGTCCTAATAAGGACTAGATATTATATCTAGGCCCTTACTAAGGTCCTAATAATTACTTATGTCCGTATAATTACTCTATAAATAAAAGATAGCTCTCATAACAGATACTTAAAAAACAACTTACGGCCTGAAATACAGCTTTACATAAACCAAAATATAATCAAACCATATGCTGATCCAAACCAGTAATTAAATATTAATCAAAACCTTCAAAACAAATAAAAAAACAGGAATAACTGAAATAAAATTTAGTTAGTTATGGCGATGCAAAATGGCGGATACACTTACGGTGATATATTCCAAGAAAAACCCAACAAAATACGAACTATACTCTGAACTGCATATTTTAAAAAGGTCTTCAAATCTCCAGATCGGATACCCATGCAATTACAGACAAAAAGCGGATTCAGAGTGCTTTTTACTGAAAGAATCGTATGGACGCTGAACAACGCGTCTCTAACAGATCCGATCTCTCAGCAAAAGGAAAAAAGGCCTACTTCTTGTTTTTTACCTTGTAAAAACGGAAATAGAAGATAGAATGACAAGCGACATCACCATGAGAAAAGACCGAGAAAAGTGAACTGTAATATAATATATGTATGAAGTTTGGCAAGTTCAACATGTAGCGAATAGATAGCGTTAGAAAAAATCATAAAAAAACTAAATATTTAAATTTAATTTTTTAGAAAAGAAATAAAAATGCTACAAATCAAATTGATATTCTTCGTTTACCATGGGTGAGTGATTTTGAATTTTTGTCAGTCTTGTTTGACTTGCTTGAGGATATTTATCTTTGAGCTCTAAACGTATTTGGTACAATATTCGAGCAGCTAACAACGGAGGAGATGCACAACCACCGTATTAAGTTCATAACAGTGAAAATTACCGTATATTCATAACGTTCAATTTGTGCGGATGGATCGTAAGGATTTTTTGGAACAGTTATTTGAAATCTACGTTGATTAGGGTGGATCAACACTTATCGATACGCATTAGTGTATCCCTATGTGATTAATCAGTATTAATCACATAGGGATACATTCTAAAATTCAAAAGAATAGATAATAAATCTAGTTGGTAGTAAATAGTGGAACCTACATGTAGCTCGTCATTTATTGAAACTCCGTTGTCATTTTGTGCCGAGGCATCAAAAAATATTCCGAGGCGACTTGTTCAAATTCAATTTTTTTTTATTAGACCCAAGTAGATTTACAGATTAATACATATTATTATTAATAAATGTGTGTCTAAAGCTAACCTGGTGTCTTTGACAACTGCATGATGTGGTGTATAAAAATGTTCATTTGGATCAACGAGATCCATAGATAAATCTGTGATTTATATCATATGACCAAGATTTTTATATTTGTTATGAAATGCAACATATTTCTTTTTTAACCCGTTATCCTTAAGAATGCATTTTCCTTACAAAAACCAACAAAAAAAACATAAATGTCATTGCCCCAAAAAGCTCTAGTCGATTCATATCTTCCTAAAAGGAAGTTTAAAAAGAAAACGACCTTTTGATGAAAGGACTAAAACTTTAAATATGAGTTTTCTAATGTTAACTTGTTTTAGTTTGAATTAGAAAAAGGATCAAGAATCAGTGTACAAGTTGGAAGGAAACCAGTGGATGTTAAATAGTAAAGCCCGCCATTCACTACGTGTAATGTACACTTGCGCATATATTACACGAACCCTACGAGTAAGTTAATTTTTTCTTGAATGTGGTGAGCCCTAGACAAACAGCGTTATGGCTGCCGTATTGTCTAACAGGCAAAATTTGCTTTGATGGTTAATGGAGTTCTGCTAATAGAAGAAGAAGAAAAAAACGGATTTGGGTGAAACCATTACTGAATTTTCAACAGCAACTGCTTGCCTTTCCTACGTTGCCAAAGAAAATTCCACAGGGTTCATTCTTCTGTCTTTGTGCAAAATTTTCATGTGCTTATTTTATCATAAAGCGAAGCGAGACTTCTCTCTGCTGCATAACATTGGCGAAGTTAGCTCTCTGATTTTGGGGGGGCTTAAGCCCCGGCATCTTTTGATCATAACATTAGGTAAGATTAGGATGAAAACACAGTATTTAATACTAAATGCTTTAGTGGCAATATCGAATAAACATGGACTAAACAGAACTAAGTATAACTGATATATACATTTTAATAATAAACATACAGATATTAAATATGACTAAAAAATAAAATAAGAAACACCCAGACCTTCGCATTAAAGTAGTTGTAATTTTCTGTTTCCGGATTTTGAGAATCCATCAATTATCTCCTGATGTTCAATATTTTTCGCCATATCACTATTGATGTTTAGTATTGAAAGTTTACTAAACCTATCTTGGCTCATTCGACTCCTTAACCATGTTTTTATGCGACGCATGGTTGAAAAGACCTCTCACAAGTAGTTGATCCAATTGGAAGAATCAATGCTACTTGTAGCAGTCCGAATGTATGTGGAAATGTATTTTTTGTGACAATGGATTTGAGGTTTGACAACTTATCACCGATCTTGTTATCAGGGCAATTTTTTATAACAAGCATCTCCGCTTTAAGAGACTCCGTATCAATGTTAAATAGTTTTTTGTAGTGTTCTATGAAGAACAGGCTTCCTATTGGATCCATTTCCAAAAATTTATTGACTGAAATAGCTAGACGTTGACTCTCTTCGGAAAAACGGATTTTCAAGTGATTTGTTACACTGTCAAGTATACGGTAATGAGCATTTCTAAGCTAAAAATTCTTTTTGTCATACGCTCCCAAAAACAGCTATTTTACGGACTCATTTCAGTCCGTAAAATGTTTCTTTTTCGGCCTAGGCCGTAAAGGTCGTCATGGCAACCTTTATGGACTAAAATGTCTAAATTCGTTATTTGGTTGTTTTATTTTGTCATTCGAAATTTGTCACAAAATCACATAAAATTATACATATATTTATAATTAAATTATTAAATACTAACAATATCAAAAGCTAAGTTATTTGTTTAAAGGAACCTCTTTGGTTTAAAGTAAGTACCTAGGTACCTATTTAAAAGAGGCTTTTAAATTAAAATATTCTTAAATTACAGTCACAAACATTCAAACCATCGTCAATTTGGTCGAAATATTCCATGCTGAGAGCAGTGTTAAGTGTTAAAGAAGATATTTATATTGACAAATTTCCAAAACTTATTGCTTTTTTGAAGAGGAATTCGGTTGGTTACGAGCCTAAAAAGTCTAAGGTTTTGTCCATAAAAGAGATCGGTGATTTTTTGGCCACGGCTAGTGATGAAACTTATTTACTTACTAAGGTAAGTTTGCGATAATGATTTTTAAAATATATAGATGGTTTCTTATTCCATTGTATTTGATTTTTAAATTATTAAATACTAACAATATCAAAAGCTAAGTTATTTGGAAAAATAAAAATGAAATGAACAATTTTGTGCATTTTGAAAACTTGCATCTGCAATCGAAACGACTCCTCCATTGGCAGGTAAATTTACTTTCTGATGAGGTGGAGTAAATGCGAACGATGATGTACTTGGTAATACATCCGTGGAAGTGGTCGCGATTTTCTTTTCCCCCATTAGCAGTTTGCAAACTTTCTTCTTTTTCTCAATAGATTCTTCTATGTAACCTTCGGCCACTGTGGACGACCTAAATAATTATTGTTGTTTAGAACAAGATCGGAAAATATTAAAATTTTTACCTCCAACCTCCTAGGCGTTTCAGCGATGTAAAATCCACATCTGCATCTGCAGCAAGAGTAGCAGAACTACGTCGGAAACAATGACCTGTATATTCGTTTGGGTTCGACAACTTTAAAAATGCTGCTACAATCGATGGCATCTTCCCAAATGAATGAATGCCGACTCGTTGCACGGTGCATTTTCCTTTACGATAAGAGATGAAGACATAATCATGTGGTACATTTTTTGGCCTAAGACAAGCATATTTTCTATACAACTCAACTGGATTGACAACGTTCCCTTCGTTCACCACCGGAAACACTCTTTTGATATTAGTTTTTGTATCCGCAAGGGTAACTAAAAGGCAGCTGTTGTCTTTTTCTATGATGTCTTGCACTCGTAGAGAGTACAATTCTTCTCTTCTACATGCTCACAAAGGCCAATGACAAGAGCTACCTAAAAATCAAATACAATGGAATAAGAAACCATCTATATATTTTAAAATCATTATCGCAAACTTACCTTAGTAAGTAAATAAGTTTCATCACTAGCCGTGGCCAAAAATCACCGATCTCTTTTATGGACAAAACCTTAGACTTTTAGGCTCGTAACCAACCGAATTCCTCTTCAAAAAAGCAATAAGTTTTGGAAATTTGTCAATATAAATATCTTCTTTAACACTTAACACTGCTCTCAGCATGGAATATTTCGACCAAATTGACGATGGTTTGAATGTTTGTGACTGTAATTTAAGAATATTTTAATTTAAAAGCCTCTTTTAAATAGGTACCTAGGTACTTACTTTTCGTGGAAATAATTTAGCAATACATCTTCATTTACAACGAATACGCCATTTTTGTCTTTCCATTCATTAAAAACATCATATTCTTTCTGGTAAATGGCACGAGACTTCACAGGAAGTAAATCCAACACGATTTCTTTGGCCTTATTAGCAATATGTTCGGGATTTTGGAACATTTTAAAATTGTTGATGAATTTGTGTGATTTTTGTGACAAATTTCGAATGACATGTCAAAATGCGATGAAATAAACAAACTCGTTACTAAGATATGAATTTATAAGCCAACTTTTCAAACATTATAATTTCAAATATGGAAAATTTGCAAATATGCGTTCTAAAAAACTGTAAAAAGCGTATGACAAAAAATAGTGTATGTAACACGTACCTAAATTATGTTTTTTAGGACTCATCTACTATTTCGGACTCGGCTAACGCCTCGTCCGCAAACAGTAATGATTCGTCCTAAAAAACATCATTTTAGGTACTAGTTACATAAATAGCTATTATTTCATTCAAAGATGTTTCAGAACTAGTACAAGCATCTTCATTTTCATCCCGTCCTATAGTCGACATTACTGCAAAATCAGTCAAATTAGGTGGCATTGTCCTTTTTCTCTTGGAAGTTCTTCCAATATCTAAAATAACATCACTTTCTTGTGCTATTTTTTTAATCTCTTGCCATAAAGTATTAAATGATGCCTCATTCCTTTTCTCTTCCAAGCATTTTATAGTTCCATTTATGATGTCTGTGGATGCCCCTAATGTACTCTCCTTTCCTTGTAGTTGTTTGCTCAAAACATTTACAGTTAACAAAATGTCAGTCAGCAGAACTAAATTAACTAGAAACTTTTTTTGTAGTCAAGCTTGTTAAAAGACCCATCGCCTCAACAACGTTTCTATTGGAATTTTCCTCAATTTCATATTTAAGAGCCACAATAATTGAGGAATAATTATTTTTAACGCCTTGGCAATTATTGCTCCTACAACTCCATCTAGTGTCTGAAATCCTACTGAGTTCCAGTGTCTTGGTTCCTAATGCCTTCTGTGTCTCAATGAAGGTTTTATGGTTTGACGGCTGGGAAAAGTGCACAAATAAAGATTCCAAGATATTGAAAAACTCTTTAACTCCCTGTATGTCATTGCATGAGTCAACAACAGCTAAGTTAAGTCTGTGGGCCATACAGTGAATGTAAATCGCTTCAGGATGTATTTCCCTTATCTTTGCTTGTAAGCCACCGTTTCTTCCCGACATCACGCTTGCACCATCATAGGCTTGTGCAATTATTGGAAAGTTTCTTAGGCCCAATTTATCTATGAAATTTATTATCAAAGTGCACAAGCTTGACGCATCACGTTGTTGAGAACATTCTACGAACCCCAAAAATCGTTCTTCTATCTCCAATTTTTTTGTGTAACGCACACAGAATGACAACTGTTGCTCTTTGAAGCACCTTGCTTCATCAACCATTATTGCAGAGGCTCCACATTCTTTGATTTCGCCGATTATTTTGGATTGTATAATATTTCCAGCATTATTAATAATATCATTTTGTATACCTGAACTACTGAGATTGAAATATTTGTTGTAAGATTCATTGCCCTTGTTTGAGGAGTCATCAGATTCGTCGTGACCTCTAAATGGCATTCCCTGCCGTGACAATGTCAAAATAATATCAGATATTATTTTCAGGTAATGTCTCGTGACGATGGGTTGGCTGATCGGGTTGACCTTGATAGGTAATACTGGAACTACTAGAGGATGATAGTGGATCCGTCCTGGAGAACGGTTCTGTAATACAAAATAAAATACACTTTAATTCATTTAAAAAAAATGTAAAAAAAAACATTTTTCTCCAACCCCCCGGATATGTCGCTATATTTGAACACTAATCTGTAAAAAATTAGGCGATTTTAGAACAATGCCCTGTCACTACGACAACCGTACCGGAAAAGTAAACACTTTGCGGTACGCGTACCAAAAAGACTATGTTCCATTATCAACTGCCCGTACTGGATTCCGCACAACTGATTTTACTCTCACAATACCATCGGTTCCAATTTTAACAGCTTACATTCATTATTAATTAAACTTCCTGGAATATTTTGCATTGCAATGTTTCGATATTAATTCTTTAGCTCAGCGCGCCGTTCAGCAATTTCAGGAAGTACTTACTACTCACAGATGCTAATGGAACATAGTTAAAGATTAGTGACAGTAGGGCGATGTCAATACGTTAACAATAAACGTCAGAATTAATTGCATCCAATTCAACAAATTAAATACGTTTAATTTCATATCAAAAGGAAGGGTTGGAGAAAAAATATTATGTTCTATTCGTACAAAATATACTGTTCGTGATTCATAAGATTACCGGACTCCGCTGCGCCTCGTCCGGTAAACTTTCTTACTCGTCCCGAAAAGACGTATTTTTTGTACTAATACTACTAAAAAAAACAATTTTGTATGTGGAAGAAAGAAAGAAAAAGGAAAAAGTATTTATTATTAGAAATCCCTATACTATACAAAGCTATGTACTATGGGTGAAATAGTTTTTTGAGATAAAAATCGCATCCGTAAGTCACAAACGATAAACAGTACGCCATTTTCGTAACATCGTGATGATCGTCATCATGTGTGAAAACCTAAATTAAGACAATGAATGCCCAAAACTCTTTATCTACCTCCACATCATATACGATGTGCAATATTAAGCTGTCTTAACTTGAATGGACCACCCCGTGTATTAGTTATTCCCACTTCTTACCTTCGAGCACTTTGTTCCCTGTTTCCACATTTTGGACAGTTGTTGTCGTTATTGGTGATTTTCGTTTAAAAAATGATCTGATGTCTGCAGTCGTTTTCTTCATTTTTTCAACTTCAACAATTACTCAAAGACTAGAAATGAGAGAAATAGAAATAATACTTACATTTGATATTCTTTTTATTAACAGAGCGACTAAAAATATGACCAAGCGTTAAAAACTTTTAAAAATATTACTAAAACAGTTACTATCGCATGGTAACGCAAGGAAACAAGGAAAGCAATGACATGATTGTAAATCAAATTAGGAACACACGTACCTTACACAAAACGTTGCTGGATAATTTCTTTCAAAACACTACACAAACTAGCACTATAGTCTTATTCAATATTCAACACAAAACTATCTTTGAATATATGAATATTATTTAAACTATTTATTTAAAACACACTATCTACAATTTACTGCACTATAGTAAATTAAAATCACTGGCTCGACTGCTCGATACTGAAAACTGAATTGACATCAACAACGGACGGTCGCTCCGCTTATATATGATTGCGTCTATCTCTCTCTCGTTCTAGTGTATACGAGAGAACCGTCGAATGTTATGTTCCGGAATATTATCGAAGTTGCCAATGCGAAGTTCCCAGAAATCCGTCGATCAGTGTTCGATGCGACGTTGCCAACGACTCGCTGATTTCGGTATCTTATAGGATCGTCACAATATATTGTTTTCGCAGAATTATTTCTAGGTTAAACTTTAAACTATCGAGTGACATATTAACACTGACAGACCAGGGACCGACTGTAATCGAGCTTGTATTGCATAGAGCGTCAAACATTTTGGGAGGGCTAATTCTACATTTGGGGGGGCTAAGCCCCCCAAAGCCCCCCCATAACTTCGCCACTGCTGCATAATCATACGGATTCTCTTCGGGGCCTCAAAGAAAATTCAGTATTACTTAGTCCTTCTGGAAAAAAGGTAAAGTAAAAGGTTACCTGTAAATCTGCCCTTACTCACTTATTCTCAAACCTTTAGAAATAGTTGATCAGAAGCGTTATAACAAGGCGAATTTGAAAGCGTCACTGTTACTATTACATCCTACTGTCAGTATGTCATAGAAAACGGTTGTTACCTTTTAGTTTCTGTATTACTCGAATCTCGATTGTCTTTCAGTTGCTTCGAGACCGAACAGAATGTTTACCTAAAAGCGATACAGAATCGTAATGCGTGCTACCGAACGATTGTCAAATGTAAAATGTAATGTAATCAAACAAGCATTTTGTGGTCAGATATAACTCTGACACAATTTATATTGACATCTGGTATTGTACATTTTGTATCTATACTTACTACATTATAATTGCCTATTTTCTCGCATATATTGTCCTATTTAAATTTTATATCCTTATTTAATAACGTAGTTGGTTTTTGATATTTTCGCAAAGTCTTTTATACATTTTCTGTAATATCCGACCAGTCCTAAGAAAGATTTTACATCTTTTGGATTTTAAGGTCGAGGAAAGAACTTTGGCTTTTTCAAGAAATATTACTTTGTTCTTGATTTACGTTTTCAAGTTCAGGCTATAGAGACATAAATAATGTAGATTTGCAGGATAACGATGTATGTTCCTCTTGCTATCAGAGATGAACTGTTCCTTCCTAAGTGCCGGGGTGGACTTGACAACGAATTTTCTCCACAACACAAATACTGCTAGATGTCGTCTTGCTACCAATTCCACTGTTTCGGAAAACCGCTTACTTTTGTAATTCTGTTGTTTCCGCCGGATCTCACTTCTGATACCAATTTTTGTAATGAATTTTTCGATGAAGAAAACTCTTGAGGAATACATACATTATTTTTTGATTATTAAAATTTTTAAAATTTCTTGAAACAAAATCTAAGTCTGTTACAGTTATTGGTTACATATTCGATATGCAAATTAAAGGATATTTTAAAATCCATTACTACTCATAAATCCCGCAACTGTTCAGCCCTTTTCAGAATATAATTTTTAATATGGTACTCCTAGAGAAAAACTGGTTTGTTTCCAGTGAAGGATTTTACATCTTTTCCATTTTTATTTATTTGCATTGATTGTACCTAAGCAATCGATCGGCTGTGATTTACGTGATAGATAGGATAGATGATAGATTAGGATAGGAATATCGTTCATCTGATGATAAATCTAATAGAACCGACCTTTTTAGAGAGGCCATGGCGAAAAGCGAATTCTCAAGGCGGATATTCTCACGAAACTGTGGATAACACTCTTGAATAAGAAGGTTTTTTAAATATGTATTATTATAATTATTAATAATTATAGTAACAATAATATTATAATTATGAATTTTGTGTTAGTAAATACAAATATAATTAAATAGCAATTATGGACCTAAAGGAAAATTTTGGTGTTTACTTATCTAACTAATGCTACATTAACTTACGATAAAATACATTATTTGAAATAACAAACAATAAAATATACAGTGTGATTCCATTAAATATCATATGCACTTTCCCCTGCGAAGAAAATTAAAAGGGAAATTATATTTGTTTATCTTTTAATTGTGTAACCCTTTGACTTCTCCTTAAAGGCTTTCTTCAATATTTCAATCACTTTTTATAGAATCGTGAAAAATATTTTGTAGACTAAGAGCAGGTGTAATAGAAGTATGTATGCGAAATTTGAATACCTTCTATAGTTAAAATTAATTTAGAACCAAACTAAACCAACCCTAACGTTCTGATAGGATTTGAGGCATTATAATTGATACCTTTTAGAATTATAGTATTTCCTTCATATTATTCTAAAGTATTTTCTTTTAATTGGGATAATTTGACTAAGCAATTGTCAGCACCACTATCTATAAGAAAATTAGAAGGGTTATATATTTATAAGTTCCGAAATGTCGATTTGGACATAAGTCATTACTGCAAAGTTGATGGTTGAAATTCGGTCTGGGCTGTTCGAAGTGACCGTATTCCGAGAGCCCTCTTCGTTTAAAGATACATTTTGAAATTCGGTCGAGGTATTGAGACTTTCGACTCAATGGGAATTCGAAAAGCCTCCAAGTCACCTCCATTGACCTCATGTAAGTCCTGGTAGTTTCCAATCTCGTTCCATTCCGCTACGCGACTTCCCCCATGTGCCTTAATGGCGACGCTAACAACTCCTTTGTGCACATACTTGAAGAGGTACTTCATGGAGGACAAAGAGCCTTACAAGAGGCGAAGCATCGTTTGTAAGGCACCATTTAACTGTTGTAAATATATGAATTTTGTACTAGCAAATACAAATATAATTAAATAGCAATTATGGACCTAAAGTTATAATAAAGGATAATTTTGGGGTTTACTTATCTAACAAATGCTACATTAACTTACAAAGACCCTTACACGTCAAAATAGATATGTCACCAGTACTTGAGGACGAAGCAACGTTTGTAAGGCACCATTTGACTGTTGTAAATTTATTTACATGAATTTTGTACTAGCAAATACAAATATAATTAAATAGCAATTATGGACCTAAAGTTATAATAAATGAAAATTTTTGGGGTTAGGAATTATTATATACTTAAACTTACGATAAAATACATTTGAAATTAGAAAAATAAAATATACAGTGTGATTACTTTAAATATCATATACACTTTCACCTGCGAAGAAAATTAAAAAGGAAATAATATTTTTTTATCTTTTAATTGTGTTTTTTGATTAATTAATGATTATTAATTAATACTAATTGACTTCTTCTTAAGGGCGTTTCTTCAATATTTCAATCACTTTTTATAGAATCGTGAGAAATATTTCCTAATCTAAAAGCAGGTGTAATAGAAGTATGTATGATGCGAAATTAGAATACCTTCTATAGTTAAATTTAATTTAGAACCAACCCTAACGTTCTAATTTGATGCATTGTGATTGATTTTTTTAGTATTATGGAATTTCCTTCATATTATATTAAAGTATTTCCTTTTAATTGAGATAATTTAACTAAGCAAATGTCAACACCACTATCTATAAGAAAATTAGAAGGGTTATATTTATAAGTTTCGAAATGTCGATTTGGACAAAAGTCATTACTGCAAAGTTGATGGTTGAAATTTGATCTGGACTGTTTGGGCGGTTCTCGAAGTGGCCGTATTCCGAGAGCCCTCTTCGTTTAAAGATACATTTTGAAATTCGGTCGAGGTAGACGACCAAAGTCTGATCCAGTTCATCTAAATCTGGATAGAAGATAATATCTTGTTCCAGAGACAAAATGAACATGACCGAATGAGACTTTCGACTCAATGGGAATTCGAAAAGCCTCCAAGTCGCCTCCATTGAACTCATGTATCTGCAGTCCTGGTAGTTTTTTAGAATCTCGTTCCATTCCGCTACGCGACTTCCCCCATGCGCCTTAATGGCGATGCTGACAACTCTTTGTACACATATTTGAAAAGGTACTTCATGGAGGATAAAGACCCTTACACGTCAAAATAGATATGTCACCAGTACTTGAGGGCGAAGCATCATTTGTAAGGCACCATTTAACTGTAGTAAATATATGAATTTTGTACTAGCAAATACAAATATAATTAAATAGCAATTATGGACCGAAAGTTATAATAAAGGATAATTTTGGGGTTTACTTATCTAACAAATGCTACATTAACTTACGATAAAATACATTTGAAATTAGAAAAATAAAATATACAGTGTGATTACATTAAATATCATATACACTTTCCCCTGCGAAGAAAATTAAAAAGGAAATAATATTTGTTTATATTTTAATTGTGTAACCCTTTGACTTCTCCTTAAGGGCGTTTCTTCAATAGTTCAACCAATTTTTATAGAATCGTGAGAAATATTTTCTAAGCTAAGAACAGGGTGTAATAGAAGTATGTATGATGTGAAATTAGAATACCTTCTTTAGTTAACTTAATTTATAACCAAACCAAACCTAACGTTCTGGTAGTATTTGATGAATTGTGATTGATACCTTTTAGAATTATAGAATTTCCTACATATTATATTAAAGTATTTCCTTTTAATTGAGATAATTTAACTATGCAAATGTCAGTACCACTATCTATAAGAAAATTAAAAGGGTTATATATATTTATAAGTTCAGAAATGCCGATTTGGACATAAGTCATTACTGCGCAGTTGATGGTTGAAATTCTGGACTGTTTGGGCGGTTCTCGAAGTGGCCGTATTCCGAACTTGGTCGAGGTAGACTACCAAAGTCTGATCCAGTTCATCCAAATCTGGATCGAAGATAATATATTGTACCAGAGACAAAATGAACATGACCGAATGAGATTTTTTACTCAATGGGAATTCAAAAAGCTCCCAAGTCGCCTCCATTGAACTCATGTATCTGCAGTCCTGGTAGTTTCGAATGTCGTTCCACTCCGCTACGCAACTTCCGCCATGCGCCTTAACCCCTTGAGCCCGGTGATGCATCACTTGCATCATTTTTGTATATACTAGCTCGCGTTATAATCCGGTGATGCATCATGTGCATCCTTTTCATTTGACTGCAATAACATTTATGCGGCTACGGTATTTGACCGGATACATGCATATACTTCAATTTTTCTGTGCCATATAGTAGAAAATTTATTTTACAACAGATATTTGATGGAGATTTCCTTGCTTTGCAAAAAAAACGAAACACAAACAGGATATTATTTATTAGAGATAATAAAAACGGTAAAAACTGTACTGGCCTACAACTTTACAAAAACACATTACATTATTTATAAAATGTTCAAAGGTTATTATGATAGTACGTAAAGTGTTCTAAAGAACACAAAGGTGTGCGATTTATACATCCAATACAACACTTATACATAAAAAAATAGTTCTTCTCGATGTTGTAGCATACCCAGCATCGTCGTCTCGTGTTCTGTTCGCTACGAAATAATTCATGTACTGCCGAGCTTGATGTTGATGGTTCACTAGGTTTCCGCCTTTTTGCGTTTTCGTACTGATCACGCATTGCTGTATACTCTGGAAGATGTCAAGCGCTATCGAATGATGCGGCCGGCCGGATGACGGGGGCGCTCGTCGATTACGCGTCCCGGTGCCAAGGGTTAATGGCGACGCTAACAACTCCTTTGTGCATATACTTGAAGAGGTACTTCATGGAGGTTAAAGACCCTTACACGTCAAAATAGCCACCAGTACTTGAATTTTGTACTAGCAAATATAAATATAATTAAATAGCAATTATGGACCTAAAGTTATAACAAAGGAAAATTTTGAGGTTTACTTATCTAACAAATGCTACATTAACTAACGATAAAATACATTTGAAATAAGAAAAATAAAATCAGTGTGATTACATTAAATATCATATACACTTTTCCCTACGAAGAAAATTAAAGAGAAATAATATTTGTTTATATTTTAATTGTGTAACCCTTTGACTTCTCCTTAAGTACGTTTATTTATAAGTTCAGAAATGTAGATTTGGACATAAGTCATTACTGCGAAGTTGATTGTTGAAATTCGTCCTGGACTGTTTGGGCTGTTCGAAGTTACCGTATTCCGAGAGCCCTCTTCATTTAAAGATAGATTTTGAAATTCGATCGAGGTAGACTACCAAAGTCTGATCCAGTTCATCCAAATCTGGATCGAAGATAATATATTGTACCAGAGACAAAATGAACATGACCGAATGAGATTTTTGACTCAATGGGAATTCGAAAAGCTCCCAAGTCGCCTCCATTGAACTCATGTATCTGCAGTCCTGGTAGTTTCGAATCTCGTTCCATTCCGCTAAGCAACTTCCCCCATGCGCCTTAATGGCGACGCTAACAACTCCTTTGTGCACATATTTGAAGAGGTACTTCATGGAGGATAAAGACCCTTACACGTCAAAATAACCCCCAGTACTTGAGGGCGAAGCATCGTTTGTAAGGCATCATTTGACTGTTAATAATATTTGTTTATCTCTTAATTGTGTAACCCTTTGACTTCTCCTTAAGGACGTTTATTTATAAGTTCAGAAATGTGGATTTGGACATAAGTCATTACTGCGAAGTTGATGGTTGAAATTTGTCCTGGACTGTTTGGGCTGTTCGAAGTGACCGTATTCCGAGAGCCCTCTTCATTTAAAGATAGATTTTGAAATTCGGTCTAGGTAGACTACCAAAGTCTGATTCAGTTCATCCAAATCTGGATCGAAGTTAATATCTTGTTCCAGAGACAAAATGAACTGGTGGACACATAATCGAATGAGACCTTCGACCCAATGGGAATTCGAAAAGCCTCCAAGTCGCTGCCATTGAACTCATCTAATTGCAGTTCTGGTAGTTTTTCTAATCTCGTTCCATTCCGCTACGTGACTTCTCCCATGCGACTTAATGGCGACGCTATCAACTCCTTTATGCACGTATTTGAAGAGGTACTTCATGGAGGACAAAAACTCTTACACGTCATAATAGATATGTCACCAGTACTTGAGCGCGAAGCATCGTTTGTAAGGCACCATTTGATTGTTCTAAATACTTGAATTATGTACTAGCAAATACAATTAAAATTAAATAGCAATAATTATAGACCTAAAGTTATAATAATGGAAAATTTTAGGGTTTACTTATCTAACTAATACTACTAACTTACGATAAAATATATTTGAAGTAAGAAAAATAAAATATAGAGTGTGATTACATTAAATATACTACATATACACTTTCCCCTGCGAAAAAAATTAAAAAGGAAATAACATTTGTTTATTGTGTAACACTTTTAATTGTGTAACACTTTGACTTCTCCTTAAGGAAGTTTCTTAAATATTTCAATCACTTTTAATAGAATCGTGAGAAATATTTTCTAGGCTAAGAGCAGGGGGTGTAATAGAAGTATGTATGCGAAATGTGAATTCCTACTCTAGTTAAATTTAATTTAGAATACCCTAATGTTCTGGTAGGATTTGAGACATTGTGATTGATACCTTTTAGAATTATAGAATTTCCTTCATATTATATTAAAGTATTTCCTTTTAATTGAGATAATCTAACTATGCAAACGTCAGCACCACTATCTATAAGAAAATTAGAAGGATTATTTATAAGTTCAGAAATGTCGATTTGGACATAAGTCATTACTACGAAGTTGATGGTTGAAATTCGGTCTGGACTGTTTGGGCGGTTCTCGAAGTGGCCGTATTCCGAGAGCCCTCTTCGTTGAAAGATACATTTTGAAATTGAGCTAATGGATTTTGATTAGCGTTATGATTTGTATTCCCCTCCCTCTTATTTTATTATTATATTCTCTTTTATTTCATTGTGTCCTACATTCAGATGTCCGTTCTTTTTGCAATATTTACAAAATTTAAGTGTTCGAATTATCTTAATTTAATTCGTACGCATTTTAGCAGGGCTAAAGTTGAGAATAGCATTTAACAGCCGTACACCTACTTTATGTGCGAATTTTCTGTTTAAAGCTTGCCAGGCCAAGGATACCACCCAGGTCGAGGTAGACTATCAAAGTCGTCCTGATGATGGAGTGTAACTCCGAAACCGGCCGACGAATCGGTGGTCTTAGATTTAGAACGGAAAATTCGCACAGAAAGCAGGTGTACCGGCTGTTAAATGCTTTTCTCATCTTGATTTAAGTTGCTTGGGCCTTGATTATGTAATGAGTTTTTATTATTAGAATGATTTGATCGGTTTTCAAAATGTCTAACTTGATTTGCAAAATTTTTGTTCCTACAAGAGAAAGAAAAACCTGATATATTACAGAAGTCGGAATATCACTATAGAGTTATTTAGACTTTAGTATTTGAAAATTTTCTGTTTAGATTTTAGCTCCTGCTCTTCTTGTGGAGCTGTTGCAATAGCTTTTTCTAATGAGATTGGTCGCTGTGATTTGACTAAAATTTGAGTATCAGGTTTTAGACCTGTTATAAAAATACTAAGAGCTTGTTCTTTTAGGAGTTTTGTGCAAGCGTCCCTTGATTCTGTCGAAAGATCTTCATCTAGTGAATTAATTAATTTAATACAACAATTTTCAATTTTAGTCAGTAGGAAATTATATTTTTTGTTAAATTTTGCTTATATAAATTTAATTCTAATTGCCACTGTACCAATTGTTCGTTTTTCTGAATAGGCTTTGTTTCAATTATATTATAAATAGAACATTTATTAATTATGGTTTTACTAATTTACAAGCTTTGTCACAGTTGTCTATTAATTCGAAAAGTTTAGATTTTGTTCCATCAAATTTAGTTAAGATGATTATAGCTAATTCCAGCGAAATGTAGTTGACAGACATATTGCAATTATTTAAAGAACTTTAGCTTTTTGAAAAAATATTACTTACTTTGTTCTTGGTTTACGTTTTCAAGTTCAGGATATAGAGACATAAATAATGTATACTTGCAGGATAACGATGTATGTTTCTCTTGCCATTAGAGATGAACTATTCTTTCCTAAAGCCTTTGACGTCTTCGTGACGTGCTCTAGTTGTTGAAACCAATACAAGTGCCGGGGTGGACTTGACAACGAATTTTCTTCGCAACACATATACTGCTAGATGTCGTCTTGCTACCAATTCCACTGTTTCGGAAAACCGCTTACTTTTGTAATTCTGTTGCTTCCGCCGGATCCCACTTCTGACACCAATTTTTGTAATGGATTTTTCGATGAAGGAAGCTCTTGAGGAATACATACACTATGTTTTGATTATTAAACTTTTTTAAAATTTCTTGATGCAAATTAAAGGATATTTTAAAATTCATTACTACTCCTAAATCCCGCAACTGTTCAGCCATTTTCAGAATATAATTTTTAATATGGTACTCCTAGCGAAAAACTGTTTTGTTTCTAGTGAAGGCTATTATATTGCATTTTTATTTGCATTGATTGTGTCTAAGCAATCGATCGGCTGTGATTTAGGTGGATAGGAATATCGTTCATCTGATGATAAATCTAATAGAACCGACCTTTTTAAAGATACCATAGCGAAAAGCGAATTCTTAACACGGATATTCTCACGAAACTGTAAATAACACTCTTAAATAAGAAGGTTTTTCAAATATGTATTATTATAATTATTAATAATTATAGTAACAGTAATATTATAGTCATTTAACTTTTTAATAGCAGATAATATCTTTTAGCAGAAAATTGCTATATAAATATTATCATTATATCTATCTAAGAAAATATCGTTTGATACTTATTACTTGACTGCCCAATTGTATTCCTTAAAATTTTCTATCTTCCAAATTTTCATTCCTATCCTGATCATTATCCATCATGTTCTCCTAAAAATATTAAAAACTATTTAGTAAGTTTACTACAACTATTTTGTTTAATTGCCACCGGCGCGGCGCAGATTCCTCCATATTTGATATATTGTGTAAAATTTAAGTTATAAATTTGACGAGGTAAATTATGAAATGAGGTGGTTAATTTAACGAAAAATTGTTATACTATATATACCTTCCCAACTGGCAAGCTCTCCTGGGCTCGGCGACGGATAATTGATAATATAGATGCGTACGAGGCCGATCTCTGATATTGCTGGTGTGTTTCGTAATACCAAATTATATTATTGGCTTCAATTTGAAGCCCCACGTCAACAATATACTGATGGAAGAGTTCTCCTGCGTTGTGAGTGATCGAAAAATGGGCTCGACGCTTCATCCTGAATCGGTAGAACTCACTAAAAGTAATCGTCTTGCGAGGATTACTTAATTGCGGCATGCCAGGATTATATCCCCTGTACCCATAAGGAAACAGTGAAGGATAAACCATGGGATCCACTAAACAGCTGAGCAATTGTAGATAAATGTGTAATATAAGGTTAAAAGTACCTTAGAGCTTCTAAAGTCTTTACAACTGGGCTTAATGAATCCTAACATCTTAAATGCAGAGTTGAATTTGATCAATCCAAGTCCCTGATATCATCAACAACGTTAATATTTTTTTTATTTTTTAGACAATAATTAAATTGAACATCGCCTGCTTTTTGCAAACGATATTTTATAGGACTTTGCTACATTTAACTTTAAATTAAAAAATGTCTATACCTATGTGGCGGATTCATCTCTCCAAAAAATCCTCTATGGGTATTTTGCCACTGTAAGAAAATCTGCAAAATAAAATAGTTATTTTTTGTAAACACTTCTGCGTTAATACAAACGGAAACTACTTGTCAGAAGTACAGATATACAAATTTACCTAACGAACAAAAAATTATTTAACGTTTCGGAAAGTTTATCTCTTTCTGTCGTCGGAAGCAAAGAAATACAAGGAATAAAGGAAAAAACTATTTAAAATATTTAAATTCAACTATTCGAGAGCACTTTAGTTTTTTAAAACAGATACGTCTACAAAAACCGTTGACGTTCTGTTAAAATGGCACATATCAAGTTAAACTTCAAAATTAACAATTATTACCTGATAACCATTACTTAATAAGGTAAAACCAAAAAGCCCCAAGCTTTCTGTATGATTATTTTTAATTTTTACGTATGTTATGTTTATTTATGTTATGTTCTTTAAAATCAAAGAGGCGATTGCCATACATTACTCACATCTATAGATGCATGAGCAATACATTTATTTTTATTAGATTGTATAAAAAAACCTCTTTTATTTTTCTTTTAGAGGCTATCGCTTCTTTTGTTATAATTTTGGCGTTATTAAAATTTATCCTGTGCCCTGTGTCCCATGAATGCTGACAAATCTTAGATATATGAAAATCTCTCTTTCTTAAATAATCTTTATGTTGGTGTGGTGTTCACCATTCACATGGTATTTTGTATATTACATGTTTTGTTTGTTGTTCTGTATTCATTGGTTTAGTATGTGATAAAATGGATCTAAGTGTATTTTGTGTTTTGAAAGATGTTCGTATGTTATATTGTTTTCCTATCCTTCGTATTTTTTCGTATAACGCCTCATATGTATGATTTAGGGTTTGTATTTCGTTTAATGTTTTGTCAATAAAATATGGTGGATAGTCGTTTTTTATTAATGTAGTTTTTTTTAACTTTAAATTATTATCATTACAAAATTCACAAAATCTTACTACATCTTCTTGCAGTAGCTCACAATCATTAACAGATTCACTAACTATAGTTTGTAATCCAAATTAAAACGAATTTCGTTCCAATGTGAATTACAGGTAAAAGTGATAAAAAGATCCGGTTTAGACTGCGAGCCGAACCGGAATAAGAGGAAGGTAAAATAGCTATCTTCCCCACTCGAGAGTTCTCCTTCTGGGTCGGCAGCGGATTATAGTTAAATGGACGCGTACGAGGCCGATCTCTGATATTGTTGGTGTGTTTTGGAATTTCAAAGCCTATTGGCCTCGATTTTAGGCCCCGCATCAACAATATACTATTGGAAGAGTTTTTCTGCGTTGTGAATTATCGAAAAATGGTCTCGACACATTATCCTGAATAGGTAAAACTCACTGAAAGTAGTCGTCTTGCGAGGATTACTAGATCGCTGCATGCCAGGATTAAAGCCCCTGTCGCCGTAAGGAAACAGTAAAGGATAAACCATGGGATCCGCGAAACAGCTGGGAATTTCGAGTTCATTTTGATGCTGTACGCCATCGCGGCGAGGATAAATCTTCACATTAACCTCTCTAGGTACCATTACGATAAAAAAAGTAGTACAAGAAAATATGATTTAATCTGCTGGTCTATAATAAAATATTTTTAAAACTTGAAAAATTGCCCATTTTTAAAAGATAGGTAATTTTTTTATAGTTTTATTTCGCCATGTATACCTACCAATTATTACCAAATTCATATGGTAACGCCTGAAAAGTTAGGTGGCATAATTGTATTGTTTTCATAGTGACGATGATATCCACTTCTCGATATTCTTATAGACCAGGACTTCTATCTGGGACTACTAATTCTTGTACTATTTTTTTTATCGCAATGGTACCTCATCCACACAGACAGGTAAAGCGTTCTGTTGACTCACTTTATTAATATTGTCCCTAAACCCTATTACCAAGTTTTCTAACGGCTCATTTCGTTGTGATATTCTCGAAATTGCCTCTCCCATTGTTAGGTAAGCCCATATTAGCTCTGTACAAGAGTTTGAATAGCTTGTCGCCCTTCAATTACATTGTCAGTATTGTCGATTGTAGTTGATAATTAGATTCTGTTGAACTTGGTCGCCAGGGAGCAAACGTACATTTTCCTCCTCAGTTTCCGTTATCTCGTTCGTGTTCTCAATCTGAAATATTCTGAAACTGGTTCTATAAACTGAAACATCTAACAATATTACAAGATCCAAAATTATTCTACATTGGTGCAAAGGTAATACTCTTTAATGCAATTAAATCTGTAAATAATAATTATGATTATCTCGAGCTTCCAATTGGTTTACCGACATGTGCGGTAAATCGGGATTATGAATTGGTGGTCGTTCAGGGGGAGAGGGCGGCGATAGTGTGCATTGTGATTGTGGTCGTGTGGGCGGTGTGTTGATGACGATGCCACCGGGATTTGGTCGTTAGCGTGGCGGGGGTGGTGTATTATCGTGTGGTGATTGTTGTCGTGTTTTTTTCGGCCTTGTAGGTGGAGGTGTCGGTGTAGTGTGCCCCTGTGGAGGCTCGACTATATCGCCTTCGATTATATTATTGGTGTCGAGACCGTGGAAAAGTATCTCTTCATAGATTGCGTTAACGGCCTCGGTAATTTCTTGCGCCTCGCGTACGGCAGCTGTTTGAAACATTTCTCTAATTACCACATTTCGCGTTAACTTCGCCCCACCTTGGCGACGGATGTTAAAAGCGCCTTGTACCGTACTGTTATCGATATTGACACGCAGGGTTTCTGGAGCTCCGACTCGAGAAAAAGCCACATACAGTTGCCCGTGGGCAAAGCAGGACGTAGGCAAATGCAAACCAACCCGTTTCAATGTCTGGCCTTTGACTCTTATTTATGGTCATCGCGAAGGCCAGCCGAACGGGAAATTGCAATCCCTTTATGTCTCGAGGTAGTGCTGGCACCGTAGCACGTATTAATATGCGCGGCACCATCACCGTTGTACCGCGACGAACGCCAGTGATGACAGCCGTTACACAAACCGGTGCCCAGATCCAAATTGCGCACCAACATGACAACAGTTCCAACTTTCACTTTCAATTCGTGAGGCGGCAAATTGGATGTTTTTACTGAATGTAATAAATCTGCGGGCACGTGAAAATCGTCCCCGTCTTCACCTAGGTATTCGTCACACGAGTAGTAGTAGAACGTTTCTCCTGTCAATTTATTCAATAAAATTTCGTTAATATCATCAACGCAACGCCACCATTGGTAGGGCACAAAATCGAGTGATTACCTAATTCGAGACGTTCTTCTACCCTTGAGTGCTGAGGGCTTAGAGCATCACTGTCGTACACATAGTCTATTAGATTAGTCTATTAGATATTATTGACAATTATATTGCCGTTAACACGTTCGCTACCAGGGCTGTTCTTATGTTTCGTCCTGCTGGACCATATATAGATTATGACAAATTAGAAGAAATAAACCTTCTCTGATTGTAATATATCCAATATGAGAGGAAAATATGCAATTCCTGTAGGATTTTTTGATCCGGCTCATATATGTGACGCTGGTCTATAGCATGACTGAAATATCATAGACCATATGTCGCAAATATGAGACGTAATAAAACTAACAAATATAAGTAAATAAACTCTATTTCTTTCAAAACACGAACAAAATAATGTATTCTGATAACACAAGAACAAACAAAAACAAGAAACTCACAAAAAAAAACAAAAAAAAACTTCTAATGACATAAATACTAAAGATTATCTACTGGCTGCCTTCGTGATACTCCCGAAAACATGGATCTACACACAGCCCAATCATTTTTCCATCTTTGTCTTTACATTTAAAATAAAGTATTCTGATAACACAAGAACAAACAAAATCAAGAAACTCACAAAAAAAAACAAAAAAAAAACTTCTAATGACATAAATACTAAAGATCATCTACTGGCTGCCTTCGTGATACTCCCGAAAACATGGATCTACACACAGCCCAATCACTTTTCCATCTTTGTCTTTACATTTCTCGCAAAGAAAAAATGTCAGTGACCTTTTCTTTTTTGAGGAACAAATTCGGCATCTTCTTCGTTTTTCTGTTTTTTTGGGATAATGAGATGAATGTTTCACCTGACTTTTCCTTGATGGAAGTTGAACTTGAAGGTAGTCATGTATCAGCAGCTCCCTGAATTCAAGGTACGTAATTTTTTTTTTCTTAGCAACGTTGTGCAAATATGTACCATTCCATAAGCATATGTCTACAAAATGGAAAAATAGTTTTAGGTACCACCTAATAGTTTTTCTGGGTGTCGTATAATATGAGAGCATTTGGTCACTCCTGTCCACACCGGACATATGTTTGTTATAGTCAACCACAACACTCGGTTTCTCTTGTTCGGCCCCTCGTTTATTAGTAGTTTTTTCAGATCCAGGTCCATGCAACGTCGTTATCATGAGTACGTCGCGCTTGTCCTTCCACTTCAAGACCATCAAATTTTTCTTTTTTCGGAAAATGCTCTCTCCTTTGCGTAATTTGTAGTTAACTACTACTTTTGGGTTCCCCTTCCGGTTTTTTCTCAATGTTCCTACCACATGAGTTTTTTTTTCATAAAGAAATTCTGCAAGAGTTACACTGTTGTAATAATTGTCCAAGTACAATGTGTGACCTTTCCCAAAATATCGCTCAGCTAGTTTTGTTACTACAGCTTGTGCATGGCCAGTCTCATTGTTAACTGTGTCTTTCCCAGTATAAACCAGACATTCTAAAACAAAGCCGTCAGGGGTGCAAAGCTCATACAATTTTATTCCATATTTTGCACTCTTATTAGGAATATACTGACGAAATATCAATCGTCCACGCCAAAGTAGCAAAGCTTCATCTAGGGAAAGGTTTTTTCCAGGATATAAGACCTGTCGTATGTTTTCAAAAAGATGGTCTGCAACTTGTTCAATTTTATGTAAACGAGAAGTTTTTATATCATCTTTTTTGGTAAAACATAAACACCGTAAAATTTGTTCGAATCTATTTCTTGACATTGTATTTCCAAATATTGGGTGGGCATACAGTGGATTCCTACTCCAGTAGCACTTAACGTTGGGCATTTTTATGTTCCCCATTAGCATACATAATGCGAGAAAACGGCGGAATTCATCAGGAGTTATTGGTTTCCATTTATTCATTGTAGAATGCTTCGGTATTACATTGCCTATAACTGACAGTGCACGTAGATTGATCCATTCACAAATTTTTTCAAATAAGTTGTCATCAAACAATAGTTCAAATATATATCTGACAGTAGAGCTTTCTAAAATATTTACTTTCAACCCTTCGATTTCTAGAAAATCGAAAATCTCTGGTTCACCGTCAATTTCGACCCAGTCACTATCGATATCGTCTTGATTATTCGTTGGTTCATTATCAGGAACATTTTCATCAAGGTCGCTATGTGGTTCATCACTAAAATGTTCCGAGTCACTACTTGGACAATGTTCCACACTAGAACCCGATTCTGATGAAGGCTTGTAGCTACTTCCAGAATCTGAAAACATTTCTGGAATTTCATCAGGTTCCAGCATCTGAGAAAGATTTTCATTATTTTCTGAGTTCATAATTTTGTCGGCCTCTTCTTGAAGGTCTTTCTCGCTTAGAAATGTTCTTTTAGCCATCCCAGCTAAACACTGAAACAACATCAAAGGGAATATTATTACGCGTGTTACGAGTAAATATGTAGCAAACATACGAAATTGAGAGAAAAACAACGAGATTGACGAAAAACCTTTGAAATACAGCGTGCGCCTAAAATGGAAAATATTTTGTGACGTAACCTCACTTTTCCAGCACGTTTTATTTTCTTTGTGGTAATAATGATTTTTTTTTGTTTTCTAGTAGAATTATCATACAAAATACCATACCTAATAATATGTAAAACAAAAAACACTTACATGGACTAAAAACAAGAATAAAGCACAGCACAATTCGGATGTTATGTTGTACCGGTTGACACTCAGTTTCTACTAAACGGTGGAAGCAAAGCACAGACCATGCGACTCAGATATGCGCCACACTTTCCTATAGACCACATGCAAAGCACAAACCGCTATCTGCGAACGTTAATATTTTGTTCATCATTTAGTACAGTAGAAACCACGGCTCAAATGTGTGACGCTGGTCTATGAGAAAAATCCTTGTGGCGCATATATGAGCCACTTGGTAGCGAACGTGTTAATCATTACCAGATTGTTTGGAGCGTTCGGCGCCCGTACAGGCACCGCGGGCAATCGACCCTCGCCCATACTTAACAGCCAATCGGCGTAAGCTTAAGCGCGTTCCGATCCTCTATTAATTGCCCGCAAGTTAATTTTCAACGCTTGACAATGCACCTGTCGCCACAAAGGGGACGGCTCCACCGAATTGTTAAAAACGGATCCGCGTTCACCTCCTATGACTATGGGTAACGTTTGCCTGAAACCACCCCCGAATAGTACTCCTTTGCCTCCGAATGTACGACAAATTGGTCAAGTCGTCCGGCAAATCTTGCAAATACCTATCGATCGATTGCATGGCATGTTTCGATGTCATACTCACCTCGTCCCACACGAGAAATCGTGTGCGATTTGTCGTGCTCGACAGGCCAGCCAACGGTAGTCGTCCCCTCAATGTTCAAGGGCAAACGGAATGCACGGTGGCACGTTTTGCCGTCAATCATTAAGGAGGCGGCTATTACGGTCCAAACTACCGCGAGAACCGAAATCGGTACGGGACTGCTTTTAAACTTGGAAATGATGGCATTAAAGATGAAGGTCTTGCCGGTACCTCCCGGACCGTCTACGAACAGTAAGTTCTTGTCGACGATTTTGGCCGATAGACGTTGCGTCGGATCTGTGAGATAGGCGAGAACGTGTTCTTTGTTGTTAGACGGTTGTTCTAGGGACGCCAACAGCCGTGTCCATACGTAATCCTCTATCTCAAAATGTGTTAAAATTTCCTGATTATTAAGCCATCGATCTGTTCAGAGCCAGAACACGAAATACCACGTCCTGATACACGGCCAATTGCTCCGCGTTTAATTTGGCAATTCCGTATTCTGCTTCGGTACGTTGGCGCAAATCTCTCTTCTTCATCGTTTTCGTCATCTAAAAGTTTTCGATCCGGTCGCGCAGCGTCGGACTCGTCCCTGGACGCAGCTTCAATATCGTTTATACCGATGCGATCGAACGTGAGATCATCTCGGCTGGCTATGATTCTTTGATCGCATCCATAGCTTTTCAGATTGCTACTGATCGGGAATAATCTTGATCTATAAAGTCCATGATCAGATGAGGCTCCCTAAACTCCTGCCACAACAACGGCAACTGTGCCCCGTACGTGTCGTCGACACATATGAGACACAATAAACCGAAGAAGCACCGTAAACGGTACGATGGCATGTGAAGAGCTGCATCAGACATTGTTGAACGATAAACGGTGCCATCATGCAGTAGTCTCAGTTTCCGGCACGCCTCCTGAAATGTCTCACGTAGGACACCGTCGACAGTCCTTAAGGACTCGAAGCTGGTGGCACCTCGGACGTGCTGCAGTAAGAGCTTTAAGTGGAACTGTTCGACGTTGATAGGGGATACCTCGCAAATTGCGCCAACAACTTTAGTCCGCTTTCCGGTTCGCGCGACCCAAGACGCGTTCCGATTCTGCCAGACAAAATATGTTCCGGAATATCGACATATTTGAACTGACGAGCCTCAACCGATGTCACATTTAGATCGAAATATGCCATCAATTTTTCGACCGACGGCGACGGGCTAAAAATTGCTCATCCGGTTCATCCAAATTAAAGATGATATCCTGTTCCAGAGGCAAATGAACCGGTAGACAAACGACCGAATGGGACCTTCGAGTCAATGGGAATTCGAATAGCCTCCAAACCGCCTCCATTGAACTCCTATACCTACAATCCAGGTAGTTGCGGATTTCGTTCCATTCCGCAACGCGACTTCTCCCATGCACTTTAATGGTGACGCTATCAACACCTTTGTGCACGCATTTAAAAAGGTACTTCATGGAGGATAGAGACCCGCACACATCAAAGTTAATATGACACCTGTACTTGAGGGTGGCGTATCGGTTGTAAGGCATGATTCGACTGTTTTGTTTGGATTCGACTGTTGTTTTTAAGTCGCACCTGGATTGTCTCTGCCGCAGATACAATGAATTTGATTGTCGGAGACGACTGCGTATAATGATGCCGAAAAGTTGTTTATCTACGAGGTCACTCTCACCACTAAATCCGGTCGGTTTTGCCACTTTTGTTTGTAATCCAGATTGAGACGAATCTCGTCCCAATGTGGATTACATGTAAAAGTGATAAAAAGGTCCAGTTTACCGCACCTTGCAACTACGGTCATGGCGTCCAAATACAGCCGGTTTTGACTGCGAACCGGACCGGAATAGGAGGAAGGTAGAATAATTATCTTTCCCACTCGACAGTTCCCCTCTTGGGCTCGGCGAGGGATCATACTTAAAATGGACGCGTACGAGGCCGATCTCTGATATTGTTGGTGTGTCTCGTAAAACCAAAGCTGATTGGCTTCGATTTTAAGAAACACATCAACAATATACTGTTGGAAGAGTTCTCTTGCGTTATGTATAATCGAAAAGTGGTCTTGACACATCATCCTGAACCGATAAAACTCACTGAAAGTAATCGTCTTGCGAGGATTACTCAATCGCGGCATGCCAGTGTTGTATCCCCTGTCGCCGTACAGAAACAGTAAAGGATAAACCATGGGATCCGCGAAACAGTTGAGATTTTTGATTTCATTTTGATGCGCTACGCCAGTAGTTCCCAAACTTATTTTTCTCGTGGGCCACTTTCAAAATTTTACTGGTTTCGGTGGACCCCCTGCTGCTACATTTCTACCACATTCTTAAAGTCGCCAAAAAATAATAATTGTGTCACTTCTGAGTTCTGTCCCTATATTCCGATATGTAAAATAAAAACGAAAAATGGTACATTTTATATCACTTTATTTATTAAAAGAATAGAATTACAAGAAAAAATATTAAGGTAATATAGGTTCAGGTCATAATTTTAATTAATGGGAAGGATGTATCTGATGGAGTGTCAGCAAACGATCAATGTTTGGCTTTATTTTTGTGAGCAATAACCGCAAATCCCCCGCTCTGTGATGTTTAATTTGCTCTTTTTTTTTTGTTAAGAGGTTTGTAACGGCACTAAAACTCCTTTCGACAAGGTATGACGAGGGAAAAGCTATTAAAAATTCCTTGCGATTTCCCACAGTCCAGGATATTTTTCGGGTATTTCTGCTTGCAGCCAAAATGTTGGGTAGCCTTTTCTAAATTTCACCTTCAGCTCCTCATTAGTGCTTAGCTCGAGCAGCTCCTCTTGTAATACAACATTGGCCACTTCCGTTTCATCAAATGGATTTATGATCCATGGTGGTATATCCATCGTCAGTATATCTTCAAACCTGGTTTTGAAGTCATCATGCAGAGCACTTAAATGTTGACTGTAGGTATGGATATCCTCATCAATACATTCTACCTGCGACAAGTTCATTGTTAAAACGTGACAAACTGGCATCGAAGTCCAAGCCCCGCCCTTTTCCCGTCGCCCGCGCACCGCTCGCTCTTTCCGAAAAGGAATAGTTTTGATAAAATAGTTACTTCAAAACCAATTTAAAATGATTATGAAATTACTGTTTTATAAAATTAGTAGTTATTTGCAAGAAAAATTACAAAATTAATTGCTCTGCAATATTGCTTATTCGGCCTTTTTAGAGAGGCAGTGTTTCTCTCGTGAAAAAACAATTGAATAAAACGTGCTGTGTTTGTCTTCAAATCGAAAGAGGACAATTAAAATATCTGTAAGTTACTAAGTTACCTATCTATACAGGCCGTTGTGATCAACCGACTAGTACACGTAAACAAAATACTTAAGTACTATAACAAAAAAAGGTAGGTTACTTACTTTTCTCCGGCACTAGCAAACACAGATATAAATTTTCTCACAACTTTTTTTTCCAAATTCCGCCTTTTTTCGAAATTCCGGAAACAAATGAATGCGTTTGCCTTTGGCATCAAGTATTTATAGTGGTGATCAAGTTCATGTCTGAACAAGCATTAAGCATTGTCGGGCGGATAGCGCTTTGCAAGTCTGTACACGAAATTGTACGTAATATCGAATACGCAAGTTTGGACAAGTAACAGTCGCTTGCCTTATTAAAATATTATCTGCTTAGATAGGTACTTAAAACAATGTAGGTAGGCCCTTATAAAAACTATGCTTACATTTTTGCTCTTTACTATCAAAAGCAGATAAATTTTCGTGGACCCCCATTAACATCTTATGGACCCCCATTTTTTGTTCACGCCTACGTAGACCCCCAGCAAGTCTCCCGTGGACCCCTGGGGGTCCACCTGGACCACTTTGGGAATCACTGCGCTACGCCATCGCGACGAGGATAGATCTTCAGATTAACCTCTCTAGGTACCTCACCCGTGAAGACAGCTGCGATTTCGGAACGACTTTCAGGTAAAGCGTACTGTCGACGCACTTCATTAATATTGTCCCGAAATTCAATTACTAAATTATCTAACGGCTCATTTCCTTGTGACATTGTCGCAATCACCTCTCCCATTGTTACGTAAGCCCGGATTAGCTCGTTGTCTTTACGCAGCATGATTTCGACGTTCCTAATAACGTCGTCTGGCACGCGGTTGTCAGTAAACTGGCAACGACGTTCAATTGCTTCGGCAGAATCGATAAAATAATATTGATTGTGTCGCAGCAATCGATCGGCCGTGATTTCACCGATAGGAATATCGTTGGCGTGATGATAAACCTGGCTGCGACAGTAAAACACCAGTGAGCTTGCTCACCGAGTGGATTAGCCGTATACGGGACAGATGTTTTAAAAGAGGCCATGGCGAAAAGCGAATTCGCAAGACGGATATTCTCACGAAACTGTAAATAACCCTCCTGGATAAGAAGGTTTTTCAAATATGCCGGACAACGATTTAGAATTGGAACGCGTATATTTCCCTTGTCGCAACAGTTACGCGGGATTGAAAGGTCCCATGGGACTCTTCAATTCGCGCGAGAAAAATCGACTGCTGCAAAACGGACATATATGTGTAAAAGTTCCGCATCGATCCATTTGAATAACCTCCTCTGCTTGTTCTTGATTTCCCACGGTATAAGCGATATCGTAGGTGCGTTTTGTAGGTATTAAGGCGTGACGTCGCGCAGCATGATTTACAACAGTTTGAATAGCTTGTCACCCTTCAACTACATTGTCAGTATTTGGTCGATTAGGGTTATTGTTGATAATATTGTTTATATGGGCCAAGTTCAACCTATCCAATTGGACGATTAGATTTGGTTGAACTTGGCCACCAGGGGGCAAACCTACATTGCGCTCCTCGTCTACATTGCGTCCGTTTCCAACATTTTCTTCGTTTCCGTTTTCAACCTAAAATATATAAAAACAATATAATATACGTAAATACACGATTTATTATACCACTTCTTTTTCTAAATTTAAATAACGAAATGATGACAATATAGTAAAGTACAAATAGATAATTGAATTTATTGCTCATCATCACTATACCTCAAAAAAATTAAAACAGATGAAATTTCGATGATGGCTTTACTCACAATACACATTATAGGTAAATGATCGCTCGTTCCGCAGTCCTGGATCACCTCAAATTTTGCTTTAGTGCTTAATTCTGCCGAACAAATTATTAAGTCTGGAACACTCTTTCTTGTTAAGGGTGATGTAACTGGTTGTTTCTTCTCCATTATTAAGGATGACCATACCACTTAGATCTAAAAACTCTAATATCTGCTCCCCCTTTATATTATTAAAGCCTGATCCCCATGATAGATTCTGACCATTGAAATCTCCGAGGATGATGATAGGTTTTGAGTAGGTATTTTCAATTCTGGAAGTTACTCTGTATAAGGCTGCTGCATTTATTTCTAGATCTGGTGGAACATATACACTAATTATACAATAATCTTTTAGCTCTAAGGCTATATATTGAAATCTATCTGAAGGATGTCCAATATTTATATTTATTACGTTTCCAGGTTGCGATCTAGGTATTAGAATGGCAACTCCACCATATCCGTCTTGTCGATCATTTTTTATTACGTTGTACCCTACTACATTTACTATTTGTTCTTTTTTCAGCCATGTTTCATTTAAGCAAACAATATCTGGTTTGTAGTCTCTCAAAAGATTAATTAGTGTATCCTTGTTACTGTTGTAGCTGTGTATATTCCAATGTATAATCTTTATGTTCATTTCTTATACTCCTTAGTTGTTTTTAGTTATTTGCTGTTCTTTTTATTATTTTTTAATTAATTTTTTTTAATTTCCTTTTCTTCTTTTTTCTTTTTTTTTTAATCTGTTCTTATACTTTCTATTCTTGTTTCTTTCTTCTTTTTTAGCACTGTCTTAAAAACTGTCTCGAAATCTTTTTTTTATTTCATCCACATTTGTTGCTGTTTCCTCTACCCTATTATCCATTTCTATATCTGAAGACTGTTCCTGTCTAAGTTCCTCTGTTTCTGTTTGAAATACCTCTATGTCCTGTGATGAATAATTTTGGAATTGTGGTAATGGCTCTACTACAACTCTACCTGTTGTTGGAAAGATAATTTTTTTTACATTTTCTCTCTCTTTGCTTGATATATTTGAATAACTTGGATAACTCTTCCTTTTCCGTTGAGTTATGAGCCTTGTCGGAGAATTCAGACTTGTGATACTTCTGCTACAGCTAGGATCTATTTTCTGTTGTGATATGCTTGCTTTTTGAGAAAATAATACTGGAAATTCTTCCTAATTAGTTCTATAGCCAGGCGTTCTTTTGTTTTTCTGTTTATCTGATGGGCATATCTGCCCTGCTTCATAGGCTGACAGATTCTGCTCTGCTATTAACGTGTTGATATTCTTTTGTCTCTTATGCTCTTTACAATCCCATGACGTCGCTGAATGGCCCTCTCCACAATGATAATAGCACTTGTAGTTTTCCTCACAGTCTTTTGCCATGTGCCCTTCTCCACATTTATAACATCTTGTTTTACTTCGACATTGGTTCTTTGAGTGTCCATATCCTAAGCAATTGTAGCACTGTATAACCGGCCTTACGTAAGTGTATACTGGGTAATTCACTCCAAATAATTTAATTTCTTTTGGTAAGGTTTTACCCTCAAATGTCAACACTACTGTAAATGATGATTTGTAAATTATCTTGCCTCCTTCTCTGAATTTTCGATCTAATCTTTTGGCCTCAATGATTTCTTTATTACTATAACTTTCTTGTACGATGTCTTCTTCCAAAATTAATTGTCCCACGTCTCTTATAATGCCTTTCGTTGATAACAATCTTTGGGGAATATATGCTATCAAAGATTTCTGTTGTAATTTATCATTAATAAGTAAATTATTAGCTTGCTGATATGTATTAAACTCGACTCCTACCTTATTGAATCCCTTTTTAGTAATATTCGTTATACCTTCAACTTTTATTTGATATAATATCTTCGACAAATCCGAATAGTGTAACCCTGCTACATTTTTCTCTGTCGATTCAATGATAATTGTGTATGGCCCTATATCATTCTTTGAATATTCTACTCTCCTTAGACGTGCTGCCCATGCCTTTCTTCCCAAATCTATTAACGTCTCTCGCTCCTCTGGTGGAATATTATTTTCACATTGTAGCAACTCTCGTATTTCTTTTATTGCTTCTTGAACTTCTTGGACGACATGGTAACTTAGCCTAACCTAGCCTATAGTTAACCTAGCCTTTAACTAAAAGCAAAGCAGCCCTACTGGCGTTAAATAATCTATCACTACTATTCTCTGTATTTTTCTGGGACTTACCCCCCTTAGCTCTATCACAATAATTAACGCTCAAAAAACAAATCGGCGAAGAGTCCGGTAAGACGATGTGACCACCCTCGAATCTGAACGAATACAATATTCTCCAGTCAAAACTTGAATATTTCAAATTGTCTATACGGAATTCAAAAAATCTTGAAGAAATTCGCTCGAAAATTTCTGACACCCAACTTTTTCACGATGTATTTTCAAAAAAAAAATAATTTCTAATGACATTTATTGTCATTTATCTATAGGGTGTTTCAAAAGTTCTTTTTCTTGTCAGGAGATTTTTTAAATATTTTTCGTTTTTTAATAAGTCTCTTTTGTTATATCCCGACATGTCTGAGATTATTAAACACGATTATGAAAAAACAATGTTGAAATTCCCTCATTTTCTACTCTAAAAATCGATTTAAAAATTTGAAGTTTTCAATGTCATTTTATGCATTCATCTATGGGGTGTTTCAAAAGTTGTTTGTGTTTGTCGTGAAATTTCTAAAATATATTTTTTCCTTTTTAATAAGTCTCTTTTGTATCCCGACATGTCTGAGATTACTAAACACGATTATGAAGAAACAATGTTGAAATTCCCTCATTTTCTACTCTAAAAATCGATTTAAAAATTTGAAGTTTTGAATGTCATTTTATGCATTCATCTATGGGGTGTTTCAAAAGTTGTTTGTGTTTGTCGTGAAATTTTTAAAATATTTTTTCCTTTTTAATAAGTCTCTTATGTTATATCTCGACATGTTTGAAATTATTAAACACGATTATGAAGAAACAATGTTAAAATTCCTTTATTTTCTACTCTAAAAATCGATTTAAGAATTTGAAGTTTTGAATGTCATTTTATGCATTCATCTATGGGGTGTTTCAAAAGTTGTTTGTGTTTGTCGTGAAATTTTTAAAATATTTTTTCCTTTTTAATAAGTCTCTTATGTTATATCTCGACATGTTTGAAATTATTAAACACGATTATGAAGAAACAATGTTAAAATTCCTTTATTTTCTACTCTAAAAATCGATTTAAGAATTTGAAGTTTTGAATGTCATTTTATGCATTCATCTATGGGGTGTTTCAAAAGTTGTTTGTGTTTGTCGTGAAATTTTTAAAATATTTTTTCCTTTTAATAAGTCTCTTATGTTATATCTCGACATGTTTGAAATTATTAAACACGATTATGAAGAAACAATGTTAAAATTCCTTTATTTTCTACTCTAAAAATCGATTTAAGAATTTGAAGTTTTGAATGTCATTTTATGCATTCATCTATGGGGTGTTTCAAAAGTTGTTTGTGTTTGTCGTGAAATTTTTAAAATATTTTTTCCTTTTTAATAAGTCTCTTATGTTATATCTCGACATGTCTGAGACTATTAAACACCATTATGAAGAAACAATGTTAAAATTCCCTCATTTTCAACTCTAAAATTCGATTTAAAAATTTGAAGTTTTCAATGTCATTTTTTGCATTCATCTATGGGGTGTTTCAAAAGTTGTTTGTGTTTGTCGTGAAATTTCTAAAATATTTTTTCCTTTTTAATAAGTGTCTTATGTTATATCTCGACATGTTTTCAACGACGTCAAAATCTAATCGTTTAGCTACAATAATACTCCGTGTGGTGAACAACCCTGTATATGGAAATAAAATAATCTGATACTTACACCAGTAGCCCGACCCCTCTCTCTCAAAATTTCCTCTAGTCCGAGTTCCCCTAAAAAATATTAAAAACTAATTAGTAAATTTACTATTATTGTTTTGTTTAATTGCTACCGGCACATAGTCCTGCAAAAAAGAGCATTAGTTACATAATTATTGATATATTATTTTTAAATTATGAACTTGACGAGGTAAATTATGAAATAATGCTGTTAATAGACGATTAAACCTATTATTTAATGAAAATTTGTTATACCATTCAGAGAACAATTAAAATTTTAATAATATATCAAATCGTAAACAAAGTTAAAGGAATAAACGATGACTTGATATATAGTTATTAATAATAACAAATTACAAAACTTAAATAATAATTTTTATATAGCATTAGTTTACTATATAAATATTATTACTAATATTAGGTAAAATAATAATCATTTGACACTTACCATATCCATCCTCTCAACACGTACTATTAAAATGTTGCCCCTATTTTCCAAATTACTTATGTTTTCCTATAAAAAAATGAAATTTATTAAGTAACACTATAAATATATTGTTTAGTGGCGTTAATTCATTTTTACAAATTTACTTACCAATTTTAATTCCCAATTTTATCAGTCAATCATCAAAATTTATCATCAATTTCCGCAACGGTTCATTTTTCATTGACGTTTCAATCTAAAAGATAATATTCTAATTAATATTTACAGAAATAAATATATATGTAAATTTATTTCTCTTAAATGTTTTACGACTTATTAATCTCTAATCAGTATAAAATTATATACTCTAAATATTTTTTTAAGTATACACTACAGATTTTTTAAGTATACACTACAGATTTTTTAAGTATACACTACAGATTTTTTAAGTATACACTACACTACAACAAAGAAAATATAATTATTAAAATTTACTTACCAAATTTTAATTCCCAATTTTATCAGTCAATCATCAAAATTTATCATCAATTTCCGCAACGGTGCATTTTTCAATCAGGTTTCAATCTAACAGATAATATTCTAATTAATATTTACAGAAATAAATATATACGTAAATTTATTTCTCTTAAATGTTTTACGACTTATTAATCTCTAATCAGTATAAAATTATATACTCTAAATAGATTTTTTTAAGTATACACTACAGTTTTACGTTTATTAATTAATTTCCTTCTATAGAGTTGAATTAGAGTTGAATTTTTGAAAATAACATTTTTACAATTTCATATAATCTTTTTAAAAAATAGAATAATTGATGATTTATAAAAATGATATATTCAAAGTTATGTTCAGCAGTCATTAACGAATATAAAATAGCTTTATTGGGAATTTTGTTATTACCAGTTACAAAAAAATTGCCACATATTTCCTTCTATATACGCATGTCTAACACAGTTCTAGGACGGTTCAGAATCAGTAATAAGAAAAACCCAAAATAGCTTAATATTAATTAAAAAACTAAAAAATTAGAATAAAAATTAATTTGTTTTAGTACATACCTTGACAGCAAATAAATAATATCAACAGCAACATGGTAACTATAGTTCTCGCTCCCATTATTTCTAACGTTCCCCTAAAAAATATTAAAAACTAATTAGTAAATTTAGTATTACTTTATTAAATTTACTATTGTATAATATATATATATATATATATATATATATATATATATATATATATATATATATATATATATATATATATATATATATATATATATATATATATATTATAAATATACTAAATTATTGTTTTGTTTAATTGCCACCGGCACATAGTCCTGCAAAAAAGAGCATTAGTTACATAATTATTGATATATTGTTTTTAAATTATGAACTTGACGAGGTAAATAATGAAATAATGCTGGTAACGGACGATTAAACCTATTATTTAATGAAAATTTGTTATACCATTCAGAGAACAATTAAAATTTTAATAATATATCAAATCGTAAACAAAGTTAAAGGAATAAACGATGAATTGATATATAGTTATTAATAATATCAAATTACAAAACTTAAATAATAATTTTTATACAGCATTAGTTTACTATATAAATATTATTACTAATATTAGATAAAATAATAATCATTTGACACCCCGTTCAACCCGTACCTCTAAAATTTTGCCGCCCCTGTTTTCCAAATTATTCATATTTTCCTTTAAAAAAATTGAAATTTATATAGTAACACTAAATGAAAGTAACACTAAATGGAAGAAAATTTTAACTAAACTAAATGAAATAGAAGGGAAACTAGAAACTAAACCACAAAAAATGTTGTCATACGCTGATGCCCTGACCAATAGCACTATTAAAACTGAAGAAAATAAGAATATTTGTCATGAAAGAACATTGGTAATTAAATCAAAAAAATCACAAACAAAAGAAGCTACAATTCAAGAATTAAAACAAAAAATAAATCCCGCAGCTGCCAGCGCGCCTAGCAAATATTATAACTATACAAAAAGTGGTTGTGTCATAATAAAAAGCGACAGTTCAGAAAACCTTGAAAAATTAAAAATACATGTAGTCCAATCAGTGGGGGCCATTATAGGCCTCTGCCATACAAAAGGTGGTGTAGTAGTAATTTTTTAATATGTTGTTAAGGTTTAGGTCTTGATAAAAAATCCAAGTTTTCGACCTTGGAGTGCGACCGCTTGAGCCGCCATCTTGAATTAAAGATACAAAAAACTGTATTTTTCAAAATATATCCGCAGCGCCTTGTCTAGCCTGAGTTATCGATAATTTACACCTATATCGTTTTATAACACCTAACTATAGCAGTATTTTTTAATCTTGCATACCATAATAGTTGATGTACCTCCGTATTATTTTATTTTAGCAGAACAATGGCTCGAGTATCTCTGTACTTTTCGGCGTATCCAGTGACCAGCAACTTTAGTCATTTTACACCTTTAGTTTTTATGATCTCCTGCATCATATATTCCTTACCGGTACTTGTCGTTTTTTGATGTTCCCTAACTTTTAGCGGAGTTTCTTCAGTGACTCAATGACAGCGGGGAGATACTTGTCTTCAGGTCGGAGAGTTGTTATTGTGTCAACTGCTTTAGCCTGAGCCACCAACAAGGGGTTTACGAACTTGGTTGCTCCAGCAAGCACCAATCTCTTTGCTTTACAGTAAGCAATTCTGGATCTATGTGGCACAGCAGGTGAGTCATAAGCTGCCTGATAATACAGGAACATTGTCTGTAAGTCAGTGAAGTCCCTCTTCTTCTTGTGGAGAGTGTCATCTACCACTATATGGACAACAAAGAAGAGCAGATGAATATTCTCATCACCCACAACCACACTCTCCTTGGGAATGCAGGAAGTGAAGAAAGGGGTCAAGATTACAGTATTCACCTCTCCAGCAATCCCCAAGTCCTGGAGAGTGCAAACTGATTTGGCTACAGATTTCTCCTGGATATGACAAGCAATTATTGGAAAGCAGGCACAAAGTCGTGGGAGGGTGATCAGGTTTGGATCCAGTGATGTATTGGGAGCATGTTGCTCAGTGTCTATAGACAGTTTTTCTATAAGGCAGTTAATCAGCTCCCCCATTTCTCCCACTGATTTCTCCTTTATCTTGTCAAAATTATTGCCTCTTACCATGAAGAGGCTTATCAACAGGTGGATATCTCTAGATAGCTTCTGTTGATTATTATAAGTGAGCTCTCTAGGAACACCACCTGATATGAATTCGATCTCAAAAGTTTCCCTGTTCCCACGATTGGCTCATCCCAGTAACCGTCCATTGCTCTACACTTGGCTCTAGCACCACAGCGGAGTCTAGCAGCCTTATTCAATTTCGCAAAAGTTCTTGGATCCGTTTGATTTAGTAATTTCCCTTCTAGTCAATTAGCTCACAGACAAATGGCAGTCAAAGTGTAACGGAGGCTGTCTCGAAAAAATCAAAATCTCACTTCTCTTGTGCCCGACAATGCGTTTTTTTTGGTTTGCCGTTTCCTTTTTGAGAACCTGATCAATTTTCAAATGGGTTTCGTCTATTCTGAAATTTACGATGTAGTTTTCTTTTGATTTTTTTTACCATCTCCAGATTTGTGAAAAAGAAAGTGTACCTTACAGGTCCATTTCTTTTCTTATAACATCCTAAATGTCGTTAGATTCATGCAATTAGACACCAAAAAGAAAACAATACATCATAATTATAGCACTAGAGCTAATACAAAAAAACACCTTATGCTCCCGGAAAACAGAACTGCGCGATGAGTCTAAACTCAGTAAATAATATGGGTCCAAAATTGTATAATTGTATTCCTCTGGAGATACGCAGAGTAAGTAACATACATAAATTTAATCTACAATGTAGAGAATATGTATGTATGAGTAGAAACACAATGTATGCCTGTCATATTTTTAGTTATATTTTTCGATTTATAAACCTTATGTTATTTACCTTTCCTTTATTTACGCTATTTTTTATCCTAGTTATTAAGTTAATTATAGCTGGATTCATTTTTATTGGTTATTAAGTTTAATTAAGCAAATCTTTACTTAGATGTAAGACAATTAAATATATCAATTTTATATTCTAAGAAAAAGCTAAACAACGAGACGCACACAGGTTTCACATAGAAACCTAGGTGTCTCAATATTTATTTAAAATTTAATATCTGTATAATAGTAGTAATAGTGAGTTAAAATATCAAAAATATTAAATAGTAATAAGTTATTTAAAACAAAAATTGTAATAGGTAAAATCAATACACCACTTCTTTTTTAAATGAATATTATATTATATAAACACATTATTTCCACTGACCTACAATTAAAAATATTGCAGTGATCGTCAAATTCCTATGGTGTAAATTTTCTAAGCAAATTACGTAAGGCTATTTTTGTAAATATTTATATTGATATCTATTATGAATTCACGTACTTGTATGAATTATATTATTGATTAGGTAACTAGGTTACTACTATTTATATTTTATTATAATTTGTAAAACTATGTACCACTGTAGAAATAAAGATTTTTGAATTTGAATTTGAATATTGTTTAGTGGCGTTTACTCATTTTTACAAAACAAAAAAAAAAATAAAATTATAATAATTATTAAAATTTGACATTTTAATTCCCAATTTTCCCAGCTAGTTTTTCGGTTCCTTCGGTCAATTCTTAATTCGACCTTTGGTCTAATCTAATTGAGTTTCAATCTAAAAGATAATATTCTAATTAATTTTTACAGAAATAAATATTTACGTAAATTTATTTCTCTTACATGTTTTACGACTTATTAATCTCTAATCAGTATAAAATTATTATATACTCTAAATAATATTTTTAAGTATACACTACAGTTTACGTTTATTAATTAATTTCCTTCTATATTATATATTATATCACACATCCCAAAGAAAACTGTGCTTAATTAACAATTAGCAATTTTATAGGAGGAGCATTTAAAGAATTGATTGGCTTAAAAAAGGATATGTTAAATTGTTGATTAAAAATATCTGCGTACATGTGATCTTTTCCAAAAGCTCATCCTACAGACTCGCATAAATCTTTATACTCTCTGTATATGTCAGCAATACACTTGCTTCCATCGATAAATTCTTTTGTGGTTTGTGCTCTCAAATAATGCGATTCAATTCTGGGTATAGAATTAATGTGGGTTCTTATATAATTTTTTATGTCTTCGTCCAGTTTTTTGTGATTTTTATGTTTTCCTCTCAAATCTCCAACAAGCGATCCTGATGCATTAGTTTTATTTCTTACAGTTAAAATGGTTCGGTCATTTATATCCAAGGTGTTTTTGAAAAACATTTTACACACTCGCATTTTTTACCTTATTCGGTTTGAAAGTGAAAGGAATAATTTGGTCTTCTTTTAACATCTTTTAATCTTGTATTAGGTGGCATTAATTCCATGTGATTCAGAAGGAAATCTCTTTTTCTATTAATATCTGGCAAATTATAATAGTCCGTAAATATTAGATTTTGCTGAATTTCGTTGATTTTACTAGAACATTTAAAAATGCAATTTGCCTTACAGGTACCCTTTAGTTTTTTTGCAGGTATTATCTTTTTAGACTTGGCAGAGTATATGTATTTCTTTCCTGCATTACGTAAGATCTTGGCTTTGGTTTTTATGTGTTCTGTCTCATGTCGTTGTCTTTTTCTTGTTAGTTTTTTTGGAGAGTTAGTTTCAGGTTCGGGTTCAGGTTCAGGTTCAATTATTTGTGTTCCTCCATTTTCGTTTTCTTCTTCATCCGACGAACTTGTTGATTAAGAACTTGATGAGCAGGTACTACAACTTGAACCCGAGGAAGACGAGGACTTTACAAAATTAGGATCTCTTACGTTATCGTCAATATCCTCTTCAAATTCAGACAATGAGTTGCCACTTTCATAGTTGTTGCAAGTATTATTATTATTGGTATTCGCAACACTTTCAAACTCGATGGCCAAACTATTTAATTGCATATCAGTAATGTTGTTGGTTTCAGATGAATTAATTATCATCTCAACAGTAAAGTAGTGACAATGTCGTTGCTAAATCCGTATCCGTATTCTGAGAAGTGTGATTTAAATTTCTGTCCAGATCTGATGGTAAGCAAACTCTGGTTCCTCAAATGGCTCAATAAAGAAAAAATCAGGACTGGATCTCTTTTCTGGGATTTTCGCATCATCTGCCATAAAATTTTCTTTATTTTCAAAATCAACGTAGTTATCATCAGATTTTTGAAAATTGGAAGCAGGCAGAGCTTCAGTATTTTTATTTATACCATTCTTTTTACGCAATGACGCCATAATGCGTTCCGTTCTAGTGTTATAACAAGGGATGCGTGTTGTCATCTGAAATCATACATTATCCCCTTTTAAACTATTAAAAAAGCTCACCAAATCTTGAAAAAAGATAACCATAAAACCAATACCTATCTGTATTAAGTTAAGAAAAATTTAACTTTTTTACTGTAAAAATGTATTAAGTTCTTATACCACCTTTTTCAAATTTAAAATTTCATATTATAAAAAAAAATATTTGATAGAAAAAGGTATCAATCTAGGATAATACTACCCACCCGCGAACATAATTATTGAAGAATAACGCATTATATATAATACACCTATCCTTAAAAAAAAATCATAAAAATTTTAATAATACCCTATCAAAACTTTATTAAACTAGAATAATACGGTCTTCTACGGATAAAATAGAATTTTTTTACCTTGACAATGGAAGGAAGAGCGTATCAAAGACATATAATACCCTTTTCTTCGGGAAATTACAAGGTATTTATATCGTACAGTACACAATCTTAATACTTAATACTACACTCTTCTACGGAAAATCAGAAAATCCCGCGTAGCACGCCGAAATAAAACTGTTTTCAACGGGCGACCAACACAATTTTGACAATTTGCCGTTTTACCTAGCGCTATCTAGCACATAAAACATAAAATAAGAGCTTTGTTGGCTTGTTGGGGTAAAGTAGAACCCTATAAAGTGTTGTTTTTGACAAAACATGAAAAATTATAATTTTACTACTTAATACGGTTTCCTTCGGGATGTGCGATATATAGAGTTGAATTCAGCACTCTATAATAATATATATTAGTATGCTGATTTTCCAAATTCTTAATAAAAAGTTTTAGACGACACTATTGATATTTTTGAAAATAACATTTACAATTTCATATAATATTTTTTTTTAAAATAGAATAATTGATGGTTTATAAAAATTGTATATTCAAAGTTATGTTCAGCAGCCATTAACTAATATAAAATAGCTTTCTTGGGAACTTTTTTATTACCAGTTACAAAAAAATTGCCGCATATTTTTTTCTGTAAGGAGTGTAAGGGGCGTAAGGGGCGAGGTGTAAGTTCGGGGTGTAAAGGGCGAGGTGGGTGTAAGGGGCGAGGTCGAGGAAAAGGTCAGCCTAAATGTCAAACTCACCTACTCGCGTGATAATCTCGGTTGAACGGCATAAGGATGCAGAAGGCAAATTGGAAAACCACTGCATTAAAGATCACATAGCGATATTCCCTGCATTATCATCATGGCTGAAGTCAGGACTAAATATAATTCCGGAGTAAGTCCTCCGATCGGATCTCCGGGAGGACAGTTGTGACTGATATGAGTAATGCAACCGATACGAAAAATACCGTACTACGAAAACCAATAAAGATAGGAACATGGAAGGTTCAAAGCATGTTCACTCGAGGGAAAACACAATGTAATTCTGTAAATGAATAGATTGAACATCAAAATAATGGGAATCAGTGAAGCTCGCTGGATAAACTGCGGGCAGAGTAGACTTCAAGACAAAATTATTTTTTACTCAGGAGGCAGTGACAGTCAACATCGTCATGGAGTTGCGGTCATTATTGATGAGAGTCTTCAGAGATCGGTGAGGAACTTCGTGCCTTTTTCTCCTCGCGTTTTGCTTTTACAACTTGAGTCATACTGTGGTACACTGAATCTGATCTGATTCAGGTCTACGCTCCAACAGCGGATAGTGACGACGAGGAGGTGGAATCTTTCTACAAAAAGATTGATGACGTCATGAAACTAACTAAAAACAAAGACGTCACTTTGCTCCTGGACGACATGAATGCAAAGATTGGACAAGGTTCATGTGGAAAATGCATTGGGCGGTATGGACTGAGCGAACGTAATGAGCGAGGAGACCGCCTTCTAAAATATTGCCAAGAAAACTCCATGATAATAACTAATACGTACTTCAAACTACCAAAACGTCGCCTATACACATGGAAATCGCCACGAGACAGTGAGAACCGCATAGTCCGAAACCAAATTGATTATATTATCCTCAATCAGAGATACAGGAATGCAGTGAAAAGTGTCAAATCATACCCAGCAGCAGATGTAGGCTCGGACCACAGCCTTCTGGTGACGGAGATTATGGTAAAGCTCAAGAAGCTGAAAGTTTTGTCGAACCAAATATCTATTGATACCAGCCTACTAAGAAGTAATAACGCGAAAGTGAAGGTGTACCAAGGTATAAATGAAAACCTAAGTAAATTGATAAATTGCTGTTCGGCAACACAGAGCCAACCTGACATGTGGCAAAGTTTAAAATCGGCTATTATAGAACCCTGCAAAAAATATCTGAAACCCGAGAAAAGAACAATGCGAAACGATTGGATGACTGATGAAATTTTGATGCTTATGGGAGAAAGAAGGAAGATAAAAACAGAGAGAAATATAAAAAAATACAGAAAGTCATCAAATATAAATGTCGTCAAGCTAGGGAGGAGTGGATAAAAGAGGAATGTACTGAAATAGAAAATCTGCAAAGACTTCGCAACTCACACAGTATGCATAACAAAATAAAAGAGTTTACTGGAACTGTTCGGAAGGAAAAATCGTACCTTCTTACAAATGAAGATGGAGACATTGTGTTGGATATTAAAGATCAATTGACTCTATGAGAACAATACATCGAAACCCCTTTCAACGACCAAAGAGAAGAAATCACTACCAACACTAACAATGAAATGGGGGCATCTATTTTAAAGGAAGAAGTGCAAGCGGCAATAAAAGGAGCCAAAGATGGGAAAGCGCCTGGCCCTGATGATCTACCTGCAGATGCGCTCAAGTTGATAGAAGAACAAAACTAAGGTTGCGATATGCGGTGCTATAACTTCTCTATTTAATAAGCTTTACGAAACAGGGATGATACCAAAGGAATGGCTCCAGTCGACGTTTGTCACAATTCCAAAGAAGCATAATGCCAAAAAATGTGAAGAACACCGCACGATCAGCCTTATGAGTCACACACTTAAGATCTTTCTCAAAGTCATCCACCGCAGGATTTACAGAAAATTAGAAGATGATATAGCAGATACTCAGTTTGGCTTTAGAAATGGTTTCGGTACTAGGGAGGCTTTGTTTGCCCACAATGTCTTAATGCAGCGATGCCTTGATGTCAATCAAAATGTATATGTCTGCTTTATTGACTATAACAAAGCATTTGATAAAGTAAGACACAAGCAACTAATAGAAGCGTTAGAACGCAAAAATCTCGATACAAGAGATATACAAATAATGGTAAAACTGTACCTCAATCAAAGTGCGTCTGGTCGCGTCCAATCTGAACTGACGAGAGCAGTGGATATCAAACGAAGAGTTAGACAGGGATGTGTTCTTTCACCACTCCTTTTCAACGTCTACTCAGAGGAAATCTTTAACAAAACCCTCGAAAATGATGCTGGTGGAATACGAGTTAACGACATACCACTGAACAATTTGCGCCGCTACGCGGACGATACAGTCCTCGCTGAAAACATGCCTTCAGAATATGTTAAATAACGTCATCACAACTAGTCGAGAATATGGTCTGACACTCAATGTTAAGAAGACCAAATACATGATTGTCACTAAAACTGGAGTGCCCAATGAACGTCTGTACGCGGAAGGCGAGGAGCTCGAAAGAGTAGAGAGGTATATGACTATTGGGTACAAGTGTCGACTGCACCGCGGATTATTGTTTAGAAATAAAGATTCGCATTGAAAAGGCCCGTGCATCCTTTGTGACTTAATCTTCACACAAGCTGCTCTGTAGCCGCGATTTGAGCCTAGATCTGAGAACTCGTATGCTCAAATGTTATGTATTCCCAGTCCTTTTGTATGGTATGGAAGCTTGGACCCTCAACGAGCTTTGCGAGCGAAAACTGGAGGCCTTCGAGATGTGGGCATACCGTAGAATGTTGAAAATACCATGAACAGAACATGTAACCAACGTGGAGGTTCTGAGAAGAATCAGGAAGAGCGTAGAGATCCTCAAGGAAGTGAAAAAAGAAAATTGCAATATCTCGGCCATATCATGAGAGGTCCAAGGTATGAGATTTTGCAACTCATAATCCAGGGAAAAATTGTAGGAAAAAGATCTGTTGGAAGGAGAAGTACATCCTGGCTCAGAAACCTGCGAAAATGGTTTAATGTCACGTTATCTGACCTATTTAGGGCCGCAGCTTCCAAGGTCAAAATAGCAATGATGATAGCCAACCTCCGATATGGAGACGGTATATGAAGAAGAAGATATTTCTTTCTATGCATGTCTAACACAGTTCTGGGACGGTTCAGAATCAGTAATAAGAAAAACTCAAAATAGCTTAATATTAATTAAAAAAAAGCTAAAAAATGAGAATAAAAAATAATTTGTTTTAGTACATACTTTGACAGCAAATAAATAACATCAATAACAACATGGTAACTATAGGATATGTTTTTTTTTCGACTATTACGATGTACTTCTTAAAAAATATATAGAATTTCTAATGACATTTATTGTCACTTTTCTATGGGGTGTTTGAAAAGTTGTTATCATTAACAAATTTTTCTTTAAACATTCTTAGCTTTTCAAAAACTCTCTTCAAACATATCTCGACATGTTATAAACAAATTATTAGACACCATTATGTACGAACAATGCCGAAATACATCCATTTTCTATTCCAAATTCCGATTTATTTTTTTTAAGTTTTTTAATGCCATTTTTTGCATTCAACTACGAGCCCTGTCTCAGTGAAGTTGGCCCAACTACCAAAATCATGTTTTTTTAAAGAAAATTGCCAAATTAATGAAAAATATCACATATTATAATATATTTCTTATAACATACGAAATTTTTATTCAATTGTAACCTAAAATACTTTGTTTCAGAGAAAAAAATATGTCACAAATTAAAAAGAGTGTCAATTAAAACAAATCAACGAAACCAAATAGCATCAAATTACCACTGCGTTACAATTACCTTTTCGAGTGATTACTGCTTCGATACGTCTTAGCATAGTGTCAACTAATGTTTAATTACAGTACATTAAATTACAGTCAACTGACTTAAATCTATTCTAAACTTCTTGAAGACGCATTCGCATTAATTTTGAAACGTTTCTTGCCGGATTTTATCGAAGCTTATTCTTCACGATATGCCACAAGATTTCAATCAGCGACAGATCTAGGCTACTGAACGTCCATTTTAGGGGTAAAATATTGTTTTCTAATATCCAATTTTATACCTTTTTAGGCATATTTCAAGCAGCACCATCTTGTTGTAAGATGCATTCGATATTATTTAAACGCATGTGTTCAATTTGGGGATTTAAGGTATCTTGAAACACATGAATACACTTATCATTCTTGGAACCATCTACAAAGTGTAATTTTCCGACTCCACTAGCTGAGATGAATCCCCAAATCGAAATAGAATCCGGAAACTTAACTTTCATGCCATTTTAAGTCATTATGAAACACTTTTTTAGATCTTACGACACGACTCCTATTATCACCAACGCATATTTCACATCTGGCTTCATCATTCCAAATAATAAAATTCCATTGGTTCGGAGACCATAATTTCTCATCTTTGGCCCTTGGCTCATGCTAACCTATTTTTCTTCTGAATGTTTGTTAGTAAGACAGGCCTTTCGCCTATGAGACATATGAAATTAAAGACGAACAAAAAATAATAATAATTTAAGTTCACCTTGTAAGTTTTAAATCACATTTTTTTAGCTCTCTGGCTTTATAATTAGCATCCCGATTTTGCTTGATAATCATTTTTAAAGCACTTAGGTTGGTATTGGAAAAGTGCAGATGAGTTACAGTTCTCGGTTTTTGAGTCACAGATTCAGTTTTTTTGCACAGTTTAATAATATTTCGAACTGTACATCTCGATATATTGACATTATCAGCGATTTGAGAAGCATTTTGATCTTTTAAATGCAAGTGACTGATAACTTTTATTATTTTGTCAGATACAACTTTACCATGAGCCATTATTAGTTGTTAAAGACAACACTAAATTACCAACATTAGTAAAACGTCAAAATCATCTTTGTACCAACGTCAGTTTTGTTTTACAAAGCTGGTTTTTATTTTATTGAATCGAATAAATCGACCTTAACATCTTAAGTTCTCTATTACGTATTTTGCCAAATACAAATAATCTTACCAAGAGGATTATTTCATAATAAGACTTTTTAAAAACCACAACTTTGTAAAATACTTATTTATATTTATATAATTTATATATTTATTAATTTAGAGGTATATTTATTAATACAACGAAGGCCAACTGAGAAGTGTTTTATTCTGAATTTTGACGTTATTCATAAACTAACAAACCACGTTCCTTAATATACCTATAAACAAGGTATTTTACACTTAGAAACTAACAATTTCATTTCATCATTTATTCTACTATAATAATATTCCAGTATATTGCAAACTTCAGTTTTCTTTCCATATAATCATTTAAAGAAACCAAAAATATTATATTACAAATAAAATTTTGATATTGTGCATTTAAATTTCGCGTAAGAAATAATGGCCTGATAATATTGTGTCCGAATATCCCTGCCCAAACATTTACTTTCTGTGGATATTGCGTCCTTGTTTTCGACAAACCTGTGTTGGTTTTCTTTGTTTCAATATCGATAATTTTGAACATGGGGTTCATTATTTAAGGTAAACGTGCATTCGTCAGTGAAACATATGTGTTTTAAAAATTCTCTATCCGTGTTTGCTCTTTCCATCATATCAAAACAAAACGCCTGCCGCCGTATTTCGTCCCCATGTCGTAGCTCTTAGTGCTTTTCATATTGGAAGGAATAGTATTTATTCGTTTCGAAATTCGAAACGCTGTAGTGTGATCTATTCCTATTTCATCCTCAAGTTTCCTTGTGCTGATCTTTCCATCGTCGTTCTCTTCCACGCACAATAAAACTTCCAAGTCGGTATCATTTCTTACATCTTCTCTTTGTTCCTGCTTTGCTTCACATCTGCAATTATTTATTAGGGTACCTTTGGTCTCAAATCTCTGGATATTCCTTGCGATTGTAGATTTTCCAGGTATCGGTCTATTCGGCTACAGAGCAGCAAACATGTCCGACACCTTTTGATAACTATTTCCTTGATAATACCATTTAATCATCAATACTTTTGCTTCGGTAGTATTCATGGCTAATATTTTCGATGTAGGTATGAGTTTTTAATAATAATAATAAAGCACTAAATAGACAAATTTCGGAAATGACAACTTCATTTGACAGTTATCTTTTAGTTATCTTGACTGGTGCTCATAAGTAAATACAGGGCCATAAGAAAGGAGAAATATTTAAAAAGAAATCGGCGATAACTCGTAAACGGGCTAATCAAAAATATCTAAAGTTATTTTTTTGAATTTGGGTTTTAGTGCTCTTCAATAAACCTAAATAGAATTATTCTCTAAAATAATTATTAGGGAAGCCAATAATTGACCACATTAAAATTTACATGGGATTTCCTATGTCCCGCTCGACGATGCAATACCCGGTATAGTCTCTTTGGCGATTAATATCGTTCAGGTCCCAAGAAGCCTTAAACATTGAATTTCTTAGTTCCTCGGATATTTTTGTCACAAATTTTAGTCTGCAGTTTGTGCAAGGAGCTTTAATTTTTCTTTCAGGCCTTTCCTTTCCAATCTATGTAAGCCTGTCCGCTATTTTTCAACCTCTTGATTTTGTTTCTTTGCCAGTTTTGCTGATTTTTAACTCTTTTACGCATTTTTCTTTGTTTTTTTTTGCTCTACGGACGAAGATGAACTGTCATATAAAGGCTCTTGTACATCTAGTCTGCGTGTCTTTCTTGGGGCTCTTTCAAGCTCAAAGTCAGGATCTAAATCTTCGTCATCTCCTCCAAACGGATCTGATTCCGACGAAGACACATGTGAATCCTTTAAAAATGTATTAAACGTTTTTAACGATCGATCTAACTTAGTGTTGCAATTGAATTAAGTGGACTGTATTATTTTCATAGGTGCGGTTCGTGAACAAATGCGTTTTGCGATATAATATTTTGCGATGAAAAATTACATTAAATAAATAGAAAAGAAAAAAAAGGTCGATTGTTCGCCTACCTTGTTTTGTTGCGAAATCTGCAGCGTCTCTGGTCAACAGCGAATTTAAGGATCAGCGGATCACTTGTGTGCACACTCGCCCGGTTCGAACACTTCTCTTCGACTCTCTCGTCGCACTACTACTTCCGCGTGAAGCGGGCGAACAAAAAATTACGCGACAAAAAATATATTAAATATAAAAATAAAAATAACTTATTTTAATCCTAAACATCCAGCCCCCCTGTTTTGTTAAATACGAATTTAGCAAAATAAAAAAAATATAATTTTCATTGAAAGAAAAAAAGAAAGAAAAAATAATGAAGAGAAGAAAAAAAAACAAAATTATGAAGTTGGTAACCGACACAACTTTACTAAAGGTCGCATATAAGTGCCAGTATCTGTACGCACTTCAGCGACTCTTACAATGTTATCAGTACCTGGAAATAGTTTTGTAACACGAGCAATTTTCCAGGTCATTGGTGGAATATTTTCTGATTTAATTAATACTAAATCGCCTTCATTTAAAGGCTGGCCTGGTGTAAGCCATTTAGCTCTCTGTTGGAGGGTGTTTAAATATTCAGAATGCCATCTTGTCCAGAAGTCTTGATGCAAGCGCAGTAACAGTTGATATCTATCTAAATTATTAATCTTTAAATTTGACATATCTGGATCTGGCAAACACGTAAGGGGTTCAAGAGTTAAAAAATGTCCCGGGGTAAGTACTAGAAAATCATTTGGATCGGAACTTTGGGGACTTAACGGACGAGAATTTAGTAAAGCTTCGATTTGTACAAGAATTGTATTAAATTCTTCATATATAAGACGCTGGTCTCCAATTACACGAGCCAAATGTGACTTTACGGATTTAATTCCAGCCTCGTACAGGCCCCCGAAATGTGAAGCTGACGGAGGATTGAAACGCCATTCAATTTTTTCTTCAGCTGCGGCAGTTTTAAATATATTAAGAAGGTACTTATTTGCACCGGAAAAATTAGTGGCATTATCAGAGACAATTTTTGAACATCTACCTCGTTGGGCAATAAAACGGCGTAAGGCACATAAAAAACAATTGGCGCTTAAATCAGAAGCTAGTTCTATATGAATAGCCTTCGTGGCGAAACAAACAAAAATACAAATGTAAGCCTTGATCACTTTTACACCGCGAATACGTGTAGCTGTTATAAAAAATGGACCTCCAAAATCGATCCCGACCACAGAAAATGGTTTAATCTTTGATATTCGACTGGCAGGCAAATTGCCCATTAAGGGTTGCAATGTAGGCGGGTTAACTCGAAAGCATGTAAGACATTTAGAAAGAACGCGTTTGACAGCTCGCCGTGTGGATAGAATCCAATAGTGTTGCGAAAGTAAAAACTGAGTAGTTTGCACTCCTGGATGTAGATTACATTTATGTGTATATTCAAGCAAGAGATATGTTAAGCGGCAATTACTTGGAAGAATTAAAGGATATTTCTTTTCATAATTTAACAACGAATTTTTTAATTTACCTCCAACTCGAAAGAATCCCAAATCATCAACAAATGCGGCTAATTTGCAAAAGGGTTTAGACATTAACTTTTTACTGAGAAAATTTTCTAAATCCGACCTAAAATATTTATATTGCACATGTTTAACAAGCAGTAGTAAAGCGTTGTTTAAATCACGAGCAGAAAAATAAGAAGTATTTCTTGAATTTGGGTTCCTCAAATTAAAAATAAATCGATTAACATATCCTAAAATTCTTTGTATTTTAGAAAGTGATGAATATTTTTCTAAAAGTTGTTCAAAAATGTCAAATTGATTAACCGTTATTAAAGCAATTTTTCTTTCTTCCTTATCCGATTCATTTATGGGAAAATCAGGAGAAAATTTACAAAAATTATCATAGAATGTGGTTGTCGGTAGTTTGATAAAATCTGGTCCTGTCCACCAAGAAGAGCATTTTACAAAATCTAAAGGAAGAAGGCCTCTGGACGCAGGATCAGCGGCGTTATTTTCCGTAGCGACGTGCAACCAAATAGAATTAGGTAATTCTTGAATAATAGCGATGCGATTGGCGATAAAAGGTTTAAAGCGATGAGGAGATGCGTGAAGCCAATGTAATACATTTAGCGAATCAGTAAAAGTAAAAATATTTTTAAAAGTAAGCGTAGTAGCGAGTGACTTTATTACAAAATGTATTAATCGTGTGAGCAATAAAGCTCCACAAAGTTCTAAGCGAGGAATTGATTGCGTTTTGAGCGGCGCTACCTTTGATTTAGCAGCGAGCAGAATTGTACTTATTCTATTTTGCGATACAATTCGGACATAGACACACGCTGCATACGCATGTTGGGACCCATCACAAAATCCACATAAATCAACATATTCGTACGTTTCCGAAAAAATACAGCGAGGTATGCGTAGGGCGGATAATTCTGACAACTGAGAATTATAATCGTTCCATCTTTTTAAAATATGCGCTGGTGGAACGTCATCCCAATCTAAGTTTAAAGACCATAACTTTTGTATTAATAATCTTGAAAAAAGCGTTACCGGAGTTAGAAAACCCAGCGGATCATATACACGAGCGATGTCTGATAAAATATTTCTTTTTGTACAGGGTTTCTCTGACGGAGTGACAACATAAGAAAAATTATCTTCATTTGGATTCCACTGTAATCCTAAAATTTTTAATGTAGGAATCGGTTCCGAATCAAAAGATACACATTTAGTATGTAAAAGATCTGAATCGATATGTTTTAAAAATTCATGGTTATTACTAGCCCATTTTTTCAATTCGAAACCTTCCTTTTTTAATAAATTGGTAAGATCGCGTTGCAGTATGACAGCATCGTCAATTGAATTACAACCGGTACAAATATCATCAACAAAAATGTTATTTGACAAAAGAATATTCGCGGCAGATTTATAATTATGTTTTTCGTCATTAGCCAACTGAATGATTGTTCGAAGAGCAAGATATGGTGATGAACTGACACCAAAAGTAACCGTTTTTGAATTATATTCTCTAATTGGTTCCTCATCAGGAAATCGCCACAATATTTTTTGAAATTTATAATATTTTGGATCAATTCGAATTTGGCGATATATAGCCTTAATGTCAGCTGTGATAGCGATAGAAAAAATTCGAAAATTTAATAATACCGAAGCTATATCTTTTTGCAATTTTGGACCAGTCATTAGACAATTATTAAGCGATAAATTATTTGAATCTTTACAAGATGCGTCAAATACTATTCTAACAGGACTAGTAATTGAATTAGGATTAAATACACAGTGATGCGGTATAAAATATTCATTTTGATCACAAGAAGTTGCTAACGCTAAGTGATCGCTGTCTATGTAATCTTGAATTATTTTTCGATAATCATTATATAAGGTTGGGTTAGATTTTAAACGTTTTTCTAATGAAAGAAATCTGCGTAGAGCTGATAATTTTGTATTTTCAAATATCGGTTCGATTTCTGTTTTAAAAGGAAGAGATACTACATGCTGACCTGAGTCTAATCTATAAGTAGTTTTTTCATAAAATGATTCGCATTTTAAATCTTCTTTAGAAGAAAATGATTTATTATTAATTTCCTCAACCTTCCAAAAATTTTGAATAATATTTTTTATTGAATTAGCATTACTTTGAGCGAAAAATGACAGCGTTGGTAAACATTTTTGTGACATTGAAGAAATATCTCCTATTATTATGTAACCAAATATTGATTGTGTTAGGTAAATTAGAATGCGGAGCGGGGAAAGTTTTCCATCTAATAATATTTTATTAAATATTGAGGCGTTTACATTAAATGACGGATCTGCTATAGTAATATTTTTAATATGAGTCCAGTCAGAAAGATCAAAGTTACAAGTCGGTAAATTTGAAGCGCATACTTGATCTAACACCAACACGTGAACGTGTAGTAGCGACGAAGAAGTATGAAGTGGCGCTATTAAACACTGAATTTCGCCGTTAGATGTCCGACTGTGCATATTACTGAGTCCAAATATGTCAACAATACGCGTGCGTGTTTTTTAACCTAATTTCTTCACCCATTGTTTAGAAATATAACAAGTTTCACTTCCTGAATCCAAGATAGCCCTAATAATATGAAAATACCCAAGCGCATCTTTTAATCTAATTTTAACAGTCGGTAAAATATCGAAACTATGCGATGTATCGCTCCGAACACCGAAATGGCTATAAACTGGCTGCGATTCTTCTGACCGTGCGGCGGATTGTCGATTCGACGGGACTATTGATACCGGGGTGATTGGATTTGTAGTGAGCGGGGTATTTGCGTTATTTACATTTTGCGAGCAATTCTCCTGGGAGACGGAATTATTTTGCGATAAATTATTATTAGAAAAATGAAATAATGTATGATGTCTTTGACGACAAGTGCGACAAGTAGATTCAGAATTACAATTCTGTGTTGTATGTATGCTACTTAAGCAATTTATACACAATTTGCGTTTTTTCGCTAAACTATATCGTTCGCGAGGCGTTTTACTTAAAAGAAGCGAACAACTATAAATTAAATGATCAGTGTTACAAATAGAACACAATCGATTATTTGTGCGATTATTATGCGTAGATGATGTTGATAAAAAAGTGTTACTTTTCCGCTACGAAGAATTATCACGTTTAGTATTTGAATTATATTGATTATTGCGCGAATTTTTAGGTTTATAGTTAGATTTTGACTGTTCTGATAAAGAAGATTGTAAATTTAAATTATCATTAAAAGATATATTTTCAAAAGCGTTACAACATTTTTCGATATAATTTATGAGTATATAATAATCAGGCATATTAGAATTTGAACCATGTTGAGTTTCAAAAGTGGCTACAAGTTGAGACGGTAAGCGTTTTAAAATCATATAAGTTAAAATAAAATTCCAAGCATCTATAGGGTAATCTAAATTTTGTAAAGCAGCGACATTTTCTGAAAATGTATCTAAAAGAACTCTAAGTTCTGGTGAGTTTTGGGACAATACTCTCGGTGCGTTGTCAAGTTCACTCCAATGATGGGTTGCTAAAAGTCGTTTGCTAGAATATCTTGATTTTAACGCATTGTATGCTGTCTCAAAATTTGAAGCTATTAAAGGAAATCTTAAAATATGTTTCTTTCTTCTAGACAATTTACTAAATGAGAAAATTTTTCAATTTTTGTTAAATACTTATTATTATATACCATAGCGTCAAAAACTTCAATAAAAGATGTAAAAGATGTTAAATCACCGGAAAATTTTGATAATTTCATTTCAGGTAACTTTGGTCGCCCTAAATTTCTAGCTTATTGATCAGAATCAGTTTGTGTATCATTATTCATATTTTTTGCTGTGATGCTATGATAGATTGCTTTAGTAGAGAGAAAATTCATTTCAAAATCTTTTCTAATCTGATCTTCCGTTAAAAATTCAGTTTCATCTGAATTTGACAACGATAAAATGGTATTATGATGTTTACTAAAGGTTTCGAATATTGTGTCTATATATTTATACCTCTGTATAAAAACAGGGCGTAAAGAATCATCTTGTTTAGCGGATTTAGCGATATCAAGCGTCTCTTTAATTCTGTTTATTTCAACCAACCGTAAAGTTTTAGCTTTTTTATATTTATCAGCGTCGGACACTGAAGGCGGCATTTTGAAATAAATAAACACCAGAGAGTAGTAATATAATAATAAATGAAAACCAGAGACAACTATTCAGAGGCAAAAAATAGTAAATATAAAAAACAAGAATAAAAAACAATTCAACGTATTCCACCAATGCACAAGATATTGATCTTGAATTTAATTTTTTGGCGTATTAAAAAATATTTTATACTCCTATAAAATATTTATATTAATAATTAGTTAATTTTTAAAGGTGAAAATGAATAAAAAAATGAAAAAAAAAAGAATTATCTGGAGCGGAGGACCAACAATGTTGCGATTAAATTAAGTGGACTGTATTATGCTCATAGGTGCGGTTCGTGAAAAAAATGCGTTTTGCGATATAATATTTTGCGATGAAAAATGACATTAAATAAATAGAAAAGAAAAAAAAGGTCGATTGTTCGCCTACCTTGTTTTGTTGCGAAATCTGCAGCGTCTCTGGTCAACAGCGAATTTAAGGATCAGCGGATCACTTGTGTGCACACTCGCCCGGTTCGAACAATTCTCTTCGACTCTCTCGTCGCACTACTGCTTCCGCGTGAAGTGGGCGAACAAAAAATTACGCGACAAAAAATATATTAAATATAAAAATAACTTATTTTAATCCTAAACACTTAGGTTGTCCAATGTTTAATGTGTTGGATGTACCAGCCAAAGATGTTTGTAAAATACTAGATATAGCCGGCAACTTTGTAGTTGACAACTCATCCACTTTTGATAAAGTTGATGCACCATCCACGATTTGTTTACTCCGTGTTTCTGATGCCACTTCTAGGATCGGGGACTGCATGAGACTTTCGTTGGCCACAGGTTCTCCAACTGAAACCAGAAACATTGTTCGATATAACTACATAATGTATACATGCAAAATTATAAAAAAAAATAATAAAGAAAAACCTTGTCATAATATTTTCATACCATTATTAAATATGGCATTTGGCTGACGAAGCTGAATATCCTCAATGGAAATTGTTCCGAAGGATCTACTCTTAATAGCAGATGTTGTTTCTACTGGTAGTAAATATGCGGGAGGTTCCAAATTAGCACAATCTATCCAATAAACGGCATTTTTCCTGATAGGCTGACGATAAATTAATATTTTTAATAATAATTAAAAAACTTGACACCTTAATTAACAAAATATTGTAAAAAATTGGAATTAAAAATAATTCTTACCATTTGACTCGTCCATATTAATCATATCGACAATTTTTTTCCCTCTTCAAGGAATAATTTTTCAGGAAAACCGAGGACACAAGAAGTATTTTTATAAAAAAGTGCAAATCCGAACAATTCTATGTCCGCAATAAATGATCTTATGTCCTCAAAATAGTAAATCAGAACTATTCTATGTCCATTAAAAATCATAGCGAATGCCATTTAACAAGACAGAACTAGTCTATGTCCACAATTTTATTCGCGCCGACGAACGAAATGTTCTCTGCGGCAGTTTAGCTAGTTCTGCGCTAAGATGAAGTCGATGCATCGATATTGACTTATTTTTTAATCGGCAGTTTTCGGCACTTTCCGGCCGTTTGGACATGGAATACTTCTGCAGTAGATAGAGCAACCCTTGAAGTATACTTAGAATATAAAAACCGGAAATTAAAAATTTTGGACATAGAATATTTCTGCTCTAAGGGGACAACATGTATTACCTTTAGTTTTTATTTTTATGATTTTAGTCATAGATTTTCGTGTTAATTTGTTTCAGAAATAATGAGGTGACCATTTTATTTTTATCATAACTCCGCCAGTTTTTGAGCTACGAACTTTTTGAAAAAAAAAAACATTTAAATGGTCTTTCCAAGCACTTTAAGAACGGCTATATTCATTTTCTTCGAAAAATGTGTTCTTTCGCCATTATTTTGCGGTAAAAATTGCAATGTAGTTTTCGAAAAGTAGTATTGAAAGGAAATATTTTCGCAATTGCCAATTATGCTTATAACTTTGATTTTTAAAACTTTACTTTTGTTGCGTAAATGCCAATGAACTTTAATTATTTTATACTTCCTTTCAATCGAATTATTAATTTACGAAATATATTAATATTAAATATGTTATTTTATATATCGAATAATTCCATCCTTGACAATATTAATTTTGTGAAAAAATATTATAGAACATTTTTTGCTTGGGGGTGAAAAATGGGTGATTTATTTTTCACCTTCGATAAGGGGTGGCACCCCCAGGGTGAAAGCACACATCGCTACTATGTAACTTTTGTTTCTTACATACCGGGTGGTGCATCGTCGTTGGAAACAGGAATACCCATGCAAATTTTGAACTGTTCAAATATTGGCTCCCCTGTTCATTTTACAGGGAAGTCGTAAATATATTTTTTAAAGGTTTATGTATGTGTGGTAAATACACATGCCAAATTTGAACAATTTTAGACCAGCCGATTTTGAGTAATTTAAAAAAGATTGCAACTATTTTTAAATAACCGTAACAGGTAACAATCAAACACCAGTCAATGGTCAGGTAGGTTTACAAACTATGATTTTGTCATTGTCAAAAGTACCTAATTTAATTTTAATATTCAGGGGAAATGAACCGAAATATGTCAGATACACTGTCTAAGCTATTTACTCCATAGTACCGCAGTTTATCATGCTCACTTTTTCTTTGTGTGTATAACAATAAATTATTACTAGTAGTGAATAATATTAAAATTTTATTAAAATTAAGTTACGTTTGAAAATGACGCTGGCAATTTAAGTTATGTCAGTTTTTGACTGGTGTTTGATTGTTACGTATTCAATTTTTATCAAAAAATCGATTCAATTTTTCTCAAGTTACTCAAAATTGGCTTGTCCAGAATTATTCAAATTTAGCATGTGTATTTACCAAACCTAGAGCTTTAAAAAGTCTATTTACGACTTCGCTATAAAATCAGTAGGGGAGCCAATATCTGGACAGTTCAAAATTTGCATGTGATTTCCTATGTTTCCAACGATGATGCACCCGGTATATCTCTATTCACTGTTAAAATTTAACGTCAATCGGTGCAGGTCTTCAGAATTCGGATACAATAACCCTCGCTTACTGGCCTACAAATAAAATCTGTAGGATCAATCAGGGTAAATGAAAACGATTTAGGCAAACTTTATTTTAAAATAATTATCTAGATAAGATAGATATAGGCGAGTCTGTCACAGATGGTGCGACTCGCTGTTAGTTAAACAGGTCTAGCTGCTGACAAAGCACATTGTTCTGGTTACGTCGATGGGCGGCCCTTATTGTAAATTCTCTTCATATTAGTGTCGAAGCGCCACAAGATGGATAGCGGCCGGTGGTTCGCCTTATGACTGAAATATAAAGGCCGTTAAAGAGATTTATCGAATATTATCGTCCTTTGAAGGGAGGAAATATATCTATGCTCGAGATGCCGTAAATATGACGACCGTTATGAATATGTCTTTGTGAACGTCCTTCATATATTCTCACTTCAAATTCTGGCTAAGCTTGTCAATTTTGAAACATATTACGTCTTTGAAGATATTGATGGATGGTTATAGATATCTGTACTCTTCATGTAATTTAATTACATTTATTTGTGTAAAAGCATATCTATTAAAATGTCTCCAGTATCAATTAATTATTTTAAACAGCTTTAATTTTTTGTTTATTAAAAATTTATAGTATTAAGCACAGATTGAATATAAGTAAAGTTAAGTATTTCATAGTAATTATTTCTTTTAATTATTGATAGTGCAGTGCCCAGAGGCTTTTATCTCGGAATTCAATTACTGTGAATGTATTAATGTGAAAGGAGATATTAGCTTTTGAAGAAGATACTAACATTTTTTAGTAATTTTTACATTAAGACCATGCCTTTGTTTTTGGTCCTAGTCAGCAGATATCTAGTAAGTTCTGGTCCCGAAGTACGCCTTCTTAATACAAGATTTGCTTTATTTAGTCTTCTTCTTTAGTCCGTTAGTTAATATATACGTGGTGCATTCGGTGCATTCATTATAAATTTGAAAAGCTGGCAAACGGCGATTTCTTAGCGATAAACTTACAATAAGTCGATCGTCTTGATTAGAAGTTCTCATACGAAAGTTCCTGGACGTCTAGATTGACGTCCTCATGTGGACGTGGTTATAATTCAAAAACCACTCAGTATACTCTATGGTATTAAGGTATTTTTTGAACCTAAATTTTATAGCAAATTCACTCAACTAAACAAATATGAAGCATTTTATTTGAAAAACTAAAACTTAAGTGTAAAAATATATTTGACTGACCATGTATATCTATAAAAAATATTTTTAAAATGCGAATTACCATTGAACACATATTTTGTAAAAGATTTGGAGTGAAAATCTCAAATAGGAATCCTGATACAGAGCTTGTTCGGAATACGGAGCCATCTTGTATGTATGCATTTGTATATGTGAGTTTATTTAAATACTAAAATGTGTGAAAGCAGCGAATTTAAATGGGTAAACTTTGTAATATATGTTCTTAACAATATAATGTAAAAAGTTTTTTATAGTTAATATAGTCCGAAAAAAATTAAATTTAGTTGTCCCGTCCTCGTCTTGGCCTTTTTGCTATTGGTGGCTCGTCGGCTTCATCTAATAGCTCTCTATCTGAGCACCTCCTCCTTTTGCACACCGGAGGAAGAGATTGAGATGGTACAACAATATAGTCCGAAAAAATTTAAATGGTTTAATATAATTAATACAGTCCGAAAAAAAATAAATTTAGTTGTCCCGTCCTCGTCTTGGCCTTTTTGCTATTGGTGGCTCGTCGGCTTTATCTAATAGCTCTCTATCTGCGCAACTCCTCCTTTTCCGCACCGGAGGAAGAGATTGAGATGGTACAACAATATAGTCCGAAAAAAATTAAATGGTTTAATATAGTCCGAAAAAAAATTACTTGTCCCGTCCTCGTCTTGGCTTGCTATTGGTCGCTCGTCGGCTTCATCTAATGGCTGTCTATCTTACACACTTCCTCCGTTTCCGAAAGAAGTTGAAATGATTACGTACCAAGCTTGTGTAGAAGGTAAGGGGTTTTCTTCCTTTTTTTTTCTTTTTTGTATAAACTTTAAATAATGATCCACGGAAATTTAGTTGCCCCGTTCTCGTCTGAGCCTTCTTGCTTTTGGCTTTTCGGCTTCATCTATTAGTTGTCGGTTTGCGCACCTCCTTTTGCGTACAAAAATATAGTCCGAAAAAATTTAAATGGTTTAATGTAGTACAAGAGTACAGCTTGTATTTTCAAATAAAACACTGGATTTCTCTCATAACTCCTTTATTACATCGTAGTACTCAGGATTACGACACAAATATGTGCTTCGTGCGAGCGCCGGGTACCGACTGACCGCGGGAGCCTCGCTCACAATATCTTATCTCCCGTAACATTCTATCGCCTCTGTCATAAAAACTATGCATTATGAATAATACAATCTGACATATACATAAACCTTAATATGTTAATCATAACAATACACTATAAAAACAAGGTACTCATAAAAATCATAACACTCGGCCATCCTACTTTCCGGTCGTCCTCGACTTCCCTCTATTGCTTCTGAAAAGATAAATAAAAAAAATAAAAAAAAGTAAAAAATATTTATTTATTATTTTTAAATGTACAGGGTTTTTCAAATTCGACACTTTTAAATGGAAACACCCTTTTCTATAGGAGATAGACAAAAACTAATATCGGTGTCTGGAGCTCAATGTTTGTCAAAACCATGATGGTGAAAACCGCATATCGATATCTGTTACAGTTTCGGAGTTACGGGGTCTTTTTCAAAAATATGCATTTTTAACAAATCGCTGTAACTTTTTTGCTATGGAAAATTTTGTATTTTTATGAAGACATTTCCAAGGCACCTTTTTACGTAGAATTTAATGATTTAAGTATAATTTTTTTAAAATTAATAATTTAAGAATTATCAACAGAAAATTTGATTTTTTATATGGGACACCCTGTATATTTTTAATTTATTTAAAAGAATTTAAAATTATCTTTCCAAAAATATAACACACTTGATATTTTGCGCGATTCCTCTTCGAGATATAGAGTATATAAAAATTTGTTCGCTTTAAATAAGTAGACTTTGAACGGCCCCGGCTGTAATGCAAAAAAATTCTAGTTGTGAACATCAATTAAAACGAAAATAATATTTGCTATGAGAGATGCAGAATTATATAACAATTTAAAATATATTTAACCAACATCAACACATTTAAACTATATCTAATAATAATAAAAATAAATAGTAAACCAAGACATGAGATTTTGCTACAGGTGTTCGACATATCGACCGTCTTCTGTTATGGACAGACGAGGCAGTTTTTGAACATTTCTTGAGGAATTCATTAACTCAGTGGGGGTGAAAGATACCCTCTCATAACTGCTAAGTATTTCTAATTCTTGTCTAGATTATACGGAACAATAAGGAACCTTTATTCTTCCGCATATATATCCATAGGAATAGATCCATGGGCACTAAGTCAGGCGGCCTCGACGGCCAACGGCTGGGATCTTGGTTAGCTGTTCAATTATTCTTGAAATTGGCTGCAAAAATTTGCTGAAATCAGCGTTCAGAGGCGGTGCGTCGTCTTGCTGGAAAAATATGTTTTCGAGTTCCATTAAGGGCATATCATCAATGAGGGGTCCAAAGCCTACTAGTTAAAAGTGGCGAACTTTTAAAAATTCTGTATTTCGAAGAGGATTATAACAAAACATCAAGTGTGCTATATTTTTGGAAAGGTAATTTTAAATTCTTTTCAGTTAATTAAAAATATAGAGGGTGTCCCAAATAAAAAATCAATTTTTCAGTTGATAACTCTTAAATAATTAATTTTAAAAAAATTATACTTAAACCATTAAATTCTACGTAAAAAGGTGCTTTGGAAATGTTTTCACAGAAATACAAAATTTTTCATAGCAAAAAAGTTACAGCGATTTGTTAAAAATGTACATTTCTGAAAATCACCCCGTAACTCTGAAACGGTAACAGATATTGATGTGCGGTTTTCACCATCATGTTTTTGATGAAAATTGAGCTCCAGACACCGATATTAGTTTTCGTCTATCTCCTATAGAAAAGGGTGTTTCCATTTAAAAGCGTCGAATTTGACCCACCCTGTACATAAATGATATTAGTGTTTACTTTTCATGTACACAAATTATTAATTATTATTCTTAACTTATTATTTTTTTTTAAACTAATTTTCAACAATTTGTGGGTTTTAGGTTCGGGTTTTACTTTTGCAGATTTTCATGCTCGCATAAAAGCTTTGCTTTTTTAAGTTTTTATTATCGCATTAGAGCTTTAATTATTTTTAAGTTTTTATGCTCGCATTAGAGCTTTATTTATTTTTAAGTTTTTATGCTCGCATTAGAGCTTTACTTATTTTTAAGTTTTTATGCTCGCATTAGAGCTTTATTTATTTTTAAGTTTTTATGCTCGCATTAGAGCTTTATTTATTTTTAAGTTTTTATGCTCGCATTAGCGCTTTACTTATTTTTAAGTTTTTATGCTCGCTTTAGAGCTTTACTTATATTTAAGTTTTTATGCTCGCATTAGAGCTTTACTTATTTTTAAGTTTTTATGCTCGCATTAGAGCTTTACTTATTTTTAAGTTTTTATGCTCGCATTAGAGCTCTACTTATTTTTAAGTTTTTATGCTCGCATTAGAGCTTTACTTATTTTTAAATTTTTATGCTCGCATTAGAGCTCTAGAGAGAAAGAGAGAGATTAATAAATCGATATAAAGAGAGAATCGAAGAGAAAGAGAAATTGAACATAATTATTACTTACCTACAACATAACTTTTTAACCTATTTTTTTTTCTGGATGACATATAAATTTTCGGAGGGGGCCTCACAGCCCCCGTTAAAATAAATGACGGGATGGAAATACGGACGGATGGAAGAATTGACGTAGTATTCCGAGCGACTTTGATTTATTCAGTTTGCGGTTCGCTTTCTGGACTATCTTGTGCATTAATTTTTAATGGGAATGCTAAGTGAATTCTTCCAACACTTTTGGGATAAGAAGTTAATTGGCTAACCCTCTGTTAAAGCGCTAATGACACTTCAATCAATTTACATAGAATTTTGTATATATATATTATTGTATATTGAATTTATTATATATATTATATCAAATCCCGCCGCGTATATCCTGGCCACTTTCGGATTATTGCTCGCATAGACGACGAAATCGATGGGGGGATCCGGAAATCTTCTTTTTCTCTCTTTTTTTTTCTTTTTCTTCTTTTTCTATATTTTTTTTTCTTTTTCCATTTTTTTTCTATTTCTTTTTTTCTTTTTTTTTTCTTTTTCGATTCGAAACACAATTCCAAAAATTTCAAAAAAGTAATTTATTCCCGTCCTCGCCTGCGCCTTTCTCTCTGCGGCTCTTCGGCTTCGGCTTCATCTATCAATTGCCTGTCCGCGTACCTCCTTTTGCACACCGGAGGACGAGATGGTTGTGGAGGCGGCGGTAGTGCGGCAGGTCCCTCGTACTGGACCTTCACCACAAGCTTCGTAATACGATTGGATATTGTACAATAGTATAAACCGAAAAAGTTTAAATGATTCCGTACCAATCTTGTGTAGAAGGTTGGTGAAAGAACTGCTTCTGTTCGGGAGATCTGGCGTACTGCCGTCGCCACCACCGTCCCCACGACCACCACTTCCTCCTCAATGGCAGCCATACTCCTCTGGATTTCATCCAGCATATCCGACACCAACTAATAGCTTTCTATCTGCGCACCTCCTCCTTTTGCGCGCTGGAGGAAGAGATTGAGATGGTACAAGAACATAGTCCGAAAAAATTTAAATGGTTTAATATAGTTAATATACTCCGAAAAAAATAATAAATTTAGTTGTCCCGTCCTCGTCTTGGCCTTTTTGCTATTGGTGGCTCGTGGGCTTCATCTAATAGCTCTCTATCTGCGCACCTCCTCCTTTTGCACACCGGAGGAAGAGATTGAGATGGTACAACAATATAGTCCGAAAAAATTTAAATGGTTTAATATAGTTAATATACTCCGAAAAAAATAATAAATTTAATTGTCCCGCCCTCGTCTTGGCCTTTTTGCTATTGGTCGCTCGTCGGCTTCATCTAATAGCTGTCTATCTACGCACCTCCCCCTTTTGTGCACCGGAGGAAGAGATTGAGATGGTACAAAAATATTGTCCGACAAAATTTAAATGACTTAATATAGTTAATATAGTCCGAAAAAAATTAAATTTAGTTGTCCCGTAATTGTCTTGGCCTTTTTGCTCTTGGTGGCTCGTCGGCTTCATCTAATAGCTCTCTATCTGCTCACCTCCTCCTTTTGTGCACCGGAGAAAGAGAATTTAGAATGGTACAAAAAATATAGCCAAAAAAATTTAAAATGAATTTTTTTTTTTTTTTTTTTTTTTTTTTAAAAAATTTAAATTTAGTTGTCCCGTCATCGCTTTGGCCTTTTTGCTATTAGTAGCTCGTCGGCTTAATCTAATAGCTGTCTATCTGCACACCTCCTCATTTTGTGCACCGGAGGAAGAGATTGAGAATGGTAACAAAATAAATTCCGAAAAATTTAAAATGATTTAATTATAGTAATAATAAGTCTTATAGTAATCTTATAGTTATGTGGCGGCGCTGGATGTGCTCCAGAGAAGTACAGTTACCAGCGCATTGACATGGAGGGCTCACAAGCGTATCTTCTTGTTGGAGAAATGGCTTTAAATATATATTTAAAAAAAAAAAAAAAAAAAAAATTAGTTGTCCCGTCCTCGTGTTGGCCTTTTTGCTATTGGTGGCTCGTCGGCTTCATCCAATAGCTCTCTATCTGCGCACCTCCTCCTTTTGTGCACCGGAGGAAGAGATTGAGATGGTACAGACATATAGTCCGCAAAAAATTTAAATGGTTTAATGTTAATTATACAGTGCTCCAAAAAATAAATTTAAGTTCCACGTCCTTGTCTTGGCCTTTTTGCTATTGGTGGTTCGTCGGCTTCATCTAATAGCTGTCTATCTACGTACCTCCCCCGTTTGTGCCGCGAGAGAGAGAGAGAGATGGTAACAAACAATATAGGCCGATAAAAGTTTAATGGTTTACGTACAAGGCTTGTGTAGAAAGTCATAATGGGTCGAATGTTCTCTTCTATTTATAAAAAGTAACGGTGAGATCCGCCGCACTGCGTGCCACCACGTCCCCATAACCACACCGATTCCATCTGTCAATTGCAGGTTATATCTTCTCGTGGGATTTCATCCCAGCATATTCCGACATCACTTATGTTTATAAGATACGTGGCGGCGCTGGATGTCCTCAAGAGAAGTACAGTTACCAGCGCATTGACATGGATGGCTCACAAGCGTTCTTATTTGAGGATGGTTTTAATATATTTAATATATCCGAAATAAAACCACAAATTATTGTCCCCCGTCCTCGTCTTGGCCTTTTGCTCATAATTTAGTCCCGTCCTCGTCTGCGCCTTTTTAACTGCGGCTCTTTGGCTTCATCTATTAATTGCCTGTCCGCGCACCTCCTTTTGCGCTTAGGAGGAAGAGATGGTTGTGGAGGCGGCGGAGGCGGCGGTAGTGCGGTAGATCCCTCGTACTGGACGCCTGCAGACCTCTTTAGTTCGATTTGAGATATTTACATTTTTTTTTTTTTTGAAAAAAGTTAAGATATGGTTACGTATGGGAAACGTGTAGAAGGTCATAATTGCGCGCTGTTCGCTTTTATTATAAGTACGAGAGATCCGCCGCACTGCCGTCGCCACCACCGTCCCCACAACCACAACTTCCTCCTCAATTGCAGCTATACTTCTCTGGATTTCATCCAGCATATCCGACACCAACGTATGTTTATATGTTGTGTGTCGGCGCTGGATGTCCTCCAGAGAAGTACAGTTAGCAGCGCATTGGATTGGACGGCGGACAAGCGTTCTTCTTTGTGACTATTTGGAGAAAAAAGAGGATTTAGAAATATTTTTTTGCTAGACACGGTTAAAACTGGTGTGAAAATAATATGTTACTTACCATAGTTTGATGAAGCCGGGATCGAGGGACGAGGACGAGAAGAGTCCGAAATGATGTTGACGAGTAATTTTGAATTTTGATTGAATTAGACAGGGACCTGCTGAGGAGTTTTTTTACCTTAAAAAGTAACCTAAAGCCTTTTAACCTATTTTTTTTCTGGATCACATAAATTTTCGGAGGGGGCTTCACAGCCCCCGTTAAAATAAATGACGGGATGGAAATACGGACGGATGGAAGAATTGACGTAGTATTCCGAGCGACTCTGATTTATTCAGTTTGCGGTTCGCTTTCTGGACTATCTTGTGCATTAATTTTTAATGGGAGTACTAAGTGAATTCTTCCAACACTTTCGGGATAAGAAGTTAATTGGCTAACCCTCTGTTAGAGCGCTAATGACACTTCAATCAATTTACATAGAATTTTGTATATATTTATTATTGTATAGAATTTATTATATATATTATATCAAATCCCGCCGCGTATATCCTGGCCACTTTCGGATTATTGCTCGCATAGACGACGAAATTGATGGGGGGATCCGAAAATCTTCTTTTTCTCTCTTTTTTTCTTTTTCTATATTTTTTTTCTTTTTTTTTCTCTCTTTTTCTTCTTTTGCGATTCGAAACACAATTCCAAAAATTTCAAAAAAGTAATTTATTCCCGTCCTCGCCTGCGCCTTTCTCTCTGCGGCTCTTCGGCTTCGGCTTTATCTATCAATTGCCTGTCCGCGCACCTCCTTTTGCGCACCGG